>NC_135742.1:21177916-21800833 GCF_041903045.1 Epinephelus lanceolatus | reverse complement strand
GGCAATAATAACGCTTTGTTGACAGACTGGAAGGTCTCCCTCTCTCTCTCCCGCTCTCGCTCCCTCTCTTCCTCTCGGAGAGCTGGCAGGATACTGCCTGCCGTTGCTCAGCAACAGCTTTTTGAATTGCCTGTTGCCCTGGTGACAGCAGCAGCTGAATAGCAGGTGAAAATGGGGGCTGATGGAGATGCAAGGAGAGACGGGAAGGGGGGATGGAAGGAGGGAAGGAGGAGGAGTCTGGCTTATGGATGAAAACTGGGTGGCTTTTAGTTGAGTCTACTCCATGGACGAGGCTGCTGCATCATCCATACATTGGCGTGTACGCTCCTCCGTCCATTCACCTGGGATCTGTAGGAAGATGAAAACCAAATGGTGGTACCGCACCGTATGTAACCTATTTGTGTTTCTGTTTGTGTTTTACAGAGCGGAGGAGGATATGGTAAGTACTAAGCCTCGTATTTTTTCTGTGTCATTATATGAATGTGGCTTCAAGGCTGTTAGTGTGCAGCCCTAAGTGTTCTATTCAACATATCGTAGTGTCAAGCATTTTGTCTGAGTGTAGTGTTCGCAGACAAAATGACAATCTGTACAGTGACAATGTGGCTACAAGGACATTGCAGCTCACATCGTGGCTGTTGGCTGCTGTAATATTGTGCTCTTATTGATAACCCAGTAAAATGGCATCTTACTGAAAGTATCTGTGTTTACAACAAATGTTAAAGATGGCACACAGAGCTAATTATATATCATTCTACAGTTTTTTTCAGAAGATCTTTAGGAAACGTATGATGAGTGACATTTGAGTTTAGTTCAGTTGTTTACACACGTCACAGATATAACTTGTCTTAATGTGTATCACTGAGTCAGTGTTGTTTCTTGCTTTCTTTTCTGCTCAGACAACAGTTCCTCCTGGGATAGCTACCAGTCAGGTGAGTCTCTGCACTTAGGGTTTTTTTTGTAATTGATTAATACGATAAAAAAAATTGCTGACGACAGCCAAGTATTGATTTTTAGCACTCTACTTACTTTCCCTCTGTTTCAACACTCCTCTTTTCCCTGTTTGTCTTCTTTGGTCTTCACCTCCCCCCTCCCTCTCAACATCAGGTGGACGTGGCTCCTACAGTGACATGGGCGGCCCTGTCATCACCACGCAAGTGACGATCCCTAAAGATGTGAGTAAATGCCTGCAACATAACCAAAGAAAGACCAGTGTAACTCACCCACTACACCCTCATGTCATAAATGACATTCAGTCAGACTGAGTAAAAACCCTACATTGCCATATGTGAGCTTGTCGTCTGCACTCTCTCATTATCCTCATAAATTATATTTAGTCATGTATGTGTGTGTCATAGTCAGTTATTTGTGCAGCAGCTGACTGGTACAGCATTCCAGTTGTAGGGACCAATAAGTCACGTTGTCTCCCACACATTGACTCATAGTGGTTCATAGTAATCTTTCAGTGTAATTAACAAAAATCCTTTGACAAGTATTATTCATCTTTTTATATTTAGTGTTAAGAAACCTAAAACATTTTAAACAATATTTCCTAAACATATACATAACATAGCACATTTTTTAAGCTCCTCAAATGCATTCCCAGTTCTAAAGTGTTTCTCCGCATGCTTGTTTTTCTTTCCTCCCTGCCCCTCTCATTCTCTTCTCTGAACCCCAACGACAGCTGGCTGGCTCTATCATTGGTAAGGGAGGCCAGCGGATCAAACAGATCCGCAATGAGTCAGGAGCCTCCATCAAGATCGATGAGCCTCTGGAAGGTTCTGAGGACCGAATAATCACCATTATTGGCACCCAGGATCAGATCCAGAATGCCCAGTACCTTCTACAGAACAGGCAAGTTCTGACACAGCCTCATAGTATTACACTGATGTCCGTCTCATTAGAAGTATAAATTCTTAATTCAGCTCCGTAGTTGTAGTTGAACCATTTATCCCATCAAATAGTGCTCATCAAGCCTAGTAGCCTACTTTGAAAACCTCAATGACGTCATCCTGTGGTTTCTTTACCTGGCCTGAGCTCACACTTATTGGGTCGCATCATAAAAGTATGTTGACACAACCCACCTTTAAATTGCAGTCTTGTAAACTCACTCAAGTAAAATATTTAGAATACGCCTTTTTTATTTACCTCTTTTTTAACCCACTGAACCAAACGTATAGATAATAGATTTTGTTAAGATTGTAAATGCTTACATGTGTTTTTCTGAAATTGCATCCTAATAGTAGGAAACCCACTTCTTGCTGGGTTATGCATTTCTGTTGCCTGCTGTCTCTTCTCCACTAACCCCCTTCCTTTCTTCCCCATGCAACCTGCAACTAGTTCAAACCTTCCTCTTGCATGAAATGGCTGTGAAGGAGTAGGCAAATGCAATAGTACATGTTGCATTTCTTTAAAAAAAAAAGTTTCTTTGACTGTCACATTTGTCCATTGAATATGATTGGTAAAAGAAAAAAAAAAGCAACGTCTATTTGCCATCAAAGCCGTTTCACTGTGAAGCAGGGAGTGGATTGATTCTTCCCCTGGCTGCTGCTGTGTGGAAGACTAGTGATTTTGTTGTTTTTAGTTAGATCAACCGACAACAAATCACAGTCTGCCAAATAGCACAGGCTCCTCCTCTTCTGTCTCCCTTGGCAACCAGTAGGCACGTATAATACACACTACTTCCTTGTTGATGCTATCCGAGCTTAGCCCCGAATGCTAATCCAACTGTAGGCCTGCCACCGCTGTCTCATGAGTAGTGTAGTGTTGCCATGGTAACTAACCCTGCCTCCCTCTTCCTTCCTCCCCTCCCCTCTTCAGTGTGCTGCACCTGCTTGGACACAAGGACTAACTACACCCCTCTTTTTCCTCCTCCTCCTCCTTCTCTTCCTTGCTCTCCGTCAGCCACTTGTTTCACGTCTTCCCCCGTCTTCCTCTCTGCCTGTCTTTCTTCCTTGCTGTCTGTCTGTCTCTCTTCCTGCTCTGCCTCCCCATCCGTTTCCTCCCAAGACTTCACCCTCCCACAGTTGCATAGCTATATATTTACACTGTCATCGACTTGTGAATTGCAATTTTCTTGTGTATTTTATTTATTTTTCCACTCTTTTTATTTCAGTGTGAAGCAGTACTCTGGTCATTTGCTGTAGACCCAGGAGACTCAGATTGAAGCAGACTCAGATTGCCCCCCCCTTCCCCCTCCCCTCAACCTTTCTTCCCCTGTCCAACACATCCCCTTCAGACTATTATTCTGGATTGTGGGTGTCTTTTTTGAATTTTATTTTTGTATTTTTTAATGAAACAAATGTCCAACATTCCTGTGCATAAAAGAAAATGTAGATGTTCTGCATTTTTAAGAGTGTAGTCCATTAGTTTATCAGATACACTTTGCTTTTTTTCCTAACACTCACATCTATCAAATTATTCTTCAGTCTCCTCAAAGACAAAAATAAACATAACCTTTATTTTTTGATGGTTTTGATTTTTATGACTCGTATGTGTATGTGTGTCTCCAGTTTAAATCTGTCCTGTGTGTGTGTGCGCATGTCAGCGTGTGTGGGTTTGGTGTGCTTTATCATGTCTATATTGGTCCCTTCACACACAGTCGTATCACATTACCACTCTGTGCAACATGCAGAATGTAAGCTATGTTTCTTTTCATATTGAACCTTTTGTTTTGTTTTATATAGATGTGGGAAATTTTACCCTTCACAATGGACTTGGGGATGTTTAAGTTAGGATTCTTGTTCACACCTGATACAGGACAGTCTGACTAATTTGTATGAATATCCATGGTAGTTGTGTGATAAAATAAATCTGAATAATTTGAGTAACTCCTCAATAATACGAACTTGTAGTTAGAAATTTGTTTTGACATTTTATTAGAGATTTGACAAATGATACTGAACTTATCTATTTTGTCCCTGCAATTTCCTGTGCTCTACACTTGTTTGCTCTTCATGCTGTAGACTTCACATTGTCAAATTGTAAAATGAATAAAGATGGTGCCACTTTTTACTGAACCAATTTGCATCTTTAATGAGCTTGCTTATTGAACGTTTTTTGGTAAAAATCATTGCAGCTGGATCGCTTGTCGGTGCGCAGATGGCATTTGGACTAAAGGCTAATGTGGTTGTTCAGGCGACAGTCCAGCTACTATTTCATGCAGCTTAAATTTAAAGCTATGACGATCATGAATTTTCATTATCTCTACAAAGTGTTTTATAGGTTTGTCAAAAAATGTAAGAAAATTGTGAAATCACAAAAAGCCCAAGCTGACATGCAAATTATGTTGTCCAAAACCCCAAATATATAGGGCTGAACGATATGCCAAAAACAGTATTGTGATTATTTTTGACAGATTGCGATATGAGTAGCGATTTTTAGTGGGAATTTTTGCATTTCACTTTTACTGAAAAAGATTTATTAATGATGATAAGGTGCTTTTTGCTGCAGTCTGTGCCAAACAATCATGTTCCCTTACATCTGGAATATGATTTGAAGGCCTGGGCATCTCTGTAGCACCACAACACTTATAATGATATATTGTAACGCATTTTACCTTTATTAAAAAATGCAACTCCTGTGATTTGGGTGTTGCACTTGGCCATATTTGATTTCATTAATTGTGCAGCCCTACAAAAAAATACTATCTAAAACGGCTTAGGAAATGAGCAAATCTTATAAAAGCAGCTGGAATCTGCAAATGTGTGGCAAAAATTATTTATGTATTTACTCGTCAATTTTTATCAAAATTGTTGCCTATTAATTTTCTGTCGGTAAACTAGCCGATCGCTTGTTACATTATGGAAACCTGACCATAAACAATCACGTTTGCTTACCTGTTGTTAAACATTATTTAAATTCATGTTCATTGGGTGGTTGCCGGATGCATTTTAACTCAAATTTTAACTTCAATTAATAAACGTTTAGGGCGTCAATCAATCGGCCCAGAACATATATAACGTTATAAAATAAGTTTTATAGAGGAAAATAAGTGTTTATTTATTTTTGCGTATCCATAACGGTTATTGTCTTCCGGTTCCCTCTAATGGCGTCTTGTGATTGGCTAATCAGCCCATGATGCGCTCACAACGGAGGCTCTGATTGGTCAGCAGCGGGAAACCAGGTAGTGGCAACACGAAGCAACGCGCGTGCAGTGTACTTTCCCTGCATTCATCGGTAAGTTCAGTAAAACATCCGCTTATGAATGAAAAAATATGTATATTGTCGCTTAACAGGAAGTTTCCCCGCTGTGAAAGCTGCTTAGTGTCCGTATAAGTGTTGAGAAAGTCAGTGGCTAACGTGACTACCCCAACAGACAGTCACTACCTGCACTTTGGTCGCCCACTCTTCAGTGAAACGTAGTTACGTGTGTCCATATGCACTGACCCACGCAAAATCCTGCTCTTTCCATAAAAAAACAACTCATTTTCTAAATTTCAGTGTGGAGAGTAACTCATGTGACTCACCACAGAAAGAGCACCGTGAAAATGAATTTCATTCAGGAGGCCACTATGTTTGTGCGTCACAGTATCCTATTATCAGTCTGAAAGGGAACACATCATTAACACACAGCCACTGGACACTTCAGATAGATGGAAAAGACTCGGCAGCTTTTAGAGCTTGACAGAGAAGGATACAATTTAGTTTTGTTTTTTTTTAATAATGGGGTTGGTCAGAGATGTTCCTGTGTGCAGTGCTTTTATGTTTTGTGCACTACAAAGCACCTAAATGAGAATAGAGTGAAGTCCCACCATAGAAACACTGAGTTTCTCCTTTTAAAAAAGTAGAAATGTCCTTGCCTTGTTACATCTCTCCCATCTTGATTATATATTTTCATTTTCGAATGATCTAATAAAGCAGGGATAATCTTTAAAATGGCACTTCCCCAGAGATGTATGTAGGATATTGCTGTTTCACTATGAAAAGGGCACAGGCGTTCACACCCTCCCTGCACCCACCCATGCATGCTCTTAGAAACTGCTCCTGGAGATTGTAATGTGTCTAAGTTTTATTTGCAAGCATGAATGTGCTTTATGTGTTAGAAAAGATCAGTATATTCATAGTTATCTCCTCGGATTCTTATAGGGACTGTAGCTCATGTGCCAAGTGTCCTGTCAGGTGTTTTTCTTCTCCATATACAGCATTACAGTGACCATCATGGAGCCACCTTTGTGTCCTCGTGAGTCTGGGCAGTTCATTGCAGAGCGCAGTAAGGATGTGTTTGTGGAGGAAGAAGGAGTGCAGAAGGTGGCGGAAATGCTCTACAACCTCCGACACAGTGACGATCTGACAGCATGTGGCTGGAAGAAGGCGAATCCATTGGCTCCAGAGCCCACCTCTGACCAGGGGAGTCTGCTAACAGCCTGGGCCACTAACAGAAATAGATTATTTTTAAGCATACCTGAGTAATGAATCACGTGGTGCATAGAAAATTTTGTTTAGTGGGAACAACAATGAGGTTTTAATTATTTTCATATGCACTGTATGAAGTATAAGAGGGCCCAGGATTCATATCTTTAACCATGCTGTAATATGGACAAGATGACAGAGTGAAGTGTCAGATGGTTTAACATGTGGCTATTGTGGTCTGAAATCCTGCATGCGTCAAATAATTTGTAGGATTATCACATAAGCAATCAATACATTATCATTTGTTGCTTATGACAGCTGACATGAAACTTAAATCCATAAAAACTGTCAACCAGTTTTAACATTTCAAGGAGATTTTATACTCAAGTGCTGTACCTAAGTACAATTTTGAGGTATTTTAACTTGCCGTGAGTATTTCCATTTTACACTGCTTCTCCTCCACCACATTTCAGAAGGGAATATTGTACTTTTTACTCCAAAAAAAAAAAAAACTGAACAATGCAATGTACTATAATAATATTATTTTTAATTAAGTTAATTAAGTCAGGACTTTCACTTGTAGGGAGTTTTTTGGGCCATGATACTTCTACTTTTACTTAAAGGTCTAGTGTGTTGGACTTAGTGGCATCTAGTGGTGACGGTGCAAAAATGGAAACTTCTCCCGTGTGCCAAGCATCGATGTATAAAGGGAACTGGATGCAGTATCGGAGGCGGGCCCCCGTTCATTCCTATGGAAGTTGCTCAGTGATGCATGAAGCCAAATTTGTATTTCCACGGTATGAAATTACCTGGATCTTTGGTATTATGGGGCCCACAGAGCAAGCGCACTAAAAATGTATGGGCCGTAAACATGCCACATCTTACACCTCCTGGAAAGCGTGAGGTCAGCGCTGGGTGCTACTCTTGTCTACGTTGTGCCAACTTCCAGGGTGCGAAGGCAGGTTGCGTCTGAGGTTGCTAAGCGTCCATAACCAGCATTGTATCATAGCCTACTTACTTAGTGCAGAGATGATCTTCTTCCCGGCATTGTTTTGTAGTGTGTATTAGGCAATCTGTCCGTGGGACAGATGTTAAGATCTGGCAGCCCTGAACTAAAATGATCAACGTCTACTTCATATTTACCACAGACTGATATTCTTGGAAGAAGGAAAAGATATTTGCTGGATGTGATTGGTTGTTCCTTGTCACATGACATGAGGTGCGCACTGCTGCAATCCAAAAGTTGAACTCTCAGAGTGCAGTTGTAGCACCCTGAAATATAGGCGCTCGGAAACGCGTGCACGCAGTGATGGCATTGCTCTGGCGTTTGAGTTTGAGATGCGTCTACATTGAAAACAATGAATTTGAGGGCACAAAATATGCGGCATGTGTACGGCCCATTATAGCGGCTGAGCGCGGTTTACTCCAGTTTAGCTCTCTGCCAACTTGATGGGGATAAAAATGATTAAATCATGCTGCTCTTCTAAACTTTAGATTGGTGTTATCGGACTGAATAGATCAAATTCCGATAGTGAAGTTACTCATTTCACGACGGTTGTGACCCTCAAAAAATAAATTAACTCATTTATCGATGTCTCTTTCACAATGTAAGCCTATGAGAAAATGGCTTTTTGGGCTTTCCTCCTTTGGTCTCTGTAAAATTAGCTTCAAAGTGCTGTTTCAGGGGGCTTGGTACCAAACTTGTAGAACATCGGGGGTTGATGCAAAAACCTGAGTGGCCCTATCTAAAGCAAGTGTTTGGTTTGTCCATTCTGGGCTACTGTAGGAACAACATGGTGGACCCAGTGGAAGTGGACCAGCCCCGTATGTAGATATATAAACGACTCATTCTAAGGTATCGAAAACACAATGATTCAGATTTACAGGTGATTATACACTAATGAAAACATAGTTATGAGTATAATATTCAATTTCTGCCCATCACTGCCTCTAAATCCCACACACTGGACCTTCAGGTAAAGGTTGTGAATACTTTACCACCACTGCATTTCATTTCACTTCACGTGAATCACTGAAGAAATCGGAGATGTGGATGTTAATTCATTGGTCTGGAACCAGACTTCTCTTATACTTTATTTAATAGAAACTGGCCATAAATGAGTGAGAAGCACAATTATAGAAAATAAAGTCATCACAGCTCAGGAGTTAATTATTCCTGATATTTACTCAGATGTCGGGAAAATAATTATTCAAGACAGCAACTGGTGAATTGAATATTTTTGCCTGGAGCATCATCTGTGTCCACACACGTACATCCCATGGTGGAAGACAGAGAAGTGAATCTCCACTAAATGAGGAATTCAAAGTAGAGAAACCGTTTTAAACAGATTCCTTTATCCATTCTTTTATCCAATGTGTCCTCAGTACAGTAACTGCCTGCTTACTCAACGCACTATTAAAGCATTTTGATCAATGTTTCAGGTTCCTAGCCTTTTTTAATGCTGTCTTGATAATTTGTGTTTTTCATCATTGCAGGCCTTGAACTGGGTGTTCGTGGTCGACACCATGAACTTCTCCTTTTGGCCTGAGAAAGAAACTCAACAGTGTGAGGTGACCTATAAAGGGACCACGTACACAGGCTACATGACCCTGTGTGCTGCCATCACCAGGGCCATGGAGGAAGGTAAGAGCACGTTTAAATGATTCATCTGTGTTTTTGCAGGATTAAAGGAGTGTTATAACAGCGTCTTTATGAGATTAGAAATATCATACATTGTTTTGTTTGGTGGTACAGAACATAAACACAGCACTTCTGTTGTTGCTTCTGTTTTTCATGAGTTGAAATAAAAGATTTTTTTTAAGCACACAAAAGGCTTAGTTCTCTTACATTTTGTTCACAAATTTGTGTTAGTGAGCACTTTGCCAGCATAATCCATAATCCATCTACCTGACAGGTGTGGCATATGAGGATGCTGATTATTAAATGGCATGGTTGTTACACAGGTGTGCCTTGGGCTGGTCACAATAAAGGCCACTCTAAAATGTGCAGTTTGATCACACAACACAATGCCACAGATGTCCTAAGTTTTGAGAGAGCATGTCATTGGCATGCTGACTGCAGGAACATCCACCAGAACTGTTGCCTGTGAATTAGTTGCTCATTTCACCACCATAAGCCATATCTAATGTTGTTTCCAACAATTTGGCAGTGCATCCAACCGGCCTCACAACTGCAGATGATGTGTAGCCACGACAGCTCAGGTCCTCCACATCTGGTGTCTTTATCTTCAAAATCATCTAATACCATCAGCTGATGCAGTTGTGGGTTTGCCCAACTCACAACTCACAAACTGTCAAAAACCATCTCAGGGAAACTCGTCTCAGTGGCTGGTCCCAGACCATCTTAAGGCCTTTACCCGCTGAGTCAGTTTTTTCGTCCCAAGTTGCCGCACATCTCAAAATAAATATAACCTCACGTTGTGTCATTTATGTTTGCACAGTGAGTCCAAAACTTTCGTCCGTCATGAAGGTTTTCAGAAAAGGTTTGATTTTTTTGCATTTTTCGCATCTGTCAGAGCCTTCACAGACATTTGACCAAGAATCAGTGAAGAAAATGAAAACAGAACAGGGCGCACAGAATCATTTCATAACTCAGATAGCTACATTCAACAGGTCAGATATCAATATTCAGGTGGACAGCTCCGCCTCTTCATGTAGCTGCGGTGCCAAACGAAAGACAGGGAGAGAATGGTGACAGCAGATAGGTAACTCCAGTCGAGAGAGGCAAAGGAGGAAATATGTCTTCATTTTGTCAGGTATTGTGAATTTTCACAATGAATAGAACAATAAAATGCATCAAAATCATGTACAAGGTTTCTGTGCGCAAGGATTCATAAAAAAATGCATTAAAAAAAAAAAAAACGGACTCAGTGTGCAAAAGCCTTTACAGGTGAAGAAGCCAGATGTGGAGGTCCTGGGCTGGCTCATTAGGCTGGCTGGATGTACTGCCAAATTCTCAGAAACCATACTGAAGATGGCTTATGGTTGTGAAATGAGCATTCAGTTCACGGGAAACATGCTCCCTCAAAACTTAGGACACCTGTGGCATTGTGTTGTATAATTAAACTGCACATTTTAGCATGGCCTTTTATTGTGAGCAGCCCAAGGTACACCTGAGTAGTAATGATGCTGTTATATCAGCATCTTGATATGCCCCACTTGGCAGGTGGATTTATTATGGATTATATTGGCAAAGTGCTCATTAACATAGATTTAAACAAATTTGAGAGCGTAAAGCTTATTGTGTGCTTAGAAAGGGTATTAGAGCTTTTATTTTAACTCATATAAGAGGGAGGAAAAACAAGTGTTGCATTTATATTTTTCAGTTGGTGTACATTGCTTCAGCTCGCACACAACTTACCTCCTTGTGTTGAGGTGATGGATCATGGCTGTTTTGGTGGGCAACATTTTTGCATAATTAATTGCACTTAAACAGAAAATAAACCACACACAAAAACAAAAATCATGAGTGAGAGAAACACCAGACTCATGAAGCAAAGTTAATGCCATGGTCTAACACTGTCAACTGACTTCTTTGCCTTTTTGTATAGATGGCTTTATCCTTTTTGTGTGCAGCTTCATCTCTGGAGAGAAAGATGTATAATCAGGGCCCTTTTTGATGTCTCTTTTTGTTCCTCTTTTCTGTGTGCTTTTGTTGTGCACTGCTATTACCAATTATTGTGTATGTGCCCTTTACTTGAACTTGGACTGCTGGGAAATTGCTTGTAGCTCTGCATGCGCCTATGCATCACTCATAATTAGCGTGAATGACTCCGGATATGAATCAATTATGTCTCATATGGAATAGTGCTCTCAATGTGTGGTCGCTGTGGCCTTTATAATTACAAGAGATTCTCTCAGAAAAGCTCAGGTAGCTCTGCTCCACAGTGTGAATCTCGAGGGTTAACAGCGTAAGATCAGAACAAATTATGTCTTTTGAGTCACTTGTGAGAATTGGCTGCTGTGGAGTTATATTCCTGTTATTATAGTGTGCCATAAATTTATGACTTGGTAGCTCGAGTGCCCTCTGTCTTGCTCTCCAGTAGTTCCTGTCTCAAGATAAATCCGTTTTCACTCCACAGGCAGTGGTGGAAACTTACTTAGTGCACTCACACAAGTACAAATTTTAGGTACTCGTACTTTACCTGAGTATTTCTATTTTATGCTACTCTGTATGTCTACTCCACTACATTTAGAGGGGAATATTGTACTTTTTACTGATTTATCTGACAGCTGTGGGTACTAGTCAACTTTGCTGATTAAGATTTCACATAAAACCACATGATACGCTCTCGCTCTCATTAACCAGATGGAGAACTGAGCTCAGAAATGGGAAAATAGACTTTGTGATTGTTCAATAACAAGGCCTCTATTCCCAGCATAAACTTAATACCTCCAGATATCGGACCATCTGTGAGTACCTGATTGTGTGATGTATTTGGATGCATGTCCGTGGCCAGTGTGACATTATGTATGTTTGTTTTTGTTTTATTACTTACTAGGATCTATTGTTACAATTATTTCATTATTTAACAACTTTTCTGTTTAAATATGTGATTATGCAATTAATGGCATTCTCATTTCTTTATAGGGTGTCTGCAGGTCCTTAAGAGGTCAATTTAAATTTAGAAACATTAGGGTTTAATTGTCATTAAATAGTCTTAAATTTGAATTTGTGAGGTGTTTATTGCCACAAACATTTTATTTAATTTCATTTATCCATATTTAGATTTCTTCTTTATGTTAAAATGAATCAAGCTCGTCTGGATGAGTCCACAATTCTGATGTTACAAATTTATAAACCTACCACTGAACCTGATACTGTCATTTTACTTTCTACTTATACTTACCTGCTGGCAAAATGTTGAGCCACATATATTATACTTTCCTGCGATGCTTGAACGAGAAAAATGTGCTTTGTTTTTCTAAAAAGTAAATTGTAAATTGGGTTAAAAATTATTTTGAAAAGGTGTGAAAAACATAAAATATAAGTGTCTGGTACTTGTGGATGCAACTGCTTGTTTACTTGTTTATTGTTTGTATTGAAAATGACAATAAACATTAAAAAAAAGCATATGATATGCTTATATGGTATGATGCAGTACTATAATCTACTCAGTAGTTTATAAAGTTTTCAAAATTGGCTCCTCATTGACAAACTCTACATTAAAATTCTTTCATTCTTTCTTTCATTTCATGTTATAGTTAATTGCAAAAGTACTCTTGCACACTGTCTAACTTGAAATAAATAATTTATTTGCAGTGTGCGGGAGTCCTTTTGCAACTTTTTGGTCTTGTCTCTCCAACGCACCTGTCTTTTTTATTGGTGTGCAAAGTGTTTCCTTTATGTCTTAGTTAATGACACAATACATTTTTAAGATGTAACATTGAAAAGAGCCATTCTGCATACTAAGTATGTTACATTTATTGATCTTTATTCTGTACTTTTAGTTGAGTAAAAGTTGGAATTCATTACCTTAATTCCAAAGGGGGTATTTTTCGACTATCATAGGTTTACTTTTACTTAAGTCAAGTATCTGAATAGCTCTCCCACTCTCCCCACAGGAATACCTATCACTGATCCCAAGTACTTCTCTCAGATGAGTGTGGAGGAGTTGGGACACGTCCTTCGATCAGACAATGAAACACCCATGCCCATGCTGAAGGAGCGCCACCAGGTTCTAACATTATCATGTTAATGTTTGTGGTACTAAGACTGTAACAATCATCAACATCCACAAGTTGCTTGATTGATTTCACATCGGTATCACGACTGATACATGTGTTCCTTGTGTTTTTATTTTATGTTTAAAACTTCTCAGTTTAAAGACAAACATGATGTATCATCTCATCTCTCCAATCATAAACTCTCAACAAAGAAGGTCCTCGAAATCAAAAACCAGCATATTATTAACTAATGATTATTTTCATTGACAATCTGTCAGTTATTTTCTCGATGACGTCCTCAATGAAACCAGAAAATATTCACTTTTAAGAGTCTGATATCAGAGAATTTGGACTTTCTTTAAAACTACTCAAATTGATTAATTGATTACCAAATTAGTTGGCAATTAATTCCATAGCTGACAACTGATGGATGACTCGTTGCAGCTCTAATTACATCTCTACTTAGAAACTAAGGTGTCTCGGATCATATTGTTTCTGTGTGTTTTACTCTGTCAAAGAAAGACATTAGAAATAGATTTTAAAGCTCACATAATTATTATTTTTGTCTGTTGGTGTTACATTATGAGCCAAACTGTATTCCCTTTAGGATAATTGGAAATCTAAAATGTGCAGCTCTTAACCTCCCACTCATCTTCATAGTTAAATTTGAACACATCACATGTTGAATGTTTTTCACAAGGTGCTGACTGAAGGTGGCCGCGTGCTACAGGAACACGGCGGAAGCTTCCGGAGTTTTATCAGCCAAGCCGGGAGCGATGCCCGGAAGATGGTGGAACGTATCGTGGAGAAGATCCCTTCCTACAGGGACGAAGCTACATATGAGGTCAGAGTTAGAGATGGATGAATCTGAAATTGTGGAATATTTCGTGTTTGGAATTTAGTGGATGAAAGTTCATGTTTGCTCCGACAAAGCATCCTTGAAATTTTTTTCACATCTCAGATATTAAAGTAATCATAATTTCTGGTTGGATAGGTTTCCTTTTACAAACATATAAGCTGGACCTTTCACAACATTTGAGGAAAAATGGCTTTGAGGTTTTTTATCTTTTTAATTTCATAGAGGCAGTTTTTCTCCAGGGTGCATTGTATGTACTGTCCAGCTGTGTGGACACTCTGAACTCATCGTCTAATGAAAATATACAACAAGGATAAAACACTGAAAGCATATAGGAAGTGTATTTAATCTGAGATAAATGTATGCATTTGGAAAACCTAAGATAAATCGTGATGTGAGAGTTCCACCTCCTGGCCAAAGACAGTGTGGCAATAATGCTCTCTTCATATTATTAAGTCAGTTAAGGAGTAAATGATGCTCTTTGCACATGAATTTTTGCCATGATATTGTCTTCGTGTAAGAACATGTGTCTAGCAGTGGATCAGATAGTACATATTGTGTAAGCAAGTGTCGAGCTGCACCAATGTTTGTTTCAGGGTAAGAGAGTCTCCTTCTACAAGCGAGCCCAGATCCTGGTGGCAGATTTCTGGGGCGTCATGGAGGCCAGAGGAGAGGGAGACATCATTGGCATGGACTGGCTCACCATGTTTGCAGACTACAGGGTCCCTCAGGGTCTCGTGTACCTCGGAGCGCTACGATACTCTGAAGCACTAATGCAGGCGCTAAGAAATGGTGAGACAGGAGTGTATGTGTTCATTCTCGGCTCGTAAATAAACCAGTCATTTAGGAATAGTAAGGTATAATTTGCATTTCCTCCCTTTTCTCTCAGGCGAGCTGCTGAGTTCAGGGGACAGGAGGGAGGTCGAGATCCGAGGTTGTTCGATTTGGTCTGTGGAGCTGATCAAAGACCGTCTGTGCAAGCTGGTGCAGGAGAGAGACGGACAGACCTGCAATGTCAACTCAGCGATCATCGACTTCTACCTTTGGCCTTACGCCAAGCAGCACCATAAAGAGATGGCCCACATTCCTATACACCACACACGTTGTATTTACTACTGATGGGTTGCCTGGCAGCAGCACATACAGTAGGCTGCACGTCTCAGTGTGCAGCTTTGGCATCATTGCCTCTCCCTGGGAAAAAGCCAATCACGTCTCTGTGCCAGATATATGTACAAACAAGTTTCTCTCTGGCTGTAATGGAAAGAGGTGTCAAGTTTTAATGTAGCTTGTTGGCCTATGTGGAAAGATGCACGGTTGTCCCTTTGCAGTCAATTAAAATGTTTACTCCTGTTGATATGGAACATTTTCTAATAAAGGTCTCACTGCAACGAAGCACAAATGATGATATACTTTATGTGAACATACAAGGGTGGACTCATCAGCCTGTTTGTGATGGTTTGAACTTTTAAACTGAAATTCATCAAACAGTTAAAGTGAAATAATTTGATTAGATATTCCAAGTTAATTATTTTAAAGTAATGCTGCAATGATTAATTACTGGGAATCATATTTCATATCATCCACTGCTTTAAAGCAGGATGTCTGCAGGGAAACTCCTAAAGAAAGTTTTTGAAGAGATTTATAATATATTTAGTGATCACAAAAGGAAAGGTTCAGTGTCAGATCAGAAAAACACTATTTAGGTGAACTAAAAGCATCTGGAATGTGTGGTTACTGTATCCAAAGTGACTGGAAATTAGATAAAATAAATTCTATAGCTCAAATTATGTGGACGCATCTAGTGTATGGGTGGAGGAAGAGAAAGAAAAGGCAGGAGAAGAACCATCAGCCTCTAATTAATATCAGAAATATCATACAAGATGTAACTTTTCCTCGGGGGAAATAAGATATGGTTAGTTAGTGATAAGTATTGCATAATAAAGCATGAGAGGTAGCTATTAGGAAAAGGTGTTTTAAGAGGTTTAAATTGGATATTGAATATTATTGTGTATATTTATAAAGAAAAACATGGGAGCCTCAAATAAGTCATTATAAAATATACAGGCATATTAATAAAATAAAAAATAAAGTAAAAAATATATGAAATATTCAAATAAATTCATAAAATATTTTTTAAAACATGATTAATATGATATCATCTAATCATAATTTTTGAGTTCATTTTTACTTAATCACAGATTTTTTTTTTACTTCTAAATGGCCTTATTTCAGGATGGCATTAAATGGCACGCTGATTTTGTTTATTAATAATTAATTAATTATTTTACTTTATTTTTTTTAAGTATTCTACTTATAATATAAAACAGTGAGGTACTTGTGCTTCACTTTAGTATTTCCATTTTTCTGCTACTGCTACTCCCCTCCATCTTGGAGGCAGTTTTAATTCAGTTACTCGTTACTTGACAGATTCTGATTATCAGTTCAAAATATAATCAACTAATAAATTATTGTGTATCATTACAGATTAAATTACCCAGCAGTGGGCCTACATGAAGTAATGAAAATGAGCTCTACCTTAAAGTCATGAACACATGAATGCATTGATAATTATAATCCAGTGATATTAAAATATACTATTCTGACATTGGCCAAATACTTTTACTTTCTGCACTTAAATTATATTTTCAAATCAAATCAAATTAAAATTATAAAATTATACAGTACATTTTTAAAACAAAGCGACCAAAGTGCTGCACAAATTAAAGTAATGACACACCAGTATATAGCAATATAACATGTACACAAATATAAAACAGAATAACATCGGTAAGAACAATTACATACGTGAAAAAAATATAAAATACTAAAATATTAAAACAACTACAAACAACTAAATGTCGTTGAAAACATGTACATTTTATTTTGATGCTAATACTTCTGTACATAATGAAAAGTTTTGCACATATGACAATGTCAGAGGGTGGCGCTGTTGCCTTCACGTACCGCTCGGTCCGCCCTCCATGAATGCTCTTGAACGCCTCACCTGCTCTCCTTGACTGCTACGTCATCGCGGCGGCGGTTTCCCGGGCAACCGAGCAGCGACAACAAACGGGAGATGGGACCAAGTTACCAACACGCCAAACGGAGAGGACAACACCTTAACACACAGCACCAGACGGTTTGTTTTGGTAAAATGTAGATTATTAGCTCGTGTATTTTCTTGTTAAACACGTTTAAGAACTCAAATACAAAGTTTGACCTCAGCTCAACTGACAGTGAACTCCATAAAGTACCGTTACATTAGGGTTAGGGTTACAGTAACTCTACAGTAACCGTCATGAGCGAGGTGTGTGTCCGGGTGGCGCTCCGTATCCGTCCCCTGCTCCCCAAAGAAGTCCTCCACAACCACCAGGTGTGTGCTCGGGTGGTGCCGGGCTCAGCCCAGGTGATGCTGGGCTCAGACCGACTCTTCTCCTTCGACCACGCGTTTGGACCCACAGCCAACCAGGATGAGGTGTACGAGTCCTGCGTCCAGCCCCTGGTGGAGTACCTGGTGCACGGCTACAACGCCACCGTCTTCTGTTACGGACAAACAGGGTCAGGGAAGACTTACACACTCGGAGGAGGGAACCTGGGTGATTGGAGGTGGCACTTCTCACCCCTGAAATGAGTTTAAGAGAACACAAATGACATATGAAAGCTATATTTATTATGTTAGAAGAATTGGAAAATTCTTCTTCTGCTTAAAATGAAAAAAATAGCATATCAGAGCATCTTTACTGTGTGTTAAAGGTGCTCCCGGTGGTCTTATGTACTGTTTAAACATTTCTTTTTTATAATCAGTAATTTTTATTGTTTTCTTTTAAGTAGAAAAAACAGCATGGGATACATCATATGGCCATGTAAATCTGTTAAAAATAGGGTACAAGGACTCTGGAGAGGTTACACAGTTGTGTAAGTAGACAGAAGACATAAGTAAATGAAAAAAAAGAATTAAATTATCATTGGCAGATGTGAAAATAACTGAATGTCACATGACACATTTCTAAATCATTTTTAAGGATATGAGCCAGCTATAGTTAAATCAGGGACCTTTAATAAAGGAGATGTAATTAGCCCACGTAGCATAGTATATCTCCACCTGATTAATAAGCCTAAAGGAGAGGCTGTTGTGTGCAACTGGGAGAGACACCCCTCACTGGTGGTAAGGTGGCTAATACGTTTTCCCCCCAGCATGAGGGACGTCTGGACCCAGTCTGCCTGGGGTGCAGGTAAGGGTTTTAGAGGGACAGGACAAACAAGTTTGGGCAAAATGGATGGCAGACCAGAGGCTGAAACATTTCTTTGAGTTTTTCAAGCTGGCACTCAAGGATTTTAGGTAGTGAAGGAAGCAGTGTTTAAATGGCATGCTTTTGAGAATTTAGTTTAATTTTTTTGTAGTCTTAGACTATATCTGAAGGCCTAAACAAGCTTTTCTGACCAGTGATTATTTGCTGTTGCCCCATTGTTATCCCTCACAGATTTGGCTCTTCTAATGTTTCACTCTCTGCTCTTTGCAACATGTACTTTATAACTACCCTAAAACTTCAATTTAAAGTCTAGTCTCAATTAAACACCCAGTCACCTTTACTAGCTTGATGTAGCCACACATTTTGATGAATAAAGGTCTGTCTCAAATAGAGGCCTGGTCTGGTTGTTGATGTATTAAACAGGGTTGTTGACTACCTCAAAGTTTGTGTCCATTCCTCGATTACCCTGTAATTTATTCACATTCTATTAGTCCGTAAGGGTCCTCAGATCAAAATAATCAAAAGGGTTTTCCATAAAAATCAATCCAAATTATAAATATTGTTGTAACAGGATAAAGTGGTGTTGTGTCGGTATGCCGGGTGCCATAACTCTCTGTCTCTCTGATGTGCTGTCTGTCGGAGCTAGCTCAAATGAACAATTCATAATTGATGTATTATCTGAAGGCTAATTTTTAAACAAGTAATATTCATACTGATTTAAATAAACAATTTTAAAATTGTTTTTGCTGAGCAACAGTTTTGTGTGAAAGGAATTACAGGCCTGTCCCAAATATAGGCCTGTTGATTTCAGTGATTTAAGCAGCTATTAATTGAAGTTTTACGGTATGTGTTTCTTCCTTCCAGATGAAGAGGGAGGGATTATTGACCGTGTGGCCCAGGATGTGTTCCTGTTGTTGGGGGAGAAGAAGAAGAACAGTGATGGTGTGGAAGCCACAGTGCGGGTCTCATATATGGAGCTGTACAGGGAGGAGCTGCGAGACCTGCTGGAGCTGCAGACCGTTCACAAAGAGCTTCACATCAGAGAGGATGAGAAGGGAAACACAGGTAAGTGAAGTGTTTTTGTCTGGCAGGCAAATGTGACAAACATATGATCATTTTTAAAAAGGACATAAGACAATTTTCAATGTCACAGAATGCCAAGTTTGGACTTGGTTGGTTTGTACACTGGATCCCTGTCCACTGAGGACAGTGATGTTTGATTAGAAATGATCAGTGTGTGGTTTTCTTTGTGTTTTCAGTGGTGATGGGAGCCAAAGAGATGGTTGTCACCTCAGCAGAGGAACTACTGAGTGTTCTAGAGACAGGCAATGCCCTGCGTCACACCGGCACCACAGGGATGAATGAGCACTCCAGTCGCTCTCACACCATCCTCACCCTCCAGCTCATCCAGTGCTGCCACAACAACAACTCCTCCCTGAAATCTGTCCGCTCGTCCAAACTCTGCCTGGTCGACCTGGCGGGTTCAGAGCGTGCTGGGAAAACTGGAAACACTGGGACACGGCTCAAAGAGTCAGTTCATATCAACACAGGCCTGCTCGCTCTGGGCAATGTCATCCGTGCCCTCTCCGACCCTGGTCGAAATCGCCGTGGTAACAACTGCAGCAGTGCGCACATACCGTACCGTGATGCAAAGATCACCCGTCTCCTCCGTGACTCACTGGGAGGCACCGCTCACACGCTGATGGTGGCGTGTGTAAGCCCGTCTCACCACAGTGTAGCTGAGACTCTGAGTGTCCTGCAGTTTGCCTCCAAGGCTCGTCACATTCGTAACCGTCCCGGAGCTACACCTGCTCATACAGAAGTCAAGGCATGTCTGGCGACCTGGGACCCTGGTGAGGCTCGACTGGGCGAGCTCGAGTATGAAGTACAAACACTGAGAGAGCTCCTAAAGGAGAAGGAGAGGGAGATGGAAAGGGAGAGAGCAGTTGGAAGAGCTGGAGAGGTTGACAGCTCCAGTCAGATGAGGATGTCTGATTCAGATAAGAGGGTGAACCATGAGGAGCTATCACAGTACCGCGTCCTGGCACAGGAAGCTGCAGCCATGTTTGTAGATATCACCGGCCCCACTCCGAGTCATTCTTTCAGGGAGCGGCTGCAGGACTGGCAGGAGAGACTGACTGCTGTCAATCACTCACATCAAGCTGATGAGAAGGACTGCTCAGACAGAGGAGAAGATCACCCCCACCATGTCGCCATATTAAAGCTCAGAGAGGAACTCAACAAATGCAAGGTAATGATAGTCAGTGAAAAAGAAACATCAGATCGGTATTATAATGGCTACATTCTATTAAGGACTGTCTCAAATACCAGTTTTGGGGCATCAAAGCTTTGCGATTAATTGATGCTTCGACGGGTGGGGGTAAATGAGGGACTAGGACATCAGTGGATGCACCTAAAATATCCTCCTGAGACCCTGTGTCCTCACATGTGGACATCACATTTTGGGTTTGCTTGACCTTATACTTAATTCTTCTTAATTTAGACCTGTTGTCTTCATTCGTGGACACTTTTTTATGCCATCTAGTAGTAGTGAGAGCACAATGTAATGTCCTTTATTGTCTAAGCGGAGTTCATGCCACCAAAAGCCTTAACTTCTGAACTTCTCAAAACAAATTGACAAGTCAAGGTAAAGAGAAAACTCTCCCTGTCTCATTTTCTCTCTGTCTGTGTTTTAGGAAGCTCTCACCACAGAGGAACAGCTATTTGAGCAGAAAGATGAAGAGCTAAGACAGGTCCAAAAAGAAGTAGAGAAACTTCTACAAGAGCGAAAAACCCATCTTCAAGCCTTGAAAGAAGAGAAGGAACGTACTCGTATACAGGTGAGGAAAGACCGCAGTTCTATAACACAGCAGAAAAGGACACTGACACCTTCAGCAGTGTAGGTTAACTGCAAATAAAATGACCGTGTGCACATTTGTATGTGAATTTTTGTCAGACTGAACAACTTGTGGACCAGCAGATATTCATCAATCGTCTTCGCAGTGACCTTTTGACCTTTAGGTGTGCAACTGTAGAAACAAGGGCTTCTGGGAGCTCAGGCAAGAGACCCCACAGTGTCCCTCTGGTCACACACAGCTGTGGACGCGGACCTCCCAGGAGGGTAGGTAGCTGTACTGTTTTGTTCTGTGTGTGTGTGTGTGTGTGTGTGTGTGTGTAGTTGTTTGTGTGTTTATCTGTTGCACTTGTGTTGCTCTGTACAATCGTATGGGCACCCACACTCTGTTGTTCATGGTGCATTTATTTGTCCTAATGCATGTGTGTTTTATAGATTCACTCCAGTCCCCCGGCCTGTTCACTGGAGAGAGTGATGGCAGCCTTTAAGATGCGCGGTCATCTCCTGCTGGCTGAGATCGAGGAGAGGGATGAGGTTTACTCTCCATTCATAAAACAACAAGCAGAGAGCAAAGACGGGATTCAAAAGAAGGAGGATGAGGATGATGTCTCTGTGGGCAGAATGGGATTTAGGTAAGCGCCTGTTTAAGACAACCCTACTGGTTCTTTCTTTGTCAAGCCACCAGTGATTCACTGCATATAACACATACAGTTTCAGCCACTAGGTGTGGGAACATTTATTTGTCACCTGCTCCTGCTTTGTGTAGCAGTGACCCTCTATGCACCAGCGTGGGAAGAGAGGTACAGTGGGAGGGTGTTTCATTGTCACTCCAGTGACACAATACAATTTTGGTTTCAAGGATGGCGGCCACCCACCTGATCAACAGGTCAACAAAGCACTTGTCAGTTTAGTTGGTGCACCCAAGTCGACCTCTCACAAATCACACAGACCTTGCACGCTATACTTTCCATTCATCTTTTTTTTTAAACATATTTCAGCGAGTAGAAACATTTAAATGACAGCAAAAATGCTGTTTTAGTTGTGGTCATTTTATTGATAATGAGAGATATACTTTATTTATTATTGATCCTTGAGAGGAAATTCAGTTTTTTCACTCTGTTGCTATTTTTACACATTACACACACACAGGCCAGAATACACACACCTGCACAAACAAGACCTACACATCTGCATTAATGGAGACACATCAGAGCGAGGGGGCTGCCCATGGACAACAGCCCCATGTTGGTGTCTCTGCACTGCTCAGGAGGCGAACTGGCTTCTCTCCAGCTACCAATCCACGCTCTGTACTTGGTCCGTAAGTGGTCTTGAAGTGGTGACCCTCTAGTGTCCAAGCCAAGTTAACACGGACTGAATTACTGCTTCCCCAGTAATAAAGGTTTCATCTCCAGCCTCCAACTTTACTCCCGCTTTAGGTGCAGTGCATTGTACATGGCTTACACAGTGTAGTAAATTAATTAAAAATGTGAGCAGCCAGCAACAAGCTGTTGCAATATACTGTTTCTTAAGAACCACACCAACAGCTGTGCCCTTCTGTGGATCAAACCGGTTAAAAAAAATGGTTTTGGGGTTCCTCACAGCCTCCCAGTTTATGCAATGCAAATCCTGGGGCATAAAGGAGATGTGAAATCCTTAGGAGCGATTGTGGAGATGTGGCAAGGAACCCTCTGCTTTCTTCAGACATGTTTGGGAATTAATAATGCCAGGTTCCAACATAGCAGTCTTTTTCATTCTACTTTAACACAATTTACAAGAGTAGTGCAGGTGTGCCGTGCAAAACAGAAATACAAAAGTTTCACACGGATCAGTTACCTTTTATTTAGAGCAGTATTTTTCCTACAGCAATGAGTTAATCTGAAAGTATCTGAAATATTCTAACGTTACTCCAGGCGTGCTCTGAACCAAACATGGACCAGCCGACTGAAGAAACCAGCTCTGAAAGAGAAGAACTCTGGACTAGACCCAACATCTACTGGAAAGCCATCAGGACAACAGTCTCAGAGAGCCACAGGTAAACTTAACATGTATTTGACTTCACTTTGCAGTCTTTTGTTTCTTCTTTAACATTCCAAGAAGTTATTTAATATCCAAGAAGTTGTTTCAGTTTTTACGTTCTCAGTTGCTCTTTCTTCTCAGGGACCACGGAAAACCACTCCAAGCATATCCATATGAGGAAGGCGAGATTTAGCGCCAGCGCTACTCAGAAAAGGATCCAAGATCTTTCACTCAGCATGCGCATGAAAGAGGAGCTCATCAAAGAGCTCGACAAAACTGGTGTGTTTATATAAATACAAACTGTTTATTCCTACACTCCTGTGTTTGTTGGTCTGTAGTTCTACTCAGCGTGGTATACTGAGGCAAGAACAATGGAAATCTTGGGCTGATTTGTTTGTGGTAGCCAAGGTTGGTAAGAACATTCCTGCAGCACTGAACAGGAACTTCCTGCGGCTTCCACAGGCTTCTGCTGAGTATATTTAGAATTTCAAGGACAACAACTGTAGCAGAGAGAAGTATGCAGACACAGACAAAGCAGCATTACATAAATGTCAATAGCTCAAAGTAAAAATCTGATAATCACATTATTACGAAGGGAGTTTAGTCTAGTCTTATTCTGGTCTACTCTATGTTGTTAGTTTGAAAATTTTAAATTTCTAAAGGAATGCTCTGAAATATGTACTGTAGCAGACAGTAATGTGTACCCAAGCTGCTACATCAATGTTGTCAACAACATGTCTGGAGCCAAGGCATGTGCATAGTTGCTATGCAGTGTCTAGTCATTCTAAAATGATGGCCTTGATTGGCAAAAGATGAACCTTGTGGACAGTGTTTGCAGAAAATGGTATGAAAAAAATTCAGGTTTGAGATAACAATGCTGCTGCAGCTAGCCCCCCTGAGCCAAGGTCTTGTGAAGTAGCAAAGTGGGACAAAATGGAGATTTGAAGTCTGTACAAAACCAGTTTTGATTATAATCCTGTATTGGTTACCATGGGTGGCAAATTCCTTTTCACCTTAGATCAACTAAGATTTTGTACTGAAGCTCCAGCAACAACTGCACAACACCAGTGAATCATAATATAATAGTTTCAGTATATTTGCATCTCTAAATATGTGTATTTGCCTGACAGAGGAGGAGACCCAAGCGGTGGACAGGCACATCAGGCACAGTGGTGATGGCAGAGAAGCCGACGTGCTGACAAAACTGTATATGCAGAGCCAGCAGGTCCGAGCAGAGATGTACCGCAGCCTGCAGCACATGAGGCTGCAGAGAGCACAGCTTCAGAGCAGCCTCAGGCAGCAGAGAGAGACCAACAGCAACAAAGACCAAAATGGGGTTTGTGTTCTAAAAATGATCCCAGTTACATTAAACACAATGTCTGGACAGTGAAACAGGAAAAGAGATAAAGATATGAAGCTTTAGCAACATGAGCAAATTCCCAAGAAAGAAAGGGTTAACACAGTTGTGTTTATGACCATGTTGATAGATATTTGATTCTTTCTCATAGCCCACAGCCAGTTCAGCTAGGAAACTTTGAAGCAACAGTATATCAACACAGTGTAATAAAGTTGGTTCAGCCGAAGTTTAGATATAAATCTGATCATGCATCTGATAATTTTAAGACCAGGTTCACTGAACTAACCCTGATCTCGGTACAAATTAAACCTTTGTGGCAGTGTGCATATCATCCACACAACATCTCAGCTGAGTTAAGTTAGACTCATTGGGAAATCAAAACAACCAAAAAAAGATGTAACAGCTGAGACTCAGCACGGGTAAATTATTAATGAGTCCTCTGAGTACATGATTTTTATCTTTGTTTATAGGAGCAACGGATAGGAGATCTGACCATGTGCAAAAACAATCACCAGGAAGAGCCAAAGGAAAAGGTAAAGATTAAATATAGCAGTGTAAATTCTTTAAAAGGTTAGTTTTTTGCTTCTTCTCCTTCGAAAATATCCATTTTGACAGCTTAACTTTTATATACAACCTCTCCTTCCTTTGTTACAATTTATACCTCCTCATCTTCTTCTTAATTTGTCATCTTCCTCCTCCTCTACCCCTTCTCCCTCTCTGCTCCTTTTTTCCCTCCTCACACTCCTCACTTCTTGGTGTTGTCACTGTAGCTGCGTGACTGTATTTGGCTGGAGGAGGAGGAGGAGCGGGTGGTTCAGAAAAGAGCCGAGCTGCAGGAGCTGGAGGAGGAGCTGAGGAGGAGAGAAGAGGTGCTCCTGCACAGGGAGGCCTGTCTGCAACAGAAAAACAAACTGGAGATCAAGATGCTACGCTCCAGTCAGGTCAGCCTGTCTATGTGGTGGTGCCCATGTGATTTAGTGTCAGGTGTTTATTGTACTGTAGCCGATTATCAGTGACAAGTACGGATTAGGGCAACATGTTTTAATAAAGCCAGAATCTGGGAGTTTTTTCCTCAATGACTTTTCAGGCTCTGAATCAAGACCTGCTGCGTGTGTCGGTGCGGCTGGAGTCTCTGGAGGAGCAGCTGCAGAGCAGCAGCAGTGTGAGGCAGACTGGAGGAGTCACCATGGAGGATCTGGAGAAGGAGAGAGATGCACTTAGAAAGAGGAGAGATGCTCTGGACACCCAGCTGAAGGACAACAGAGTGCTCACTGTGGAGGTCAGAACAAAGGGAGCATTGTACATGTGTATGATATACATGATGTATGTCTCGCACATTGATAATCAGTTTGCATTATTTTTCTTTTGTGCATGTCTCCATCTAGGAGGAGCACTCCCTGCTGCAGCTGGAGGAGGCTATCGAAGCTCTGGATGCAGCTCTGGAGTTTAAAAACAGCTCCATCCAGGACAAACAAAAGAAGTTATTAATCACAGATTATTCCTCGCATCAGCCACAAAGCACTGAACCTGCCCAACTCTGTGATGTCATCAGGAAGCTGAAGGAGCTCTCACGGCCTGAGGCTTCAGAGGTGCTCGTTAAATATTTCAACAAGGTAAGATAACATGTATGCACACATATAAAATATATACACAACATTCATCTCTGCATGCAAAGTGAATGTTGTTTATTTGTCTTCACTTTGTTAACTCTGCCCTCCCTTTGTTTTCCTGTTATTTTATATTTACAGATATTTTAAGCGTGCCTGGTGTCTGGTTTGCTTAAAACATGTTTATTAATTTATAAAAAAACAACAGCAATGTATTCTACTGTGGTCAGACATAAACTGAATGCTGACTCTTTCTGGTCCAGCTTTCTGTTTATCCTTTTCTCTTCCTCCATTATTTACCTTCCCTTTCTTCTCTCTCCAGCTGATGTTTTCCTGTGAGTCAGAAATGCAGCTACACTGTTTCTGTATTGCTAATTAAATTATACCTCCTCCGTCTCTCTGTTCCCCTAATGCTCCCCCGTGTTCTCCATCTATCCAGCTGATGCGTGTTAATACCATCATGAACTATATCAGCTTCTCTCCAGGAGGTTTTGTTTGCACCATAATGAACTCCCTCCCAAATGTTCTGCTCTGTCCTTGATTTTTCTCCGCAGGTGTGAGAGTAAACAAAGCTACGCCCAATTTATTTGTAATAATGTGTGTTTCTCCTGCTCCCTCCCACCTTTATCGACCTCTCTAGGTTGTTTGTCTTCGTGAGGCGGAGCGCCATTTGCGTCTGCATTGTGAGGAGCTGGAGCTTCAAGCTGGAGAGCAAGAGGCGGTGCTGAGGGAGATGGAGGTCGCCATGCAGCGCCTGGCCCTGGATGCAGACCGCAGGCTCACCCAGCAGCACAGAGAGCACCAGAACAACATTCAGCTACTACTGCAGAAACTTAAAGGTGAGGGACTTACTTCTGCCTGGACAAAACAATTTGAATGTGATTTTTTTTGTCCTATTCCCCTCCAGAAATTTAATAAATATTGCTGTTTCATATACTTTTGTGTGTGTGTTTCAGAGGGTGGTTCAGGAGAGATACAGCAGGCAATCGAAGACAGACTGCAGCATCTGGAGAAAGAGCTGTTTTTCTACAAAAGCTCCAGTCGGCAGCTCAAAAAGAAAGTCAAAGAGCTTCTCAGTGATGCCCTGCACCCAGTTGATCAGCCCTCACATTCACAGGAGCACAAACAGACACACAGTGTGCAGACATACGCACATGCAAACAAACCCCAGACACACACTGAAGAGGTGCAGACAAGGACACACATTGCAACAACATACACAAAGATACACTCTGAGCAAACAGACAAAAAGACACACGACGTTTCACATATGAAGAGACACCATACCCCCTGTCCCTCCTCATCTGCTGACCTTCAAGCACACAAAACCACCAAATTGCCTGACTCCAGCCAGACACACACACAGGGGAGGAGTGAAAGAGGGGCTGGTTCCTGTGGGGAAAATTTAGAGGTGACACCAGTTCGTTTGTGTCGCAGGGAGCTGAGGCAGATCTTTCCAGCTGACCTGCAGGTTTGTAGTTCTGCCACAGGGAGGCGACAGTCCGCTGTTGATACCAGCACAGAGTCAATGCTGGAGGACTCCATAGAAGTGCCCAGAAACAATGACAGATGATGTTAGCATGGTATCTATGAGTCACTTGGCAGCAACAGTCTGTACAGCAGATTCCAGTTGGGTGCTAGTAAACAAACGGAAGTGTGTGTCATAAATAACCAATGGCAAAAGCTCACTGAATATGAACAAAGAAACCTATGAATCCTAAGTATCCTGTGAAAATGTTAATGTATTTTTTTTGTTGGAGAATATTTAATTTAAGGACTTTTGGGGGCTTTGAGGTCAGTTAGAGGCAGCCATTAATTTACTGCATATAATCTGCATACTGGTGTATATTTAATGCATGCTCATACTCACTAAGGACTGAAAAGAGAAGAAGAAAGTGACTGAAATGTGGTGAATATCGAAATGTCTTTACTGTGAACCAGTTCAGTCTCTTGTCATAACACTGTCTCCTATGTATCCGTCTTCCGTGGTCGTCACAGATTTCCCCAGTCCTGCTGAACGTTGTGGAGTTTTGCCATTCAGTAGGAGAAGAAAACACAAAGAAGGGCCAGTGTAGTCATGCCAACAGAATGACCCTGATGATTGTGACATACAGAGAGAAATTTCCAGTAACTTCACATCATTTTTTTTTACAAATACAATGCTAGACTTGCCATTTTTCTCTGGATCTTTCGCTTCAAGCTGTTGTCCTAGATAAAGACATACAACAGGTTTTAAAATATTGTGTGCATTGTGTGTAGGAATGGGGTATTTAATACAAAAAGCAGCACTTTTCCTGATATAATTTACAATGTTATAATACAGTGTATATTTTAAACGATACAATAAGTAAGGGAAAACATGTTCATCAACCTGTTGTTAAATGTAATCAAATGGTGACTATAGAAAGAAGTGCTTTCTCCTTTGCCCTTTAATGTTCAGCACTGTTTAGCACTTAAAAATGACCACTACATACAAAATGTCTTCTGAACAGCAATATAAAGGTTTGTAGTGTTTTTATATGCATTTGATTTTTTTGATACATTTTTTTTTCTAACTGTGTGCACTGTGTACCATTAGATATATGTTGATTGCTGTGGGGGTTTTTTTACATCAATGATTACAGTCTAATGTATTAAACTGACCAATGTGCATGTGTCACTGCCCTGTCTTTATTGTGTGGGCTCATTCCAGCCCTTCACCCTTAACCCACCAGACTTGTAAATCCCACTGTACTGCACCATTTGCTAAAACCACTAAAATATTGTTTTACCTGACCTGTTATCAGGGTTAATGCTGATATATAAGTTTTCTAACTAATCTTGGTCCACTTACACTTTACAATACCACGTCACAAATTACATATGAGCAGAAAATTGATAAGCTATGTAAACTTTCATCCACCATCTTTCTGCGTAATGATGTACACTCGGCAAGCCGTGTACTAAAACTTTTGCAGATTTTCTGACTTGTAGCGACTTGAGGCACAAGAATTTCCCAGTCAGGAACTAATTTTTCTGATACTTCCAACACCTTGAATGCACGTTTATTTTCAACGAGAGATAAAACTAACACATTTGATGCATATTTTTTTCCCCCCAAATAACATAGAAATATAATCTACCCCTCCTCTGGTTATTTGATTGAACATAACATTATTCAGGAATAAAGAAAAATATGAATAATCTAACATTTCATATAATTTTTAAGGTCTTAAAATTAGACTCTGCTTTTCTACATGACAGAGCCACAAGCTCATAAATATACCTGTCTTGGTTCAAATTGAGCCTAACTGGTGCAAATTTCCCAAAAAAAGACCAAATGGCACACACTAAACCATGGTTTGAGGGGCTGCTTCGGTTCTGGGGTCCCTTTGCCGAATTGTGAAGTAATATTACAACAAATTTGACAGAAATTATTAAGCAAAGGGCCACTTTCTAGTCATGAGAGAAGACAGGACAACTGAGATCTGACCATGACAAGCAGCATCTTGTGAGTTGGTCTGATTTGCTAGAGCAATCAATGATTTACCTTAAAATAATAAATTCTGTTAAAAACTCTGTACACATACTACACACTGTACCCAATCAGATCGGATAGCCAATGAAGAAACAACAGTTTTAATTTTCTTGATAAAGCGAGAGGGCGATCATTCACCATTCGCCTTTATCCTTTTTGGCACCGCCGGGCAGCTGTACTCGGGCAATCGCTGGTAGCAAACCGACAGTAACCGACAGCACCTTAACGAACAGGTGAAACTATTCTTTAGCAACTTTTCTTGTGAGCACTGTCGCTTCAAAACAAGTCAGCGGGTGTATTAGAGACAAAACATCGACGTGAGTTCATTAACAGGTTTGTGACTGTCATGCTCCGCTACTTTTGCACTTGTTTAGAAGCTAACGACACCGGCTAAGCGTTGTGCAGTTAGCTAGGTTAACTTGATGCTATGTAATGCTAGCTGACAGCAGACCGTTAGCAACGGTGCAGTCGAAATCATATTACATTCATCACCACGACTATGATATGATGAAACATAGCTACCGTGCAATATGTTGCAGTAGATAAAGCGGCTGGTCGAGACGTGACGTTTTTACCCATGAATAGGCTGCAACTAGACGCTAACTGGTTGTTTTATGACTGGCTTCAAGTTGTCCTAACTGTATTGTTCTTCGTCTCCTTTTGTCATCAGTTAGTTTTCCTTCTCGCAATGGCATCGTCTGCAATGATCACCGTCCCCACCACCGCCTCCCGCTTCGCCCTGCTCCAGATAGACTCGGATTCGGACTCTGACGCATCCGATGCGGGGAAGACCACCGCTAAATCCGGACGGGACTCCTCCGGGAAGCCCCGACAAGGCAAGGCAGGAGGAGCCGGGGGTAAAGGGGCTCAGTGCAACGACAAGAAGAAGGACAAGAAAAAGAAGAAGAGGGAGCAGCAGCAGACTGAGGCAAACGAGGTGGGTGACAGGAGCATCTTACGACCCTCTGCTTCACACAGCTGTGATTTCAGGGTGCAAACATGGCTTCAGATTTGTGATGGACGTGACTGTGCTCTACTGTGGTTTCACTTCACCTGAACTGAAACTGCAGGTGACGGTGCCAGGTACAGCAACCCGATTGTGTTCCGTGTTTTGCTTTCAGTCCTTTGAGCAGGTGTTGGCATCCATTCAACTTAAACATGTAGCTAACCACCGTTTCCTTGCTTGATAAGACACATAGCCAAATGCTTACTTAGCAAAAGCAACACCTGAAATTCCCATAATGTTTAATCTGTGATATTAAACAGAGAAGAGAAAACATACGTGCATTGTCTTTGGCGGTCAGGTGATCAAATGGGCCTTCAGTGAGACAAGGCTGTTTTATTTATGTCACATTTCACGACAGGTAAACTCAGTGTGTTTTACATTAAAATGTAGAGCTGATAGTCAATATTAGGGGTGGGTGATAAGGCCCTAAAATCAAATCATGATATTTGAGGGTATTTTTGGGATTATGATATTCTTGTTGATAAAACAAGTTAGTAAAAAAAAATAAAAAAAATTCATTTAACAAAATAGAATTGTGATATAGTTTGTGAACAACGACAGTAACTCAGAGTGACATTCAGATTCTCTATACAATATTTATAGTTCAACGAAATAAAATCTGCCACAAATTACACATTTAAACAGCTTATAAATTCAAAAAATGTACCCTGGGATATATACATATCTATCTATCTATCTATCTATCTATATATCAACAGGTGATTGTGAAAAAATCCTAAATGATGGACTGGACCTTTATGCTCTGCCATTTCTCCTCCAATCATCACGCTGTAACCTGTGACAGGCTGTTATGATACCACAACTACTGCACATTCACATATATGTAGTTTTTTGTCAAGCTGAGAGTGTCACATAGATTTACATTGCCAAAGATTTATGACAAAATCACTTGATGACACCGACTCCTGTGTGCACACTGCGAGAGAGGAGGGGGAGAGACGCTGTGCTGCTGCCAGAGGAGCCGCTGAATGAGTTCCCTCTGAGCGGTAACTCGCTAAAAGAGTCTGAGAAGTGCAGGGCTGTTTATAATTATTCAGGACACCACAGTTTATTCCACACTACTGAAGCTGCTCCTCTTTTTGAAACCACAGCAGAGTCAGTTATAATTTTGTTTTCAGCCATGCTTGTTGTTGCCATGGGTAACAGTATGACATCAATATGTCAACAAGTCGAAATATTGCGGTTATCATGATATGACTTTTTCATGATATTAAGAATTATATTGGTATTATCGTGAACAAGATGATATGGCACACCCCTTGGATAACTGACTAATCTTGGAAGTTATTTTTAAAGCAGAAATGTCAAATATTATTTCAGCTTCCCTAATTTGAGGATTTGCGGCTTTTATTTCTTTTATATGATTGCAAACTAAATATCTCTGAATTGGTCTGAAAAAAACAAGATGCTTGAAGAGGTCATCGTGAAATCTGGGAAAATATCAAGGAGATAGTTTCATGACTTTTAGGCACATTATAGACTAGATAATTCATAGATTAGTTGAAAAATTAATTATCAGAAGATCTGACTATGAAAAGAAATTTTAAGTTGCAGCCTTGTTAAAATGCATGTGCAAAGAACCACTAACCCTACCAAAGACTTTAGGGGCCCACATCCACTGCTTAGACAGAAGTAATAAGAAACAAGAACAGTTTTGAGTGCACTTTTTAAGGTGGACACAGTTTGAGTTTGTACCAGAGAACAGGACGAAAGTAACAAAAAGTGTGCTCACCAGATGTAGATCTTATTCTGGGCACGGAATAAGGAGAGACCTGGCTGGTTTGTCGACAGTGAGCAGAAGGCTCTTATCAGGCTGTAATCATTGTAAGACTGGACGACAGTTTCTTCTGTACATGCAAACACATGGTGATGACTTCTACTGCTAACAGTAGAGCAAGTTAGTGTTCATTATTGTAGCAATAATGGTTATAACAGGAGTCAGTGTTTGAATTAATCTCATATCTTTCCATCAGTTACGTAATCTGGCCTTCAAGAAGATTCCTCAGAAGTCGTGTGTCCCGCCTCCCTGTATGACACTGTCAGGAATAGCCAGTGAACTTCTCAATCCTGCACCAGGGGAACAAAATATACCATCAGAGGGGTGGCAGCAGTGGAAGCAGAGGGATGAGCAGGTAAGAGAACAACAACAAATGTGTGAGCTGGTGAGCCATACTGTAGATGATGTTTTCTTAATAATTGACGTGCCCTTCAGGAAGCCACATCACTTCCAGCTGTTTTAGCAGAGCTGTTCAGAGGTCGGGGCAGAGGGCTGGTTTGAGGGCTGTGTGCAGCAGTGTGAGCCAGAGGCAAGGTGTTCTTAGAATAATTACCTAACTTAAAATACAGTTACTAAAACTTGTTGCAGAAAGTAAGGGTGCATATTATCTTGATTTGTAACAGGCATTAGAAAAGAGCTGATGCATTAAATATAAGTTACTGTCTTTCTCTGACATACCTGCATTTCAAACTGTTCATGTCTGACCATACAGATGTTTCCAGCTGTTTGCCTCAAGTGAGTGTTTCTTCTCATCTGTTGTCCTTGTCTCCCTGTAGATAACCACTGAGCTTTATGAGGCCGACTTGGAAAAAGCCTTAATTCTAAGTAAACTTGAGTTTGAACAAAACAAACAGGTACGTTGCCCTCACACAATAATACACCTCTTTCAAAGGGGACTCTGGACTTAGATTTGTCTGTGTTCAGTCTTAGCTTGGGGAGGTTTTGACAACCTTGTCTGCATTTATGTGCATTAGGGCTCAGCAATAATATTGTTTTGCATATTACTTCATCATTTTACAAATTTTTGATGTCTAAATTAAGGATTTCAAGCAAATTGTAATTAAAAACGGCCAAAAGCAGTTATTTAAGATTTATTAAGGAGTTGTTTGTTAGGGATTGTTTTGTGTAATGCATAACAGTGCAGCACAGTTCATGGCATTTAACATTTTAATCATCATATTTTGATAATTGTATATGTGATTTTGCATATGTTTGTTATGTGAGATGTATACCAATATCAAAAGAATATCCATGTTAATTTTGTGATTTATTTAAATCATGTCACTCAGTCCAGTGTGCATTTACTCTGCCTTGGAAGCTGTATTCAGTTTTCTCTGTTGCATTAAATTAAATTTCAAAAAGTGCACATACCCTGGTCAGAGTTAAAAGATTAGTAGAGTTGTACAGGACTCTTTATTTGGTGCACCGTTCATGCCAGTGCTCCTCTGTATGAAGTGGCAAGAATTCCCAGTAGAATGAAGTTTTTTTTTAATGTGCTAAGTCATCACTGCGGTAAATTCATCATTTGAAATTTAGCTGAAGCTGTTTTATAAGAAAATACACTACAGCGGCACTCAGTCTCACTTTTACTCAAGTGTAGTTGCCCCTTTTAGTGTTTTACAAAACTAAACTACGTGTATCTGTCTTTGGTCTGTTCTCCAGCTCATTAGACTTGAAATGAAACTATGAGTGTGGTGTTAAAATGCTGACTTTAATTTGAAGGTTTTTATGACTACATCAGAAAAAACATGTAGAAATAGTAACACTATTCAGACACAGCTGCCAAGTGTAAAATTTAATCTTAAGTTTTACACTGTTCACCCAACATGGATGTTACCAACTTCGTAGTCACTGTCTGATTTGAAATCCAGTGCTGGGGTAGAGCCAAACCAATGAAAAACACATCACTGTCCTTGTCATTTTTTTTTTTTTTTTTTTTTTTTTTTTGTTAAAGATATTTTTTGGGCGTTTTAGCCTTTAATTGATAGAACAGCTTAAGTGTGAAAGGGGGAGAGAGAGGGAGGGACATGCAGCAAAGGGCCACAGGCTGGAGTCGAACCCGAGCCGCTGCGGCTACAGCCTTGTACATGGGGCGCCTGCTCATCATATTCCTTAAAATCATTTCTATCATGAATGGAGGTTGAGTTCTGTTTAATTTTAAAGTGCTATTTAATGTAGTTTGTTGTAAATAGTAACTATAAGAAAAGAACCTTAATTTTAAGTTAAAGTCAAATGATCTGCTTTCCCTCAGCACAACACAAACGCATCCTCGCCAAAGTCACGAGGAGGAAAAGAGGGAGGAGGGAAGAAGGACAAAAAGAAGAATCAGCAGGCAAAAGACAAAAAGACAGTTTCACTGCAGGACTTCCAGGCTGAGGGCAGTGCAGGTGAGATAACCTTACTGATCACTTTCAAAAGCTGTCACACTATGATGTTGTGTGTCGCAGTCTGTAGCCCAGCAGGCTCAGATTAATATTAATGTCAATGTACTTTGTCTCTTTGCAGAACATTTGAGTAAGAAACAAGAGAAGGAGGTGAGGAAAGTCCCAGAGTATCTGTTCTTTGCTTAATCTGTGCTGTCATGTCAGAACCCTATTGTATATAAATATAGAATTAATATTAACCTGTCAGTAATATCTACAGAGTTTCATTTGGGGTTAGATATGTTATATATGATGTGATGTATCCCTATTGAAACACTGACCTCTCTCCCGTCCAGGACGCCAGAGTGACTAACCTAGCGTTGGGAACCGGGCAGGAGGAGCGTTTTTTTAACAAGCTTGAGGATGATGTCACTCGAATTATTCAACAGGAGAAGAGACGTGAGCAGTACGCCAACAGCCAGGGACAGGAAGTCAACACATCTACAGAACATGAACCGGTGAGTAGACGGATAGAAACACATATGTACAGCTGTCTTTTTGTGCATTTTTTAATGGGTCCAGATTTGTCCTGAGTCATTAGTTCAAGGTCCACGCAGTTTTATATATTCAGCATCATACTTTTGTTCGGCCATGTCATTGAGCTAGTTTGCTCTCTCTGTCAAGACGTTGGTCATTAGTCATTCACTCTACAAAAGGAAACAGCACTTCAAAATAAAAACTCTGTGCCAGAAATTCACTATACATCAAAATGAAGTGTGTTTTTACAAGCTTGACACATTCACGAGTCACTTGCGGTTCATTATGAATCTCAAGTTTCCTTGCTTAGCTCAATTAGCGTGAAAGTATGAACATCTCCTGAGTTGCTCTTTTTACCTGCCCTTCCTGTTAGGACCCCCGAGCAGAGCAGCTGAAGTACGACCTGGAGAAGAAAGACCAGGAAATCGACAAATTAAAGAAGAACATTTCACAGTGGGAGGTCAGCAGTCATACACAGTTTCCCCACCGTTCTATAATGTCACCCTGATTTGCTAGAAAATGCAAAGAAATGTTTATTTGTTGTATATAAATATACACCACCTGTGTGAGATTATAGCAGTCCTTTCTTTCATCTGATATATGCTTTTACTACTGTTGGTTACAGACCTTTTAGTTGATACATAAATGCCTTGAGCTTTGTTTTAAAGTGATACTGTTCAGGAAAAATAAGGATTAAGGCAATGATGATTTACCTGAGAGGTTATGACAACAAATAAAGTTTTTCTTCTTGCTCCTCATCTCTGCAGGGGAAATACAGAGAGGTGAAAACAAGAAATTCCCAGCTTCTTAAAATGCTCCAACAGGGAGAGAGTGAGTTGAACATCGGCAAAATTAAACCAGATAGGCCTCCCTTCTTTTCTTCTGTCCTTTTCTCGTCTTTCCTAACGATTATCAGAACAATTTGTCTTATGTTTCATGATGTTTCTCTTCTCCAGTGAAAGACAAAGCAGAACTTCTTCTACAGGTGGAAGAGCTATTACACATAAAAGAAGAACTGTCATTACAGGTGCGTGATGGTCATATAGCGATTATGAGATGGGAACACAGGTGTGTGAGATCCATTTATGTACATTTGAATTGTTTAATTTTTCATTTAGGTAGCATCATTACACGCTGCACTTGAACAAGAAAGATCTAAAGTCAAAGGTCTGCAATCAGAACAACCGAAACATCAGGTGAGATTAAAAACAATCACTCATTTACTTCTGTTATGGTAATATCACCGTGACAAGAAAGAGAAGAACTCAGATTTAAGGGTCGAGTTTTAGATAGATGCGATGCTGTCTTACATTTTACCTTGTGAGAACCTAAGATCCGCTGTGTGAATGTGATGGCCTGTGTATTAGCTGATGTTCATATGTGTCTGTATACATGGGTGCGTATGTGTGCATGCCATGCCCCATCTTTTTTTTTTCCTGTAGACAAGACAAGAAGCAGCCAGTGAGTCAGGTGAAGTGAGAGCAGTTGCAGTGTGAGTAGGCCAGAGCACAGAAATACAGTACTGAAAGTGTAACTAAAGCCCTGTTTCCACCGAGCAGTATGGTTCAGTTCAGTTTGGTATGCTTTTTTTCTGTTTCCACTGTGAAAAGTTGTGGATGGTACCAATAGAATCGTTCTGTACCGTCACCATTTTTGGTCCCCCCTCTGTTGCGGTACCTAGCACACAGATCTGTCAGTTGATTGGTCAATAGCAGATGGTCATTCTGCTCAGGGCTGAGTTGTGACTTGTTGTGAGGCTCATGTAACTACTGTTCATACTGTGGCAAGTTTTACATGTATTAGTCAACAGCAGCTGTAGGCTGAGAAAAAATAATTTAATTCACTGGGCCGACTGGCGGCAACTTTTAAGGTGGAACGTTTACTTAAAATGTTACTCAATGCATGAGTTGACGCCATGAATCCATCATCACACCTTAAATTGCACTGTGAGAACTTTGATCATTACTTTAGTTTTTATTGTTTCTCTTGGATGACATACAGTTTTAGTAATGAGCGGATCTTAAGCGTTTAAAAATAAAAAATAATAATAAAAAAAAAAATTTAACAGGGTTTTGTGAACTCCATATATTCTAATCCTCACTCAGGGAAAAAAAGCCTTTCGGAGCGTCATTCCTGTGGGCTACAGCAACTCAAAACCCCTGAGCTTAACTGAGAAGGACTAAATGCACAAACCCGCTATTTTTAAACATCCCATGGAGAGAGACTCTCACTGCAGCCTGTTCTATTTTGTTCTGTGGATGATAACAAGGTGCAGACTTCCATCTGTGTCACCGGTAATGAGGAAACAGTGAGTGCTGGACGGAGCAGTGAGTGACAACAGCTCCACCCACATGAAAGAGTACTGTTTGCAGTGGAAACGCTAGGTTCTAGGTACCATGTCTGAAGGGTTACATTTGGTTCCAAAGGTACCATACTGAAAGTGTTTGGTGGAAACGGGGCTTTAGTTTATCACTACACCCAGCTGAGGTCAAAGTAGAAGTAAGCTTGGTTTAAGTTCAAAGTAACACTTTGCACTATTTAATAATGCTTCAGGGAATTTCATTCAATGATTTTTTTTTCCCACTTTGTATTTTTATCAACCTGTACCTTAAATACAATGTGTTGTAATATTATAATGAACAATTCTGCACTTTCTGGGTTTTTCTGGTTGGCAGGGAAACAAGAAAGGGAGGAAAGGCTCGGAGATGGATCTATGAAGGTCCAAAACAGAAAAGATCTTAAAAGCAAAACTCAATAAATGGATGAACAAATGAAGTAAAAAATCAACTGATCTCATAATCAGGGTTTTCTTTCCTTATTTGGTTCTTTTTTTTTCTAGCTGGGACTCCATGTCAGCATATAATGCATGCCCCCCTAAGTACACACACACACACACACACACACACAGAGTACACTCCAGAGGCAGCAGGATGTAATACACGGCTGAACAAGAATGACTAAGCTTTCAGAGATGACTAAATTTAAACTTTGTGTTCAATCGGTGACTTGGCACACAGTGCTGCCCTCTGCAGACACAAGCATCTATAGTACTGTTAAAGGCCGCGTGCCTGTTCTTTGTGTGGGTTTAATGCCAAAATGACAGAAGTGAAATGTATGTTTTTGTTGTTGTTTTTTTCTTTCTCACTGTTAAGTAAATAAAATACTTTTTTCAGTGAAAAAAAAACATCTTCCCTTGTTTTGTATATTGTTGTAAATGTCAAGATTTAGACAGCTTTAAGAGCTTTGAGTTGAAATGCAGATAAGAGATAACAATTTTTACTTTTTTACTAGAAAATGCTGAGATATTTATCATGTGTCGCCAGTCAGCCTGTAAATACCGAGATATGAATTGTTGTCCATATCGCCCAGCCTTAGCTCAAAGCGCCAAAAGAATACATTTCTAAAAACTCAACAGAAATGTCTCTTTCCAAAAATTATGACCCAGTTACTCAAAATAATCCACAGACCTTGCTGTGAGTAGTTTTATGTAGAAACTGTGTACTTCCTACCTACATCCACTTGCCTGAAAGTGCAGAAGAAATCTTGCATCTACTGCTGGCTCACCTAGCATTACTAAGTTAGCTAACGCTACAGCTCAATGGAAGAGGGCTCTATAAATTCTTACATCTGGCGCTGTCATGAGCAGAAGCCTTGTGTCTATGAGCAGATGCACACTTTCCTCTGCTAGGTGATTCGGTTGGTGGGATTCGTTCATCCGTCCATCCTTTTTCAGCCGCTTATCTAGGGCCGAGTTGGGGGGACAGCAGGCCAAGCGAACTACCCCGGGTGTCCTTCCCCCCAGCAACGTTCTCCAACTGCTCCTGGAGGACCCCAAGGTGTTCCCAGGCCAGATCAGATATGTAATCACTCCAAGAATTGCCACCTTGACGTAGTGGAGGGGTTTGCGTGTCCCTGTGATCCTGGGAGCTGTGTTGTCCGGGGCAAATAGCTCCTGGTAGGGTCTCCCAAGGCAAAGTGGTCCCAGGGGAGGGGCCAGACTAAGAGCAATTCAAGAACATCTTAGACTTCGAGCACCTCACCGGCTATGGGGACACTGCGCACAAAAATAATTCTAGGTGAACTGCTCACAACAAGGTCTGTGGATTATCTTGAGTAACCAGGTCATGATTTCTGGAGACATTGCTGTTGAATTTTTCACATACGTTTTTTTTTTTGGCACTTTGAGCACCACAGGGTGCCATTAGTTTTATTACATCTCCAATAGCTCCAACACTCTGCAACTCATACCAAAATATCTAGACTCATAAACAGCACTACGAGTAATGGGAAAAATATGATTTTGATTTTGGGTTTAACTGTCCCTTTAATGTTGAAAAAAATAGTGAACTCAATCAGGGAGCATCAGGATTTGCAGTGTACTGTATCTTTAAGTTGTCTCCGGTTACATAACAATAAGGCATGAATTAGTGTCATCAGACAGCTCGCAGTACCACCCTTGTAAAAAGCTGTACATCATTTAAAAAAAAGTGCCAGAGATAATAAAGACGCATAGGGTTTGTATCTACGCCACCCTGCGCAGTCGGGTCAGAGCTGGCACTCACCCACACAACTTTCTGCCGAGTCATCGGGACAGGCACGCACCTCAGCCCCGGCACTGCGCGCTCCTCTCCAGGTCTGCTCATCACCTTCACCGTCAGCGCGGGCAGGGCTGAGATGTCAGGAGCCGTGAATGATAAGCCGGGAACACCGGGTGGTCGTCAGAGGTCTGAGAGGATCCACGTCTCGATCAAAAGTCTTACGGAGAGCAAAGACTTCAGCGTTAGAGGAGGCTGCACCGTCAGACAGGTCAGGAGGCCAAACACACCCGCCGATACTTGGTTAATGTGTGCGTAAAAACTGCCAGATTGTCGCTTTAGTTGTAGCCTTATGTCTTTTAAAGGCACTTATTTTAAGAATATTTCCATACCGCGTTTTTCCCTGACAAACAGATGTTATGGTATGTGTGTGTCTGTATATTTGTGTACAGCTGAAATGGGGACTAGCAGAGCGCCTGGGAGTCCCTGCAGAGCAGCTGGTGCTGAGCCACTCCGGCCGGGTCCTCAAGGAGTCAGAGCTCCTGAGTCACCTCAAAGCACAGGATGAGTCACTCAGCATCTTTATGATCCAAAGGTACACAGAAATATAGATGGAGTTGGCTCATTTGGTCACAGGCAGACGGACACATTTGATATTATAATCTATACTGTGCACATGTAGAAATGATAACTGTCTTTAGTATTCTACATGCAGCATGTAGATATAAAGGTGGACTGTGAGTTTTGAGTCGTGTTACTTTTGTGCGCCAGGACAATCAGTGTTGGTTAACCAGGACTACGTTTATCAAAATCTAAAAATCATAGAGAGCTAATAAATTTGCAGTGTCACTTTAAAGTAGAAAATGTAGCACTGCTAAAAATAGAACTGCACCATACTGTGCCTGTGTTACAGGTTGACAAAGTCAGCGTCCTATTCAGTTTATTGCATTAGAGAAGAGGGACACGTGTGTTAGCCTGCAAACAATAACAATTGGAAATGTATATATTTGAATTTATTGAAAGGATAACCCCCTGAGATGTAGCATGTCATATTCAAGGGGGTCCTCAAACACAAATACAGAACAAAAACACAGACAAAACTACATTACATAACATACACTACAAATACACAGATACAGACATCTTGCTCACCACCTCCGAACCACACCCCCTGCCCTTAGCTGTTGTACAAGAAAATTAGAAATAGATACCATGACCTCACATAGTTATGTGGCAGTTTAAAGTATAACATTTTACAAACATAAAAAAGTTGTTTTGAGATATTCATTGTTTTGAATATCCACAGGCATTTTGAGATGTGAATATAAAGAAGTCCTGAAGCAACAGGAAGAGGTAACAGATCACAAGAAAAGAGGAAGATTATTCCAGTCAGATGAAGCTTTGTACTGGAATGACCTTCATCCAACTTCTTTGGGGACAAAGGAAAAGGAATATTGCATATATCTAAGCGGATATGAGGAATCACATGGAGTCAAAACTGTTTCAAATACAAGGGACAACTGAAATGAACACATTTGAAAATAAATTGAATCCAGTGAATTTGCCTTCTAGATTTAGGCTGCAGCCAATTCAGAGGTTCACACATGAAGCAGTGGTGAGTTCTATATGGACACCTCAAAATGAATCTACATAGAGAATTATACACTACATTAAGGGGTTTAAGATGAGTGTCAGGTGTGTTTTGATAGACAGTGTCAGCAGAATCAATAATAGGTCATATCGACTGTGAAATTATTCTTTTCCTGACCTGACATGTAAAACAATTAATTGATGAATAAAATGAACTCAGACAATCATACACTCTTTTGATAATAAAATCCATATGGGACTTAAAGGAGAGTTCAGGGTTGATCCAAAGTCCAAGATATTTGAACAAGACAGCTTTGTGGAGAGGTCAGCAAAATAAATATGCATATTCAGGGGATGTGAACAGTTGTGTTGTGTACCAAAAAACATGCTGCCGGACTTCTTATTGCTTAGTACAAGTCTGTTGTTATGAAACAAATTTTGGACCAAGTTAAACTCGAGCTGTAAAGAATCCTGGATTTGTAATATATCAGAGTTAGAAATGTAAATAACTGTGTCAACAGCATACAAATGGGTGTGACGGTTTGAACATACTTGAGGAAAGGCATTGGTCAAAATAGAAAAAAGTAGTGGACCCAAGGTGGATCCTTGTGGAACACCCTTTTCAAAAATTAAGTAGTCAGACTGATAACCCTGAAAGACAACACACTGACGTTGGTTATGAAGACAAGCATTAAATCAGAGGAGAGCAATTTGCTTTAAACCAATAGAATAGAGCTACTCAAGGACGAGGCTGGTGATCAACCATGTCATGTCATGTGCTTTGGATAGATCGAATAAAAATGGCACCTGTAAGTTGGCCTTTATCAAAGGATGAGAACACATCATTAGAGAATTTTAGAACAGCTGTGGTGGTGGAAAAATTTGGTCTAAACCCAAATTGAGATAGTGATAAAATATTAAACAAAAAGATGTACTGCGATAATTGATTAAAATAGAGTTTCTCAAAAATGTGATCTTCTGTAAATGGATGAATCAAATGCTTTGAAATTCAGCAATAATTTTATATAATCAGAGTGAAATTATATTATTTATACACAGCATCAGTTTCAGATTTCCAAATAATGTGTCAAACTTGACTTGAGCTAAAAACCCCCTCCTGCACATGTAGGTTTTACAACAGTACTGGAACTCTGGATTTAGATTCAGTCCTTCCTTCCTTCCCAGGCCACAGCATCCGTCTGTTGCACCCACCTGTGATCCACCTTCAGAAAGCCAGTCTGAGCTCACAGCAGTTCTCGATCCTGACCATGATAACTTCACACCGTCTCCCACCTCTCCCCTCTGTCTGGGTAAGAACTATAGAGCACAGGAACTCCCCTCATTGCCTTGTCTGGGTTCATACTGCTGCTGTTGGCTGATCAGATCCCACTCAGTTCTCCAGGTCATTTATATGCTCCTTTTCTTTTGATCTGATCTTGTATCCACAGTGGAAGGTCTGGACAGGCTTGGCCTAACAAACAGCGGGCCTGGCTTCTTCCCTGCAATGCAGCGCCAGATGGAGAGCCAGCTGTTGGCTAACCCGCAGATGATGCGCCGTGTCCTGAGCAGCCCTTTAGTGCAGAGCACCCTCTCCACCTCCAGCCCTCAACTAACCAGACAGCTCATTTTGTCTAATCCCCAAATTCAGCAGCTCCTGCAGACGGACCCAGAGGTGGAAGATATACTTAACAACACAGATATCATCACACAGGTAAGGATATAAAGGAGTGTGTGTGAGTGTGTGTTTGAGATACAGATTTGGTTGTGAGTAGTGGATGGCAGGGTCTAGTGTATTATACTGTGTACAAGTTACAACTTGTATCACCGTGATTATTGTGAAGTTCTAGTTTTAATATAATAAAAGGCTACATTGATCAGTAAGAATCACTAAAAGTATGTCATCTCAACATGTTTTTTTTAAATGTGCTTAAGGCTTAAGACAGGCGTGTGATATCACTTTGTTAAATGAAGAAGAATGGCCATTTTTCATCTCAACAACTCATCTCTGCAACTTGAACACAGCTGCTCGCTCCTTGACTAATGTCTTCCACTCACGTGTTCAATGTTCCAGGTGCTGGAGCTCATCAGGAACCCTGACATGATAGAGGAAGTGATGCGTAATGAAGACAGAGCACAAGGCAATTTGCAGCCAGAGCAGGACGACTCTGAAAGCATCAGCAGTGATTCTGATGTGTCTGAGAAGACTGAAACAAAAAGGCAAAAATTTTCACAGGTACAGGTGTAGAAATGATGTTTTCCTCCGCTATCTGTTTGGATAATGTCAATCTGATCTATTGATTTTTGGCGTCTCATCTCTGCTCCCACTCAGAACCAGATGGGAGCACCCTCAGTGGTGACTGCATCATCTGGGACTCAACAGCCAACTGAAGGAAAAAGCGAGCAGACTCCACCTGTCTCCAGTCAATCCACAGATCCTCTCAGAGAACTGACCGCCTCGCCCATAGCTAATTCAAACTCTCAGAGCACTGTTACTGCAGGCATGAAAATACAAATCCATCCAGTTTAAATACACTAAGAAAAAAAGTAGAAATTCATACCCATAAGTAGGTGCCATGGAATAGTGGGGTAATCAGACCAATCTGGCAAACCTGCAATCATGCAAACATCTGCTCTCTCAGCTATCTGTCCTTTGATGTACTTAAAGTTATGTTTAGGGTGGCAAACCAAGGAACAAGTCATCATTTTAATTGTATAGTTAAACATACACCATACATTTATCCCTGATTTTCATTATCTTATATCTGTGGTCTCCTCCGTCTTTCCTCAGGCTTGCAGTCACTGCTAGAGGAGATCACTTCCACTCCAGGACTGATGGAGAGTCTGCTGTCTGGGCCGTACGTCAGCAGTCTCCTCAACTGCCTCGGACAGAACCCTGACCTGGCTGCACAGGTGACGCATACACATTTTATGGAAATTGTATGACAGGCAATCAGAGCACTAATTTCCACTTCACAACTGCATATAATTTTTTTTTTACTTTATGTTATTTATGAGCATCTGAGTTGCTGAAAAATATCATATAGACTGCAGTTCAGTGGCGTAGAACCAGGCTACAATCCTCCCTCCCTACTTCTTGTTAACACATCCCGGTAATCTTTCCACTCAAATCCAACACCCTCGGACAGATCCTAAAGCCCAATTTTCATACTCATTCAGATGCTGCTGAGCCACCCTTTGTTCTCAGGAAATCCTCAGCTGCAGCAGCAGATGAGACAGCAGATCCCTCTCTTCCTGCAACAGGTCAGTTTATTCTCCTCACTACTAAACTCTCACTTTTCGCAACTAGATAACAAACTGTATTATGATTTGCTCAACTTTAAGAAAAATGTCTTGTATGTGATCATATTTTCCTAAATAGCCACCATAAAGGTATACAATGCAGGATTTCATAGTTCCAAAAAGCAATTTATAGACTCATACCAAAATAATCTTTCTCAGTCATCACCTGTGTACCCCCACAATGCTCAGGTGAGGCTGGGGCTTTATAAAATTGTAGCAAGCATGTGCCTGACTGTAAGCAGCACACATCCATGAGGAAGCTACGAAAATTATGGACACATCTCCAAATACAATGCAAATATAGCGAGGCAAAATGCCAAGGGGACAAAGCTTCCGAACGAGAGTGAATCTGAGGTTGGCTCTCATTTTCATTGTATCTTCTGAGCATGTTTACCATCAGTAACCAACAATTCCTGCATAGTATACCTTTAAGGCAGATGGTTAATTTGTAAGCAGGTCATGTACTTTTTAGCCAAACTAGTAATGTGTGTCTAAGGGTCCATCACCTGAATGTTTTCTCATGAAAAAAATAACGGACTTCATCTTCAGATACAGCACTCAGCAGTGTAGTTTGCTGTTTGTGATTAATATCTTCATTACTAACGGTCAGTGATAATTATTATTAGATGCAGAGTCCAGAGCTGCTGGCAGCCATGTTGAACCCCAGAGCCATGGAGGCTCTGCTACACATCCAACAGGGCTTACAGACTCTGGCTGCAGAGGCTCCTGCACTGATACCTGCGTGAGTATAAATATACAAAATAAACACACACAGTACAACCTGAAGATTACTCACAAGATGGTTGACGCAGCACTTTAATGTATTAAAGTTAAACTTTTCATGAGTTACCACCATGTGTGTCCTGCAGGACTGTAAACGTTGGAGTCAGTGTTAATGCTGCCCCTGAGCGAGCCTCGGACTCTGTCCTCAACAGCCAATCAGGAAGTGGTCCTGAGGTTGCCATGACGACAGAGCAGCAGCAGCAGCAGCAGTTTGTACAGCAGATGCTACAGGCGCTGGCGAACACCGATCATGGGGTACCTTGGTGTTTCCTTATAACCTGGTTGTCTTCTCCTGTAATTGATGTGACTTCTCCTGAACTTAAAATATAACCATAGATTAGTTTTTAGGCCAAAAGCTTCCTAGAAACCTCTTTTTACAATGCTGGCCTCTTATTATTATTATGACAAAAGGGAGGTATATGATACATGTCCCTAATGTTAAATTTACAATGGTTCAGTGCTCACTGAGCATAGCACACATTTCAAATAAGCACCTAAACAAGCAGTCCCGCATGTAGAGAGTGGCTTTACTCTGGTTGCACTGACAGCCTGTGGTGACATGCTTTTCCTAGTGTGGCTCTTTAGTACCACCCTACACATCTGGCCACATGCAGCTGTGATGTTTGGTGTGGTCAGAGGTTTAAGAGCCTTATGCCTTTCAACACATAGAGGCCAGTGCAGCTGGTGCTTGTCAAGATTTAAACTAACTAAATAGACTGCATGGTTTGTTCATTTGTGTCTTTGATTTTTCTTTTTTTTTCCTAAAGAGTAAAAGGCAGATTAAACAGAGACAAACAAGTTTTACCTTGTATTTTCACTCCTAGAGGCACAAGAAATCTTAACCAATACTTTTTGATCATGTTATTGTAACGCCTTTAAATAACTCTCCTGTCCTGTTCTGTCAGGTTCATGTAGAGGAGGCCGAGTTCCAGGATGAGCTGGAGCACCTGAGCTCAATGGGCTTCAGAGACAGAAAGGCAAACCTTCAGGTCCTCATCAGAACTGGAGGAGACCTCACCACGGCTATACAGCATCTGCTCAGTCTCTGACAGACACTCACACATGTGCACACACACACACACATACACATTCTTGTACTGTCTATCTTTGTGAGGATCCTCATTGACATAATGCATTCCATAACACTTACCCTAACCTAAACCTAGCTCTCACCTGAACCCTAAAACCAAGTCTTAACCCTCAAACAGGCCTAAATGTCCTCACTTTGCAAAAATGTCCTCACTCTGTTGCCAAAATATGTTCTATGGTCCTCCCTGTGTAGCATGTACAAGTACACATACACACACATATGTTGATCTGTGCATACTCACATATATAAGTGAATGCACATACATATTATATTTAAGCTCATACACTTGATCACATTATGATCAGCGATTACAAAGTGCTCTACAAAAAACAAACACAGGAAACATGCAAGCCATATTTATATTGCTGCACTTATATTCATTCCGTAACTCCTCTCACTAACCTCTGTGTGCAGTAGTAAATTATGTTTCTTTCAAGCATAACAGCAGTGGTGGGGAGTAACTAATTACATGTAAATGAATTATAAAAGAAATGTAGTTGCAATCAGTCACAGTTGCTGAAAAAAAAATAATGTTGGTAATTACAAAGGGGTTACATCTGAATATATTCTTTTTGGTAGAAAGCTTATACTTAGAATAAAGCACTTCTTCTGACATAGCATATTTTCAGATATTTTTCAGCTTTATCACCCAGTTTAAAGCTTTTGTTTGAAAAGTAATCAAATGTAATAAGTTACATTACTTTGATGAAGTAAATAAAATATTTACATGACTTATTTCATTTTAACAGGGTAACTAATCTATAACCGATTACATTTCAAATATAACCTTCCCAACACTGCATAACTGACGCCCTTACCTCAGTACACCTCACACTTGTTTTTCCTTATTTGAATAGTGTGTGCCGTAAGCTTTACAGACTGTGCATCCCTTTGAGGAAAAGGTGTGATATGTGATATTTGGCTGTATAAATACATGTAAAACTGACTTGACATGTTTTGTATGAATTGAGTAAATGTACACGAGTTAATATTAGGGTAGAAAGGAAAGAATGCAATCACTTTCACCCTTTCAGAGACTATTGCTGTGTCATAGTACACAGCCATGTAGTACACTGTGTACACTATGTACTTATAATGCGTGCATCCAGACTGTTGCTGGCCATAATATCTGCTGGCTTGTCCTCTTGCCTATTCACCGGAGCAACTGCAGCTGCTTCCACTGCCACCATTTTCACAAGTTTGGTGATCCCTCCCCTTCTGCTATGTAGCCAAGATGGCGACCATTGAATAAATGAATGAATGACTTAATTTCAAACCAAAACTTTAAAAATAATAAAAAACAAACTAGACAAAGATAACAGTGTCTGACAAGGAGCAGGTAGAAGTAAAACTTACATGTCCCTACCCATTTCTTACATTTCATTTTTTAATTCAATTTTAATACAAATTCCCAAATTTATTTACAACTAATATACAACTATCCCAAGTTTATTTACAACAACAGTCATAAACCTAATTTATTTACAGTCCAAGTACCACCCAGTGTTACAAAATGAATATGCACTCCCCTAACATAACCTCTCCTCCTCTATGTATCTGCCAAAAACATCTTTTTTGTATAGTTTTTTAAATTGAATTATATTTGTGCCTTTTTTCAACTCATCACACAGCCCATTCCACAAGTCCACCCCATACACTGAAATACACAGACTCTTCTTAGACAATTTATTTATGCTAAATCATTGTTTAAATTTACTCATTTCGGTCGTGACTTCTTCCAAAAGCTGCTGCAGACTTTCCCCAGAACAAAGATCATTGGTGTTGTCTGCGAATAGAACAAATTTTAATTTTCTGGACACCATACATACATACGTTAAGTACAAAATAAAAAATTTGGGACCTAAAACTGACCCCTGTGGGACCCCAACAATTATGTTTAGGCACAAACTGCTGTCTGTGTCCAATATAGCTTTTTACTTAATCCAACACAACCCCTCTTACACCATATCTTTCCAGTTTTTTGAGTAATATGTCAAGGTTTATGTATACTACCTACTCCATAATTCTCGTTATCAATACAACCAGTAATTTCCTGTTAATTCCATTAATGCCATTGATGTTGATGTATTTGGTCTAAACCCATATTTACCCGTAGTGAGGGTGAGAAGTGTCAAGTGTTCCACACTCAACTTTATGAGTACTCTATCCAGGTACTCATCGTGCACTGCAATTTGCCTTACTTGTCAGTGTGAATGCACTTATGCACTCAAAAAAGCAAATGTGAGTACATAAGAATGTAAATTGAGCCACAGAAATACACAGGTACAGGTCTGTACCTGGTACTTAAATCCACCTCACATACTGTAGACTTGTAGCAGTTTCATACATATTCAGAGTCAGGTTATGTATTATTAATCTCTGTGCAACACCATGAAACTCAGGCCTCTTTTCATCTTGCCACCTGGACGATAATGAGAGCTCGTAACACCCAGAGACAGTCAGATGTTGCTGGAAGCACACAGAGGATTCACACTCTCTGCTTTCAGTCAGCAGAGTGAACCAGGGGTACAATCTGTTGTGTGCTGTCCCCTCCCTCCCTCCCTCCCTCCCTCCCTTGCTGCTCTTCTGTCTTATCCACCACAGGCTCTAAAGAGCAGACACTGGAGATAATTACACTTGTGTGTGTTTAAAATGATGAGAGCTTCACTTTGTGCAAAGTCAAAACGTGCTAGAATGTCAGTGTTTATCACACAGGCGCAGAAAACTCTGATTTGCACAGTAAATCTTCTCAACTCACTCACCCAAGAGAAAATTTAATTTGAGCCTGGTTTTGGATTTGAGTCCAAAACTGAGACAGAAAGATGTTAAGACTTTTGGAACAACACAACCTGCTGATAATGATTAACTTTACACAGGTGAGACTGCTCTTTGTGTCTCATCATCTTTCACTGCACTGACTGGTAATACCTGGGATTTTTTTGCTCTTCCTTTAACCTTATGTTAAACACAGCTCCAGTAAAGACACCATGCTACAGTGTCTCTGTGCCATGAGGAGGGGGTGCATGTTGTGTCCCTCTGGATTTCACTAAACTTCGACTGACTGAACAACATACTTCCACTCAGCTAGCTGACTTGTGGATCTGATGTAAGTCAGCTTACATAATTCTGTTGTCCCATAATCATGTACTTATGCACTGTTTGTTGTTTCACATGAATTATGACAATGACAAATTATGACTGCTTTAATTATGTTTTCTCCATGGCTCTGTGTTTATTGTAATGTTAGCAGTTGTTCTGCAGTAGGATTAAAAGTACAGTTAATACGACAGTAGTTGTTTTATAGCTGCTACAAATGATTATTTCATTATCAGTTATCTAGAGTTCTCAACAGTCAAATCCCCAACTAATTCTATGATCAATTATCTGACTCCTCTTTTATAAAGAAAATGTTTATATCTGAATTCAAATTTTAATATTTTCCAGTCTCTGTGACAGTAAACTGAATATCTTTCGATTATGGACAAAATAAGACATTTGAGGATGTCATCTTGGGCTTTGGGAGACAATGATTGACATTTTTCACCATTTCTGACATTTGATAGATCAAACAACCAATCGATTAGTCAAGAAAATAATCAACAGATTGACAGTGAAAATAATCATTAGTTGCAGCCCTATACAACTTTGCCGTTTGTTTTTCTTTTATGATTTAACTTTTAGTCCATAAAATGTTTAAAAAAAAAGGTTTAAAAAATATATCCATCACAAGTTCCCAGAAGCCAAAATGACATCAAGATGTTTGTTTTTGTTCAACTAAGAGTTCAAAATCCAATTTCTGATTTTATTAAACAAAGAAAAGCAACAGAAATTCTCCCAGTTTGAGGCTTAAAACACATTATGCTGTATCCTGAGTTGGTGTAGCGATCAATAAAGACACAAGTCAAACACAAACTGGTTTACAATTTTTGACTGACTAAAAACATACATTATACATCCTTTTTAATAAATATAATTCACCAACCTATTCAACCCCTTTTGAGTAGGTATTTTACTTTGCTGTTCTCTGCATTACTTACATCTACTCTTGTACTACTCAACTACTAACACTAGAGGGCAGTTTCACTTAACCTCTTAAGTAGCATCAACTGTTTTGGTTTGTACAGCTTCAACTGTGTTGGCACACAATATATTATTATCTAGTCTGTGACACAAATGTGTTATTTGATTCTTTATTATTCTCATGTTATTTAGATGTAGCGTAAATCATGACCCTGAAATCTGTGTCTGCATGTTCAGCTCAAACATGCAAACATGACATACTTGTACTTATTTCCATTAACTAACACCAAATAAGCATTAAGTAATATTTAAAGGTGATTTTCAGCCACTTATTAAAGTCTGTGTGTGTGTGTGTGTGTGCGCGCGCGTGTGCGTGTGCGTGTGCGCGCTCTGTTTTCCAGCCCTGCTTTTGTGTCCTCACTCCCAGAGACTGAGTGGATTAACACATGACACAGACTCTGACATCAGATCTGTGTGTATGTGATCCACTTGACAACCTATGTGTGTTTCTCTGTTGCTGCCAGACTGAGGGGGTTTTAATCTCTGGTGGTGTGTGTGTGCGTGTGTGTGTGTGTGTGTGTATGTATGCTGTGTCGTCTGGATGTGTGAGATATGAGAGTAGCCAAGGGGTTCTTTCTGGATTAGAAGCTCCTAAAATATTCGAGTTGAGGTTTGCAGATGAGTCACACCACAAAAACAGCTTGACAGTGCTGAGTGTTGGTGTGTGTTTGGCAGGGTGTGTGGTGGCATCGCGGTCATGGTCACCTCTGTGTGTGTGTGTGTGTGTGTGTGTGTGTGTGTGTGTGTGTTTTCAGCTGTTTAGAAGTAAACTGATGGGATTGGATCAGATCTTGAAAATGATTTGTTTAAAAGAAACAAAGATTTTGGAATCGCATTAGGTCATGTAATCCGGTTTTAGTTTTGATCTTGATTAAACCTTCAGTATGTGTTCAAAACTTTTTAACTAAGATTAGGATGCCTTTTATCCCAAAAAAAATCTGGATTATTCTGATTCCAGCAGGAGGCTGAATTCAGGGTGGATTTCAATACCAAAATATAACAAAACTAAACACATCACTTGTTTAACTGTAACAGTGATAAAACAGACATTAGGTTACCTATTAAGACTTTCAGTACACTACAGTTTAAAAAAAGAACTTTGAACTTTTGAACCTGCCTCACAGCAGTGTGTAGCATTAAGGTGTTTAATCTAAATCCCTTTAATCATTTTACTTTAACATATTCAGTGTGAAGATTGTACTTTAAGATGGGTCGGTGCATCTGGCAGGTGATGTGAGTGCATGAAACGTGGTTTGACAGATCAAATGATATAAAAACATGATTTGCAGTCGCTTGAAACTAAACTAATCCATTTACTGATGCTAAGTTGTCAGAAACTCCAGTAAAGCAGCTCAGATTGTTAAAGATCTATTGAAGAGCAGATGAGAGAGACTTGTAATGCCGAGGCGAGAACAGAAAGATCTGGAGACATATGAAACAAAAAAGCAAATGTCTTAAATTAAGTAGAATTTGTTAAAAAAAAAGGATGAATCATTATAGTTAGCTGCATGTTTCCACAGGCCTGGGATTCTTCTGTCTGCCAGTTAACTGTCGCCTCTAAGTTCTAAAAACTTTATACAAAAGTTAACATTTTAGGTATTAGGAAAAAACATTATTCTCTAAAATATAAATGAGTTCATTGTAAAACTAAGACAATTAGCTGATTAATTAATTAGTCTACTGACAGAAAAAGTATAGGCAGCTACTTTGATAAGTCATTAATCATTTATATATTTGATATCAAGCAAAATGATTGTACATTCCCTTGTTCAAGCTTCTGAATTGTGAGTATTTGCTGCTTTTCTTTGTCTCTCGTGATTGTAAACAGAGTATCTTTGGGTTTTGGTCTGTTGTCAAAGCAAAATAGAATATTAAACACGACATTCAAAAACTTGAGGCATAAAATATTCAACCAAAACCATCATCGGCCTATTTTTATTTCATATTCCCGTACTGATGCAACTGTGAATCAACCCAGTCAGTGACTATAATGCCAAAATGCCAAATGTCTCCTGTAAATGATTCGTGTCTGTCACACCCATGTAACAAAATACATAGTATTTAATCAGTTCCTTCATATTTATTTATTTATTTTTGCATAGCCAGGTTCATTTCCTGTTTACTTCCTCACAGTGCAGACTTACAAAACTACCAAAGTCCTTGCCATTAGTTAAAAAAGCTAATATCCACACTATCTTTAACCGCTGGTATGAAAATCTAGATTTTTCTTTGTGGAATATCGTCGGAAATTTATATCTCATGTACAAAAAAAGCACTTGGCATAATGGTCCCAATTCAAACACTCTGCAGAATAAACTGGAATGGCACTTAGACTGTGTTTTGAAATGTTTCAGCACCACAGAATCATTCGGATTCTGTATTAATCGGGAAATTTCGCTATTTTTCAACCTGGACCTTATTTTCCCATGTTTTGTGTCTACGTGACTAATGGAGACAATAATTTTTGAAGTATTTTTTTGTTTTAATGTGTGTTTCGAATCAACAAAACTTTACAGCACTTCACAGAAACCCCGACACCGACGTGTGTTGGAGGTGTAACTGCAGAGTGACACAGACGCACCACCGCACAAGTATAAATGCTCACAACAGTGTAGGCCACGTGCGATGGCTACAGCGTAGGTTCTGCAAGTATAAATCCCGCCACTACAGCCTATCTGCTGTGGCTGAAGGAGTCTCCTCAAAACAGGACCAATATCAAAAATGCTATTTAGTCACTTAGACACAAAACATGGGGAAATAGGGTCCATGTTCAAAAATACCAAGTTTCCCTTTCAGTGCAAATAAGCAGATCAGCCAAAAACTCCCCCTAGTGTGCAAACTTCTCTGTGATTTTGCACCACAACCAAAAACTGTGCTTTACTTTACTAAGATATTAACTACAGATGAACTGTGGTTAAGGCACTGGTGACGACTTGAGGCTGATGGCGTGCTTCTCGACCTCCATGGCCATGTCAGTGATGCTCCTCCTAATGTCCAGTGGCAACACATTCTCCTCATCCGACGGAGGCTCTAAATCATCAAACTGGGAACGCAGCATGTCTGCTTTCATGTAATGTCCCCTCCGGGCCACCATCCTCTGCTGAATGAGATTGTAGTCACCATGTAGGAAGATAAAAAAGACATCAGGGTAGGTTGGAGGCAGGATATCTTGGTCTGGACCGGAGGAGAAAGCGAGGGCTTTGGAGCCGTAGAGCAGGATCTGTCTGTACAGACGCTTCAGGGCGGAGCACGCCACAAGAGCATCAGAGCCTGAACGCCTTTCTCTGGGATGGGAAGACACAAACGCACGTAGCTGGTGAGGGCAGGAGTGAATTAATGACAAGTGCAGTGCTGACCTGTACACTGAAATGTTGTGTGGATAACTTGAGAAATGTTAGAAACACTTCATTTAAAGTGAACTGTGGTCACAAACAGCGTCAGAGATGAAGGAGGTGAGGAGAGAAAAGATAGGATACAAGGATGAGCGGATACGGGCTGACTGAGTGTGGAAGAGTTAAGAAAGAGAAGTCTTTGATGTCGCCGCAGACGTTTTAAGAAAGAGATGGCATACTTTTCAGCTCTCCCCACCTCTCCTCTACACTCTCACTCACTTAATCTGTTTTTACTCTCCCAAACTCCCTTTCCTTGCTCTCTGGTTTTCATCTCAATTTTCAAAACCATCTTTGATAGTTCTGATCTTTTTTTCAGACAATTTCACGCCTGCATATATCCTTACCTCACTGCTCCCTCTCACTCCCTAAACCCATCATCTTCTCCATTTCTGTCAATACAAAAGTATGATGTGTTCGCAGTGCAAAATGTTCATGTGTCTGTTTGTTCTTACCTCTCAATGACTTCATGTAGTTTGAGGAGCCAAGGTAATCTGTCCTGAAGAGACAAACAACTGTTAATTTGTTTTAAGTAGCATGTTGTTAATTTATTCATCACTGTCTACAGCAGCAGTTGTCCTTGCTGTTTTTTTAATATTTGTGATCAATATGTTTTTGCAGTTGCTTATTTACACATCCAGCGGTTATGGAATGACATTACCATTAATTTGGAGTCCTATTTCTGGCCACCTGATGAATGTAAGTCCAATATTTACTCTTTCACTGAGGGAAATGTCTCTTTAGCTGCTAAATGCTCCGCTATGTTCACAAGACCTCTATCTGTCTGTGTTTGGTGCTGGTAATGCACAGTGGGTTTTTCGCCTGCTGCCATCGAAAACAATGCTGAGAGCAGTGAGAGCTATAAAGCTCTGTAAAGCACAGAGAAGCTGCAGATTCAGGTGACAGGAGAAAAAGGGAAGCCCCTGGGCTTACTCCAGGCACACTAGCATCAAGCCAAGGATGTATAGTTAAAATGCTGCTGTTAGTTTAGGCCAGTGGTTCTCAGCTAGGTGTCTATGGATCTCAATGGGTCCTTGAGGGAGAGGGTTCGAACTCTGGGGTGGGGGAGCCCTTCAATGAGTTTGCATGTTCTCTCTGGTCAGTGTGGGTTTTCTCTGGGTACTCCAGCTTCCTCCCACAGTCCAAAGACATGCAGGTTAATTGGTGACTCTAAATTGGCCATAGGTGTGAATGTGAGTGTGAATGGTTGTCTGTCTCTATGTGTCAGCCCTGTGATAGTCTGGCGACCTGTCCAAGGTGTACCCTGCCTCTCATCCAATGTCAGCTGGGATAGTTATCTTCTTAACTGTGGTTGACAGCTTTAGAATACTGGTCTTAATCATACAACCAAAATCCTTTTTGGTGGAGGTCCATGACCTAATGTGTGTCAGTTCAGGGGTCCTTGACACGGAAAAGCTTGAGAACTGCTGATTAAGGGCACATAAAAGTTAAAGTTACAAAAGGATTTGAGTGGAAAGAACAAGGCAGACACAGAGTGGGCTGAAACTGGTCAGTGTTCTCCTTTGATGAAGGCATTTTAACTATACATCCTTGGCTTGATGTCCAGTGGCCTCCTTTTTTCCCTATTGCTAACCAGTTTGACTTCAAGAGCACCTCACATTCACCTGAATTTCACCACTTCACAATTGTGAGCACCCTGTATTTTTTCTTTTGCTGTTAGAAATTCGGGTAATAATTTTCTGTAGGTTCATCACAAGACATCACACTGTCATTTGGTGCACTGTTATTATGAAAAAATTGACTACATCCTCTTTAAAGAAAGACAAGAGTTCTCATCATTTACTTGGTTTCAGGGTTTACAGCTTTGAGCTTTTTGGCTGCCCAGGGAAGCAAGATAAGGCACTGCCTGGGGTCACAGGCATGATCACTGATTCTGGCCTTGCCCTTTAATAAGACTGGGTTGGTAAATCCAATCACATACACTCCTAGTTTCATCATAACATCGACCATCAGAGAGGCAAGCTGTGCACTGCATAGCATCACAGGACAGACAGGGCGAGCTGAGCCTGCAATGCAAACTGAGGGTTTGCGTCATCAATCTGAAGGTTGTTTCATAAATTCACCAAAAATATTTTTATACTTTGTAGAGATGTTGCTCCTCTGAAAATACTACATTATACATGAAAATATATTTAAAGGTCCCATGTTATTCTCATTCTCAGGTTTGTACTTGTATTTTGGGTTACTACTAGAACATGTTTAAATGCTTTAATGTTCAAAAAACATATTTTTCTCACACTGTCTGCCTGAATATACTTGTATTCACCCTCTGTCTGAGACACTCTGTTTTAGCGCCTGTCTCTTTAAGACCCCCTCTCGTAAAAGCCCAGTCTGCTCTGATTGGTCAGTGTTTGCTGGTCTTACACATCTTGGCTTCAACAACACTCACTTCCAGATAAACAACTAGCAATTTATTTCAATTTCGGAGATATATGAAATCAGCAAACATGTTCATTTCTGTTGTCATTTTCAGTCATAACTGCAATGTACTAGCTGACGTTTCTGCTGTGCTTATTTAATGTACTCTGTTTCTTTGCAATCATCATTGATAAAACAAATCAACCTGCACAGAAGTTAAACAATATACTACTGTGGACAGGGCTGCAGCAAAATGTATTTTAGCCACTTAAAAAAATCAATATCAGTGTAATCTGTATTTGAATATTTATTCTGCTTTACCTTACACACCAACCAACTGAGGCCATGGTGGAGCATCTTAGTGTTCTGCTCTGTAAAATTACTGGTATTGTTGATGGATACATCGACTGCAATTCCTCATTGGAAAAACCTGTCTGACAGCAAGGTAACGTGCTAAAAATATTCTAAATATAGCATACACTTAAAGCGATATTGATATTTTTGGGGTGTAGGCCTTTTTTAGGTACCTAAAAAAATGAACTAACCGAGGCAGCTTTTGCTAAGTGTTGTTTGATTTCATGTAGCTACTTCAAGCAAGGAATTTCTACCCCTAGGTTATTATAAAAAAAAAAAAAAAGTGATTTTGTCTACTGAGTGTTTAGCTGAAATTGCATTGCTAGGCAACAGCTTGGGTCTGTGTTTATTTCCTGTCAGCTGATGCCATTCACATACAGGGCAACACTCCGACAGGGAATACATAAGCGCCCATTTAGATTGTTTTTTGTTTATTGTATAGTTGTGACATTACAACTTAACGAGAGTCCTGACGGCTTGTTTAAAGGCACAGTTACTGAATACGAACTGTGGGCATTGCTCTATGGATTGAGTGTTTCGATATTTTCACAGTATTTATACAGCACCTTTACCTGCTTCATGTCAAAAATGACACAGAAATCTGACTTTTTACAATATGGGACCTTTAAAAAACGTAAAAAATCTAAGTACCCTCATAGCTGCAGTGACCATAATGCAGCACAGGGTGTTATAGTGGATCTTATTATTCCAAGTCAGAGCCCACACTGACAATATTTTCTATTTAATGGACTCAAGTCAGAGAGTCTTTGAAAGAACCAATCAGGGAATCAAACAGAGATCAGGCAGACAGACATGGCAGCTCAAACACATCTTTAATTACACTGCAATCAGAAATAGAATCAGTCCTAATTTGGTTACAACTGATCTGAAGTCACATTTTTGTTACACTGCAGAGCCTTTAATATGAAGAGCTGAACTTGAATGAGAGGAATCACATTCTCTCATGTCCTGTGCAGTGATGCCAACCTCAACCTGCCAACTCTAATACTGGCATGAGAGACACGTGTTTGCCACAGCCTGACAGTAATCCCAAATTTACATCCATTCTCAAACTGCCGACTGTTGAGTATTTTAAAAACATGCCAAAGCACTGGACAGAGCAGGTCCCGGGGGAATTCTCCCCGCTGCTCAAAGCAGATTTCTGAGTGGGAGGTTATCATGAGCCACCAAACAGCGCTACCAGCAAACGGCTGCCAAATGTTGGCAAGGCTTGCTCTGCCTGTGAGCTTGTAAACTCAGCGTTGGCAGGCGGCCAGTCAATAGTTTGTCAGTCTACCTTTATTTTGAAATTCAGCAAACAAGGAAAAAAAAGACAAATATTAGACAAACAGGAAAAAAATCCCTCAACTGAATTTTAGGATTGTGGGCAGCGATGAAAAGCTCAGTTTTCATCCCTGCTGCTCTCTCTGTCTGCTCTACTGAAGCCTCCTCTGGCCACTTGTTGAGTTCTCTGAGAATGATTTACTCATGACAGAAGTGAAATGGCTCACTCTGTAAATGACTGACAGTTGATGTGAGCTGACAAGACACCTCCACACAGACACACACACACACACACACACACACACACACACACACACACACACACACCTGGTCTGTGAGCGGTTCACCACGAGCCATCTTCTCAATGTTCCCCTGTGGGTGGAAGTCATCCCCTTCGTGCAGCGGCCAGCCCAGCTGACAGGTGGATACAAACAGTGATAAGTCATACTGTGAGCAGAAGAATGATGGAGTTGTGTTAGTGTGTGTGTGTGTGTGTGTGTGTGTGTGTGTGTGTGTGTGTGTGTGTGTGTGTAGGGTGGGAGGTGGATCCAATTACCTTTTCTGAGAGGAGGGCCCCTAAGCTGCTCCTATATGAGAAAATGAGTAAGACATAACAGACAGAATTGATACAGTGCAGTAACATTGATCTGATCTACTGCTTTGAGCCATCACTTTACTGTCACGGACATGATGTCGTTTAGAGCTTAAATCATTGGTGGATATTTTAAATAGTCAGCAAGTAGTCTATATTGATGATCAATGAATAGTTTACAACAGTGTTGAGCATTGCCCTATTGAAGCTTCTTTGCTGTGTTGATTTGTTGCATGTCTTTGTCTTGTGTTATGTTAATTTGAATATCTATGTTTTTTGTGCTCTGGCAGATAAAACAAGTCATTTTAAGTCATCACTTTGGGCTTCAGTGTGTAGGATTTAGGAGGATATGTTGGCAAAAATGGAATTTAATATAATGAGTAATATGTTTTCTTTAGTACATAATAAACTGAAAATAAGAATCACTGTGTTTTTGTAACCTTAAAATGAGCCATTTATATCTACAGTGGGTCCTTGTCTGCAAACATCAGCATGTTCCACAACCATGTTTCTATAGTAGCCTGGAACAGACAAACTGAACACTGGCTCTAGACAGGGCCATTCATGTTTTCACATCAGCCACTGTAGTTTGCAGCCAATTTGCAATGAGAGCATCAGAAAAACATGGATTTTTTTAATGTGAAACTGCTTTACTCAGTACTTTTACCAGTTCAAATCACCAGGTCTTTTGTTTTGGAGAGAAAGAGACCTCTGTGGATAATTCAGCGCACGGTAAAAACCTCCCTGAACATCTGGATCAGAAAAAGGGTAAGTTATCGGAAAAAATAGGTGAGTACATATTTGCAGATGTTAGGTGAGCAACCCATCTGCAATGAGCCAATAAGGGGAGGAACTCTGATGTGTATCTTGAAACTGCTTTATTATTTGTTTCTTTCTTTCTTTATTTATTTATTTGTTCTGAGAGGAAGATACCTCTGTGGATATTCCAGCTCCTGGTAAAAACCTCCTGAACAATTAACACTACAGAAATTCTTACAGGGAGAAGTTTCAGCTGGTTGCAATCTGCAGTCCTCACCCCTGAATTCCACTAAACCCCCCGAAATCTTACACACTGTTCCTTTAACAGACAGAAACGTTGAACAGAACCAGGCTCTTTGTGATGACCATTTGTCACTATTTTTATAGACAGAGTAATAACTCAGCTCATTTTCAGCAATTAATATAATTTATAATTTATTAGTTGATAGGTGTTAATTTACATTCTTTACAGGACTAAGCAAAGTTCAGCTGGCTTACTGCCCTTTTCAGATAGTAGTATAGTGTAACTAATTATGTGATGGAGTGAGGTATTAACAGTTCATAAACCACCACCACGTAATCACTTTTTCATCATATTATATCATGTATCTGTCATTACGGAGCTTACAAAGCATTTCTTTCTTTAATTTCTGAGTGATAAATCATGTGAACAGGTGTGTCACGCAGTGATACATCAGAATAACAAACTATTGAGAACAATGATAAATGGAAAACAGTTACGGCACGGTTTGAATTTTAAAGTATGTTATGTAATTTTGGTGTCATAGAAAATATCTTTGATTCTATTTCATATTCAAGGTTCTGCCTTTTATATTTCATGGTTCATAACCGTGTCTCAACCATGTCTACGCCCATTTGGATAAGCCGGCGAGCACTGTGAGGGTCATGTTTTTTTACTTCTCTAGTTCGTTCAACACCATCCGTCCAGGTCTACTGGGTGACAAGCTGACAGCAATGCAGGTGGATGCCCCCCTGGTGTCCTGGATTGTAGACTACTTGACTGGCAGACCACAGTATGTGCACTTGCAACGCTGTGTGTCAGACAGAGTGGTCAGCAATACCGGGGCCCTGCAGGGGACTGTCCTCTCTCCCTTCCTCTTCACCCTCTACACCACGGACTTCAGCTATTGCACTGAGACCTGCCATCTTCAGAAGTTTTCTGATGACTCTGCTATAGTTGGATGTATCACCAAGGGTGATGAGGATGAGTACAGGGCTGTTGTGGATAACTTTGTCACATGGTGTGAGCAGAACCATCTGCAGCTCAACGTGGCAAAGACAAAAGAACTGGCTGTGGATCTGAGGAGGACCAAGACACCGGTGACCCCTGTTTCCATCCAAGGGGTCAGTGTGGACATTGTAGAGGACTATAAGTACCTGGGGGTACACATTGACAGTAAACTGGACTGGGTTAAGAACACTAACGCTCTCTACAGGAAGGGCCAGAGCCGTCTGTATTTTCTGAGGCGACTGAGGTCCTTCAACATCTGCCGGACTATGCTCAGGATTTTCTATGAGTCTGTGGTGGCCAGTGCTATCCTCTATGCTGTTGTGTGCTGGGGCAGCAGGCTGAGGGTGGCGGACGCCAACAGACTCAACAAACTGATCCACAAGGCCAGTGACGTTGTGGGAACGGAGTGTGACTCTCTGATGGTGGTGTCAGAGAGGAGGATGCTGTCTAAGCTACGAACTATCTTGGACAATGTCTCACACCCACTCCACCATGTGCTGGTCAGGCACAAGAGTACTTTCAGTGGGAGACTCATACCACCAAGATGTACCACTGAGCGCCACAGGAAATCATTCCTGCCTGTGTAACTTGTGCAATAACCCCATTCACCCTGACTGTATATATTCTGTTTGTGTAAAGAATCTTGTTCAGTTTACAATATATATATATGTATATATATATATATTTATTTACGTTTATGTTTGTTAATAATTCCTGTTTATTTAACTATATATTTGTTAATACTATTGTTTAAATTTCTTATATTTTCACATATCTTTCCTCTCTTGCAAGGAGCACCTGTAACATAAATGATTTCCCCTCGGGGATCAATAAAGTATTTCTGATTCTGATTCTGATAATCAGTTTTTCTTCTTTCGGTATTTCAACTTTCCTGTACAGCAACATAAGACGATGAATTAATAGAGGAACCCCCCCCACACACACACACGCACCAAAAAACCTCAATAAATTAAATGAAATTAAAAATAAAATAAAATGAAATACATAAAGTTTAAATACAGAAAGAGTAAAGAAAAGTGCTCCCCTGGATGACTGTTAGACCTGATACAATGAAACAACATATGAGTAGCTTGTGTTCATTAATCTTTTCCCATAGCTATCATAGCAATTTGACCACTCAGACCATCTTTTTTCAAACAAATTCCCCCTCACTCATGTAAAAAACAAAGCATTTCTCCCAAAGCATTTCCGCATCTTTTCCCTCATGTGACTTAGTAAACTTATGTTAGTTGAGCTCTATTGATTGTGCTTCTTATGTGAGATACCACCTTACAAGTCTGTCCTATACAAACATAAACACAGTGTACATACTTTCCACAGCCTGAGACTCCCATTATGATGTAGATCATCGTGTCAGTGGATCCTCAGACACCTGGAGGCAGGAAAATCCCTTTATCACTGCTGGTATTAACTTCTGTGCAAATCTGTGAACATCATAACATGTAACAGTAACAACAGTGCTCATGTGATGCGACCTAGCTTTATAACAAACAGGCGGGGCTTCCGTAGCTGCTGGGATCCTAACAGGTGAACCCTGTCACCCAGCGGTTCATTAGCTCTGATATGTAAACATCCTGAAACACGAGCTTAAGTATCGATGTTTAAACGAAGTATACGTCTCATTTTACAGGCGACATATTGACGATACAAAACACTCACTACGTCTGTCCGGCCTGCCTGCTGAACCAGTCAGACTGGTGTAGAAGAAGTGATAAAATATGGTATGTCTATAACCAGAGATATTGCTATAGCTATACAACAGAGGCAGGTTGTCTGGTACAGTACGTGATGACGTAGCACGCACGCCTGAGGCTTGTTCGCTCTTAAAGGGCCAGCGTCCTGTTCAGATTACGATGCAGCTGAACAGTTTCTGACGTCATTATTGATGAAAATAAACCATAATCTCACAGTTAAAATGATGTATGACCGCAGCTGTGTGCGTATTTGATCACAGGAAGTCACCTTGTTAAATAATGCAAGGTAATAATATATATTTCTCAAGATATTATAGGTTATGCAGGGTTTTCTTTTACATAATCACATGTTGATGCACAAATTAGTGCAAAAATACTGACTGTTTAGTGCACCAGAGTGTGTCGATTTTATTATATCAACAATAGCCTGTGAAACAATGTGTTCACAGAGCCCACAGCTTGTTTTAACCATGCTTAGAATTTGTAATAAAATAGCACATAAAATCAGTGAGTGAATAAAACAACCCACATTACTTTGTGGTTTAGTCACCAGCTGGCGATGTGACACCACACACGTGGGATCATAATTGTAATATGTGCTGAAATTTGCAAGGAGGAGGGAAAACAGGGGGAGGAGGGAGGGAGAGAGAGAGAGCGCTAGAGGGAAGGGGTAAAAAGCCTCTCTCCCTCCTGTAGATCCACCAGTGGGCAGACAGGAGACGGATGCAAGCTCTCCTCCATCCCGCTCTGTTGCATCCATCCATTCTCTTATCCATCCATCCACCTCTCCATCCACCCATTCATTCCCAAGGGCGTCACAAGGGGTGACAAGACCCGATTGAGAGGCGCATACATGCACGCCTGTGTGTGCGCACGTCCTCCGTGTATGTGCGTATCTGGTCTGCCTGTGGATCCGCTGACATGAGGAGCTGAAACAGAACCGACACAAGGATGAAAATGCTCCGGTTTCGCAGCCCCAGCATCCGCTCCTTGGACCAGGAGGTCCTCTGCACGATCCGGTTACTGGACGACTCCGAGATCTCCTGCAGCATCCAGGTGAGACGACAGCTTCATCCACCTCATGTATTGTCCTCTGTGATCATTGCAAATATCACGTGGACGCAGCAAATTAATCACACGGGTGAATTAAGCTACTCTCATAATAAAGCTGCTGCTGTAACATCCCATATTGTTTATGATGACTCTGATTATAGCGTCATGTTTGTGCAGCAAACACCATCTTAACGTAATGTTCTTGTCCACGCTGCTGTGATTTACTGGACAGATTGCATGCTTTTTGCCCCACACAGCTCATATGAGATATGGGTTATAGAGAGGGAAAGCCATATCCAGCAGTGATATGTGTGTGTGAGTTGGGTCCAAATAAGATGTGACCCACATGGAGAGAAGTTAGGATGAAGTTTGATTCATGGCAGAGGAAATGATGGAGCTGATGGGTGTGGTGATGATGATGGTGATGATGATGAGGACAGAGAGGACTGCTGTTGGGGTTATTGATTGCAATTAGTCATGTGAAGCCGTGTGTGTGTGTGTGTGTGTGTGTGTGTGTGTGGAGAGAGAGAGAGAGACATTTGTGCTTTCGCTCTGTTGTTTCCCTGTAGCAGTGACGGTACATGTTGTTTCCACCCAGCCAGCTTCAAATGGCCCTGTCACCCCTACAGCTCTCAGCTGATCAGATGCTGCATTGTCAAACTAAAACAAGGATATTCTAATATATTATTGAAAACTATAAATGTGCTTTTAACTGACAGACAAGGATTTACGCTAAAGTAGTGACTCTCACAGTGGGGTGGGTGGGCACTCTGTCAGGGAGGCTGTGAAAAGTTTTCAAATTTATCAGATCATCATGATTCAGTATGAAAAACAACTGTTTTTTTACATTTTAATTTTTAGATCTAAAATAGTACGTAGATAACTTTCTAATCTAATACCATTATAATTATCCACTTGTGTGTAAGCTATGTCATGTTAGTCCGAGGCACACACAAGAAGGGCTCCACAGTATAGTTTCTATCTTGTTAGGGGTCCTTGGCTGAAAAAAAAGAAAGCTCATCACTTTCAGAAATCTGAGTCTGACGCAGAACAACCACCGCTCCACCCGGCTTGGTCTTGGCAAGGTGCTGGAAACATCAATAAGTCCAAACCAGTAGAAAAAGATTTCCGCACACTTGCATCTATGCAATGTTTCACTATATTGTTGAGCTTTCAGTTCACTAGACCATCATCAGAGCAAGTCTGAGTCTAAAATTGGAACATTCATGTTCAAATCTGACAGCCTATGGAGTATGAGATGTTTGATATTTAAGGAACAGAAGAGATCTACAAGAGATCAAAGTCATAAACCTTTTATTGATTACAGAGTAACTACACCCCCACCCTCCAGGAAAATAGGAAAAACATGATAGAGATCGGGAAGTTGGAATAATAGAGTAGTTTTATACTCAAAAGATAAAGTTGTATCAGGTGACTTAACGAGATGATGGTCTGCCATCTGCTAAAACTTCACAGTCAGTGGGATCAGACTTTGAGATGTATCCCCCTCATCATTTATTGGTTTGGGTGACTTTCATGTTGTAACGGGGTATCTACAGGTCTTTGCCTCAGATAAAGTTTTCCTAATATAAGGCCTTAAAAAGTCTTGAATTTAATTTATTTCAGATTCAATAGGTCTTAAATATTTTCGATCACATTACTGTGAACATTTCTCCAGCCTGACAGACCCAAGAGTTAAGAAGAAGTTTTTTCCCACAGTATTTCCCTGAATATTAGGGATTTTTGACAGCGATGAGATTTTGTTTTCACATTTTCACACATTACACTTAAACTCATCCAACCGTTATCATTTTTCCTGACTTAATATAAGGTGGTATTAAAAAGTCTTCAATTTAACTTGGTTATATCTGTAGACACCCTGTGTAACCTTTCCAGAACTGTGGCTGGAAGATTTATTGTTTTTCATTTCTCCTGGCTTATGGCTTTTAGCATTAACCATCAATCTGTGTTTCTGACCTAATGTAAAACCTTTGACTTGTAACCCAGACTTAACTTGAACCAACAAGGAACTGATGCACAGACCACCACCTTTAAAACTGAACTCCATCCAACTGAGAAACTGACATAAAAGGAATAAAACCTGATTGTAGGCTTTAACAATTCCCATTAGAGATCTAATTTTGAAATCTTTTTGGGCTGCCCGAACAAAGGAAAATATAAGATTCCCCGTTTCCACAAACAAATTAGATCCTGTGTGGCTCCTGGGTCCCTCTGGGCATGGGCTGGAGCTGCTGCCAGAGAGGTAAAAGTAAAATGCTGTGAGTCTGCCAAATTATGACGCATGATTACAGAGCACAAACGTGTTTGATAAAGAAAAGTGCAGAAAAATATTGCAACAAATTCCTTAAAGCAGCACCAGCTTGTTGACAACCCAGTGAGTTGAACAGAGTTGAGAGTGAATGCAGCTGCGAGCAACACCTACTGAGCCGCCTCCAGAAGAAGTTGTCAGCTGCCCTGTTGTGCGACCCTGAAACACTGAAAACACTCGCTGCATGTCAGACTAACTGTCTCGCTGCTCTCCTACAGGTACCCAATCAATGATTTACAAAACACCATAAAGTGCGCCGAGAGGAGGAGGGAGAGCGGCAGGGGGGAGGTTGTGTCTATTCCTGTGTTTTCAGCCTCACATGCATGTATACCTGCGTGCTCGTATGTCCTGAGAGCACAAAAGTGTGTTAAACTCCGTGTACACGTCTGAGAACATTAGAGTGTGGCTTTTCACCAGCAGATGCACGAGTCCAACATTGTGGAAGTGCTTTTAGCTGTGTGTCTGTGTATCTGTGTACGATAAGGAAATGGACATTTATATTTCTAGCTGACTGCCTTTTCCAGGGCTTTCTTTAATGGCTTTGTGTTCCGGTGCTGAGCTGCTCCTTCCTACATATTTCATGACATCCTGTGCTCCTCATGCTACACTTCTGCTGCTCAACAACAGCACTTCTCCTCTTTCCACTCTACAGAGACTCCCATCTCTGACTTTATCTGCTTATTTTCTTCTCTCTGCATTATCGCTGTCTGTCTTTCGCATTTTCTCCCCGTCGTGCTGAATATGTAGGTCAGGCTGAGATGCCAAAGAAAGCACTAGATTGAGCGCCATCATAAAAACGGTGTTTTAAAATTGTTCATAAATTGTGCTTGTGAGCAAATGCGTCACAACTGAATAGTTTGCTAAAGTCTTTGATGCCCTTATTTCCTTTGACTTTCCTCTAAGGCGTCAGCTCTTGACTTTGCATAAAACGTGGGTGCATTAGCCGGGGTCCCTCAGGGCAAAAACATTTGGCACCGCATGGATTATCCTGATTAAATGAAGACTTTAAAATATCTTGAAAAGCCACAATAAATGTGAACATTCTTTAAGGCAATAGACAATTTTGCCCAAAGAATGGAAGAAAATTTATGACTGGGATAGTCCTTGCGTAACACATCAGCCTCAGTACTGTGAGCATAAAAATAAAAATAAAGCACCTTTTAAGAATGAGGAAATTCAAATTCAGTCATGTGTAGGGCCTGTCCCAATACCCACACTTCCCCTAGAAATACCCACTTGAACTTGGTTGTGCGTGTTCACGTTTAGGCTAGTGGTGTCCCAAAACAGAATTGAGTGGAAGTGGTTTCCAACACTTAAAACCCACCCTAGATTCCAAGGGAGCCCTGACCCACACTTTCAACGAAGTGGAAGATGAAATTTCACAGAACACCTTGCGAAGTCAGCAACTTCGGCAAGTTTTGGAAAACAATTTGTTGCTGTACGATCTGAATGTAGGCTATACAAACAACAGATGGTCGGACTAGTGTAAACTCATCAGCAACTCGGCTGATGCCTGCACATCGGCCACGCTGATTTGCATGAAGTGGTGTCTCATTTCTTAGGGAAAGATCTCTACCCTAATATTTCTCACTTTCCTCATCAAGGGTTATCTCGCAATCGAGGTCACACAATACCATGTGGAAGATTTAATAGGTAGAAATGGGACTGGGCTAGAAACCTTGATGTTTTCCCTAACCCTAACCAAGTGGTTTTATTGTTTAACCTAACCACCAGCCCCTTCTTAGTCATGTGAGTCGACTTCTGCTGCTTGCCACCATCACTTCTGCATCAAGAAACGACGCTAAAGGCTGCCCAAGACTCAAAATATGACAAATAGGGATGAGAGCATGTTGGATTGACATAATGCAACAAGTGAAATCTAAGTAAACTGAAAAATCTTAAATCAAGGCAACATAAGCTTGTTTTAGACTGACAAAAGGGTTTTTTGGGGGGAGTTTTTCCTTATCCGCTGTGAGGGTCCAAGGACAGAGGTTGTGATTTGTGATATTTGGCTCTATAAATAAAATTAAAATTTAATTTTAAAATTAAATTGAATTTAATTGGTGTGGTGGAACAGTGGTTAGCATTGTCATCTCACAGCAAGAGAGTTCCTGGTTCAAACCCTTGGGTAGGGGAGCCCTTCTGTGCGGAGTTTGCATGTTCTCCCCATGTCAACGTGGGTTTTCTCCTGGTACTCTAGCTTCCTCCCACAGTCCAAAGACATGCAGGTCAACTGGTGACTCTAAATTGCCCGTAGGTGTGAATGTGAGTGTGAATGGTTGTCTGTCTCTATGTGTCAGCCCTGTGATAGTCTGGCGACCTGTCCAGGATGTATCCTGCCTCCCGCCCAATGTCAGCTGGGATAGGCTCCAGCCCCCCCCACCCCTAATAGGATAAGCGGTTACAGAAATGAATGAATAACGGAATTGAATTGAATTGAATTGAATACGGGGCATTTCAACTGTAGCAACCTTTTCTGTCCTTCTGTGGCATTTTTGTGTCGCTCTATTGGTTTTAAGAAATTATGCAAAAACTTACAGCCTCATTTCAACACAATACTATTATTATTTGCTAAATTTAAGCCCATTTTCTTACATACTGAGAACATAATCTTTAAATATTTTGCATATAGACAGGTGTACTTTTTTTAGCCTAGTTTAGTCTAGTTTTAAGATATCTGTGGCTTTATTGAAACTAGATATATATTAGGCTACTTTTGAAAAAAAATCTTAGCAGGGGAAATTTCCCTGTTCCACTGGCAGATAATTTTACGAGTAATATTTCCCCCATTTTACTGCTTTTTTTCTTGTTTTTGAGAGCTGATTTTCAGGGAGTCCTGGATGTGTTTTCTTTGTAAATATACACATATTTTGATGCATAATGTTTTTTAAAGATGTCAGGTCCTGGGTCTGGAGACATGGCAATAGCCTACAGCTGAGCATAATTATGTTGTTTACTGCGACTCTAAGAATAGCTTGACAGCAGAATATAAGGCAGGTAGAGTGTGTGTGTGTGTGTGTGTGTGTGTTTTGTATGTGTGTCTACAGCCCGGGGGTTGAACGTGTCCAGCCTGCTGCTCTCATGTTCATTGGTAATGTTAAGTCAGACCTGCTGCAGGAGAGACACGTCAAGATCAATACACACTGACCTCCTCTGCTTTCAGCTCCTCTCCCCTTCATCATTCAATGCTTTTCTTCTCATCCCCTCATCCTCCCATCTGTCCTTCTCCTCCTTCCCCTCTCTCATCTTTCCACCCCTCCCTACCCTGCTCTCTCTCTCATCCCACTTATTCTCTGCTCCACTTACAGCTTCGTATTTACTCCTCTGACCACCTTTTCTCACTTTCTATTTTTACATCGCTCATCTATATCTCCTCCTTCCTCTCTATCTCTCTCCTTCCTCCCCCCTCCTTCTCTGTGACACATCATGTATAATTAAGGATGATCACTGTTCTTCATGAGGCCAACATCAGTCAGCTGTCAGCGATGCGCTACACCACGAGTGTGTGTACGTGTGCACATACAGTATATGTGTGTTTGCAGGGTGGGGTGACTGAGGCTCGCTTGCATGAATGATTTAAAAGTAGCCAATGAGCCAAAGTTCTGCAATTACAGACATTAATTCACCATACTGGGCAAGAAGTTGCTGCGTGGGACTGAAATAGCTTCTGATAACTTGAACTTTTGAAAGCTTGAAATACATCCTGCTGGTGGGTCTGTATCTATTCTGGTGGGAGTCACCTTATCAATACATCAGGCTATTTAAAGATGCATATGGTTGTTGGGATTGTTTTTCACTGCGTCTGCCTTTTGCTCGGTCAAAGAGAGGTGTGTGTGTGTGTGTAGCTCAGGTGTTGTCTGTCTTTATTTACTAGCCTTTTTGTGGCTGTGTTTGTGTGTGTGTCTGTTAGTGATGCTGAGCCTGTACTATTGTTTCGGCTGGTAGGCATTCTTTGAAACAAGTTATAAATAGCATCAGTTTTCTATTCTTATCCTGCGTGCTGACGCCTCTTTGATGCTCCTCCGAAGATGACTAAAGAGAAATAATCCGTCTTCTGACTTGTGCTCGCAACTGAGAGGAGGCAGAGAGAGATGAGACGGCTGGATAGAAGGAAGGGAGGGAGGGGAGGGGAACATCAAAAGAAACGCGTGAAGGTGGAAAGAAAGAGAGATGGTTGATAAGACAAAATATAAGATGACATGGTTGGTCACATTACATGAGCTGAGAGGATGACGGCAGCAAATCAACAGGGTGTAGGAAGAAGTAGAAGAGGAAACGAGGTGGAGCGGCTGCAGGGAAAACAGATTAAGCAGATTAAAACATGAAACAGATTTGAAATGAGACTGGCAGACAGGGCAGATTTTGGAAAAGGGGAAGAAAAGGTGGAGAAAAAGAGGGAAGGCTAAACCAGGAAGGGGAGGAAGTGTTAAAACGGGTCAATTGTTGTTGGAAAAGACTCTACAAAGAGGTGGAAATTGTCAAAAAATGAACCACAGAGAAGAGAAGTCAGAGGTCACACACGGGGCTGATTGATATTCATTGTTTTGCTCAAGGACACTTTAGCATCAGATCATCCCTTTGAAGGACGGATGGTTATTCACTGTCGCCACAGCACACATGTATAGAATGAGATATCTTCATGCAACACACATGCAAGCAGCACACATTTGACAAATAGCCCTAGGTTATCAGTTGTTGCAGTAATGCACATATTAATCTGTATACAGCAGAGAATACATGGTTATTTATTAGATTAGATGTGAGGAAAAAGGTTTGCATTCACTCCCCTCACTTCATCATACTTGTGTTTCAGAAAGTGGTGGGAAGAAAGTTATTTCCAGGTTCCTCTGATTGTCGCCCCTCCATGAGGGCGATAAAAAGATATCTGGTATCTGATTCTGACGATTCATACCGGTGTAAATTCAGTTTAAGAGAGAGGGGGTGGAACAGAAGAAACAGATACAGCAACACAAACACTGCTACCACTTTTTCGAAGCATGAAACAAAATTTAAACAAGCTATACAAGAAGTAAACTTAAAGGTATGCTATGCAGGAAGTGAGGGTGACTGTTCGTGAAAATGAAATTAGAATTAAACCTCAGCTTTGTCCACTTGGCATTTCACCCAAGCGGCAACCTTGAGGGCTGAAAGGTGAAGCCAATGTGGAAAGGCAAGGTGGGAGACACACCTTTATAGGTGGGGTACCCCCATATATTGACTGTGGAGGCCTAAGCATGTCAAGTAATAACAACTGAAACAAATTTTGTGTAATACTTAATATTACAAATATACAGTTGACTTTGTTACACCTTACTACTGCTGTATAATTGACCCTGTTACACAGATATGCTCACTTCTGGCTCCAAAAAACTGAGATGGCTACGGCCGAAATGCCAAACTTGAGGCTTCAAAACAAGAGTCCACAAACCAATGGGTGATGTCAAGGTAGCTACATCCATTACTTTTTACAGTCTGGTTTCACCTCGCAATATTTGCGTTTTTTTCGTTGCCAGGTCCTTGTTTTTTGTGGCTTCTGCTTGGATGTGTGCTGCTTACAGTCTGGCACCTGGTCACTACCAGAGTTGGGTATAACGCGTTAGTTACTTTTTGCAGTAACGAGTAAACTAACGCGTTAGTTTGCTGTTTGAGTAATCAAATACTTAAGTACATTTTCAAACAAGACATCAGTTACTTCCGTTACTTTTAGAACGCTGGTCCTTCAGCTCCGAAACAGCAATGGCTTTCGTTTGGTTCTAATAACGGAGATAACGTTAAACCTATCAGTCTGAGAGAAGCCACGGAGCTTGTGGCTCACTATGTGGTCGGAGAAATGCTGCCGTTGTCTACTGTGGAGTCTCAAAAGGTGGAGTAGGACTCGCTGACAGACATATTTCAGACTCAGGACTTGCATTATGCCTGGTACACGCTACACGCTGGTACTCACCAATTATCCCCGGTTGTCTTTCACGAAGTGTGTGATGTCATCGGATTATTCTTGTCCTATTTTTATTACTTTCACTATTATTTAAGTCACTGCCAGAACTGTGTCTGTTCATGTGCCAGCCGACATGTTGTTGTAGTCACCTAAAAGCGTCAGCAGATGGCAGGAGCTACATTTGAAGCGCCACACGTAAACTATCAAGCCACTGTATCTTCCACAGGAAGTTCTGATAAATGTTTCAGAATAAAAGCCTATTTAGAAAATGGAGGGATTCTCTAGCTGAGGTTATAAGAGGCTTTTAATTTGAAACAAGTGTTGAGTTTGAAATGACGGTGCGATATGTTAACTTTACAAAGACAACAGAGCGGATAAAAAGTAAATATATAAACACACAGAGGGATTAATAAATAACGGACCGTCTATAATGTAGTTTGTTTCAAATGAAGCTGGGAGCCTCTGCAGTTGTGGTGAGTAAAAGCCTGGCCGCTATTTGTTAATATTATTACTTTATGTCCGACCGTGAGGATGTACCATTGTTTGCTAGCTTGATGCTAATGACAGTAACGTTAACTCAGCTGGTTGACAAAGTGCCTCTGCTGTTTCACACCATCATTTCCCCCTTTTACTCTGTGTGGTAACATCCTAGAGGAAATACTAAAAACGCTGGGGTGTTGTTGTCATACAGTTGTCTACGGCAACAGATCGTTCTGTGTTTCTACTGGTCAAAGTGACGGCTGTGATGGGAGAATTGGATCTCAGTGAAGGGCAAGTGGTCCATAACTTTAATTTGGAGACAAAAAAATGTAGGCTTAGCTCCCTGTGGTTCATTGCCCAATAGGAAATGTAGAATACTCAAAAGTACTTTAAAAGTGCTTGAGTTACTTTTCTCAGGGAGTAACGTTGGAAGTACTTTTAAAGTAATTGAGTTACGTTACTCAGGGAGTAACGCAGTAAAGTAACTGGTTACCTTTTTAAAAAGTAACACAGTAATGTACTTTGATTACTTTTAAAGTAACCCTTACCCAACACTGGTCACTACCTTTTTTATTTATTTATTTACTTTACCTCACCTGCATGTTCCTGTGCCCAGGAACATCCCGAATGTAGGAAAATATAAAGGAAATAAAAAGGCACAGAGGGCAGAGTCTCTGCAGATAAATACACTGCCACATTCATCTCATGGGTCATAAGTGATGATTTAGAGGGATTTGTTTTGTGAATGTCTATACATTTTATTTTTAATGAAAATCCTGCACACTATATCTTAAAGTCTTCACCATGGTTAATAGAAACCTTTTAATCAATAAGCTGTTTTATTGCTGTGGTTTCTGATGACAGTAAGTCTGGTCCAAACAGCCGAGCCAGCAAACTGGAAGTAAAAAGTTTGACATAATAACATTCAATTCAATTTGCTTTATTTCAGGATAATCATTGCTGCCTTCCAGAGTGCCCTGGACTGCAGGAACAAACAATAGAACGATTAAACATCACAAATAGTAACAACATACGGTCATGCTTGTATTTTCATGCATTTTTGCCAAACAACAGGCTTCTATTTTTGCTGTAGTTCGACAGCAATCATAATTTAAACACTATCATCATCATCATCATCATCATCATCATGGGAGTGTGCATATTTGGGGTATTAACCTCTTTTCCTGCAGGATGTCCGCACCGTTAATTATTGCATCATAGTGTTAGTCATGAGGAAAAATGAGAGAGGCACTTGTGAGGAAACACAGACAGAGACACACTCATTTGTGCCAAAAACATTCAAATAAACAAACAAACATATGAATTCGCAGGTTTAAAGTCTTCTACACACAGTCTCTCTTTTCTCTGTCATGGATTGTTTGTTTGTTTATTTGTTTGCCTCGACATGTTGAACACCCTGCGCTGCGAAGATAAGACAGCTGCTCCAATGCACCCACCGTGTGCACACGCTCATAGCAGCAGTGTTTTGCAGATGCAGTCATGCCATCATCATCACACTTTATCTATCTTGCCATCCTGTGAGTTAGTGTCCAGCTGTACGCAGGGCGAGAGTGATGGAGATCCGTCATAACAGAAACAGGTTCTGCTCCATATATTGATAATTTATGGCTCTACCTCTAAAGCTTATTAGGCTGCGTGGCCAGCCGTGAAAGCAGGTTCACATGACATGTTTTATATCATGTGTGTTAATTTGTGCATGCCTGTGTGCCCACCTACGTGTGTGTATGCAAGCACAGGGTAATTGTGTCTCCTTCCACATTGGAACAAGGTCACAGTCACCGTTATGGGTACTGCTCACAGGGATGGGAAGGATTATTGGTTTGATATGTAAATGATTTAAATGGCAAGATTACAAGTGGAAGTATATTTATAGATGAGATTATTTAAAACATGATATCACAGAAGATTAGTGTCTTTTTTAAATGTATACTGACATGATATCATTTGTTTGGACTTTATCCCTTGTAAACAAAAACTGCTGATGATAGACAGCAACATTTGAGGAAATGAGTACTGATCACTTGTAAGTAAGGGACATTAGATTTAGTTAATTTGCACTTTTTAACCCTTAAAGGCCTAGAACAATTTGGGGGTTGCCTGACTCTCCTGTATTTATTTTGATTTTCTAACTCAATCTAGCAGTCAGCATCAAGTGCCATACATCAATTTATTCAGAAGAACCTGAAGTTTCAGTCTAACTCATTTAAAGGCACAATTTTACATTTGCTTTGTCCGATAATGGATACATTTAACAGAAAAAAAGAGTAAAATGTTTTTTACCATGAACACAAACAGAACCTCATGAAGTTTGTTTTATTTAATTAGAAGGTTGTAGTTAGATGTTTTGGACTTCCAAATTAAATTTTGGTCCACACTGTACCTTCCCATGGGAAATTATAGCCATTTATTACAAAATTATCCCAGGCATCATCAACAAAAGTTACAAAGTGCTTAAAAATGTTAACTAATTTGCACACCGTATTAAAGAGGCAGGATATTAACAGTAGAGTTTCACTAGGACCACATATTCCTGTCCAAAGAGAGTAGAAACTGAGCCTGATCTGAATCCAACAGGCTCTTTCTTTTATGTACGAACCAACCTGAGCCCAATGCAGTTAATGTAAACTGAAGCACCGTGTTTTAACAACCCAGTCTCACTTTGTGGAAGTCGTCGAAATCTGGTGCTTTGGCAGTGACTTGTGACGTCAGACACCCAGTGAAAAAAAAGCCGTCCTTTATCATTGGTATGCTACATGGCCAGTTGCTGTTATAGTTTAATGGTGCCTGGGAGTTGGGGGAAATGTGGTGGGACAAGAACGACAGTTAAGGTGTGAAAGTCCAAGTGGGGCAGGCAGGAAGAGTGGATGGGTCCAACAAACACTAACTTTCACTTGGGAGAGCAGTGCTGGCGTCATGTGAGATTATAAAGCCAAACCCTGTTCTTTTTTCCTAAACCCAACCACATGTGTTTGTTGTTGAAAGAAAAAAAATCAATTTGTGGTGTCGTACTGACGTAGTGCACTTATTTTGAAAGAGACTGTGTGTAAACGGTAAATTTCCTGTGAAAACGGAAGTGTATTTTGACAGAAGACAATGCGTGTAACAGGCAGAACTTGACACATCATCCCAGAACGTCAACATCCAATGCACTCGTGGTACCTTACACGTCATATCTGGACGTGGAAAGTCCATGACCAAATGTCGATTTGTGGGAAGGTTGAAGTGACAATGTGTTGGTTTGAAATAGTCCATATGGCTTAAAATATTACTTGAATAATAGTAAGATGTAAACTACTTATTAAGTATAGGAAAATTTATCTTTGTATCTGGCTCTGGTAAACTGATGATGAAGGCACTTCCTCTAAATGCCATGTCTGTAGCTGCAGGCGAGAGTCCATTACTGTTGTGGGTCAGTGGTTGAAGAGGTTAAACCCAACGTACTCGGTTGTGCAGTTCATGAGATCAATACTACACTGGCGCTGTGTGGGTTTCACTCTGATATATGGCATAATTCCTCGTCCCTTCACACGGCTTCTCTCAATTTTCCTTCTCAGGTATAAAACAAAGACAGCCTGGATTTATTAATCAAACATTTACTGATAAATGATGTGATGGTGGGAGACTATTACCGAGCGGGATAGCTGTGGTGAGGTCGAGCGGCTCTTTCCAAAGGTTTCTCCCCGTAATTTAAATTGAATTGCTTCCATAAGTCAGGTCCTCCACTGGAAGTGTTTGATCATCCGCCTCTCTCTTCCAATTTCGTAGTCAGTATAGCTTCAGAGGATATTTTGTATTTGCATCCTGCCTCTGCTGCTTACTTTTAAAATCTGTTTAAAGATATTACTATCCCAGCTTTTTCTGCTTTTTTTCTAATCATTTAAATGGTCTATCACAAACTCATGCTGTGCAGCCAACATGAAACCCACAGAACTAAAATTTTTAGCAGAGTCCTGAAGTTTCATCAGGTAGTATTTTAGTGATATATGTATAAAATAATATCAAGGACCGGTGTGCAAACTATACCGTGACTTTCAGGCGAACTCACTTTTTTTTCAGCCCAGCTGCCAGAAGAAAATGTTGGCATTGTGCATATTTACAAATCAACTAGTCTTGGCCAGGACTCCCGGGAAGAAGAGTTACTGTAACTCAGTGGGACCCTTCCTGGTTAAATAAAGGTTAGAACTAGGCAAGACGCCTGCCTCGCTGCAGACCACTGTGCGAGACAAAAAACAGTTGTTTCTTTGTGAGTATTACCTGTGTTTCCGGGAGCTTTTTAGCCACCGAATGTTTTTTTTTTTTTTTTAACCAAACTGTCACTGTTTTTCCACTGGGAATACTGCCACAGAAAGCAGTTGGTCTTTTCCAAGACATCCCTTCATTTCCAGCTGGGGTAGTGCCACAAAAACCCAAAACATGATCTTTTCCAAACCATAACTTCACTAGCAAGGACCCTGCCACAACAATATGTTTAAATGTTAAATTGTAATTCAGGAAGTGTTGACTGTTGAGGACTGGTGAATGGATGTATGTGGGGTGTGAAGGTGGAAGAGGGATCTGGGTGGATGTACTGAAGATCGGGCAGAGGGAGACTCAGTGTGGGGGTTCCGTCTCAGACGTCTTTCCACCAGAGCTAATTTCAGGCTCCCCAGACGGTACCTAGAATGAGACGTGGGAGAGTTGTGCACCAGATTGAATAAAAAGAGATGAGGGGAGAAGGGAAGAGAGGATGAGGGAATGTTGGTAGGGAGGAGGAAGGGAGGATGATGGATGAAGGGAAGGGAAAGGGAGGGTTGGCAGGTAATCAGAGGTGTGGCTGAGGTGTGGCCCTGTTCCTGAATCTAAGCTAACAAATTAACCTCATCAAGTAGACTTTGTGCCATCCACATGTTAACCAATGTGTTGTTTAAATATAATCTACTATATAATAATAGCAGTCATTTTAATTATTATTATAGAGCACCTTTCAGATAAGAAATGCAGCACAAGTGCTTTACAGTAAGGACATTAAATGCACTGAGTGCTTTGCTTGGACTGAATGGACATAAAACAGGTCAAAAAGGCAATTCCATGTAAAAGGACTTTAAATGCAATTTTAAAACAAACAAAAAGAGGAGGAAGAAAGGGTTTTAAGGAAATAGAAAGATAATACTTGTGGAGAATGTGCATAAAAATATTTTTCTGCATCCTGGGAAACAGAAAGAGAGGAGGTTTTTATCCTAGTTCTTATCCTCCACTTTGATCCTCTGCATTGCTTTTCCCTCACCCCGCATCCACCACATTGATTTGTCTCTGTTGTATCCTGGTCAAGCCTCTGGATCGATCCATTCATTGGCTCGCTTGGGGGTTGAGTTTTGGGGTGGTAAATAGAAACTGGCTTTAGAAATATTGGCACTGTTAATAATAGGAAGACAATGTTGTCACACACGCACAAAAGCCTACTTACACACTCATCCTAATTGGCAAATAAATTGGCAAATTGGTCCACTTGAGTCTTAAATCTCTATCTCCCTGCAGAGCAGAGTAGCTGCAGTGACAACAGAGGAAGGCCAAGAATTAGTGCAGCATTTGTCTTAAAGGCAGCCACTAGGCTTTTAAATTGGTTTGTGTGGAGGTAAAAAGGGGCATATCATTATTTTTAAAGTCACAGTCTCTCTGCTGTCCTTTGCTCCCTCCGTGTGCATGCAGATAGGAGTGTGTGTCTTCTTCACACAGTGATTGCTGGAATTTAACGCTCTTTCTCCTCACAGTGTTTCAGCTCAGCCAATTAGGTATGCCGTGTCATGAAATGAGTCAATAAGGACCAGTCATAATTGAGCTGGCATGCATATTAAATAAACAACAAGCGGTGTTTAAGTGGGCCAGGGCACCCAGGGTCCTAGTGCTTGACTTGTAGCGCTCACAGAGTCACTATCCGGACAAATAGTTCACCTAATGCGCATGTTTTTGTAGTGTTCAACATCTGATTTAGAACAACACTCTCATTTTAACAGATGCACTGTTTATTTTGTTGGTAGCTTTGAGCATTTTACACATCAATGGACAATTATTTTGGTTCAATCCAGCCCTGGTATGTTTCTCTCATGTATTTTCATGAAACTGGAGTCACTATTCATTTTGTTTTTTTGGAAGATAAATCCATGGTGATTTGTGAAAAACCCAAACAATTGCTGAACAGCATGCTCAGTTCTGAAAGTATTTCCATAATCTTCAGAGATTCTTCTGTCCATCTGGACAAAAAGAATATTTTGTCAGTTGCATTATAATAAAAGATTTTAACCCATTTCCAAAGTTGCTAATTCATTTCCTAATCAGTAGACGTTATATGTGCATAGCTTTGCCCGTGCTCAGTTTGTATGACATGGACCAAAATTCTAAAGTTGTATTGCCAACTATTTTTTCTGTATTTTTTATTTTCCATTATTATTTTCCATGGTTTTATATTTTCATATACAATAATGCATCTTTCTTGGTTCACTCTGAATGCTTCCTTAGTGCTGTTTTTAACCAGGGTATCTACAGGTCCTTAAAAAGAAAAGGTCTTATATGAAATTTTGGAAATATTAGGTCTTAGAAGTCATTGAATAGTCTTAAATTTGAATTTATGAGGTTTTGATTGCCACAAATATTTATTCTAATTTCAATCAAAGTAAAAGTGTCAAAGTAAATCAGGCTCTTCTGCTTGAAAGTCCTCATTTCTGATGTTACAAATCTTTAAACCCACCACCGGATCTCACACTGTCTTTTACGTTATACTTGCAGTCGACTGTTGGCCAAATGTAGATTAACCTTACTTACTCTCATTACCATATCCTTACTGAATAAAACCAGAGACTGTATAAAAAGATGCATAAAACCTACCTCTGCATGGGACCTCATACATCCTATTTATCTTAATACTTACCTGAAATACATGAATAAGAAAAAGATGATTTGTGCAAAAATCAATCCTTAAGTCGATTGAAAATTACCTTAAAACTGTCTTTAAATTTAAGTGTCTGAAACCTGTTAATGAAAACACTCTAAAAACCCACTGTACACTACCTGCTCAGCACCAAACACCAAACAGACACAGTTAGCAACTAGCTGGTAAACATAGTGAAACATTTTGAGTCTCTAAAGACCAAAAACAGAGCAAAAAGAGAGTGAATACTGGACTTAGTGACCATAAATGCGACTTTAAATCCAGTGTTGTGCATAAACCACTACAAGAGCATGTCATTGTATGTGCTCATATTTTTGGTGGACAGAACCCATCAGTTTGTAACTTATGAGCTTGAACATGAGCGTTTTTCACTTTCACGATAAGTTAACGATGCTCGTTTTATGACACCCGAGGATTTACGGCACCTGGCATGCCAACTTGTGCATGGTTAGTGCTGATGGCAATTCAGTCATGCAGCTGAAGCCAGTTCATACGGATGTTTGAAGGTTCCAGTGGAACACATGTCACATTTTTATGCAAATTGTGCTTGTCGGGTCTTTTATAATTATTTTTTCTTATTCTATTTTATTTTATTTTTTCATTAATTTAATTTAATTTAATTTAATTTACACAGTGACGTTACACAGGTGTGACGGGTACAACACAAACAAACCAAAAAAGTGTAACACAAGGACAAAAAAATAAAATAGGGTGATGTACAAAGCTTGACGAGGTATAAATGTAAAAAACATGGCAAACCAAATAAGGATATATCTAAAGAAATAAATAATAGAAATTTTAATAATATATATACATATTAAAAAATAAGAAATAAATATGTGATGAAAAAGAGACAAGTGGAGACATCGGTGTCACTGGCAGTGGGAGGAGGTAGTCTTCAAGGTAGGAGTGTACATGTGTCTGTATGTACATGTATATGTTACAAGGGTAGATAGGTGGTGTCAATGAATGGAGCCCAAAGCTCTTTGTATTCTATTGTATTTCTATTGAAATGTAGATGACGAAGAGTAGATGATGCTCCTGGGACGTTGAGATGTTATCTCTGTCTTTCCAATTCAGCAAAACTGTCGCTTTAGTGATTGTCAGGGCGACCAGTACGAGTTGTTCATGTTTCAGTGGGGTCTTTTAAAAAAGGTCAAAAGGTCAGCCACATTAGCAGTGAAATTGAAACAACAGATGAAGTTGAAGCATCTGACCAGTCTTTGTAAATATCTGCGAGTGCCTATTTTATTTTATTTACCTTTTTTTTTTTTTTTTGGAGCTCTGAACTTCAATTCAAATTGTGAACAAAGAATGTGAACCAGTTCATTTTAATCTGTGTGAACTGAACTTTAAGATAGCTCCTGAACATGCACATCACTGTTCAGATGAATGAACATGTGTTTCAGTATCTGCAGGGTGTGTAAGTAAGCAACTGTTTGCTAACAAGTTGAGCTGCCCCCAAGTAAGAATTTTCCTAGTCGACCTGTAGTTGTCATTGACTGTGTTTACAAGGTCTTTAGTATCCCGGTTTTGATTGGGTTTTTTAAGTATCCCGTTTTTGTGTTTGTACATGTAAACACCATATCCCGAATTCAGAAACCGGGTTATGCCCTTTTCCCGGTTTCAAGAAACCTGGTTTTGCCACCTGGAGTACTCCGATAGAAGCCGGGATACTGGAGCATGTATACGCCTTATCCCGGTTTCATGAATGGTTCAACTACGTCACACAGCCAGCTGAAGGATGCCCTACTCAAGTTTTCTCTCCACTCTGAATCTGTAAACTCCATGAGAACGATCCTATCCCACCAGTCACGGCTACGTATTTTCATCCACTGTTGCCTTGTACTGCGTGGTGGCAGTGACAGCCAAATACCTATCAAAGTTGGTGACGTATTCAATATTTGTTGTCGCTCTCTCCTCCCATTGCTGAAGATGAAGTGGATGAGCCATAGCTGTAATGCGACGTGAGTATTTACTAACGCTAAGCCCGCTAGAAGCCACAGAGGTCTCATTTTTGTCTTACTTCTAAATATAATAAATATATCACATTTCCCGCTCAATCTGTTGTAAACAAAAGACGTAAAAGACAAAACACACGCCTGCGCAGATAGGATGCAGTGATCAGAAAACGGGTTACTGGTATTTATCATGTATACAGGGATATGAATAACCGGGTTTCTCTGTGTTCCATGTAAACATCATATCCCGGATATGCTCAAAGCCGGGATAAGCCTCAAAACCGGGATACTAAAGACCTTGTAAACACAGTCATTTAGGGCCATTAGTCGACTAGTTGCCCACATGTTTCTGATGTTACTTTAATTATTATTATTGAGTTCAAGGTCTGAGAAAGAATAGTATCAGTAATGTTACTGATACTATTCTTTCTCAGACCTTGAACTCAGATCATCTTGGTTAACACTGTGCTACATTACAGAGAAATACAAAACCGTACTAATGAACCTTCATTAATTTAGGCCTATATTTTAATCTACAAGTGCACGTCACACACTGAGCGAGCCGCCTGTTAATGACGCTGTCGGCAAAGCAGTAATGATTGTGCTAAGTGGCTAATGGGCACGTAGCTACTGACATGTTTCAGATGATACGTCATGTTTGTAGTCGACCAATGAAGATGAGTTTACATATCACCTTGGGTTCGTCCTTCACCTTCTCAAAATGATCCCACACTTTGGATTTCCTGTCCAACATGTTATTAACTAGCCTGTGGAATAACCACAGGTACCAGCCCTGGAGATTAGGAGCTGTACACATGCAAAACACAAGGTCGGGCTCTCGTCGTATAGCCCATTTACCTGAAATCCTGAGAGCACAGCTGATCTTCTTCCAGGTGCTGTTTATAAGTGTGTAGGCCTATCATCTCTTGGACAGATGTAAAGCTCTGGGTAGCCCTGCACTAACATGATCAACTTTTCCGTATTTGTCAGACTGAATATTTACAGAAGAAGGGAAAGATATCTGTCGGCTGTGATTGGTTTGTAACGTGACTCCTGTCTGACTGCTGAGCGTGGCCTCTTCCTGTGTCTGTCCTTTCAAATTAAATTCCAACATATTCCAGTCATATAGGTTTTAATTTATTTTGACAAGGTGCAGCTCCTAATAGAGTTTCACTTTTTTTTCTGCAACCAAGTGACCAATCAAATCTTGCCAGCTAATGACCTTTCTGGTCGACTAACTTTTGGTCGACTGTAAGTGGGTAGCCCTTCCAACAAGCTCAACTTATTACCTTTTAACATGATGATATGACGCACAAAGTGGGGTTAAGGTCGATCATGAGTTATTATGATAGATTGTGTGCTATGAAGGTTAAAACTTATCAGCTTTTACCAAGTTTAACTGGTGTTTTTTGTGAATTTGCTTTAGATGCAGGAATAAATAATTGATCCCTTGTGTGTTTTTATACTCAGTATGCTGATGGTTTCTATTTTCTGTCTCCGGTTTTTCTTTGCTCGGTGTGCGTCTGGACTCAGCTGGCTCTAAGGAGGTTGCTTTATGGAGAAAAAATGGTAGAGGATGGATAGACACACATATTTGAACTTACACGTAAAGTGCTCTTTGCTTCTGCTAAACTGAATACGCTCTACACAGTTAAAGCGTGTATGTGTGTGTCTGTGTGTGTTCAGGCGAGGCAGAGAGAGGAGCACTTTGCCGTCATTAGGTGAGATCATGTAGAGACAGGATGACCGGGTTAATTTTTAATGTCCAGCCTTTGGATATATAAAATATGTATTCAGCCCTTGTTGGACATGACATAGACTCTTTATATCTCTCTTCCTCTCTGCCGAGCTCATCTCAGTCAATCTTCCAATCTTTCTTTTATTCACTCCTTTTTTTAGCTACGTCTTTGCCTACTCTGTCTTTCAGCCTCTCGGCGTGTTTGGCCCTGCTTCACACTTAGTCTGGTCTTCTCTCTTGGCATCAGTCCGCCTCTCTTCTCCCCACGAGTGTCTGCCCTGAGAACCAGACAGAGGAAAGGTGTCGTTTGATGATCCGGCTAGAAACGGCTGGCAGCGTGGCTGTTTTCATTCTGTTTCTTCTATTTTCTCCTCCGTGTATTTGTGTGTGTGTGTCTCTGTCTGTTTGCTCTTCAGATTTAACAGCTTAGTAACACTGTTGTCACGGATCAGCCGAAAATCCTGAAGAGATGTAGACAGACAAACACAAACACAAACACACACACACACAAACTGAATTTTTATCCAACTTGCACACACACACCCCACAGGCAGGCCAGCATGGAGACACAGACGATCACAGCTACACCCACAGGGACACACACTTGATTTACAGCTTACTTGTGTCACAGTGATATAACAGTAAACCTGAACCAGCCAATAGGGACACGTTGTCTCTGAGATCACTGACAGCTGATTGTTTCCGTGGTGATGTAACAAAGGTCACCTGGGACATCCACCGAACCGTGCTGTTGATGTTTTTGGATGCAGCAATGGGCAAGTTAAGCAACCACTCATCACACAGTGAGAAAGCAATTACATTTAGAGTAAGTGGTTATATTACTGTCCAGTTTTGTTTCTCAGCCCCAGTGGTCACTTGCAGTATTGCAACTCACAGGCCACAATTATAAGAGACGTCTGAGAAACTGTTGACAGGACACCTCAAACTGCAGCAAGATCAGTTATGACTCTATTATAAATTTTTGATTCATGGAGGTTTTATATTTATAAAACTTTTTCTGAAGCCGAGAATGTGTTTTAAAAATCTGCGATGTCATCTCAACATCTGTGAGCCGAGGCTCATATGGCACCTCACCTGGGATATGCGCCAGGTGAGCGTCTCCATTGGAATGAATAGGCGCCAACTTGACATTCGGTTGTACTGATTTAGTACAAAACTGGGACTTAAAACACGAAACACCAAGAACAGCTTATCAATTCCAAATCTTTACTAAGGAGGTCAGGGGTCATACACGTGAAGGCAGTCAGCGAAGGCAGAAAAAGTCCATTGAGGGAAATCACACAAAAAGCAAAGTCCATAAAAAGTCAAAGTCAAAAACCAGGGAATCAAACATGAGGAAAAGGCTGGAGACCATGAACACACTAGAGCGACAATGACAATCCCGCAACTGAATGGGGGAAACACTGAGCTTTAAATACACAAGGTCTGATAACTAACTACACACAGGTGAGTGGAACAAGACAAACCAAAGGCAGGAAAAATCAGGAAGTAAAAGAAACACTAAATACAATGAGAAACACAATGAGAACACATTTCAAAATAAAACAGGAAGTGGACACAAACACGTGAACATGACAGATTATCACACAGGTATCTAGTTATTATTATAAATCGATGCATCTCATATTGTGTTCACATGTAGAAATAGAAAAAGACAACACTAAGAAGCAGCCAGTTTTTGAAAAATTTAATGACTGGCACCAGCTAGCTTAAAGGGACAGTTCACCACAGAATCAAACAATACATATTTTTTCTCTTAACTGTGGTGCTATTTTTGGTGAGAGTTGCCAAGTGTTGGAGATATCGGGTGTAGAGATGTCTGCCTTCTCTTCAGTATAATGGAACTAGATGTCACTTGGCTTGAGGTGCTCAAAGTGCCAAAAAAATACATTTGAAAAACTCAACAGCAGTGTCTTTTTCCAGAAATCATCATGGTGCATCTACTGCGAGCTCATCTAGCACCACTAAGCTAGCTAATGTTACCATTAACGTTTACATCTCATGCTATCACGAGCACGAGCCTCTCGTCCATGAGTAGATGCACACTTCCTTCTGCACAGTGACACAGTTGGCAGGTGTAGTTCGGTAGACAGAAAATTCTTGCGTGAAACTGCTCACAACAAGGTCTGTGGATTATTTTGAGCAACTGGGTCATGATTTCTGGAAAAATTGTATGCTGCTGCTTGCTCATAGAACATGTGATGATGGGGTGTACATTCAAACACGCATGATCCAGGGAGCCGTTTCAACATTTTATTGCAGAAAGGGTAGTTGAACACTTGAATAGTGGCTGAGGGATGATCTTTACCAAAACAAGGGATATTATATTATATTGATGGGTGAAGTATTATAATCTTGGGGGAGTGGTCTTATCAGGAGTGCAGGTGATGGAGGTGGGGTGGAGAATTGTGATTAATCAGAGACATTGCTGTTGAGTTTTTCCACACGTATGTTTTTGGTGCTTTGAGCACCACAAGCTAAGTGCCATCCAAATCTATTATATTCAGGAGAAGGCAGACATCTCTATGGCTGATATCTCCAACACTTGGTAACTGGCACCAAAAAAATCTAGAGTGGAGTTACTGTGAGTTGTATTTTCTCCTGTCACCTTCAGCCCCGAACTAGCTGACTAGCTGACACTTTTGACTGCAGTCTGATATCAGTCCTTCATTTACACTTCCAGTAAGTCAGCAAACAAGCTGACCCTCAAATTGTTGAGGCAGTGGAGCAAATAATTGTGCAACTGTAAATTGTATCACTTACTCATTACTGAAAATATTAATCTCATTATTGTTGTTGCTAACTAATGGGTTACTATGGTAACTGTTATCATGGTTGTGTCTGGCAGTAAAGATGGTAGAACAACTGGGAATGGTGTTTAATGAAATATTGATATGGTAATGTGTGCTGCGTAGTGTGTTTGTGTGGTTAGCCTATATGAGCTCCCTGTGTGTGTTGTGTACAGCGTACTCTATTCATTTTTAATTCCTCTTCATTGCATTGACCTGAAATATTTGGCTGCTTTGCAACAATGTGTCCTTTGTGCATTTACCGAAATAATGTTTGCTCTGCTTTGCTTGGTGTGTAACATAAATATGCTGTGTTGATGCTGTTACTGTGGACAGTCGGGCACATATGTTGTCTCTACTCACTGTGCTGTTTCTGTTTTTACTATTTCTGAGCTGCTGTGACATTTACAGGAAATATCTTGCTTTTTTTTTTCATGTCCGTTCTGCCAACACCTACAGTATACTGCAATTACTGCACATAACAAGATTGTTTGCTGAGAAATGGAGCATGACTCACCAAGAAATTTATTTAAAAAGGTTGCCTTGGTGAGAGATTGCAGTGTTTACCAAACAAAACATATGCACAGGATTTCACGTTTGTTTGCAGGGTGGATGAACAGGGTCATGTAGGGTGCTGATTTCAGGGCTTAGATGCTGTGTGCCTGGTATTTATATGCGGCGTGTATACTATTCGTACAAAGTCATTGCATGGCTGCTCTGCCTCAAAAGGAATATGTTCTTTTTATCCAACATAAAGGAGAAACAGTTGGTTTTAAGAGTTGCAGCAGCTCACTCCGAGAAAAGAAAAACTGGAAAAATAAAGGCACAACCTCAGATCTCATTTCATTAGGCGGAGATCAGTTGGAAGTAAATAATATTTATTGAGGTTGGCAACTAAGACAGACTTTGACGATGAGGCTCCAGTGACTTGAAGCATCTTCATTAAACATTGAAGAGAGGACAGGAAGTCTAGACGCTGCTGGTGGTGGAGTGAAGCCAGCAGGTGGAAAATGGAAACTCCGTTAAATCTCCCCAACATCCTGACAATCATGGTGGTGATGGTGGAGGTGTCAGCTGAAGTGACAGAGAAAATAAGACCGAAAACAGCAGACATACTCCCAAAGCAAAAAGATTTCCAGGCTCCAGTTTACTTGAAATGTTAATTGCTCTTTTGTTGTAAATGCTGAGCTGAGTGTGGGACTGAACATACTGCACATCTGGGGTTCAAGGCCTTCAGTGTGACAAACTGCCCGTCCAGGCACAAGTGCTGGTGTGTCCGATCATTCAAATGCACAGTCAGCTGCTGTCAATCATTCACCCTGTGGTGGGAATCAGCTGTAAATGTCTGCACAAAGAATCAGCAAACAAAGCTAATGACTCCAGCTGATGTCCTTAGCTTGCACGGTGAGAATGACCAGAACATACCAACCACTGCTGATGTGGCAACTGTTTGACCAAGGAGAAAATAACAGGGATGTCAGGCGCGTCTCTGCCTAATTCTTAATCAATTTCAACTCCAAGTAAACTAGAAAGACGTGAGACGTTGTTAGCAGAAAACATGAAGCATGTTGAGCACATTAAAAAGTGTGTAAAATGCTTCACAGTCAACAAACACAGTCAGGACAGCTGTCTCCTGCAGTTTAACGTGTATCTGGGACAAAGCAGCCATGATAAGACTTGTTACTGAGGGTGAATACGTAAAAGAAGTGATCAGTTGCTATGGAGACATGCATTGGATTTATGGCATACTGACATTAGTGTTGATTGGTGGTTTTACATGTTTTACTGACCTTATGTGGCTAAAGAGAAATCTGTGGCTGTGTGTGTGTGTTGATGTTTATGTTCATGTGTGTCTGCGGTGGTGGGTAAATCACAACAAGGGCAAATAAACAATTTCCTGCTGAATCAATCAGTCCTGCTTAACTGAGCACAGAATCCACCTCCATCAGCAGGTTGTAGAGCAGTTATAGAACACACACACATTGAAGACATGAGGTGATCTGTGTTGCATATAAAATGGCAAAATGGAAGTCTAAGGAATATTGAACATTTGGTCAATAGGTTAGGAAGGTGAGAATGGAAAGCGTATTTAGACACACATGCTTATACATAAAGATTTTATGTGTGTGTGAGACGATAACCATGATATCAAAAGTAAGATATTAATAATTGTAATAATAACACACATGATAATATTGTGTAAATATTATCATGTGTGTTATTATTACAATTACACACATGATAATATTGTGTAAATACTGCAGCACCTGTTAAAGGTCCAGTGTGTAAGATTTAGAAGGATTTAGTGGCATCTAGTGGTAAGGATTGCAGATTGCAACCAAGCGGTAACCTTGAGGCTGAGAAAAAAACTGCTGTTCACTGAGTGTCCACTAGAGGCTGACTCCAAAAAAAGAGTTAAAATGCCCAACTTGACAGCAGAAATAAACATGTTTACAGCCTGTTAAAAACAGTTTTGGTCTCTATAGCTAATCTCCCCCTTCATATTAACTATACAGGGGGTGAATTTTTTCAATAACTCACCTGTTTACATTATATTGCGGCCCAAAGGTCTGCATAGTTAAGGGTGGGGCCACTTGAGTGAGGCGTTGTTCAATCTGTTAGTCAGATCCACCCCTCACTCGTCACCATCTAATCTCCACCCTCTCATCTAAATAAGGTCACTTAGCATGAGTATGGACTGAACTTGGTTAAAAAATATGAAAGTGGGAAATAGAATATGTTAACACTGATAAAGATGTATATGTGTATACATAGATATGTGCACAATCTTGAGAGACATGAACTTTATCATCCCATCCTATGAGTTTATTTTGGATTTTGTTTTGTAGTTTTATCACTGTTTTTTCCCCTTGTTTATGGGTAGTGTGTTATGGGTCTTGTTTGTTTGTCTTTGTTTTGTGTGTGTGTTTTATTTAATATGCCACAAATATGAAGGGGGAATGGACTTGAAACTAAATGTTGTGGCTATTGTGTGTAAAATCAATAAAAAAAAAAATACAATAAAAAAAAATAGATGGTCACTTCTGGCGCCAAAAAACTAAGATGGCAATGGCCAAAATGCCGAACTCGAGGCTTCAAAACACAAACCAATGGATAAAGTCACTGTAGCTACATCCTTTATTATACACAGTCTATGATTGCAACCAGCTGAAACTTCTCCCGGTTAGAATTCCCTCAGTGTTAATTGTTCCGGAGGTTTTTACTGGGAGCCAATTATCTGCAGAGGTCTCCTCTTCTCCAAAAGAAATGGTCCCAGTGATTTAAAACGCTAAAAACACTGAACAAAGCAGTTTCACGTTACAAATCAGTGTTTCTGCGATGTGTTTGGCATGTCAGAGATGGGTCGCTAGCCAAGCATTCAGAAATATAAGATGTTTTTACCAAAACAAAATGTCAAAACAAGTAATAAAGAAGTTTCACGTTAAAGAATCTTTTGGGATTCTCTCATCGTGGAGGAGCTGCTAACTACGGTGGCCAAGGCGAAAACACAAATGGCCCTATCCAGAGCCAGTGTTTGGTTTGTCCGTTCTGGGCTACTGTAGGAACATGGTGGTTGTGATATCCATGGATGAGGACTCACTCCCTATGGAGATATAAAAGATTCATTTTAAGGTAACAAAAACATTACGGTTCTCATTCCCAGGTGATTATACTCATTATACACTCTAGATTGATAGTGTTATTTTCTTGTTTTTCAAATTTTCTAGAGATAGATATTGCTCCAGCCCGAGTGTGTGCACATGCATAGTCGCACCTTACACAGATGTGAAAGTGTTTTTTTTGTGCTCAGCTACATACACTTTACAATGCCAGTGTGTGTCCGTATGTGATGAGTAGACATTGACCGAGGAGCAGGTGGTGAATGCAGAGTAAATATTGATCTCTCTGTGACTGCTCGGTGTTTATGAACAGCATATGGACTTTATTTACTGGCATGTTTGCAGGCTGACTCTGGAATATGACCGCAGGAGATATTGTTGCCAAGAGACATAAAAGTTGCTGACATATTTCTTTCCATTAACATGTTTTACTGTGATACAAAAACACGTGCATCATGGAAATATCACCCAAGAGAGGACTGTTTACTGTGATTATAGTGCAGTGATGCAGCTGGGAGTGGGATTTATCTTAGATGAAAGCAGCAGCTGCTGAGTGATCATAAAATAACACCCTAGATTTTAAGTTTTAATATGCTTTGTGTGTTTTATGTGTTTACAGAGAGACACCAAAGGCCAGTTCCTGTTGGACCATGTGTGTAACCACTACAACCTGCTTGAGAAAGACTACTTTGGTATTCGATATGTGGACCCAGAGAAACAGAGGGTAACTATCAAACACACATCATGCAGGACGACCAAACGTAGTGGGGATGCAACTTACAAGTATTGTCACTATCCGTCAGTCATTTTAATGACAAGAAAAACAGCAAATCTTCGCATTTAAGAAGCTGGAATCAGCAATTGTTTGGTTGATGTAACAGTAAATCGACATATTGTTCCACTCCAGTGATTTTATCTCGAGGCAAGATAAGGTTGTAAAATTTTATATATTCAAGCATTTCTCAAGAAACTAAAAACTACAGCAGCACTGAGTCAGCACGGCTAAAAAGGGATTGTTGGGTATGAATCAGGAGGCAGTCAGTGCATTGTATTACAAGTTCAAGTGACAAATAATAACAAGATCAGACTCCATATTTCAAACAGCCCACACACAGAGGAGACTAGACGCTTTGTCTCAACAGAAGCTCAGGCGGCCTCGAGCTGCATTTAAAATGCAGAATGAGAAAAATACAAACAAGCAAATATCAGCAAGAGGTGTTACGACACAAAAGCTGCTAGTATAATAGAGTGCAGTAAAGAAAACCCACAATAGAATAAAGGCATCAGTGAAGTTGTTGGATGGATTTGGGTAAAATGTCCTGACATACAAAAGGACTTCATATTTTCAATTTGCGTTTAAATTTGAGGGAGAAATTTTGAGAAAGTGGTGTACACTCAGGAGTATAGGAAGGTCTCCTCTTCTTCCTTCACCAAGAGGCCCTTGATCGAGGCCCTTATAAGAATACGTCACCCACAAAGTGATCATTTATGTATCTGTCACTCATCCTGTGTTACATGATGAAGAAAACTTTGTTATCTCACAGGCCTCCACGTTCAACAGAAAAATTTCAAAACAGAGAAAATTATTGATTACATGGAGAAAACAGTTTTCAATCAATCAATTTTATTTATAAAGCCCAATATCACAAATCACAATTTGCCTCACAGGGCTTTACAGCATACGACATCCCTCTGTCCTTTGGACCCTCGCAGTGGATAAGGAAAAACTCCCCAAAAAAAACCCTTTAACGGGGAAAAAAAAAACGGTAGAAACCTCAGGAAGAGCAACTGAGGAGGGATCCCTCTTCCAGGACGGACAGACGTGCAATAGATGTCGTACAGAACAGATCAGCATAATAAATTAACAGTAATCCGTATGACACAATGAGACAGAGAGAGAGAGAGAGAGATGCAGGTAATGACAGTAGCTTATGTTTTACGCACAGACTGGTGAGAAGCATGTGTTTGAACAAGAGTTCAAACATGCGCTCCCCTAGTCGTGTTACTCGTATGTAGAAGTATTGGAAATAGCGAGGTTTTAGTGAGATAGCGACTGGATAAATGAGACTTGGATTATACTGCATGAGTTGTGTGAGAGTTGATGTTTTGATTTAGTTTTGCTGTTGTTAAGCGTGGTCCATTACGACTTCATGTCATCAGCAATTTTTGAGAAAAACTATGTTAGTGTTCTATTAGTCTCTACATAAAGGCAAACCCCGGAGATCTTGCCTCTGGAAGAAGAGCGGAAGAGCCCTGGTTTCCGGTTGTAGGCTGTTTGTAGTCCGTGTGATATTGACCAATCACGTTTGAGCTGGCTGCAGTTGTTGCCAGGTTAAACGGCCTGTGCGGTGAACTAACGAGGCGGAACATAATTGGCGTCACTGCAAACTCTGAATCCATCGCAGTGGTTCAGCATATTTACTTACATATAAACGGAGGTCGGAAACGGAAATTCGCCTCCTCCGCCCAAATCAAACCGGAATGCCAAAAAATCGAGGGTCTGCCCCCAGAGGCTGTATCGCCGTCTGCCGGAAGTCAGACGCCAAATACAGCTGATGGGTTCCGAGAATGGTGATCTATATACAATTGATCATTTGAGGAGTGAAGTATTCCTTTAACCACTAAGTAACTGTTCCAGTGGCACTGCTCAGTGGCCAACAGGTCAGACTGTTGTACTGGGAAACTTCCAGAGGTAGCTTCAGGGTTAACTCTGGGTTTTCAGTACTACGAGGCTGGTTGTCTTTTTACTGGGATAAATCACCATAATAACTACTGTAATGCTGAACAGTTAACCTGCTCCGGAGCAGGTTAACTTGAGAGTATCGGATCACAGCCTGTCAACACCCCAACCTCTGACCAATCAGATCACTGAAGAAAAAAGTATCCATCAACGAAAGTCCGGAGTGACAGTATATATACTGTTATAGGGTTAGTAGAATGATTTTATTGTTTCAGAGCTCTATTTCCACTGGTTTTAAAACAGAGCTTCTAACAAACCGAGAGATTGTTTATAACACTACATGACTTTAACTTATGCAAAGTTTATTTCGGTCTGCAGTGATAGTACTGCTACTTTTACATGCTAATTCCTTCACAACAGCTCAAAAAATGATATGAGACACCTACATGATGAGAACTAGGAAAAAATCTAATATTTTATTAGTAAAATGATTCACACACGTTAGCATAAATGCCACATTTGGGTCAAATTGACGTCATCAGTCATTAATTAGGCTACTTTCCACCTGATGCTTAAGTAGTAGAAAAAGTTTGGCATTACTTTAAAGTATTTTATGTGATATATTCATCATCATCATTTAACTAAATAGCAAAAAATATTCTATACTAATGTCATACTAAAGTAGGTGTAATACTAGTAACACCTGCAGGTAATTTAAGTCTTGGCCAACAATGAATTTTTGGAAAGTATTTTCAATGTTTCTACATTTTAAGTTATAAGATCAGAGAGTATTGTTTTCATCCCACACCAGACATTTTACTGTCTATGAAGCAGCCTACCTTATTCACGGTTCTGATGATGTCGCTCGTAAACAACACCCCTGCCTCTCTCACATGAACGCGCTCATGGCTGGATAGGAAAACCCAGGGCTGACTTAACTAGTTGATAACCAGCTTTGTAGTACCGGTTAGCCAGACGGCCAATGTTGAGGTTGATCAAACCAGATAACGAGAAGAAATGCTGGCGTTGCAAAAAAAATACAGTATTGCTTCCTTGACTATGTTATGGTCCAAAGACTTAACTTTTTTTTTTTATTCACACATATGTTGCTCAATTAATGTTGCATAATTAAGGATGTTGTATGTGTTATGTATTATAAGCGCGTATGTCAAGTCCATTCAGCAGGGTCAGAAGAGTCAGCCCTCCATACAGTATGTTGGTCTTTTATGGACAATCTACAAAACAAACAAACAAAAAAAGAACATTGAATGAATCATTAAAATAAATGTCATTTTCTGATGCAATTTTAAATTTGTTTTCAATGCACTGAAGTTGCCTCAATTTGCTGAGTTTAAGTAAAGTGTCATTCAATTATTCATCAAAAACGTCAAGAGGTTTTTGATTTTAAATTAAAATAGTGTCCTTATTTTAGGGTAACATTGGTCCTTTCTCTCTCCCTCTCTCTGTCAGCACTGGCTGGAGCCCAATAAGCCCGTGGTGAGGCAGATGAAGTGTAAGTGTCACTTCTGCTCCCTTTGTGTTTTTCTGTGTTTTGCATTAGTGTGTATGTACACAACAACGAGCTGTGTGTTTGTGTCTGTGTGTGTGTGTGTGTGTGTGTGTGTGTAATGATGCCTCCCTTCCCTGAGAGCTGCTTCAGTGTGAGGAGGTCAGGCTCTGCAACAAACAGACAACACCACAGGGACTCTGACACATTCAGGGTCATGACATACAGCAGTGTAAAAGTGACTGGATATTCAAACAAATTAAAACAAAAATATGATATCAGCGTGTAGTCTACTCCATGTAACATTCATTATGTGTGATTACAAAAGTGTAAATACATTTGTTTTTCATAGTAAACACATAGCATTTGGGAAATGTAGTCATATATAAGTTTTAGGGCCGTATCACCCCCTTTATCCCCAGGACACATCGCTCACATTACCACTCGCCATGAGTAGTGACAGAGCCAGACAACACCACAGGAAGACAAACAGAGACCCAATAAAGACAGACAAAGTGACACAACAAACTGCTGGGGGGACAAGTGGCCTATAAAGGAAATAAACTAACAGACAAAGTGAAATAAACAGACATGGCAGAGGAGCGCAAGCCAGGAGACAAAGAATCAGCTGTCAGATAAATAAACCGGCTGCCTTCAGCTGATGTGCAGGTTAGCCAGTGATATGTGTCATGGATCTGGGTGCACTGAAGGGATGATGTTGTTTACATCTATGTAAATTAATTAACACTAAGCTGTCAGCCTGTGCCATAGACTGTATCAAAATAATGGACAATGCCACCGTGATGTCATCAATTGGTTTGTGGACTCCTGTTTTGAAACCTTGAATCTGGTATTTTGTCTGTCGCCATCTTGGATTTACAAGTGATGAATAGTTACCATATTTGGGTTAAGCTGACGCTGGTTGCTAGCTGGTTGAGACCAAAACTGTTTTTTGTACCAGACTGTAAACACATTTATTTCTGCTGTAAAGTCAAGCATTTTAACATGGGGGGTCTGTGGGGAATGACTCTCTTCTCGTGCCAGCCTCTAGTGGCCAGTAGAGGAACTGCAGTTTTTGGCATTTCCGCATTGGCTTCATTCTGCAGCTTCGGAGGTTGTCGCTTGGCTTATAGCAGCTATGTGACATAGAGTGTACTCACTGTTGTTGGCCATCACCAATGAGAGGATGCAGATTTATCTAGGCACCAGGAAATTTGACTCTTTTCCAGTGGCTTTAATTTAGGTAGGTGCTGTGAGCCAGGCTTGGTGTCCTCTCGGATCTCACTCACAGGTTGACATTTGAGTTTATTTTGGATTAGTATGCACATGCTGACAAAACCTAAACTAAAGTCTACTTTAGAATCAGAATAGACTCATTGTTTTTTGACTGTTATGGCAGTTTTCAGCTACTCTTATGTTTGATTTCCTTTCCATTGTAAGGTTTGGTTCTGACGCGACTCTTATTACATAAGACCCGCCTTTTTTATGTTCTGTAACCAATCAGAAAGAAAAAAGTTACCAATTGACTTTGACTAATGCTGGAATGTAATAAAATACATTTACTCAAGTGCCGTACTGAGCTATTTCCATTTTATGTGACTTCAAACTTCTACTCCACTAAATTCTGGAGGCAAATGATGAGCTTTTTACTGCACTATTTTTATATATTTATATAGGCCTAGGTAGCACCAGGTGGTGTAGTGGAGGGTATGTGCAGGTATAGGGGGTATTCCCACTTCTTTTTCTGGCCGTTTACAGTATACCCACCTGTCAGCCCAAAAAGCCATAAGAATATATAGCCTAGAGGAGTATACCCACTTCCTCCAAGGCAACCTACCCATTTACCTAGCAGTACACCCACCTCATCAGTAGCCACTAAGCTCAGTAATAACATGGTGATAGTGGGGTAATAGTTTGATAATAAGGAGGTAATAATTAAGTAATAACCAAATAATAGCTTGGTATTTACAATAGGTATGTCTGGGTAGCACTGGACTGAAATTTATGTAGCAAAGTTATAAGAGGCCCAAAAACAAATGAGGAAACATGTTTAGCAAGTCTAGTAATATTTTGGTACAAAATAGTTACTCTAACCATGTGCCCTCAAACAACAATGCTCGGTGAATTCAGAAATGGTTGTCCTAGCATTTTAAATACTATTTTATTATTCAGAAAAAGATTTTATTTTTTTTTATCAAGAGGAAAAGGGTAATTGACATTATTGCTTTCTTTCCTTTTTTTTCCCAAAACATTTCTTTATGTTAGAAGGCATTATTGCTATAAGGCAGGGGAAATTGAATGACAATAAAAGAAGATGGAATAGATTAAGGCCAAGTTTAGAAGAAGGATGATAATATATCAGAATTTAGTTGTTTGTGGCTGTTTGTTTTTGTTGTTGGTTTGATTTTTTGTGTGTCTGTGATTTTTTTCTTTCCTTCCTTTTACTAACATACGTCTATGTGAGTGGTTTATGATGAGCTGTAGTGTAGTTGTGTAATTTGTCTTTGTTTTGTTTAAATAAGTACTAAAAAAATAACAATATAATAACCTGCTGTCAACAAAACTGTTATGTCAGTGCAATATTTGGATAAGATATGGTAATATGGTGATATTAATGGGATAATAACCTTATAATAATGAGGTATAGGCTGATGTTTTGACATTATTATTGGCTACTATCAGTATAATATCTTCAAATCACATGAAGATTCTTGCAGTCAAAATTAGTAATATTGTAATGACAAATTCATCCTCCCTGATGTTCCAAACACTCCCTTTTGTTTGAAGGAAATACTGTATGACGTATATGTCCAGTGCACTTGTCAGGATGTTTCACCTCTCATCTAAGAGGCCACTTCAGTTCAGAACTGAAGATCATCGAGAGGCATTGTAATTACCTAGAAACACTTGTGGTATTGCTATTTTTACTCAAGTAAAAGATCTTTACTAACACTTCTTCCACCGCTGACTGCGACACGACTAGTGAAATAGCTGATCAGTGTAGTTTTAAAAATGCAGTGTAAAATCACGTTGCAGTGAATTTTGAGACACACTTTATTTCGAGAAGCAAATGTTTTATTCCCTTCCTAGAAAGGAGTAGCTGAAGGTACAAGGGAGGACAAGACTGCCTTTGCTTCATAAAATATTTAAACAAATTTCGCTTTGTCAGCCACCTTTTTATACAGAAGTTTGGAAGACAAAATCAAAAAGCAGAGATTTTATTTGGAATCCAGTGCACCTTAATGTCCTCTCCCTCCTCTTTCACGTTTTATCATCTCTATATAGGCTTTAAAAATCGTCTTGGTTTTTCACTCTAATGGACTGATGCCAAATCCTGATGTTTGCTGCTGAAACTGATGCGTTGCTGCAGAATTTCTCTGTGAGATCTTCGTCTACATTTGGCCAGTTACCTCTGCAATCTGCAAAAACATGTCTCCGTCTGAACTTCGCCCACCCTTTAAATGAGTGTCCTGTTCTTTCTGTCTTGCTATAAATTAATAAAGTAGCCATTAGCGGTTCGTTCTGCTTCATCAGAACATGTGCGAGAGGGCAGGAAGGAGGGAGGATGAGGAGACCAGTGAAAATTAGAATGAGCGATTGAGATGGAGCAAGAGGGGGGAAGAGTGATAAAGAGGAAGTGTGTGGGGGGCTAATTCAGAAGGGAGAGAAGGGACAGTGATATATAATGTGGCTAAAGAAAGAAGTCAGATTAGGGAGGAAAAGAGAGAGAAAGGAGGAGATTTGAGAGACAGTTTGAGATGAGAGAGGCTGACAGAGAGTGAAAGAAAGAAAAGGAGATGAGAGAGAGGGACGGAGGATGAGTGGTGAAAAGACCCTGAGTCGTACTGACACATCAGTTCTCCCTGTGGCAGCATTTACGCTCAAATTAGGGTGTGTGGCTTGTGATTTATTTTCTCTTTGTGCGTCTCAGCTTACGTGCATATGCGTCACATTGTGTGTGTGTGCACAGTATTGTGCCAATTCCCTTTCCCCTGAAACAGTGTTTTTTTTTTTTTTATTTAAAAAAAAGCACCGTGGTCCCTTAAGCCTTAGCAGAAAGCAGCTCAAAATTGGGCGCGGGTGGGAGGATTGCATCTTTCATATTGCTCAGCATGTATTATGTAGATGTGTGCTGTTTTTCATAGCTAGATAATACCGCAGAGGATCCCAGCCATTAAAGACAGAGTGGTGAGGGCACTTAGTAAAGATTCCTGTTCCCGTGTTAGATGATACTCACTTTCCTCCTCTTCTGCTCCTCTGTCCTTTTCTTCTTCTCTTTCTCTTTGGCTGAGTTCATGGTTGATGCCCACTTTAAAATCATTGCCCATATCAAATGATTTTGCCTCTTCTTTTAGCATCCAATCCATCTAGATTCCTGCATTGGGGCCATGACACACCAAGCCAATGGTCGGCTGTCAGTCAGTGTTGAGCTATCAGTGATTATATTACACCCTATAGTTTTTACAGTGTGTCACGCACCATTGGCACTAGTCGGCACTTGTTGGCTTCTTTCTGGCCCATTCAGCATGTTGAATCAGCGTCTGCTGATGGCAGAGCCTGTCAGCGAGAGAAAACACTCTGACTGGCAGTTCAGTACAGCACACAAGAAGAGAAATGGAAGTGAGGAAAGTAAACAAATGGTGAAAGTCAAGAATGCATGAGACTGAAACAAACCTGTTATATTAGGATCAACATCTTGAATCCATCCTGTCAGTTTTCTGGTTTTCCTTGAATAATGAATACAGACCATAGATCTGTAATAATACCTCAATATAATACCTCAATACCGGATGCCAAGATGGCACCTATTCAGTGCTATGAAATTGCAGCATGGTGCATATGCCAAAATAAGTTTATCGCTTCTGGGTTTACTTCTGCAATATGTGGCCCACTGAATATGCAAAATAGTTTCTCCTGCTGACCCCACCCGCGAGTTCCTGCTTGTCTTATAGACTTTACATTGTGTTTGCAGTCTGAGGTGTTCTGTCAACAGTTTTACAGATATCTCTTTTATAATGTTGTTCTATAGAGAAAATGCCTTTTAGACCACAGGGGATTTTTTTGCTGCAATACTGCGAGTAGCCTCTGGGAAAAATTGAGAGCAAGGCTGAGTGGCGTTCCAGGGGTCCTGATACAGACTGCTGCCGCTTGCTGGTGTGGCAGTGTTATTTCTTCTCCTGCAGGCACAGAACGTATGTGCTAGTTGGTCATTGCTGTAGTCTTTGCAGTGTGTTTTGCAGCGGCAATGAGGGGTTACTCAAAAGTAGGCCTTCATTGTCACTAGTTCTTTGATGTCAGTTTGGTGTATCTGGGCCTTTACACTCAAAATAACCCCTGTGCACATAAGTAAATGTCAGACATAAGTTAATACAAACAAGTCCCTCTTTATTCTTATTCCAAGCTTTGTACCCCTTTTTTTCCAAGCCTCCTACCCCAAAATTACATTGCTGTACCCCAGCATTGGTGAGTACCGCCTGTCATTTTAGAATCACATTTTATATATGTTCTTCAGCAACGCCTCCATCTGAGTTTCTGAGGGATTTTCCCAAAGACCCATCTGTTATCCTGCTTTACTGTTTTGGTTGCATATTGTAACTGTGAAATACATAATGCCATAAAGACGTCAGCAGACTGTCAATGTTGTTAACGCCATTTTGTTGCCAAACTTGTTCAACCCAGTCTCACTCCCAGCTTGTCAAATACAGACACTTGGTCAGTGGCCCTTGGTGTCAGATACCGACGCATAGAGGCATCCTTTAATGGTGGTATAAGATACACTGGACAGCAGCATTTCTTGATGCCCCAAGCAGCTGCCATTGTATGAAGTGGGAGAAAGTCTAAATAGGATGGTGGGATTGGACATGGCTAGGTCAAACAACTGCGAACTTTCACCTGGGAGCCTGCTGTTTGTTTTCCATGTGAAACCAAAGGTTAATAGCGTTATTTTGATAACAATGTAGCGTGCTAGTATGCGTAGCATACTATACTAGTAACATTTGTCACATGACGTATGTAACGTATGTCATCTGACGTTATATTACATTGGTAACAAACGTAGTTACTTTAAGCCAAACCATGATGTTTTTTATAAACCAAACTAAAAATACTGGGTTATACTAAAAAGTACACCTAAAAACAACGAATTTTACCAAAGTTCAAAGTTTCTTGTGAAAATGGAAGTTTATTTAAAAAAGACATAAGACATGTAACAAGCATAAATGAACACGCCCGTTCCTGAATAACAAAACCCGACATTGGTGAGGTAGCTAGAGTGTCATAGTTTGACGTGTAGGGCCACTGACCAAGCGTCAGTCTTTGACAAGTTGGGAGTCAGAATGTGTTGTTTTGTTTCCCAGTACTGTGCCTCTCTCCTGTCCCATAAAATGCCCAATTGTTGCTCCCTTTGTCACCCATGCTCTTGTTTTCCTCCAATGTACCTACATATAAGTACCTGTTAAAGCCAGTAAGCATTTTATGGTTAGGATACCCGATTCATACAACAAAACCACCCTGTAAATTGCTTATCACATTGACAGTCATTAGTAGAATCAGAAACATCTATTTCAGTCAAGTAGCCAGTGTGTGTACATATAAAGAATTTGACTCTTTTTTGGCATTGCTCTTATGTACTAACACAAAAAAAGACATAACAGCTAAGAACTAGGACAACAATGCTGGACAAATAAAGGCTAAGGATATATAGGTCTATTATTTACACTAAAAAAGCACCTGTTTGTATTAAATTGTATATAAAATAATAATAATAATAATAATAAAAGAAAATTAATGGATTTACATGGACTGGATGATTATGTACAACATAATAACATGTCTAAATACTATAGCACGAAGTATTTGTTTTATTTATTAGGAAACAGAATGCAAACTGTGGTCTTCCATGAATATCAGACATTTGAAAGAACATAAAAATACCGTAAAACTTTAATAGGTAGCCCGGGCTGTTATTTGCTTAAATCACTGAACTTAACAGGCTTATTTTTGGGACAGGCTTTCAATTCCTTTTGCACAAAACTGCTGCTCAGCAAAGATGGGAAATACAATCAAATTGTTTATTTGAACCAGTACGATTATTACTTTTATAAAGTTTAGGCTTTGAATAACATATCAATTAGTTGTTATTTTATGACACTTGTGTCATGGCAGCTGGCATGCTGACACAGCACCACCTTACCCTGTGAAAACAACATTCATAACTTGAATTAACATTTATAAAACCCCCTTTTTTTAAGTTTAAACATTTATATTTATATGCACCATCTAAACAGCTAACTAATGTTAGCTCAAGTGGGTAGTTAACAATCTGATTTTATACATCCAAAGAACTTCTGTAAAAATTAACTACTTGGCAACCAGACCAGGCTTCTAATTGAGACAGGCCTTTGTTTGTCAAAATGTTTAGCTACACCGGACTAGTAAAAGAGACTGGTGTTTAATTGGGACTAGGCTTTTACTTGAAGTTTTACAGTAAAATACAATCAGACCATGACAACTTTCACCGGGAAGTGTAAATTCAGTCTCTCTATACACAGCATATATCACATTAACTATTGTATTTTACAGTAAAATACAATCAGACCTTGACAACTTTCACCAGGAAGTGTAAATTCAGTCTCTCTATACACAGCATATCATCACATAAACTATACAACAGAACTTGTACATGAAGCATGGTTTCTATACTTCTCATCTAATCTGTGAATGCATAATGGGTTGGCTTACAACAACTGCTACTGATGTTTTCTCACTGCACACTGTGTAATGATATGTATGTCTGCACGCCATGCAAATGTGCAAACTTCAGTGAGTCAACTTTGAATGTTAGCATGTGTGTGCATGAATGTGTGTTTATATGCAATTTGGTGAGATCAGCGGGACCCCAGGAGGGAGTTTAAGCTACTGCTGTCGTTTGATCCCAGCCCCACATCACTGACTGTGTGTGTGTGTGTCAGTGTGTGTGTGCACTTACATAAGTGTGTGTGTGTATGTATGTTACCGGGCATATTTAAATCTTATTCAGTGCTCAAATTTTCTCCCACAGCAACACACACACAGTCAGAAATGAAATGCTTTCGGTCTCAGATCAAAGGAAAAGAAGCAGACCCCAGTCCAAGTCAGGCAGAGTGTGTGTGTGTGTGTGTGTGTGTGTGATGGGTAATTACTGTAATTATCAAATGACTAATCAGTATTAGAGGCATACCACAATTCTTTTTTGGGCTCCAACTCCTTCTTCTTCCCTCAGTTTTATATAATCCTCATTGCTCTGCTCCCCTTCTGTCCTGCACTCATTCATTTATCTCTCTTCTTCTTTTTCCTCTTCTCTCCCAATTAAAACATCTACTTTTACTTCTCTTCTCTCATTTCTCTCATCTTTCTCTTCTGCTCTCTCAAACTACTTTCTGTCTCCTCTTTCTTCTCCTTTCTTCTAAACTTTCTTCTCTTGTCTTCAGCAGCTCAGCAGCCGTACACCATGTGTTTCCGGGTCAAGTTTTATCCTCACGAGCCAATGAAAATCAAGGAGGAGCTCACCAGGTAAAAACTTACACACACAATGGATGATTTTTGAGGGATGGAGTAAGAAGGGAGGGACAGAGAAAGTGAGAAATAGAACAAGACATATCTCGCAACAACCTTATTACATTTAAACTGGAGTCAGCTGAATTCCAGTAACCTGATGGTAGTTTAAGAGAGTGGTTGATTATCTCAGGGACCTTTGGCTGGTTTGCTAACACTATCCGAAGCCTGCTAAAAGAACAAAAATAAAATATATGTCAAAAAACAGACTCAAGTACTCTTTTGAAACACAGCAGTTTGTAGGAATATCCAAGTTTTGCCACCACAGTTCTGATTGTAAGATTATCTTATCTATTTGCTTCTCCTTTTTTAGCCTTCAGAAAATATATTTGTTCTTCAAACACTGCAATTCAAAAGTTTGGAATCAGCTGTTATATTCATGGTTTTCTTCTTTCCCTCAGCAATAGCTATATATAGAGAGAGGGATAAAAACAGTTTGATTCTGATACCAATTGTATTATTTACATTTTAAACAGTTTTGGCCCCAAAAGAAGAACAATTAAATGAATAAAACTTTCACTCAATGAATGTCCCCACCTTCGATTTTGGATATCTTTTTCAAATCAGGAAAGCTTGTGTGACCTTCGATCATTATTGCACTACAATAGGTCCGTTTCCACTGAAGAAGTTCCTGGTACTATTTGGGGGGCAGGAACTACTACAGGAACACCCTCTCACTCGGCCCTCTCAACCGCTGTGTCTCCACTGAGAGAGCGGAGTAGGAGGAAGGTTCTTGTAAAGTTACGGGCTCTGGATGTGACGTAATCATTGCGCGACCATTTTGACCGGGGCGACGTAGGGGCGTAGGGACGCCGTTAGCCGTTAGCGGTGTCTGTAATAACTCCGGTCACGGGCCGTGGAAAAAATATTTTTTCCAGCGGATGTCTTAGTTACAACATGATTGAGCTAACTGGAGTAGTTTCATGTCGTATCCAACAACGGGAGGCTTTTAACAGATGACGTCCTGATGTTAGCTTTGCTGCTGCTGTTAGCTGTCCCTGTCAGCTGCAGCCACTGATGCTTTCTAGACATCATGATTTCCCAAAACTGAATTAATACCACACATAGCAACACAAAACTGCTTTGCTAGCTCAATCATGTTGTAACTAAGATATCCGCTGGAAAACAATTTTTTTTCACGGACCGTGACCAGAGTTATTACAGACACCGCTAACAGCTAATCTACGATAACCATGTTGTTATTTACAAAACGTCACATCCCGTCTTGAGTATATCCAATCAACACCAAATAATCCCCAAGCCCCAGCCAGGAGTTTCTTGGGGCCGTTCTGAGTACCTACCCCGAGGCAGGGACTTGTTTAGCCCCTGTAAAAGTTCCGGAACTCTGTCCTTCGGGGGTGGTTCCTGCGGTGGAGACATGCACCAACGGCCCCGGCCCCATAAAATTACCCCGAAGTTCCTACAGTGGAAACGGGCCTAATGGTGCAAATGGGCTCTAAATATTTTGGGAACCTGTTTTTCTTTGGGCCCTCTGCAGTTTCCTCAGTCAGCCCGGTCTCATGCCAAAGTCATCGACAGTCACCATTATAGTTTAATGGTGCTCGGCGGTGTCAGGGGGAAATGCGGCGGGACAAGAACAAAAGTTAAGGTGACAAACATATGAATAGGGTGGGAAGAAGGGGTGGTGGATGGTCCAACAAATAATGACTTCTACCTGGGAGAGCGGTGTTTGCGTCCCGTATGATTCTAAAGCCAAACCCTGTTCTTTATTCCTAAACCTAACCATGTGCTTTTGTTGTTGTAGGGGAAAAAACATCAATTTGAGGTGTTGTACTGACGTAGTGCCTTTATTTTGACAGAGACTGAATGTAAACGGTACATTCCCTGTAAAAATGGAAGTGTATTTTGAAACAAAACAATGCATGTAACAGGCAGAACTTGACATGGTGTCCCAGCATGTCAACAACCAACGCAGCCAGGGTACCTTTCACGTTGTGCTGGAAGTGAATGACCAAAACACTTAATCAGGAACCTGTTCCTATTTAAATCTGGACACATTTCAGTTTCTCTCCCATTGACTGGTGATTTTTTTCTACTCTTACTGAACTATTGCTCAGAGAGATCCTTGTCTCTTTCTGCCCTTTCATTTATCAGTCTGGCTGAACCATTGTACTGCGTTTTGTTCTCCCAGTACAAAACAAACCCTTCATACTAAATAGCATCTATTTGTAAAGACAATTTTCTACAACCCAAAAGCATCAAAAAGACCATTCAGAGTGCTCCTCTCAGCCATCCGACTGAACCCAATCAAGCTTTTGTGGCCAGCGATTTCAGACTCCTGAGCGGCGGTGTAGATTCACAAATACAGCAGTTTGACTTTGGTAACATGCTTTTACAATGATTTGATGTGAATATGCTCCAGAAAACTCACTCCAACAATGTAGTTGTCCAGTGTGTAATGAGCAGTACAGCTTAACATGGCTGCTGGCTATCACCAAATGTTGCTAATTAACGTATCTGGCAAGTCACAAACATGTTGACACTGAACGTATCAGCAAAATGTTTACTGACTGTTTTTTTTCTTGCTAAAATAAGAAATCTTGCAATACACTATCGTAGTGACTACAACTTTATTTTTGTAATATTACCTTTTTATCAACATTTAACTGAATTCATGTTTTAGTAACTCAAAGAAATATCTCTGAGCTTCATCCATGTTGTCACAACTATGTACCAGTAATATAAATGTAATTTCTAGGAGACAGCGTCGTAATTTATATAAAAAAAAACAACAGCACATTTCTGTTTAATGAAATTGTGGAATTAATATTCATAAAAACTTTTTAACAGCCCTCCTCCTCCCAAATATACACACTCACACACACCTTCACTCAGGCCTATAGTGATAATTAGCGATGCTCTCTCAGCGGGGACTCTGTTTTCGTGTTCTCCGTCCCATCTGAGCTGTCATGTCTCACCATCTCTCTCTTCCCTTCCTCCGAGCCTCCATCTTTCTCTCCTCCATCCTCTCCAGATCCCTCCATAATTTCATCCCTGAGGTATCTCCTCCCTCCCTTCTGTTGGTCTCTCTTTGTCCTCCTCCTTCCTCCTCCCCGTTATCACAGCCCACTCTGCTCCCTCAGGTGTGTCTCCACGTCTCTCAACTCATTTTGGCACATCTCCCCGTCCTCCTCAACTTTTATTACTTAAAGGTGTTTTTGCACATCGTCAATGTCATTAAAACTTTACTTTCATTTCATCTCTGTTCTCTCTGTTGCCCTCATCTTCATGCATTCAAACTTGTTTAAAGGACTGCATATTTATGTGTCTATTTATTTTCATTAGCTTGTGTCAAAGAAAAAAAACAACCTAATCTCAGAGTCCTTAAGGAGCACCATTACACCACATTGGTCTAAGTTTGGAGTGGACAGAGAAGTTAGATTGAGGCTGAGTTTTAGTTTTCAAGTTCAGAGGGAACTGCAGGCGGTGATGAAATCCAATGAAGTGCTCAATATCAAGTTTTTTTCTGGGAGGGATTTTTTTTTTTTCATCATCAAAATCCAAAAACTATTATGCTAATGTGTGTGTGTGTGTGCTGCATGTGCTCCAGTTTGCAGGATGTTATTTGAAGTCTGCCATTTGCATCCTCAGCTTTACCCCCGCCCTCAAATATCAAAAAAGAGATGAAAAAAAAATGACCCAGTATTCTTAGTAATCACATTCATATAAGGTGATTCTGCATCAAGGCTAAGGCAGAGAGAAGAGAGTATTTATGGGCAGAGTGACTGGGGAGGTTGAGGTGGTGGATAAGAAGAAGACAAAATTTAACTGGTCTTACACACCAACACATTCTCAATCCAACCTCATCACATATTTACATTTGGTCATGGACTTTCCACGTCCACATACACAGGAAGTTCACTGTTTGCATACTGTCTCTTTCACAATAAACACACAACATCAGTAAAACACAACAGTTTTTTTTCCTCAACAAGAAACGCAAGTGGTTGCGTTTAAGAAACAAAAGCATGTGGTTAGAATTTGGGGAAAAAAAAGAACGTGGTTTGGATTTATAATCTTACAGGACACAAACGCCGCTCTCTCAGGTGAAAGTCGGTGTTTGTTTTTGGACCCATCCACCACTTTCCCACTTGCCCCACTTGGACTTTCGCCACCTTAACTTTCGTTCTTGTACCGCTGTGTTTCCCCTTGACACGCCAGGCGCTGTTAAACTATAACGGTGAGGTTATAGCCGTGTATCATGCCGACGTTAAAGGACGGCTTTTTTCGCCGCAAGTCACTGCGCGAACTGCCAGATTTTGACAACTTCGGAGTGAGACCAGGTTGTACACAATGTTCTGTAAGTCCAGTGTGTAAGATGTATGGGGAATATATTGGCAGATATGGTATATGATATTCATAACTGTTTGCAATATTTTATAGTCACCTGTAAATAAGAATTGTTGTGTTTTTGTTACCTTAGCACGAGGTGTTCATATATCCACATATAGAATGGGTCCTCTTCCTCAGAGGCTACCATGTTGTTCTACAGTAGCCCAGAACGGACAAATTAAACAGTGGCTCTGCATAGGGCCATTCGCTTTTTTTTTGTTTTTGTGTGTTTGCATAGGCCATCATGGTTCTCATACGCATCTAACATGCGGGAGAAGTTTCAGTCCTACAACCTAATAATGTTTGCCTTTTTATCACTGTAACCATGACCACAATATTGCTCTAACATAAACCACATCCTCCTGAGACGCTGTGTCCTCATACGACTTAGGGGCTGTCCACACCAACGCGGGTATTTATAAAACCGTGACTCTTTTTGTATTTGTAACCAGAGTCCAGACTTTTTGGAAAAGTCCGGTGTCAGCAGTCATGTATTGACAGGATAACCGCAGTTTTGTCTCGTCTCCATTGTATGACGTCACAGTGTGCGATGTAAACAGAAAACAGCTGTTATTACCCGATCCAGTGTGTGCGAGAGACGATTTGGGAATGGACCTAAACAAAATACTGCTGCTATTTAGCAACATATCAGCACTTTGTGGCTGTATCATACAACTAACGCTACTCAGTGACATGATGACACAGTGATTCTCAAGGAGCTGCTGAGGAATCAGAATTTTCAACACTCTGGAGTTCAGAGATTGTTGTTTTTCGGTAATGACGTTTTACTGCCTTCTGATTGGCTACGATGGCCTTACAGTTAGGAGTTATATTGCCACCTACTGCTTTGGCTTGTGTATTACATTGCTTGATAGTGGAATATGCGGTGTCATGTGGACGGAGGTATTTTCATTACACCGCTCATATGGACGCAGATTTTTTAAAAACTGGAGGCCAAAAAAGTTTGGTTTTAAAAATACCCGTGCTCGTGTGGACCAGGCCTTATACTTCTTGACCTTGACCCTATACTTCATTCTACTTAACTTAGACCTGTTGTCCTCATTTGTGGATACTTCTTTTGTGCCATCTAGTGGTAGCAAAGTAATCCATGTAGAAACAAGATGGCAGCCATCTCTGCCAAGTCAGTCTGCAGCTGATCCCGACACAAAAGTGGACAAGACCAAAACCTGATCACATGTTATGGTTGAAACTTGTTTATTTATGTGTAATAATGTTTGTAGTTTGATATGGCAACAAATTTGACCACTTTAAGGGGCAGTAACAAGCTAAGACACTGTTAATTAGGAAGTACTCATTTGAGGACACTAGGACTTTATTGTTGTCTGATTTGAAGATATTGGGATGTAATTATTGTTGACAATGTTGTTTTTTATACTTATCAGGTTCTACTGATGCATACCAACCAAAAGTTCAGGTCTCAGGAGGATATACCATAGTTTCCCTTTGCAGATATTGTAAAAAGAGAATTTTAAAAAAAAAAAAAAACGTCAGCAAAGAATGTGGCCCAAGGATAGAGAATCTATCAGATTTTATATTCTTGCTTCTTTGGCCAGATTTGAGCATCGCTCAGCTGTAAAAGTGCATAGATGTAACCTGCTCAGTGATCCCATAGTGTGCTGTCAAAGCACTGCTGACCTACACAAATGTAACTTCATGCAGTAAATGAGAATTGGAATAATAAAACCACAGAGTGGGAGAGGAAGAGATGGAAGAAAAGAGGGAGAAAAAAGCAAGGTGAGGGGGCAGAGAAGGGTAAAATTAGAGAAACTGACAAGATGGGAAAATTGGATTAAGACTTAGCATTTTGTAGTAATTATGACAGCTGTTTCTTTATGTACTGTATTAATTGATTAAACCAAAATCACAAAGGAGTTACAGATGAAGGACTTGCTGTTACTTAAAGAAAGATACTGTAACTTTAACTGCAAGATGGAAATAAGAGTTCAGGGAAGGAAACAGAAGATGAGATGACCAAGACAGGAAGAATCTCTGCATGCAACAAAGAAGAAAACAGACAAGGATTAAATTAAACACAATTGAGAAGGTCATGTAAATAAAGAAAGCTGTGTTTTTTAGGTCAATTTGAAGAACCTCCGTGCAGCTCCAGACCGACTTTATAAATAAAACTATTTAGTTTCAGCAGCAGGCTTTTCGCTCCATTCAATCTTTCATGCTTTCCTTCTGCTGCTTGAGCCAGAAAACAAGTTTAATGAGTCAGTTGACTGTGGTGTGAGCGGCTGATGTCGTCTCCTCTGGAAACTCATCTGTATCCATGGCAACACATGACCCTATAGTTTCAGCACCACTGTCATATCTTGTCTCCCTGCTAACACGAGACAAATCAGCATGTCAGCAGCATGCCTCAACTTGCCTCCATTGAAGCCGTTTCCATAGTAACTACAGTACCAGTCGCTGCTGTGTGGTAGTTGTTTCCATAGCAATGTGCTCTCTAATTGCCATGGTAACACAGCTGGATCATTATTGAATCAAGGACTGAGATTGTTTTGGTTTTAGTAACGTTTCTGTTAACTCTCTGGAACAAACAGTACAGATTTACTTATTCATAGTGTGTGAGTTTACTGTATGTAACATTAGGCTACATGAATAAGACTCATTTAACAAAATAAATATTAAATGCACACTTTGATGCAGTAAGTATAACCAGAGACACTCATCCACATTAAATTTTCTATGTATTTCTTCCTTAGTGCAGAATTTTTACCAGCCATACACTGCCTTACTGTGGACTAAATAAACTTTCAGTGTGAGCATTGACAGTTGTTCTCTTTTTTTGACTACGTGCATTGTGTCTGTGCATCCAGGTATCTCCTTTACCTGCAGTTGAAGAGAGATATCTACCATGGCCGTCTCCTCTGTCCTTTCGCTGAAGCTGCATATCTGGGAGCCTGCATCATACAGGGTGAGACCTACTGACAACCACTGGATTCAGTTCAACTTTATTGACAATTGACCTCCTGGTGATTTAGCATGTTAAGTTGATTCCCTACTGACAATTATTATATTTTATTTTTAACATGTATGCATGGCTTTGAGCATTTTAACTAGTTTTTTCCCCCCTAGCTTTGCTGCATTTTCACTACTGTTTTTTACATTTATTATGCAGTTTAGAATGAGTCACGAATATCCGATTATGTTCTTCTCACCGATGCTGTTCAGCTAGTTTGATCTGATGTTGTTAGCATTTTGTAATTTAAGGTATATTGTGTAATGTTGTAAAATTAAATTATGCCAACCATATTTCATATTCTCTCTTTTACTTTTCAATCTAAAAAAAATATATTAGAAGGCTAACGTTAGCTTTTTCGCTTGGTTCCATGAATGTATAGAGAGACCTGGATACAGCATCGGCAGCGAGGCCCCATTCTTTTCTATGGAAGTTGCTCAGTAAGCAAATAGGTTTAACTACTGTGTATGAAATGACCCGATGATCGGCACTGCTTCCGCATTGTGCGGCCCATAGAGCAGGCACTTTAGAGACTTCCTCCGGGTACTTCTGGTGTAGAGCTCTTTTAACTTAAAATTATTAAATTGTGTGGCTCTTTTAGACTTCCCAGTTGTTATTGGACTGAATGTATCAAATCCCTATAGTGAAACAAGTCATTTTTGGGGGGTTGTGATGCTGAAAAAAAGTATCCTGCTATATCTTTACATCTAAAATAGTTATTTGCTGCTGTATTAATTCTCTGCATGTCGCACATGGCACCTTTAACGTTGAATCACAGTGCGGAGCCACTTGCTTTAATATGGATTAAAAGTGGAATTAGCTGAGCTGATATAAATGAACCCCTCTGATACACAAATCTGTGAACTGTGCAAACACTCTCTGATTGGCTCATCTCCCCAGAGAGCGGAGCATGACTGGCTGAGTTATCTCGACTCACAGTGTTTCTGCAGCGTATCATTGGCTGCTTTGATTAACGAGGGCAGGTCCCTGTCCCACTTTGTCAGGGTGTTGATTACAGAGCTGGAGAATAGGTTGAGGATTACTGTTTAATTAAACTCCAGGCAAGTTTCTGATTTAACCTTTATTATGACTGCTAATTAAGAACGGATTATAAAGAGAAATTAGTGTCTGTTAAGGCTTTGTACTGGATCCAATAAGGGGAATATTTATCTATCGGGGTTATCTGAGCTGCTTATGTTCTCCTGTGGAAATAAATAAATATATATTAGGAATGAATCTGTTTTTAAGCTTTTGTCTGGGATTGAGCGACCAGCAAATTTGCTGATGACACAAATCTAAATTAGATTTTAAAGGAAAAGTTCAACATTTTCGGAAATATGTTTATTCTTATTCTGATGATGAGTTAGATGAAACTGATACCACCAGACAGGAGAGTGGTAGACAAGGCAAGGCGGCTTTATTTGTGTAGCATATTTCATACACCAGGGCAATTCAAAGTGCTTTACAGAAATATAAAACATAGTAAAAGAATACAGATTTCCTATAAAAGAGTAGAGAGAAAAAGAAGATAAGATAAAATCAATGACTAAATGATTTACTATTTTTAAAAAAATGCCATTAAAAGTAGCAAAAGTGCAGACAAGAAGTGCAGAGATAAAAAAGATTATTTAAATGATTTAAAGTTTAAAAATAAGGTTGCAGTAATAACAGGGTTGAGTAGGCATTGTAAAAAGGAATGTTTTTAGCTTGACTTAAAAGTGGTCAGAGTCCTGGCTTGTCTAACATCATCTGGGAGGTTATTCCAGAGGCCTGTACTATGAAGCAGGATTTGAAGTTAGCGAGGTAACTTCAGGGTTAACTCCTGGGATAAATCACTGTGGTAACTGATGCTGAACAGCTAAGAGTATCGGATCACAGCCTGTCAACACCCCGACCTCTGACCAGTCAGATCGCTGAAGAAAAAAGTATCCACAGACATAAATCGGGAGTCTCAGGTAGAAAAGAGGAGCCTATATACTGTTATACGTCAACAAACGTACAGTATAACAAACAAACAAATGGGGAGATCGTTTACACACTAAACACATGATTTTACAGTGTCCACAGTGACAGTGTTGCTACTTTTACACTCTAATTCATCACTGTAGCTCAAAATAACATGAGACACCTGTGTGATGAGAACTAGGAAAAAACAGATATTTTCTTAATAAAATAATCGGCTCTCGGTATTATAAATATAACATTTAGGTCAGGTTGACCTCATCAGTCATTAATTAGGCTACTTTTCCACTCTTCACTTCAGCAGCAGAAACAGTCTGGCATTACTTTTAAATGTTTTATGTGGCATGTTCATCATCCAACTAAACCGCAAAAAGTACTTGATACTAATGTCATATGGGCTCATAGCTCAGTGATACCTGTACATAATTTAGGTCTAATTTTGGATAGTTTTTTCAATTTTTCTACGTTTGCGCTAATAAGATCACAGTGTGTTTTTTACATCCCACACCACTGACATTTTATTGTCTCACAGTCGCAGACACTTTAAGTCTCATCTCATATGAAGCAGCCTACTTCATTCATGGTTCTGATGATGTCACTCGTAATTTACACCCCCGCCTCTTTCACATGAACGCCCTCGTGGCTGGATAGGAAAACCCAGAGTTGACTGAACTTGTTGATAACCAGCTTTGTAGTGTTGGTTATCCAGATGGCCACTGTTAGGGTTAGTCAAGCCAGATAACTAAAAGATATCCAGGGTAAGTTGAACTGGCTTCATAGTAGGCCTACAGGCCTCCAGTTTGTGCAGCATGATAACAAAACGCTGCTTCACCATGCTTTATTCTGGCTCTTGGGATGGTCAATAGGCTGACCCTATATCAATCTTCTCATCTCACTGTCCACCATAATGTGAATGAATGTATTTCTCAAAATGTTATGGTAGGAGGCCTGCATGTATTTAGCATATTGAAATCCAATTGCTTGAAAAAGTTGTTCCTTTAAAGCAGCAATAACTGTTTAACCTGTTGTTTTGAACCATTATCACACTGACATCACCCTCTGTTTCCAGCTGAGCTCGGGGACTACGACCCAGAGGAGCATCCGTCCGACTACATCAGAGACTTCAAACTGTTCCCTAAACAATCCCTCAAACTGGAGAGGAAGATTATGGAAATACACAAGAACGAGCTCAGGTAAAGCAGACGTGTGTGTGCGTCTGGTGGGGTTATTTGTTGTCTGGAGCTGCGTCTGTGTTATCAGTTTACTGTGTGATTTTGATGACAGGCGCAGATGCTCATTGCGCTTTCAAAGCAGGCTGTGGAGACAATTTTCCGCTGCAGACAATAAAGCGCTTTTTCTGTTGTTCTGGCTTGAGACAAAATTTGATGGCACCAAGAGATTTGTGGTGCATTGCATTGCAGAAGGCATTTCAGTTGAAAGTAAATAAAAAGTGAAATTAATTTGCAGAGGAATGACTGTAATTATTTATTCTTAGCTTAGTTTAGACACCTTGCTCGCTTCTACAGGATTTTCAGAATATAAATTTTGATTAAAATTAACCTTTCAGGATAGATGGAGCAGAATGAGCTGGACGTACGTGATCAGCAGGAAGTTGGGTGTGGAACAAGATGCAAAATGAAGAAAAGGCAGAGTTAAAAGAGGAGATTAATGAGCCCAGAGGTTGCTGCATAAATATGATTATAAAAGTGAATAAGATTAAAATATGTCAACAATAACACCATGTTCTTAGTCTAACTCTGTACTTTGCTCGGGCAGAATAAGTTCCTAACTCATGCGATCACATGATAGACAGTTACATATACATAACCCTCTCCCTCTGGGTATTTATGCATATCATCGCTGCAGCTCATGAGTCATTTTGTTAGGTTTGTGACCGTCACACTTACAGCGATTACAGAAACATCAAAGACAAATCCTTCATTTCCCACAGCACAGAGGCAGACAATGCCAAGTGCCCTCTGTCTGCCCCGATGGGTCTGACGGACAGGATTAACAGCGTGTAGATTAATGCCGAGCCGTCGAAAGACACTTCAGGTGATTTACAAATGGGGTGGGGTGCACTGTGTGTGTGTCAGTGAGTTGTTTTATCAAGCAGGTCTTTAATGGCTTTGACATTTTTATCCTGTGTGCTCATACAGACAGACGTCTGTATGAGCAATTACAGTGTTGATTTATCTGTCTGGCGTCGGGATGAGTATTTGCGTTCATCACTCAGTTTCTTGACTTCAAGTGGAAACAGACAAGTTTTTAAATTCCCGGGAGATCATACCCGCTGGCAGACAGATTTGCATAATGAAAGCGAGGCTTATAGGGACCCAATCTAAACGCCATGCTTCCTCTGAACACTTGACTGCTCTTAATATGTCTGTTTTCTGCTAAATGTTAACCGATGATCAAAAACTGGGCCGAATGTAATCACTTGCCAAAATGTGTTGTATGTAACACAATACCACAAAAATATTCATCTCACGCACATTGGTATTCTCCCTCACTTTCTCAAACGGATGGATGCTGAGGAATCATTCAAGAACAATTGTTGTGTCTTTCACACACACAAGTCCATGCTGTTAGTGTATGAACAGTTCAGTTTAGGACGAGATGTTACAATCCCTTGATGCATGTACTTGAGACTATGAGTGGGAGTGATAGTGCTGTCTGGGGGTTCCCGAGTGGGAGCCAAAGGGTTAAGGTTAGATGAAAAAGTAGGAAAGAACATAGGTAGATAGAAAAGTAAGAAGTAGCGTAGGGAAGGCAGAACCAAAGAGAGACGTCTGTGTGGACTGAACTCTCCCCCACCGGACCAGGCTGTACGCTCTACCTTCCCCTACTCCCTCATTCTGATGAGAGAAGAGAAGAGAAACTAACAGGAGATGAATTTAATCGTGTTGGAGTTTAACAGGTCGATTGTTGTTGCACATATTTCCAATTGTGAGTGCAAGTTAGAGCCATACTGAGGGAGGGAGTTGGGGTTTAGGGAGGGTAAAAACTTCAATGGGGTCATCAGGTGGGTACCCTCCTTCACTGGTGTTTAAATAATAGGCCTACAACACCTACAGAGGGCTCACTGGCAACACGTGTTGTCCCAGGTGTGCCCCCCTCTGCTTTTACTTGCTCGTGCCCTGCTGTTTTTTGTGGTATTTCAGGGCCCAAGTGGCGCCTCTCCTCTTGATCCATAGCCGCCAGCTTACTGGTTCAGCTGCACCAAAGAGAGCTTTGATGGCCTGATATTTGGCTTGGCCTTGAATTTTCTTTAAGAAGCCTGGTAGTTGGCTTGCCTACAAAGACTCTGCAGGTCACTTCAACTGGGTAAACCAGTGTAGACTATAATTGCCATTCTTGACTCATAGAGGAAAAATGCAAATGAATAAATAAATAAATCAACACAAATACATACCTTTACTGTTTTCATAACCCAGCACACAGGAATTTATGCTAACAGCAACAATGTGTTGAATTTTACATCACGTCATCCTCTCTTCTCCTCTTTTTAGGGGCCAGTGTGCTGCATTTGCAGAGTTGAACATGCTCCAAAGGGCGCACAGCCTCGAGACATATGGAGTTGACCCTCACCCATGCAAGGTAACGTTAGTGGAGACTGTACACTTAGGGTGCTTTCACACCTGCCTTGTTTGGTTCGGTTCAATCAAACTCAAGTTTGTTTGCCCGCTACGTGCAGAATGTTTGGGCAGGTGTGAACACAGCAATCACATCTGGATGTGCACTAAAACAACCAGACCAAGGACTTATCTGGTGTGGTTTGTTTGTGGTGAGCAGCTGTCCCAACCTCGATCTGAACCACCTACAGTCACATGACACATTGTTTGGGTTAAACATGAGCATGTTACAGTCCTGGAGGATTATTAATGTGCACCTCCTCCTGTACTGCCTTAATATGCACATTCAGCACATCCAATGCATCAACACATTGTTTTCTAGTTGGAGCCGTGCCTCGTTTTCAAACTGTATGGTTTGACTAAAATGAACAATGACAGCAATATAGTCCACGATGAGCAGCGCTAAAATCAACCTGCGTAGTTGTCCCTCCATTGTGACATTAGAAAGTGTCACATTTATCTTGCAAGTGTACTCTTCTTCAACGTTTTGTTTACTTCCTGGATTTTTCCCACATGAGAATTCTGACCAATCAAGAGCAGCTTTCTTGCACAAGGCATTTTATCTGATCCACTTGTAAATGCTGCCGTGAGAACACGAACCAACTCTAGGCAATTATGCAACTTTGTAACAAATTAGTTCCTGATGCGGACCAAAGCAAGACAACTTTAGGTCTGAAAGCACCCTTAAATCCAGTCTGGCTGTGAGGGCTGGTGCTGTTGCAGTGATGCAAATCTCTCTATTAATACTGGCACAATTTATTCCTCATGTCTCGGTAATGTACCCAAGTTGTTTTAACACTATGTTGATCAAAAAACACAAAAAAATACCTCACTGTCTTGGAGGGCCTTCACCTCATGTGTCTACCCCTGTAACAAGTTGTTTACTGTTCCTCTCTTTGTATATGCAGCATGTACTTTGCATGGAAGATATACTTAAACAAAATGCCCTGAAACTTTTTATAAAAATGTACACCATGTATTAATGGATAAAGTCACTGGGCAGTTGCAGTAAATGCTCAGGAGGATTTTATCTGTATGAAGTTAGACTTTCTGTTTTCACTGTAAAATGCATGTTTTTAATTTTAATCTGAGAGCCAGTATTGAACAAAGCATCATTTTGACATCTTATTTATTAAGAGTATAATTCATTCGCAGCCATTTCATTGAAAGGCATTAATGCTCACCACAGTTCATGTGGTTGTCCAGATGTTCAAATCCTGGCTTCAGTGGAGACCTGCCCTCTTTACCCTTTGTTTGTTTGCCCTTAATTTGCATACTAACAGGATGACTATACACATGATTAACTTTACTGACAGCAGCCTTTAGCAAACCTAAGAGGTCACCGAGAGAGGGTAATCAGGTGAGGCAGAGGTGGAGTTCACATTTGCACCTCTGGCAACATTATCTTTGTAAACAAAAGAAACCAGGTCTGAAGAGAAACCATCACCTTCAGGAATCAGTGTTCTTATTGATTGGTCCAAGAACATCATTGCTTTAGCAAATCAATGTCACTGACTCCATCTGACTGTGGTTCATTTGATACTTAATTGTACATCTTGCTTTCTGCTGTGATATTAATGCTGTTTGTACTTTTCTCTTGGTGTTTCTCTTGCACCATTGTGATAGATGAAACTGACTGAATCTGATAAAAAAAAAAGCAATATTTTACATCTCGCTCATTCTCGCCCGCTCTGTTCATCCTCTGCCCAGTCAGAGTGTGAAACAGGGACACCCTCCCATGGACAGGCGTATCAGATTATGCTGAGCAGATTAACAAGATATTTAAATTCTGTCTATTGGAGAGGATCCCCTTTATCTGCTCCGCTCTTGTCAGTGGGATGATTTTAATTTGGTTTGCTGGAAATGGCTTTTCTTGCCGGAACTGTAGCATCACGCTTATGTGAAGATGAAGAATCGGAGAAACTCTCGGGAACACAGAGGCATAGGGAGTGGTTTACAAAGGAAGTCTAAAGATGATAATCAATGATGTTGGAGAGTGACAGGAACATATTGTGTTCAGCTCTTAATCTGGAGTTGATATTGGTTTCATTTTGCCTCACTGTATCAAACCTGTATTCCCTGTGTCTATTTCAGTTACTGCAAATTAGGGGGTGAAGTTTGAAACAAACAAGTGATTTTGTGTAGGTGCCATTACCATGGAGATTACTGATCCGCGCTGTTAATCCACCTGTAGTATCATGTGCTGCCTCTCACCCTGCATCTGTGTGTGTGTGTGTGTCTGTGTGTTTGCAGGATTTCACGGGCTCCACAGCCTTTCTTGGATTCACAGCCACAGGTTTTGTGGTCTTCCAGGGAAACAAGAGGATCCACCTTCTCAAATGGTACAATTTTATCCCAAATTCTTGAATATAAACCTGTAAACATGGAAATTAGATGTGTAGACTCCATCAAATCTAACCATAACACATTCTTACATTTGGTTTAATGTAAAATGGAGCTAAATATATAAAATTTAATAGTAGCAATTTAAAACTATGGTCTTTGACTTGATAATCAGTTTCTGCACATATGATTATCATAAGTTTAAATATTTAGCTTTTGTTATTAAAAGTGAAGCTTAGTTACATAATCTCATGTTAACATTATCTTGCTTTAATTTGATGAATATCCCTCAGGATTTTGGTGTGAACATTTAGCAATTATTTGTATACTGTAACTCTTTGGTACACAATAAAGTACACTGGTAAAATAAAATGCAAACAGTTTTTAACATCTGTTGTTAACAGGCAGTGGGGGAAAAGTATTTAGATCCTTTACGTAATTAACGTCACACACTGAACGAGCCGCCTGTTAATGACGCTGTCGGCAAAGCAGTAATGATTGTGCTAAGTGGCTAATGGGCATGTAGCTACTGACATGTTTCAGATGATACGTCATGTTTGTAGTCGACCAATGAAGATGAGTTTACATATCACCTTAGGTTCGTCCTTCACCTTCTCAAAATGATCCCACACTTTGGATTTCCTGCCCAACATGTTATTAACTAGCCTGTGGAATAACCGCAGGTACCAGCCCTGGAGATTAGAGGCCGTACACACGCTGCGTCTTTAACCACCTGGAAAATGCGAGGTTGGGTGCTAGGTGCTACTCTTGTGCCGTCTTTGTGCCAGCTTTCAAGAGCATGGTGGCAGGCTGCATCTGAGGTTCCTGAACAAGCACCATATAGCCTATTTACCTGAAATCCTGAGAGCAGAGCTGATCTTCTTCCAGGAGCTGTTTAAAAGTGTGTAGGCCTATGGACAGATGTAAAGCTCTGGGTAGCCCTGCACTAACATGATCAACTTTTCCGTATTTATCAGACTGAATATTTACAGAAGAAGGGAAAGATATCTGTCGGCTGTGATTGGTTTGTAACATGACTGCTGAGCGTGGCCACTTCCTGTGTCTGTCCTTTCAAATTAAATTCCCACACGATCCAGTCATGTAGGTTTTAATTAATTTTGACAAGGTGCAGCTCCTAATAGAGTCACGTTGTTTGTGTTTTGCTTGTTTCTGCAACTAAGCAACCAATGAAATCTTGCCGACTAATGTTTGGTCAGCTATTAGGGGAAAGCCCTACTTGATGAAAACTGAAATCTGAAATTCAAATACAACACCTCAAAACTGCACATATGTAGAGTACCTGAGTAAACGTGCTTAGTTGCATCCCATCATTGTTAATAGGTGCAAATGTAAAGAAACTTAAATGGTAAAACACACTGTTGACTAAACTGTATATCAAGACCTTAAGGACACTGTTACAGCTCTGACAAATAGACAATAATAATCATACTGCTCCACCCTTAATCTTATTCCGAAGAATAAGTTTATTTTTCTCAGCAGTATTTTTATCATTTAGCCTTTAACCCTGATCCTAACATCATGGTCCTCTGCAGGGCTGACGTCAGCAAGCTGAAGTTCGAAGGGAAAACCTTTTACGTCATCGGGATTCAGAAAGAGGTGAGCGCTGCGTCCTCCTGCATGCTCTTTCTCCTCTAAAGGTTAAAAATGAAGAATAAAACATGCTGTGTAGTTTCCTCCATCGAGATGATGACCTGTGTAGTTGTATATTGTAGTCGTCATCATCATGTTGCCACGTTAGATCCCAACCTTTAACATTTGTGCAGTTCAGTACTTGTGGAAAAATGAAGACCATTACTGTGATGTAGATGCACAGTTACTGTCTGTGTTCATCTGATTCAGTTTCATGTTAGTTGACCTCTGAGTGTACTCTACATCCTCTATTCTCTTTCCTCCTTCCTTCTGTCTTTCCTTTCCCCCTTTCCTCATCAGTGTTACGGTTACATCAGATAAATGTGCGATGAAACTGTACTGTTTGTCTATGTAATCCTGTCCACCATCACACACACTGTATATGTGTGTGTCACTGTTTCAGATCTCCTTAACAGGCAGGATTCACTGTAACAGGATGGTGGGTGTGTTACGATTAACCTCCTCACTCGCATCATGTGTCGACTGTGGCCCAAATATGAGACTCCTTCATTACAGCCATGTTAGGGCACGTATAACACTGTAAACAAGTATAAATTACATGACATCTGTGACATAAACAGGAAATACTGACTTCAGACATGTTGAATTTATAACTAGTACAGGTTTCTTGCATTTGGGACACGTTTCATCTGTACACTCGATGTTTGTCGTCCAGTCGAGAGCTGTGGTAGATTCTGTGCCTCATAAATGTGCATACCGCCTTCATTCTGTAAGAACTGCAGCTGATTGTGTCTAATGTTGCTGTCTAACATTCACATTAAAAGGTAGCTTTGATATTTTTCAACTTGGACCTTTTTGGCCTTGTTTGTGTCTAAGTGTCTAATGGCAATAACAGTTTTTGGAACTGGTCCAGTATTGAGCGAGACAGATGCAGCCACAAGTGGTGAAACAGGCTGCAATATTACGACTCGGGGCATGTTCACACCCTCAATTTACGTCCACGAAAAGTGTTTATTTTTGCTGACAGGCTCAGACTTTTTTTAAACGTGTCTGAAACACATTAGGAAAGGATCCCTACAGAGATTAACGTTTTTGTTAAATATTAAGATCCTTTTTGTTTAACCAGAATGGCAAAACCCACCAGACTCCATTTAAGTAGAGTAATTTTAGCGTGTACGGAGACAGCATATGTTCACAACCAAATTGACCCTTCGCTGAGTCCCGCCCCTGGACGCAGACTGGCCAATCATAACGTTGCATTGGGCCGGACCAGGGTCCGACAACAACACAGCTGTGCTCCATTGACCCTAATGCAGTTGTTTCAGATTTCCTTCATTTTCAAAAGGAAGGAGATATATGTTTCTTCCCAGTTCCAAAACCAAAATCAAACCCTGAAAAGTGTAGGGTTAGCTAGCTAGCTAGCTACCGAAGATATAGCCTACTGAATATACAACACAAACACAGGTCATCTGCACACACTGCGATGACACACAGCTGGTTCAGTATCAGCAAAGTTTCCCTTCATATTCATTGTCTTCTGGTTCACTTTTACACTGTGATCTGTAGCCTATAGTTCGGCTTTAGCTTCTAACCAGCTTTGTCTTTTTAACCTGTTGTTGCTGCTGAGTCAGTTTGACATCCTGGATATATCCTTCAAACACAGACTGTAGACCCCTCTGTCTGCTTCTCTCTGGAATCACTCTTTCATTTTTACAAAAATATGATAATGTTTCTTCAGGGAGTGCAGTTAGTTACAGTGTGGACTCCATGCTTACTGTGACAGCTTGTCGAACCATCACAAACCAAACCAAAGCTGGCGATAGTTGGAACAGCAGAAAGATAAACCATGACGGCCAATTTTAAAAATTGCTGTTCCCATCAGTCACCTAGAGTAGAGATGAATAGATCTGCACACCTTCATTAGAAGTATTTTAATGCTCTGTCATGTTTCGAGCCAGCAGCTCTTCCTTGGACTTACTGTCTGAGCTATTTGGTGTGTGGCTCTATGTGCTTCTCCTCTGCCAGATATTTCTTTGATCCAGCACCCACTGCATATGACACTGGGATGTGTGTGTCTTTGTCATACCTTTTCTTTACCCGTTAGTCACTTAGGCACAAAAACATGGGAAAATAAGGTCCAGGTTGAAAAGACGTCACCCTCAACCCGTTTTGATTCAGTCTGTGCTGCGTTAAGAATACTTAAAAATGGTCATAACTGTAGTTATTAAAGCCAGGTTGCTCTTTAATCCACCAATCAGCCGATCAATCAGCCAATCAGTCTCATAACTATCCTCTTCATTACAGAAGCTTAAACCATCTCTCTCATCTCTGCTTAACTTTGTCGATATGTCTGTCTGTTTGGCGACTCATGAATGGCTGAAGATGCAGTTTTATCTTTGTGTTTCTGTCTCTTCTCTCTGTGTGTAAACATAGTCATCACTGGTGAGTAAATACAAGTAGTCGTAGTGTCACAAAACATTGCTGTACTTAGATCCTCAATTTGATGCCTCTCCTTATACAGTCCTGCCCTCACCTCACTTTATGATTGGAAGAACCTTTTTCATCTTTTTGTTTGTCATTTTGATTTATATCACTTTTGTACAAACATGTTCATTCAGTTTATTTTTATTTTATTTTTTAAGTTTTAGCTCATGTGCAAACAGTTATTTTGAGTCTTTGTCAATAAATAATCTGCTGTATGGTTGAAATTTTACTTAGCATCTCTGTCCACAGCCACATTATCAGAACAAGCTTCATCGCTCCATCATCAGTAAACTATAGACTATGCTATTCTGATGCATAATCTATATCTCTGTCCATTTAATGTCAGACACTGTGTTCGGAAACCTGTTGATTTCTTCATTTTGACTGTCTTTATGTGTGGGTGTGTGTGAGAGTGTGTATATTGTATACTTTTACATTTTTCACTGTATTTTATCAGAATTTGAATTTGTGTATTGATGTGTAGTCTTCCACCATGTGACAGGTCACTGCATGTTTCACTCTTTGCCCTCACCTCTGTTATTTAACCTGAAACACATTAACTTAAGCGTCCCACTTTGAGCTAACGGCAACTTTTCACGGCTTTATAACTGTAACGCTTGCCTGACATGCAGTTTATCTACTGTATCATTGTTCTAAGCCCCCATTTCTTTAGTTACCCGTTTTGAAAAATAAAGTTAATAGTTTATTTATCATTACACCAGGGGATAGCTATTTTCATTAAAGCTCCAATGTGTAAGATTTAGGGGGATTTTGTGGCATCTAGCGATGAGGATTGCAAATTGCGACCAGCTGAAACTTCTACTGGTAAAGATTTCTTCAGTGTTTATTGTTCAGGAGATTTTTTCCGGGAGCCAAATTATCCGCAGGGGACTGCACCCCTTAAAAACAAACAGACCCAGTGATTTAAACCGGTAAAAACACTCAAAAAAATTAAGTTTCACGCTGTGAAGATCAGTCTGTTTCTGATGCTTCTCGGCACAGAGAGGTTGCTAACTATGGTGGCTGATGCGAGATTGCTAATGGCCCTACCTAGAGCCAATGTTTGGTTTGTCTGTTCTGGGCTACCGTATAAACATGGTGGTGCAACATGGTGGACTCTGTGGATGCGGACCTGCTTCCTATGTAGATATAAACAGCTCAGTCTAAGCCTTAGGGTGCTTTCAGACCTAGAGTTGTCTTGCTTTGGTCCGAATCAGGGACTAATTTTGTTACAATTCCCTAGAGTTGGTTCGTGTTGTCACGGCAGCATTTACAAGCAGACCAGATCAAATGCCTTGCGTGTGAAAGCTGCTCTTGATTGGTCAGAATTTCCATGCGGCAAAAACCTAGGAATTAAACAAAACATTGAAGAAGAGTACACTTGCAAGATAAATGTGACACTTTCTAATGTCACAATGGAGGGACAACTACGGAAGGGTGATTTTAGCGCTGGTCATCATGGACTATATTGCTGTCATTGTTCATTTTAGTCAAACCATACAGTTTGAAAACGAGGCGCGGCTCCAGAAAACAATGTTTTGATGCATTGGATGTGCTGAATGTGCATATTAAGGCAGTACAGGAGGAGGTGCACATTAATAATCCTCCAGGACTGTAACATGCTCATGTTTAACCCAAACAATGTGTCATGTGACTGCAGTTGGTTCGGATCCAGGTTGGAACACGTTCTCACCACAAACGAACTGCACCAGAGTTTGTTTGTAACCAGACTGAGACCACCTCTTCAAGAAGGTCTCGGTCCGGTTGTTTTGGTGCACACCCGAGTGTGACTGCTGTGTTCACACCTGCCCAAACGAACTGCACTTAGGGGGGAAAAACATACTTGAGTTCAACTGAACTGAACCAAACAGGGCAGGTGTGAAACCACCCTTAGAGAATCGCTGTGCTTTCCATACCTAGAGTATTACTACTAGAATTTACGGTAACGATACAACAGCGATTCTTATTTGCAGGTTATTAACCTATATGATAAAGAGAAGATACTTGTTATGTTTATTATATTCTATTTCTGACAGTATGTTCCCCTAAATCCAACACACTGGACCTTTAATGCAGTTGGTACTCTGTAATACAATGGTACAAGTAGTTGAGGAGCAATTCAATTAGCATCATAAAATTTTATGTCAGGCTTTAAAAGCACATCAGCCAAAGTGGGACCATAGACAATTTGTTAATGACATGCAGTCCTGGTACTCTAACACACCTACACACATACACACACAGACACACACACACACACACATGGCCGCTGCAGCACATGTGTGTAAATCACAGCTACATACCTGATATAACTGATGTGTGACACTGAGGGGGTTGAGCAATATGGCTGACTAAGCGGCTTTAGGAAAATGAACAAACTGGATCAGAGCACTCCCATGTCATTGATCTCAGTGTTTCCTCTCTCCCTCCATCACCCTCCACCCCTGTTGTTGGGCGACATCGATCTGGTATCTCATATTACCAGACACACAGGACTGAAAAGTAGACATTTACAGGAATATATCCCTCCTCCTAGTCCATAAAAAACCATGTTCTGCAAACTACAAGCCCTTTTACTGCTGAACACCGTGGCCAAATCACTATATCTGTCTTACATCTTGCTAAGCTTTTGGCTTCGGGTCTGTGGGTCAGCATTTTGCACAGCTCCCTCTCACCATGTTCAGCACTTCTCTTGTCCTGATTCACACATCTTTTGGTAATCTTATTTCTCATCCTCGCTGTCTCTCTCTCTCTGTCTCTGTCTGCCTGTGTGTTTATTTCTGTGCAGAAGAAACTGGTGTTGACATTTCACACCTCGACCCCTGCTGCGTGTAAACACTTATGGAAGTGTGGAGTGGAGAACCAGGCCTTTTACAAGTGCGTCTACACACACACATACACACAAAGCCAGGATATATATATTGAGCTGCTCTTGAACTCAGACACACCTGATACTGTAAGGCATTATTCCATTACAAAATGTCCCTTTTTGGGACATTGTGGGACATATTTGTCGATAAAAAACCAAGATACTTAACATAGAATTATAATATATTATAAATACTCAACTGAGATGGCACTGATCTTTTTGGTAACTGATGCTGCAGAATATATTTAAATGTAATCCATTTTAAATTATACCTCTGTCATTTTCCTTTGTCCCCTTTTCTGTTCGGTGCTCACAGGTAGCTAAAATTTACTTTCATTTAAGTTTCACTTTGATATTTAGCAGATTATGACTCTTTCATAATGATTCTCCTGCCTCTCTGTGGCTCTGCTACAATATGCTGCTGCCCTTCACTGAGGGAGCAGCTGATCGCTCCAAGGCTGTCGCTCTGAATTCACACAGACTTTTGACACTGCCAGCGTGTCAGAAATGGAAACAGGCTCCGGGTAAAGGCGAAAGTGAGAGAATGGAGACCAAACTTTGTCTGGGGTCATGGTTGCGACAAGGTTGCGAGCAAACAAAATAAATGAGCTTGTTGCCTCGGTCAGGGTTCAGAGGGAATTTCAGCCAACAGTTTACTGCACTTGATAGTCATATAACAGCAGAGGAGGCTGTCAGACCTGTGATCACACTCCTTGAGTACGTAGTTACATAAAATATCCCAACAGTTTTATAAGACTTAAACTGTCCCTCCTCCTCCTTCCCTCTCCTCTGACAACCTTATGCCAGCTAATGCCTGTGTCCAAGGACACGAATGAACTTTCAGCCTCAATCTTTAAGCCAACTGGATGGATGGATGGATGGATGGATGGATGGATGGATGGATAGATAGATAGATAGATAGATAGAAGTGCAGCATCTCTAATTTTAGGCAGGACATTATGTCTCGAAGCCACTGGCCAGATGTGGGCGGGGCAGATGGCACGTCTGGCCAAGAGCAGAGCAAAAGTCACCATACGGTGCTCTGCAAGTGTAAGGTGGGGGTCGTCTCAACCAGCAACGCCAAACAAGGCAACAGTAGGGTCTTGTTATAGATTTTTTTAAGGCTTTTAGACAGGGTATGGAAGATATCTTTCCAAAAATGTTGTAAGTGAGGGCTAAGCCGCTATATATGGATCAGACTGGCATCGCTGTTTTTGCATTTGTCACAGATGGGGGTTGTATCAGGGTAGATACTAGATAGTTTAACCTTAGACATGTGGGCACTATGGACCACCTTAAACTGCAATAAGCAATGTCTTGTGCAAAGTGAGGATTTATGTATTGTTGAAGGAACAGAGAGCCATTGGTCTTCAGATATAGGTTCCCAGGCTGCCTAATCCTGTCTAGAGGTGAACATGTCAGCACAGATGTTTCTAAATAATTTAGACAATGCATCTATAGACAGTAGACTAAAGAAAAGACACATGGCAGTTGGTTTGGTATCAGGTTCTGTAGGAAAACAAGGTATGTTTGAACAGACAAATCTGTCTGACCTGGAGATATCAGAAAAAATGTGTCTTAGTTAAGGCACACTTTGCGGATAGTTAATCAAAGAGACAAAGCAGCCATCTTCAAACATGTCTTTGAACATTTAAAGAGATGATTAGAAGGGACTAGGCCCGAAGGGAGACGTCTCTGTGGCCACATGACTTCCTAAACTGGGCCCATTGCCAATGATTTTGACTGTTTTTGTTTGATTGTTATTTGAACAAAACATGACATTTGATGGCATCACCTTGACCTCTCGGAAGCTGTAGACACTGGAAGACACCTTTCAAGTTAACTAATTAATCCATTACTTGGAAAAATAATCTGCAGACTGATAGATAATGATAATCATCTTCAGTTGCAGCCCAACCACCAAGGACGAGAAGTCTCTGAAGTGTAAAATCTGAACATCTGAAATTCCATAAGGACAGCAGGCCAAGTCCATCTGCTGCAAGACTGTGTGTTACAAATAAAAGCTCGAGAGCAGTGTGGACCTTATGGTGAGATTGTTTGGTCAACAAACACATCTCATTTTCAGGGACTGTAAGACTGCAGGAAATCCTGTCTGTGGACAAAACAATTCCCACAAAGACTAACAGATGTATTTTTTATTCATTTACTATGTTTTAGTTATTTTTAAATATATTTTGGGGGCTTTTTGCCTTTATTTGATAGGACAGCTATAGCTGAAAGGGGGATAGAGAGAGGGGATGACATGCAGCAAAGTGCCATTGATTGGAATTGAACACACTGCCACTGCGGTAGGGACACAGCCTTTGTGCATGGGATGCCTGCTCTACCAGGTCGGCTAGTGAGCGCCCCCTATACTTTAGTTTTGAAATATATGATTTTTCATTGAATGCTGTTATGGTGAGCCAGTTTTCCCACAAATCTTGTGTCATCTTTTTTAAAGGGACACGCTAAAATCACAAATACATATTTTTCCTTTTACCTGTAGTGCTATTTAGCAATCTACACTGTTTTGGTGTGAGTTGCCAAGTGTTGGAGATATCAGCCGTGGAGATGTCTGCCTTCACCCAAATATAATGGAACTAGATGGCACTCAGCGTGTGGTGCTCAAAGCAGAGCGCTTCCAGAAATCATGACCCAGTTAGTCAAGATAATCCACAGACCTTGTTCTGAGTAGTGTCAAAAAGGAACTATTTTAATTTCACACACCAACCCACACCTACTGCTAGCTCACCCAGCACCACTGAGCTAGCTAATAATACAGCTCTGCCACAGAGGACACCATCAATTTTAACATCTTGCACAAGCCTCTTGTTTATGAGCATTGTGCAGTGATACAGTTGAAAGTTGTAGTTCCTTGGAAAGAAAATAGTTCCTATGTGAAACTGCTCACAACAAGGTCTATGGATTATCTTGAGTAACCAGGGCATGATTTCAGGAAAGAGACATTGCTGTTGAGTCTTTCAGACATATTTTTTGGTGCTTTGAGCACCACAAGCTGAGTGCCATCTAGTTCCTTTATAGTGGAGAGAAGGCAGACATCTCTACAGCTGATATCTCCAACACTCGACAATGGCCTCAACAGATCTTCATGGGCCAATCGTGTTAGCGAAGTTACTGTTAACATGAAGTGGCATTAAGGCTTAACAGCATTTTTAAATTGCAGCAGACCATCTCAAGTATCACTAGGCTGACAATTTTATTTGAAAACATGAAGCTCTTACACATCTTTCACAAATCCAGCCAAATACATCTAAAATATTAACATTAGGCTAATTAAAAACTTGCCAACATTAGCATGACTTTTGTTTTGTGATAGCTGGTGTGGCTCAGTGTGTTTATTTAACCTTAAACAGTAGGCTTGTACTGTTAACGATCAAGGTGGGTCATTTCATCGACTGTAACTCATTTTTTAATCACAAAAAAATGTCTTATATTAAATACTCAGTGTCTTTATTGAGTCAAGAGCAGTCACGAGAAAATGGCGGCTCGACCCCAAGTCTGAAAATGTGGAAAAGACGTGTATGTCATGACGTCAGACGCAAAGTCAGACATGAAACCTAAGCGAAACCTAACTGATGCACTTAACCTGGACTGAGAATAGCAAGTTAAAAGAGCAGTCTGTAATTTCAAATTGATATAATCCACAAAAGTACTCTGCCACCCCTGAAGCACAAAACTGGATGAGATTCATACAAAATATTACATTACTTCAACTACTACTCAAATACACCTTTTAGAGTGCACACCAAAACAATCTGGACTGATAAATAGCACTCCAGGTAAGAGGGAAAATATGTATTTTTGATTTGGAGTCCCTTTAAATTACACAACGTGTAAAATCATTTCTAAAAAGAAAGCACAGTCATAAAGTTATAAAAGCATTTTTATAACAGCCCTCGCCTGTATAGCCCTGGATATTGTCTGTTGTCTGGATATTCTTAATGACAGCAGCTCATGTGTCTCTGAGAGGCGGACAGAGAGGGAGTGGATGTCATCTCGGATGCCGGACAAGCATCAGAGCAGCTTAATCAAATCGGAGTGAATTGAGTTTGTAAATGGCAGTCAAGCAGAGCTTTGTGTGTCCCACACACACTATGCAGAGCAGAGGTGTGTGTGTCTGTACGCCAGCGGCACCATCTCTGCTGCACGATAAATGAACCAAACAAAAAGGTTTGACCTACGTCTTGTTTTAAAAATAATAACCCTTGAAACACCTTCCTTTTCTGTTACTAAGAGGCTAGTCTGTACACAGGGTTAACGTCACAGTCATAAACAAAAACCCATGAAACTGTTGTTTACAAGAATGAGTTTTTTGTGCATGAGGTGCTTTGTCATAATGAAGTTCTTTGTCTGCATCTCTTTTTGTTTCCTCCTCCCTCTCTGACAGGTGTGCAAAGTCAAGTCAGATAAAGACAGTTTCCAGCAGTAACATCTTCTTCAAAGGCAGCAGGTTCAAATACAGGTAAGACGGTATTCAAGTCAGTTTTCAGAAAAGGAGGAACACTTTTACAGGTAATGCAGTGACAGACAGAATTTTGACTGCAAAAGATGCGTAATGTGTGCTCAAGGAAAGTGAGCGAGATCTATATGTGCGACGAGAGTTGGAAACGAAAAAACGGGGAGCCACAGGAGAGAAGGTTATATGTGAATTAAGTGAGAGATATAAGGATACAGAATCAGATTCAACCACTTGAGAGATTTTATACATGCAAATTCATCTACGGTTCATCATCAGGTCATCACTCAACTGCTCCATCATTCTACTTTGCAATTATACTTAACCTTTTACTGTAGATACATTGCGAGTTTGAGGAAAACCAACTACAGTGACCATCCTCTGACCTGAGACATTCGAATACCACACATACTGATTTATCTTCAGCCCATTAACATGCCTCTCCTTCTTGTACATCAGCACCTACATCCAGCTTGGCGCTAGTTTCTGTGATTTTCTGACCCTAATATGACAAAATCTCTATATAAGTCTGGAATTGAAGCCATGTTAGCTCCAATTCTCCTCTCGGACAAAGCTCTTTATCGGGCTTACACTTCAGTCCGCTCCATTTCATCAGCTAGCTAAAGCAGTTTAGCTCAAGGGCTCAGTGATGAGTAATAGCATATGGTGGAGTTTGCTTTGAAATAAGCGAATTGGTCACTTGTGCAAATGCAAAGAGGAAAGACATTTGTGGTCCACAAATAGAGGCAGCTTTCTCAAAGCAGAACAGATCAGATCCGTATTGAGCCAGGCCGATTACGGCTCCTCGTAAAGCTTTTTCCAGCATAGACCCACGTTTGTCAGCACACAGTATTGATGTGACTCTCATCTTGTACTATCAAGTGGATGTCTACCACCCCAGCTGTTTCATCTCACCCTCTAATTTACAACCCAACCATCAATCTGAGCAACAATAGACTAATGGGTGGGATGGTGGAGCCTGCTGGCTTGAAACAGGGCAGTCAGAGTCCAGAAACTCCAGTCACCCAACAATCAGACTAATGGAGCTACTGACCCTGCTGGCAGGAAGCTGCCAGCTCAGCAGCACAGAAACACCATTGATTGTGAGCAACAACTGCACAAGACAGATGAAATTTATTTTCTGGTGTAGTTCTTTCAGTCAGACTCGCTTGTCTCCAGCTTGATGCAGACACAAAGACAAACATCATGCTGATTTCAGCAGCTTTTCATTGGCATCCTATCTTAATTTGAGTCCTCAAGGAGGACCTATTACCCTCATTTTCAGGTTCATACTTGTATTTTGGATTTCTACTAGAACATGTTAACATGCTTAAATGGTCAGAAAACACCTAATTGTCCTCATATTGTCTGTGCGGTGACACCTATATTCACCCTCTGTCCAAAATACTCTTGTTTTAGCTCCTGTCTCTTTAAGCCCCCCTCCCAAAACAGCCCAGTCTGCTCTGATTGGTCTGCGTTTCTGGGTCCACTGTATCTCTGCATCTCTACACTGTAATTACAGCCAATAGGTGGGTTTCCATCCACCTATTTTTATTCGCATTTTCAACAATTGAAAAAAGAAATTTGAATGGAAACGCCAGAAATTCGAAAAAGGGCCGAAATATCGCAAAAAAGTTTTTACACTTGGAGGGGGTGGAAAAGTCAGCGTGTCGATATTAGGAAAATGCGACTTTTGGCAATGGAAACAGATTTAGCGAATAAACAATGACGTAGGCTACCGAATCCTACTTCTACTTCACACGCACACCTGTGTGAACTTAGAGAGAGGGAATTACTCCAGTGTCAGGTGAGTGTAGGCTATTTCACAGCTTACCTGAATAGACTGGATGTGTTGAATACCGCTGCATCATGTGCGCTGCCTGGTGTACCAACACAGACATCACGGCATTATGTAGGCTACGCTGACAACGCTGATATGAGTGTGATGAGAGCACTCGCAATAGCCAAGAAGTTCCCAAGGAATCTCTCCATCTCGTCGTAGTCATGGATGTGCCGGTAATTGTTTACATCAGTTGTGGACATGAGACGCTCTCAATGACGTCATCTCACGGCGCCCTCTTCTTCTACGGGTGTTCTTTTGCATTTTATTTTTCATGAGAAGCGCCACCTTCTGCTCGACCTGTTGACTCCCAATACTCGCAAGACAATAATGAATGGAAACGTGCATAAATTCGCATTTTCTTTTGCGCATTTTCACAAAATATGCTTAAAATTTGCGATACATTTGGATGGAAACCCAGCTAATGACTATAACAGAGGATACTGGCAATTTCGGAAAAGAAAACAATAAATGCTTCCAAACACAACCAGACATGTTCCAGCAGGAATATGATCTGAAATCATAGAGAAATTTATATCAGCATCAAGATTATGTTTCCTTGATGTTAGCATGTCGCTACATGTAGCAGTGTTGCCTATGTAATGTAAACACTTGAAGCAGAGTGCCTGGAGCAGACATGAAGAAATATGTCATGAGCACATCCTGATTTTGCCAAGTGGTTGTTGTCCTGAGAACAACATTTCATAGCCCTACCTCAACCAATCAACGTTTGTGATGTCACAGAAGAGAACACTGCTGCCAGAGCCCTGCAAAATATATACCAAACAGCTGTGCAAAGGGGCGCAATGTACAAGATGAGACCCAGCCTGAAAGTTGTACTTTAGTTTACACTAGTCTGCTGCTAATTGCTATTATTTTGCTGTCATGGAAATGTGCTCACATTAGCTTGCAAAGTTGAGCTAACAGTTAGCCAGGTAGGGTGCTAACTGCTCATTATTAACTCCTTGATCATAACAGAATACATTCACTTTCCATCTTGCTCATTTTATAAAGGCCACTACAAGAAAATGTGCTCTTTTGTTTGGATTGTCAGAGACAGTGAGTTATAGATGTTTGATTCTGGCTGCCAGAGTAAGTGGACTAGCTGTAGCACACTAGCATTAGCATGCTAACATTTTTTTCCAGGACTGGATCCGGTGACAGAAAGTATTGCGTAATGAAAGTGAGGCTTTTAGGGAACTGATCTAAAGCACATGATAAACCAAGAACACCTATTAATGTGGTGGCAGCAATCACTGTATTATTATACAGTATGTCACAGAAACTAGGGGAAAGCATGTTAGGTCCTCTTAAATAGCCTACAATATGAGCCTGATTGAGGTCTGAGGAGTTCAAGTAGGTCTGTACGTGTGTCAATTAAAACAAGAGGTGACTGAACCTCTTATAGATTTTTTTCTGTGCACAGTAATGACCTGTCAATACTATTTGTTTGCTGCTTTCTGTGACCTTTGCCTTAGTCTATATGCTTTAAAAAACATTTTACTACTGTTCTTTTTTTTCTTAAAGCCATTTTTAATGAAGCTTTCAAAAAAAGCAACAAGAACAACATTTTAATTACAGTATTTTTCACAGCAGTTGCAACCGTTTGTCTTTGTCTTTCTTGCAATGAATGTGTGTTTCTCTCTGTTAGTGGAAGAGTAGCCAAGGAGGTGATAGAGGCCAGCTCTAAGATTCAGAGAGAGCCACCAGAAGTGCGCAGGTAAGGACAAGTGATGATTCACCTGCACTCTCTCACACACTTAGAAATTAAATTATTGCCGGTCTGCTTATTTGCAGTAATACCCTACTACTGAGTGATATTACACAGGGTTCCCATGCGTCCTTGACATCCTTAAAGTTAGCAAATTTTCAGGATAAAAAACAAGGCTTCAAAGGTTTTTGAAAACAGTTTTGACAAGCCATGCTGCTTGACGGCACTCTGCAAGTTAACAGTAATAAACTTTGATCTATGTCTCAAACTATGCCTTGTTTGGTCCTTGAATTTGACATAATTGGGCCTTGAGAGTCATTGACAAGTCCTTGGAATTGATTTTTGAGTATTGTAGGAAACCTATTTACAAGTAAAAATCCATTATTATCCATTTATAGAGCAAAAGACGTGCAAAGAAAGGCTGTGAAAATAAAGCAACATCTGGAGCAGACATTTTGATTATGCAAGACAATACACATCTCAACGTAACGCAAAAAGCAGTCATTGTAATTGATGTTTGTGTTTTCAGAGCCCAGTTTGGTCAGAGTCGAAGTTTTAACTCTCTGAGCCACAAAAACCTCATCATGAACATGGAACCACTGGTACCTGCACTGCCCTCCACCAACGAATACGAAGAGACGGCCACAGACAATGGTAGGATGTTACTTAAACCACACACACGCACACACACCCGTGCCCTCCTGCCACAGACTTCTGGAAAGTCACATGTGGTCTCCCTTGTGTATGGAGCAGCACATGCACATTCACAACCCTCAGACAGAAAGCGTTAATTGAGCAGCTGATGCTCCCATCCCTCCATCAGTCTTGTCTCCCTGGAGACACCAATTGCAGCATGCTAAAAATACCCTTCCCATGATCCTCTCTGAGTTTACCACCATGCCTGTGTGTGTCTGTGTGTCCATGTGTCTGACTTGGTGTCTGTTTTACAGAGGAAGGTACACGGAAACAGGCCCAGCTTGTGTTATCATTAAGGAAAACTCAATTAGAAGTTATTTGTTTGGCTCCGATGTGTCTGTCTCTGTTTATGTCCTTGTTTGCTTCTGTGTGCACAACATGCCGCCTTGTGTGTGTGTGTGTGTAAATGTTCAGTGGTTGCATCATAACAGTGAGAGTCAAGCACATCCATGCTCATCTCATGTTACGATATGAGTATTATGATTAAATATAGTGATTTATTACCTTTTTTTCAAATTAGGTCCTGCAAAGGAAAACTTGTCAACATCTGTTTTATCTAATAAGATTAAGTTTTCAGTCTGTTCATCTCACTTCAGCCATTTTTTGCAGCAGCAAAATGTATCTAGTCGACTGAAAAAACAATTGACTATATTATTCTAGTAGGCTACCTAAAGCTTAATATGTATTTGTCATATTAATAATTTACATAATAAGAAATTGATACTTGGCACTGTGTGATGATACAATATTGTCACACAAAAATATTGCGATACTTAAGTTTTTTTACATCACCGCTAGTTTATTTCTGTTTTTCAGATCAGCAGCAGTTCATTTTATGGGTTTATTATTTCCTAATAATTTCCATTAAAGTCCTAGAATGTTTTCAGGAAGTACAAATTACATAGAATAAATAAATAAATAAAGTAAAGTAAAATAAAATAAAATAAAATAAACTTAAATTAAATTAAATTAAATTAAATTAAATTAGATAAAATAAAAATACAAATACAAATAATAATTCTGTAAACGAAAATTGTGATTTAAATCCAAGTAAATGTTCATTAATTATTCTTTTATTAATGGAAACTTATCCTTCATTTATGTGGAATTGTATGCTGTAGTTGACCTTCATGTTTTCATGTTTTTTGCAGAGGACTAAGAGACTTAAGTTTAATGTTGAGCTAGCAATTGATTGGAATCAATTTATTAGAAGTGCACAAATCAAACAGTGTCTATTTACCCTTATCGGTATTACATTACATAGTTCTTTCTAAGGAATGTTGAGCATATCATTTAGACATTAAGTAGGAGTATGTAGCCACAGTGGTGAGGTGCATGATGAAAGATATTTCAGTGGAGCTATCCTTCAGCCAGCCTGTTGACACCTGGCTCACAGCTGAACTAAGATCAGTTCTCCACCCATGAGAGAACAGAAGCGTAGGGTCCGATGAGGTAACGTGGTCGAGCAGAGCAACACTGCCCAGGAGAAAACCTAATGAAGCAGCACAGAGCAGTTGGTATTTAAGGGTTTTTCCCCAGGACACCACCTTCCCCGAGTAGATTTATGCAGCCTATAAAAAGTACTCACTACACTGTGGGCTTCAATGTTTCCCTCGTGACATTTTTTCCACGTTATCGTTATTCTCTGTCGCCTTTTCTCTCTGTTATTATTCCTGACAGTCTCCACCGCGACCTGTTACCTGATTAAAGCATAAATCTTGTTGTTAGGAAGGAGAAAGCAGGGTATGGTTACACAAGATAACACAAGAGCCAGGAGTTAAAGGAGATGGAGAGAATATGAGAGAGGAGAAAATGGACTGTAGGGCTGATTGAATGAACAGAGGTTCGGCCGGATGTGCTCCACAGGCTCAAGTTGGATATAAGGATGCACAGGAGGGAGGAGTGTGTGTGTGTGTGTGTGTGAGAGAGTCAAAGCTCGCCAGGAGGAAGTGAAGGTGAATGTAAGACCAGTGGAAGGTTGTATTACAGAAGACATTGGACAGAAGAGAGGTGTAAGAAAAGGCAAGAAAAGTTATTTTAATGAGAGTGCGTGTGTCTGGTAGTTAAAATGACAAGGGCGTAGCTTTGGTTTCAGAAGTAAGGAGGAGGAGTAAGGAGTCAGGTGTTAAATAAATAAATATTAAATAAAAATATATATCACTTTAACAAATGACACATTGTGATTATATAGATAATCAAGCTTTCAATAATAATGTTAATTCAGCTGTAGATGTTTGAGGTCTAGCTAATTTTATCTCCTTTATATCCTGTTTGGTAGTTTAATCTACAGCAGTGTGTCATATTCTATAAGATCATCATGTGTTTGTAGCGTGGTTGTCCTGTAAAAACCACGTATCTTCAAAAAGTCACTTTTCCAACACAGTCCTTCTCCGACCTTGTTACATATCGACATTTGATCATGAACTTTCCACGTCCCAGTATGACGTGCGAGGTACCCTAGTTGCGGTGGATGTTGATGTTCTGGAACGCCGTATCAAGTTCTGCCTGTTGCCTGCAGTGTCTTCTTTCAAAATACACTTCCATTTTCACAGGAAATTTTCCATTAACATACAGTCTCTTTTAAAATAAATGCACTACAGCAGTACAACAAGCGACTTTTTTTTTCCTTCAGCAACTAATGGATGTGGTTAGGTTGAGGAAAAAGATTTGGCTTTATAATCTTCTTAGATGTGAACACTGCTCTCCTGGGTGAAAGTCTGTGTTTATTGGACCCATTCACCACCCCTCGTCTCTGCCCTACTTGGACTTTTGTCCCCTTAGCTTTCATTTGTGTCCCGCCGCGTTTCAATTTTATTTATAAAGCCCAATATCACAAATAACAATTTGCCTCAGAGGGCTTTACAGCACATGACATCCCTCTGTCCTTTGGACCCTCACAGCAGATAGGGAAAAACTCCCCCCAAAAAACCTTTAACGGGAAAAAAAAAGAAGTTATTGCCCAAGCATCTGATTTTGATGACTTTGAAGTGAGAGCAGGTTGACTTTTAATGAAAAACAGTCCTGTCTTCAGCTTTGTGACGATGCATTTTCCAGCTGATCCAAGTTTATTTAGCATAAAAATTAGAAGAATTTTCTAAACCCTTCATTCTTTACTTTTTCAAAAAAGAAAAAACAAAATAATTTGTTTTGTAGTACACAATGTGACTATGTGACTACCAGACTATGAACTCTCTCACACCGTTTACAGTCTGTGATTACTCTGATCAATATTTATCTTTTAGAGCCATGACATCATGTCCTTTTTCGGGACACTGTGTGCGGACTGAAATGAAATGTGACCGTACCTTAGGGCCCAAGCAGGCCATTTCCTGATGTTGCCTCCTGCTCTGCTCCTGAGCCAGGAAACCAAACCAACCACAGAAGCAGCAGGCAGAGAGGGAGGGACGTCACAGAACACTGTCCTTAACTGCATTACCTTTAACTGATGCTCAGTTATCTTTAGAAGAGAATATTAACCATAAACAGATGTTTACGTCAAAACATGCAGAGGAGCTGGCAGTATCTTTTTAAGCCCTGAGTAGTGTCTGAGCCAAACAATCACTGTTGCTCATAAAGCTTATTGCAGTGAGTGTGTAAATTTTTTTATCAGCTCAGTCCAGTTTCTATCATCTGGATTTTGGCAACGAGACAAAGTTTAGAGAGACGTTAGTGCATAAATCCAACTTTTTTCCATCCAATCATCCATCCATCCATCCATCCATCCATTCATTGACCAGCGACTTTTCTTCTTTCATAGGCATGGGACCCTTCTTCTCTTGTTACCTAACACCTTCCCTCCATTATTTACACCCCACCCTCTTCCTCCCTCCCTCCTTACATCCTTCATTCTCACACATCGACCCGACCTGTGACCTTTAAACCTTCACACATGCACGGTACAGTCATGTTGTGCCATTACTCTCTTCAGACTGTTGATGGACTTCTCCTTATGATCACCGCCTCACTTTCTCCACCTCTCCTCCTCTCACTGTCTTTCTCTCATCTCTCCTCATCCCATTTAGAGCAAAATCAATTCTTCTTGGCTCAGGGTCAAAGAGCTGCAGCAGTAAGCATCCCGCCTGTCTCGGTTGGTTAGTTTGGGCGGGGCAGGAGGTAGTCATCAAATCAAGAGCCTTGTGCATCACTGACAGGATGCAGGCTGAGTAATGAAATAAGATTCAATTTAAAAATGCCTTGTTTCGCTCTGCAGTCCTGCCACTCTGTGTTATGTGCTACTCAATAAAATTAAAGGCGTTATTTTTTTTTATTATTTCAAAAAATGTTGAACCATGCAACAGTGGAGGATTAATAATAAGCTGCTGATGGAAATGTTTTGGATTTTACACTTCTCATTCTCTGAGAAGATATTACCCGTCAGAGGGCACAGTTCTCGAAGACATCAGGTGACGTGAAGTGAAGGCCGGGATGTGCTTGAAATTAACTAGTGTGTGTGAAGTGTCATCGAGCTACATCTGAAGGCAAAGTGTTTAAAGACATAACAAATAGACACAGTTGAAGGTGTCATAAGGAGCAGGGAGATGCGATGAAACGTACAAATGCGAATAACGGCGCACACTATGGACAGTTTCTTCTCAATGGAGTTCATGGTGTTGCATTCAGTTGTACACACATAAAGTGACAGAAACAGTTATATGAGGATTTTTTAAAAAGAAATTAAAAAGGAGAAGTTCAAATCCATCCTAAATCATCACCTTGACACACCTGACCTATCGCTGAGTGAAATGGATGTGCTTGTTGGAGGGTGCTTTCTGAAAGTTGCGTGAATGCATGCAGAATGTCTCTCTCTGCACAAAGGCTTCTATCACTTTTTGGGTGTATAATGAATACAACAACATGAATGCCTAGGATTTAGGCGGATATACTGTAGTGGCACATGACACAATTTTATTTCGATGCGATCGAAGGGCCTGCGATCCATATGAGATGATATTAAATGCCCATTTAACACAATCTTTTACAAAAGAAGCTGACACCCATTTTGTTTTTGGTTTTGGCCATAAAAGATATAAACAACACATGAATGATGTAAGCAATTGTAACTACTTAAGTGCAGTAAAGTTTACTTTAATCTGACTCCACTAACACACATAAAACAGCACATGGGATGAGTTATCTTTCAGGGCTTTCTGTCAGAGAGTCCTTTCTGAAGGAAATCTTTTAATTTTAAACCAAACCATCATTTTTTTTCATAAAAGCTCAGGTCTATCTGGCTTAAAGCCCTGAAGGCAAACTTCTCCAGCTATAAAACATGGATAAACAACAACCTTTGCTTAACAAAAGTATAACCTCCAGCTGAGTAAGAACTGTCAAGGTCCAGAGACAAAATAATTGTTTATTTGCTTGTCACTCATTATTAGCTTTAGCATGTTTAGCATTGTATAAATTAGCCTGGAAGCTAGCGGACCTCGACGATGAGAGCATTGGAAAAACACTGATTTAAATTTTTTTTTTTTTTTTTTTTTTTTTTTACATAAAACTGCTTTGTTGAGTGTTTTTACTGGGTTAAATCATCAGGTACGTTTGTTTTGGAGAGCAAGAGACCTCTGCGGTAATTTGGCACACAATAAAAATGTCCTGAATGTCCGAATCTCACAGAAAAAAGGTGAGCAGACATGAGCAGGTGCTGGGCTAGCAGCCTGTCTCAGATGAGCCAAACAGTGTTGGAGAAACACTGATTTGTAATGTGAAACTGTTTTATTCAGTGTTTTTACAGGTTTTAATCACCTTGTCTGTTTTTTTTTTTTTTTTGGAGAGGAAGAGTCCTCCGTGGATAATTCAGCTCACTGTAAAAACCTCCTGCATAATGAAAACTCAAAGAATTCTAACCAGGGGAGGTTTCAGCTGTTAGAATCTGCAGTCCATAAATCATTCCCCATTTCAGCAGTTCAGTCAAACCAGTTCATTTCAAGCAAATCCCCACCTTTGAACAGTCAAACGCTGACTCTTTTAGGAAGGTTGCTGCAAGGACTTTGGGATAAAGTGTCCTCAAGATGGTTTAGGATCACCATCTATATTCAGAGCACTAATCTCAGCCATTAGAGGGGAAACAGGAAGCTGACCCAAGGTCAATGGTGACCTTGCTCTGTTTGTATAGCCTGTCCCCTTCTTATCTACCAAAATCCATACACAAACACACACACACACACACACACACACACACACACACACTGGTCATGTATTGGCCACGGCTATCACTCATGGATGTTTCATTGGGATTAGACAATACAGGTCTCACATCTGAGGCTTCTTCACACTCCTGCCATCACGCAAACTTACTGTACAGTTAAATTCATTTTCATGCTGCATTTTGTTTCGTCACAGTCGACACTTGCCTCATAATCAGTGTGTTTAAGTGGGTGAAGTTTGCCTCTGTCTGTCAGTGCTGGCATGTAACAGATTTCTTGCGGAGTGAAACAGAAATAATTGTGTCTGGTAAGAGGAAAAGACTGAGAAAAAGACAGACTTGCAGAGAGGAAAAGAAAGTGATCCCCATCCCATCCTGGGTCAGGCCTGCCCCCCTGTAATCAGAGTTAGATTAGCTGCCCCTCTGCAGCCAGGACCACCTGGTTATATATAGAAACTGTAGCTTTGGGCCTGATCCTCCTCTAATGCCCCTCCACTCTTTGTTAACATCGCTGACATTCACAGGAGGGCCATGTCTGTGTATCAGAGAGAGAGAATGTCTCTGGTGTATGTCTCTCATCATCTCTCTCAGTGTGTATGTATAGGCGTGTGTGTTGGTACCCATCCTGGCCTCAGAGCTCGGCTGGCAGCCCGGTCAGTTGGGGTGTGGGAGTCTTACCGCAGACAGCTGCGTTTGAGGTCTGTTGTCAGACTGAACGATGGAGGTTATCGAGCACAGGAACAGCAGTGATGTTGGAGGCGGCCTCATGCAGAGCAGCATGGAGCTGGGAGTTAGCGACCGACCCAACATAGGCGACACCCTGAGCTGTGGGAGCCAGGGCAGAGCAGGGGGACTCGGGCTGGACATGACCCCGGAGAGGCTGGAGGGTGAGGGAATGGAGCAGGGACAGGCCGGGCCTCTTGAAGTATTCCACCCAGGGGAGTCGGATGAACAGGAATCATCCATTGTGGTGGCTGAGGCCTTGAGGTGCCAGGTGAAGATAACGACACGGCGGAGCCTGCATCTACGTATAGCCAATCACACGGCCCGGGATGTCTATGTACGGCTGGTGGGGAATGGGGGACGCATCGCTGGGATCCATACTGGCCTTCAGAAAAGTCTGGAACAGAGTAAGAGTGGGTGGAAAATGCAGAAATGTGTCAGAAATACATCAAGATGCAGTTTATTGCTTTGCATCTCTTGTTTTGCAGTTTAATGGCTTTCAGTGGAGTTTCAAACACATTACATGAAAACTGGAGTGCAGGCCTTTCCATCTTTTCAATGTGATGCAGCTTTACACATATCTTTTTACGTTAAAATCAGTATCGAGGAAATCAATCAATGCACAATGTATGTGCACGTTTAGCCCAGTAGTTGGGTTGCCAGGTTTGTTGTGGCAACCGCGTGTTGCAAACTGTGAGTGTAATCTCTCAAACATCCTCAGACTCCTAAGAGACCACTTCAATGTGTGTGTGTGTGTGAGAGAGAGAGAGAGAGAGAGATTAAGTCATATTCAGCATGCACAGTAACATACTGTGATAAAGTAACTACATTCTAATCCACCATTAATAGCTACATTATAGGACAACACTTAAACATGCTGTGTTTTCTGTCTGTATATTTGATGTATAAAGAGAGGTGGTAAACAAATTTGTTGTAAAACAACAGGCTGAAGGATTAAAGAAGGAATTTTGAATATTTGGATGGTAGATCTGTGAATGAGAGGTTTGAATAAACCTGCCATAACACTGAAAGATCACCTTAAACAGTGGTCATTTTCATGCTTTTATTTCTGTTTAGGTTTTATATGTCCATTTATGAGGTTGGTAGTTTCTTTACTTTAAAACCAACTTAAACATTTTGAGTAATTGCAAAATGGCAAAGGCAAATTTAAGACCTTTTTTTAAGTAAAGGTTTAAAAAACGTTTGGATCAAAGCATGAATATAAAGATTTAATTTACCTCCTTGCAATTTTTATTTAGTTCTAGTGATCATTTGATAAAGCTGATAACTACCTATTTAAGAATACACATTAAAACAGGGGCATTGGGGTGCCCCTTCACTTACTGGCCTCATTACGTTGGTGTATCTCCACTCTGCTGAAGTATCCTTGACCCGACACTGGATCCTCATCAGGTTTAGCAGTGATGCTTTACAGCTGATCCTGTTTCACTTAACTGCACACAGAGGGCGAGTATAAGAGGTTATTCCACCATAGTAAGAGGTGCTTAGTAATCCCTAAAATACATAAAGATGAGTGGCTGAAATTAAATATTTAAAACTTCTCATGAGTATCAGGATTCCTGTGTGTTGTAGCACGAGTTGAAGAGATCATATTGACAAAGAGACGAGCTGAGTAAACATACAAGCGACGGCTCTGTTCTTGCACACATGCACAGTTGCACAGATAAATATACTTTGGAGGTGTTTGGGTGTCGATGATGAGGTTGCAGGACAGAGATGAATAGGTCTGTCAGTACTTGCATAACAGGGGAAAACCCTGCTCTGTGTGTATGATTGCTTGTGTGTGTGGTGGCCACACAGGAATGTAGCACCTTGAAGTGTGAATCACCTCTTCTAAGGAGAGGCTTGTGTCTGAGCTAACGGGACAGAAAGCAGACAGTGTTACAAATGAGGAAACAGCAGAAGCAGCAGAGTAACTGTATTCTTTGTGTACAGTGGATTTCTTACTTTTGACCTGGAATGATGTAAAATGAACATTGCTGCCCACAGAGTTAAATAAAATAAATAATGAATAATAATGCTACTATTTTCATTTACTGATACAGGGTCATTTTTGTTGGTCAGCTGTCATTTATGAGCCTTCTAAGTGTCAATAAAAAACAAATATTTACTATAATTTAGACAGTTTTCATGCCTTGGTAACTGGTTGGCTCAGAGGTTTTGAATGATGCGTTTTTCTGTAAATGAATATAGTATATACTACTCCATCTACGTCCCAACCCTCACCTAGTCATGAGCTCTGGGTAGTGATTTAAAGAATGGGATCGCGGATACAAGCAGCCAAAATGAGTTTCCTCTGTGGAGTGGCTGTGCTCAGCCTTAGAGATAGGGTAAGGAGCTTGGACATCCGGAGGGAGCTCGGAGTAGAGTTGCTGCTCCTTTGTGTTGAAAGGTGTCAGTTGAGGTGGTTCAGGCATTTGATCAGGATTGCTTGGCCTGCTGCCCCTGTGACCCAGCCCTGGATGAGTAGAGATGGATGGATGGATGGATGGATGGATACAGTATATAGTGAGATAAAGGTGGTGTTTTTGAATAATCATCTGACCTGTCAATTAGCAGGAGTCTGATGAGATCAGTGTGGGAAGGTTGTACTATGTACTAAAAGTCGTGCTGGAGTTTTGAGCTCTTTACAAATCTCCATCCAGTGAGCACAGAAAAAAAAACTACAGATCCCATGAAGTAACTACAGCCAAGGGAGTTTGGGAACTTACTCCTTGTAACTTCGTTACATCCTATCAATAACATTAATTAACACTCTCTTCCAAAGTCATTTTTCTCAACTTTTTGTAATAATATCTGCTGTCTAAAAATGTCTGCAATCTACAGGACTCTGTCCTGCTGTTATTGTAAGGCAGATTTAGTCTATATACATTTCAGCAACAGAGCAAAGTGCTTCACATAAAACATCAAAAGCATTGAGACAAAGTGCAAAAGAGAGACATTATAAACAAGCATTTAATACAATTAAAAACAGTCAGTAAAGAACCAGAATAGTAAAATAAAAACAAGCTCAACAGAAAAAGACAGGTATAAAATGCAAGAATAAAAGTTACAGTGCAGAGTAAGAAATGACCACATATTTGATTTACTTAAATACAGCGACATATAAAAAAATCTTCAGCCATGATTTAAAAGAACTGAAACTTGTAACAGATCTGCAGTTTCTGGGATTTGAGATATATGGTGTATGAAAACTGAACGCTGTTTCTCCATGTTTAGTTTTGACTCTGGGTAACAGAAATCAGACCTGTTCCAGATGACCTGTAGACATGTCAGAGCAAGCTGAGACCCCTCAGTGTTTAGCCTGCAAGCGTCTAGTACGGTGTTGATTAAAGGCCACCACAAACCTTAGAACTGATGACCAATATTGGTTTTAAAAAAAACAAACTAAAAACGAGCAACACAACACACTTCATAAGAAAGTACTTTTCATCTCCTGCCAGAGGCTCCAAGACAAACACTCCTAAGCTGCACTTTTACTTCATGCCACATTATATATAATACTTTGGATGTCCTTGTGTACATATAAACCCATATGGGATGCTTCCTGTTGTGCTGTAGAGTAGAGGCTCTCTCTGTCAGGCTGTGACAGAGGTTCCACAGCAGCACTGGTGTAGGAGCCATATCTAAGTTTATGTGTAATCATATAATTTACTGATTTTTGTGTATTTGTCTTTGCAATATGTACACCCTCCAAAGGTGGTGAGGGCGCTGAAGTAAAGATAATATTTAATGCAGCGTATGAGTGTACAGATTAACAGAAGTCTTTGGTGCTTGGACACCAGAGGGAGATATTTTGTGTTCGAGGGACATCTGAGTGACAGCTGGATAAATCCCCCCCATGGAGTCCAGACACTGGTGGCGGTGGTGGCTGCTGACTCTGAGATCTGCTGCACAACTTGTTATACAGTATCATTCACATCATGCATCGTATGTGCCATTTTGTTAACTTGGAGTATAGCCATCTCCTCTTTTCCTTCATTGTAATACAGTTACTTTAACACATCAAGCATGGGTGTGTCAGTGTGAGGAGGACCTGAGACCTGAGTGTGAAAATCTCCTTTACTTTATATTTTGTTCAGTATAATGAATCTGTATCCATCTTGCCCTGTATGTGGTGTGCATCTGCATTGTGAGAAGCTGAATTATGATAAATTCAGACTAATACAGGCCAAGTCCGATGCCAAATTTTCCTAAAGCAGCAACCAGTAATGTTGAGATATGTCCAGCTTCCTCACTTCTCTGTTGTTTGCTCCTCTCATATTTCTCCTGCTTTTCCTGTTTTCAGGTTTAGTGCCCCCCTCTCTCTCCGAGTTCATTTACTCGTTGCCTTTTTGCTGACTCTGTTTCCATGGTAGCTGTCACCGCTTGCTCCTCAGGTTTTCCTCTCCCTCCTTCTCCGTCCTTCTTTAATTTCTCTCAATTCATAGTTAAATCAGTTGGCATGGCAACAGATTAGTCAGTTTGGCCTTGACGTTCAAACAAACCCCCGCCTGTCTTCGATATTTCAACCTTTCTTTCATGACCATTTCTAGCAGTGTGTGTGTGTGTGTGTGTGTGTGTGTGTGTGTGTGATCACGAGATAGAGTCTGGATTAGAGAGGTGTTGATGAGCTGAATCATATGTCACTGATGTTTACCGCCCAGCTCCTGCTTAATCCAATGCAGGAAGACAGCTGGGCTTATTTTTAACACACACACACACACACAGGCGTTCATATTCAGATTCATCGTGCACACTGACGCATCAGTGATGTCAGAGAAACTCATCATTAAGTCAACACCTCTGAGTAAAGTGCATCGACACAAACACGCTGCGTCCTCAGCTCTGTTGTCAGGCCACGTCACATCAGCAGGAATGACTGTTTCACTGCAGCATTTCAATAGAGCCGTAAACTGAAATCAGCCTGCGTGAATACAACAACAATTCAAACAGTATCAAGGAGTCCATTGCAGCCTGAACTGTATTACTCACACACAGTTAATGTCCCCTGTCAGCATCCATAGGCCAAATGAGATGAATAATTTTGGTGTTGAATAAAAGTATGATTGCCCTCACATTTTCAGTGTTGAAGCGAGGTTGGGTATTTTTTATTCTTTTATTTTAGATGTCAATATTATGGGTGATATCTGTAGGTGCTCTATCCTTTGGAAATATGGGAACGCCATCATGTGGATCAAGTGTTGCACTGCAGCGTAACAAGCTACAGTTGCAGTTGTCCCAGTTACATACAAAATAACCGTGTTTTATGTATTTGATACATTCACACTGCGAATGTGAACTCTGTTGTCCCAGAAACCCAAAATAAGTCAAGCTATGTCAGCAATTGAGAAAAAAACACAAACATTACTACTAATTATTTCTTGAGAAAATACATTTTTGCCTGATATTTGTGACGATTCATCAATTGAAATAGCTAAATAGTGTTGTTTTGTGCATACTGTAAATTGCAGAAATGGCAAATTATCAATATTAGTACCAAGTGTATAAAGTACATCATACTATAGTATTAGCATAGTATGACTAAGGGTACATAACAGCCAAAACCAGAATCAGAGGAATCAGAATCAAGTAGATTATCACATGCAAGGAATTTGCCTTGTTGTTTTGGTGCATAGACAAGAAACTATTATATATAGTTATACTATAACTATTAAAAGATACTGTTTAAAGGGACATTGTGTAACATTTTCAGTTGTTTACTGGCAAAAATTGATGTCTGCATTCATAAATATGTCATCACTGGTGTACTATTACCTCCACCAATAATCTGACTTATTCTCGTAAAAGGAGAATTTCGGATTTGTTTGTACATTGTGCAGGTAAGTCGTCTGTGGGGTTCCATTACGTTTCGCCATCTTGAGAATACACCCGCCAGCAAGGGACATACAGCACCGCCTTCAGCGTTTTCGTTGAGAGCCAGGCCAGCACTGCGTGACTGAGGAGCCGAAGGAGAGGAGCAAGAGGTGCTTCGCTACTACCCTGGCAAATTTGAAACAAAGTCCCACTCTTTGAGCATAATGCAGGATCATGCATATGCAGCATCATGGGAGACGGAATCCTTGTCGCCAAGAAAGCGCAAAAGGGAATAGAAAAGGCAGCGTGACCGGCGAATTAAAAAAATGAAGGCCCACATCGGGGTAGCCTTTCCCAGGTAGAGAGAGCTGCTGAGGGAGAATGGTAATGCGATCACAGGCCAGCGCCTCTGTTAGCCAGTCGCTAACAGCCTCATCCCTCTCCTCGCATCACTGCGCAGCTGTTAGCTGTTAGCCGCTGTTAGCCACTGTTAGCGCTGGCCTGTGATTGTATTACCTTTCTCCTTCAGCAGCTCTCTCCACCTGGGAAAGGCAACCCCAATGCTGACCCTTGTTTTTTTAATTCGCCGGTCACGCTGCCTTTTTGATTCCCTTTTGCACTTTCTTGGCGACGAGGAGTCCGTCTCCCATGATGCTGCATAATACATGATCCTGCATTATGCTCAAAGAGTGGGACTTTGTTATGCGGCAGTAGTGCCGCTGGCCACTAACAGCTGTTAGCGGCGCAGTAATGCGAGGAGAGGGATGAGGTGTGTGAGGTTGAGCCACTTGTCAGTTGTCAAAGGACAAGACGTGATTGGTTTGTTTCAATTTACATCCGCCCCAACAGTCCTACATTGTAAACACAGCCAGCATGGTGAGGAGGGGGTTTGTCAACTCGCGTTGCGTGTGTCTGTGTAGGAGCCTGAATGAATACTCCATGTAGTATTGGATGACATGGTTTCATCAGTGTTATCATAGCTTTTTGGTACACAGCGGCTACAGTTGTTGCAATACATGTTTGAAACAGTGAGGCGCTAGAGTGCGCCATCTGTTTGAATACAATATATGATTTCAACGTTAGATGGGAGAAATTCCTACACACTGTGGCTTTAAAAATATTTACTATGTAACTGTTTCAAATGAAATAACTAGGCAGGAATGTACAAAAATTCTCACAATTTTCTTATGTAAACATTTTGCAAAGAAAAAATCATTTATTCTTCTTAGTATGAGAAGACACCTTTTACTTTAATTTTAATAGTTACAAATATGACATAATTCAGTGTATCCAGTCAGTGTGAGAAAAGACTGAATAGACTGTTGAAGAAAATATTAGTAGTAAAATGTAAGCTCTCCAGTCTGATTTGTGTGGTGAGCTGAATCTTTTTGATAGTAGGTCTATATTCCCAAGTCAAAGTTATCTTCAAACATATGGTATATAATGTAGAGTGAAACTGTGTCTTCTGTCTCTGTCCCTCACCAGGTGTTGTTGCTGTGAAGGACTCCGTCCCCCTGTCTCCTCTCAAACCTTCAGCTGCACCCGCAGACACAGAGCAACAAAGTAATGAAGGAGGGAACTCTGCTCTAGGCACCGACCTGCAGGCTCCCCGTGTTTCCATGGAAACCTCAAATCTCCGACCTCAGACACCCAAAGCTGAAGATGAAGTGGAGGAAGACGACGAGGCCAGCGGCCCACTCACCATTTCTGAGCTTGTCTACAGGTCTATAAAAGCGATAATCAACACTTTTATAATAGCCATGTTTTATTTTTTTCAGCTCATTGTTTGTAAATGTCCAGCTCACAACTGATTTGCTGCTCTCATAATAATTTTTTCGGCCGCAGCAGTCAGTGTAAACTGCTCAAAGTTAAAAACCTGCTGTACATTATGTGCTTGGCATCAAGCAGAAGGCAGACAAAGACAAAAGTCAGCAACCAGCTGGTGAACAGTCCAGAGCATTTAGCAGCTACAGAGCCAGGCATTTCCCACAGGAGTTGGTGGAGACCAAAAACAGAACTTAAAGTGAACAAGAGTGGACATTGGACTTACATTTGTCAGGTGGATAGAAACACAGCTCTAAATATATAGTAATGTTCCTATGTAACTGCTGTGAAAATAAGCCACTGTTTACTAACTTATAAAATCACTGTACAGTGTGTCAGTGTTGTGTTTGTTTGTGCCGACCCCCAAGAGGCCAGTTTAAGGTGACAAACTACTTTTAAAACATCTCTAAAATAATGTATCTACCTTTCTGGGCCCATTTGATGGGCGACTGAGGAAAAACTCTTCTACTCAACAGATAAACAGTTAATGTCACACTAGATATGTTTTATTTTTAAGTACAACACCATACATAATCCTACAATGTCCTTTGATTTTGTCTTGTGCTGCTGTGATACTTGAATTTCCCCCCTGGGGGATCAATAAAGTATATCTTATCTTATACAGAGACTAGAAATCAGAATACACAGGTTGAAAGTGGTCACACCACAGATGTGGCTTACGAGTCTTCATGTTTATGCCCAAGAAATAACAAATTAATAGTTAAATTGAGCATAGCGTTAGTTCAGACAGGACATGATGTCAAGCTCAGCTCACGTCCCAGCTACATCAGCTGATCTCAAACAGCCCAATCAACTGATGGAGCAGCTGATTGATGAAGGGAGTCAGCTGATAGATCACATGATTCTTTTCTACGCAACCAATTGGTTAATCTCATTCAGGGCACCCTATTTAAACTGCTCTAGTCTGCCTACTGTTGCTGCTTCCTCTGCAAGCCACTTTGCAACCTGCCTCCACCCCAGCTCCTCCTTTTCATTATGTGTCTGACTTATTATTGTCATTTCTGTTTGTCATTGATGCTGTTCTGTTCTGTTCCCGGGGGTCTTTGCTGCTGCTCTCCCTGCCTTAGGCTTTCCATGTAGGCACATGGAAGGGCAGGGAGGTTGCTCTCTCTGCCTTAAGGCTTTCCATGTAGGCACGTGGAAGAGGCTTACTGCGTTGGCCTGAGGAAAACCAGAGAGGCCCCAGAACAGAGCCATACCACCAAATATAATACTGCAAATGGAAATAAAATTTCTTTGACTTAAGTGTTTCTGCCTGAACAGAGGTAGATAACAGCATCAGGTAAACCAACAGTTGCCTATAGGAGTGTAGAACACTGCTGCCTTGGTTCATTCCTACTTACTAGATAATAATATGCGTTTTGTTTAAATCTCTCCTCTCTAGCCCTTGTGCCAGCATGCTACCCACCCCAGTGGACGACAGCCAGGGAGGAGTCGACTTGCTCTTCTCGTCTCCGGTCCAGAGTCCCGCCAGGCTGCTTAGGGAGCTCCATGCTGACCCCGACATCCAGGCTCAGCTGGAGGCCGAGAGGGAGCGAGACCGGGCCTACGAACGCACCCGACTGGCTGCGAGAAGTCAAATGGGTGGAGTCCTGACCAGCAGCCTGCGCTTGTTGTCGTCCAATGAGAGAGTCAACGCATGTGTGCTGAGCGTGGCCCGCTTTGTCGCCGTGGTAATGGGCGTCTTGCTTGTCACTGTGCCCACACTGCTGCTACTGCTGGAGTCAGACATCGATGTGTCGTTCCTCCATGAGATCCGCCAGACGCCGGAGTTCGAGCAGTTTCACTATGAGTATTACTGCCCACTCCGGCGCTGGATCCTGTGTAGGATCAGCATGGCCATGGAGAACCTCTGGTCAGACTGAGGAGGAAAAGACGGAAGGGGGAAAAGAGAGTAAGGAGTTACTGCAAGGGAAAAGATGTGCCCAAATGTCTGTCTTAACATGTCTTTCAATCTTATATTCAGTCTCAACAACCGCTGAGACAAACATCTGCCAATGGGATGAAATCATTTCACTTATTTAAGAGCAAGCTCAGTTTATTTTATGAGCAGGTGGAATGGATTATTTATGAGAGCTCACAAACTTACACAACAGTTGTTAAAAAGAGGCCTGAGATGGATAAACTAAGAACGGTGGTCCTGATGCCTCATTTCTACACAGTTCTGTGTACGTACGTATGCAAATCAACCGAAGTCCATTCATTCCTGTGAAAACCTCCTTGATCTCCAGTGTGTTTGCAAAACTCCTCCTGTTTTTTTCTGGTCCAAGATTTGCCTCAAGTACCTGGAATAATTTGAACTTTTCGGGCAGATTTCGGACAGACCTTCTGCACTGTGCCACAGGAAGTTGGCAAAAAATGAATTAGTTCACCCAAATGGTTAGCTCGTTAACATTGGTAGCATGCTAGCTGTATTACATATAGAGCGCATGCATAGTGGATCATGTGACCACCCACCTGAGAGGCCAACTTTCTCACTTATTTATCCCCATCGTCTTATTGGTCCTGTTTTGTGTCTTTACTGCTCCATGTGCATATTCTCCTAAGATTGGACAGTGAAAAACAGTCATAATTAACATTTCTGCCAATTAACATTTCTGTGGTGGCGTATTTATCCATCCAAAATTAGATGCATTTCCTTTCGTTGAACACTAGACGCGTACTCTGCATAATATACGGACACAGAACAAAACTGTGGAAACGAGGCCTGAGAGTTAACACACTTCAAATTAAGAAAACACGTGCAAAAAGACACAACACAAGCAAATGGATATCTTCACTGACTTAACACACAAAGATGTCAATTTAATGACACATGCATGGCATTTAGAAAATGATTTACAAGAACCTCACAACACAGCGGAAACTGTTTCCAGTGGACACTAAAAAGTGATGCACACGGCTGGGACACGCTTGTTGTTGCCATGGTTATTGGCTTATGAGGTTATTGAAGTTGGTAATCTGTCACTGTGATTGCATGACGGATTGCATTTTACTGAAATTGTGCTCATGTGATTTCATGTGATGGATTGAATGATACAGATATTATAACCATAAGCAAAAGGCTAAAGTGAGGTTAACAGCAGATATCTGCAGTAATGCCTGAATTATCACAATGTTAAAATAACTTCATAAATGGCAACAACAAGCAGTATGTGTCTCAGTCATGTGCATCATGTTAGTGTCCCCTGGAAACAATTTTCCTTGTGTCGTGAGCTTCTTGTAGAGTGTTTTGTAAATGCTGTGCATGTCTTGTAAAGTTGGTGAAGGTGTTTGTTCACTTACTTGTAGCCTCATGAAGCATTTTCTTTATTTTCTGAGCCCACTAGATGGCACTCTTGGTTTAAAGAGAGAGGCTCAAAGAATAGCAGTTGAGTCTGCTTTCAACCATTTGTTGAATAATAAGCGCCATCTAGTGGGCTCAAAAAATAAAGAAAATGCTTCATGAGGCTTCATTTGGCCATCACTGCTTACTTGTGTGTTTTTCAGTACGTAGAGCTCTTAGGGCCACTGCATGTCAGGCCTCTCGTTACAACACTGAAACAAGTAGATTTGTTTCACCTCTTTGGCAGCATATTTTAGTGTCTTGAAGAAAAGAGAGAGATATCAGATAAATAAGATTTTCATCATAGATTCCAGTCACTTGTTAAGATAGACACTTCTGGCAGCGATGAATTGACAACAAGAAATACTATAAGTGTTCGAGGAAGAACCTGTGGGAAGGGAGAGATTCATGGAAGCAAAAAATTGAGGGAAGTCATGGACGGAGGAAAAGTCACATAAAGATCCAGAAAAGAAAAAAGTGATTGGTTTCGTTTGAAAGCAGTTTTTAAAGGTCTGTTCACTCCTGATGCTGACTCGCTGATGCAATGACTCTTCGGTATATATCGCAAACCATTCTGATTGGTTCTCGCCCTCAGAGCGGAGCACCTGATTGGTCACAGAACCTGTCAGTCATGACGGAGTGGGCGGGGACGGAAAGAGAAACTATTGATTTGTCGCTGAATGCAACAATAGCCACAGTCAGAGGTACATTATATATATTTCAAACAAAAGAGAAATATTCATAATTAATACCAATCTTAAATAAGTTGTTTTTAACGTTTTGTACATTTTTATGTGATCCAGATCTTTCAGGAATTTTTCAGTCAGAGGATCTACTTTGATCTTATTTTGAAATTAAGAGTTTACAAAAGACGACAAAAAAAGCAAATTTATTGAAGTTTATCGGGGTGATGGGTGTTGAGAAATTTAAACTATTTTTTGAGACTACCGTCAGCGTTTGCTGACTCGGTAGCACCCTGGGTTTTTTCCTACAGAGGCTATAGCACAAATCTTTTACGTAGAACACAGATTACAACTGTTTCAGATTACGTGATGTCATTTTGGAAACAGGAGGGCAGCAGAGGAGAGAAAATATAGTCTGTTTGTGATGATGTGTTTTGTTGAACTTCTAAATGTCTTCTGAACTTAATGTTAGCTCAGTAATTACGGCTACTAGTGCATCTTTCAGTGTGTTTAAAGAGAGTTTGATCATAAAACATATAAGGAAATGCTAAAGGAAAGAGAAGATTACTTGAAGGCTTATTGTGAAACGTTCCTGTGTTGTTAGGGTGGGTAAAACTGTGATTTTGGGATATGTGTTAGTTGATGGTTTGCTAGTTTTGGGAGAGCTCTATCTATGTTTATTCCAGAGGGACTTAAAGAGATAGGATGATACAGGATGATAGGAAAGGTGTGTATACTCCAACTACACTACTGCTATGTGACACATGATGGGACAAGTGATGCGTTTAATTGTCTAAATCTCTCATACAGGTCTTTCTCTGGTCGTTATCTGGTGTAGAAGATCTGACTGAACAAACATGGTAGAAGGAGTACAGTTGCAGGTATTTAACTTAAGCATTTTAGTCACTAAATCAAATTAGAAATGATTTGTAGCCATTTCTAAAAAGAACTGTGATCACGTTGAGCATCCTGTGATTATCATTTAAACGACTGCAACTGTTCCTACATGACAGAACTTTCCCATTTTAATGTCTGTGACCAACAAGTTATCAGGAGTTATAGATGGGGAAGATGGTTAAAAGTAAAGGTTAAGAAATGTGATTTTTGGTTTGAGTAGATTTAAAGCTGTGTTTATGGACATTTATGCTGATATGGTTGTGGTTCCCAAAAACTCGAGCCATGGTGTCAAAGATTTTAAAAAACTAAGAGGGGATGAAAGAAACTGATTAAAAAATTGCTATGTGGTACAGAAAAGTAGGACAAGGAGTGAAATGTAGATTTCGACTTTACGTTAGGAGGAAAAGGGACAGTTCACCCAAAAATCAAAAATACATATACATTTTCACCACTTTTAGCTGTGGTGTTATGGGTCCATGTCATTGGTTCGACAGCCTATTGGTTCGACATCCCATTAGTCCGACTGTCTGCGGTGCTGAACGGCTCGCGGCGGGCGTATGGTGCGCCGCGACACCATGATCTTTTCCTGACCCTAACCAAGTGGTTTTTGTGCCTAAACCTAACCAGACCTTAACCACAGGGCATCATGATGATTTTGGAACGGACTTCAGAACAATGAGTTTAATATGGTCGGAACAATGGGATGTCGAACCAATGGGCTGTCGAACCAATGGGCAGTTCCTGGTGTTATTTATCAGTCTAGATTGTTTTGGTGTGAGTTGCAGAGTGTTGGAGATATCGGCATATACAGATGTCTGCCTTTTCTCCATTAAATTAGCACCCGGCTTGTGGTGCTCAAAGCGCTGATAAAATAAGCCGGAGAAGCTCAACAGCAATGTCTTTCCAGAAATCATGACCTGGTTACTCTAGATAATCCACAGACCTTGCTGTGAGCAGTTTCATGTAGGAACTATTTTCTTTCTATCGAACTCGACCGGCAAACCCGTGCAGAAGGAAGCCTGCATCTACTGCTAGCTCACTTAGCAGTTACCTACCTAAGCAAGCTCAAGTTACAGCTCAGCCAGGGAGGGCGCCATCTCACTGTCATGAGCGTGAGCCTCTCATCCATGAGAGAATGCACACTTCCTTCTGCGTGGTGATATGGTTGCCGGGCGTAGTTCAGTAGAAAGAAAATAGTTCCTACATGAAACTGCTCACAACAAGGTCTGTGGATTATCTTGAGCAACTGGGTCATGATTTTTCAAATGTATTTTTTAGCACTTTGAACACCAGAAGCCGAGTGCCACCTAGTTCCATTATATTTGAGAGAAAGCAGACAACTCTTCAGCTGATATCTCCACTCTGTCACTCACACCAAAACAATTTGGATTAGTAAATAGCACCACGGGTAAGAGGAAATATATGTGTTTTTAAAGTAGGGGTGAACTGTCTCTTTAATTTGTGTCAAAACGTGTTGGTTTTTGTGACACAGTATATCGTATTTGTGTACTTGGATTTGGCTAAAGATTAAATCAGTCTCCTGTAGCTCTGATGAGAAATGCATCAGTCACTTTTGGGAATTTACAGCCGTCACGGCGTGATTGTTAAGCATACAGACAGTGCCTGTCAGTTACAGTTTTGTGGCTCTGCGCGGAGAGAACAGAGCGCTACGGGGATGAGAAAATACTTCAGATCAAAGGAAAGCAGATGATTTTTTTTTTTTTTTTAAGAAAAAGAAGCTATTTTCAAAGTGTAGTTCGATTTGGATCAACTTCTCAGGAAAGGGCATTAGCAGTTTATGTTCAAAACAACAAATATATGTCTAAAAAAATACAGAAAAAGAGAAAAAAAACTGCATCTAATCACAGCATACACTATATACTTTATCCATAACATCCATACTGTACATGTCTTGCTATTATGAATATCCAAACACTATGTATTCAAACAAGGTCTGTAGCCAGACATAAATATGGCTGCAGACTGCTTGTGTTGTTGTAGAGTCATTTCACTCAACTACATATGCACCCGAAAATATTACCCACAAAGTCTTTACAGTTGAGAGTCAGTGATTCCAGTTTGGGCATGGTAGGTGAGCCTCCGTACTGCTTTATGGCAGAGAGGACAGTAGGGGTCAACCAATCTCACGCAGTATTTGGGCTCTTAATTTGAAAACTGAACTGATACTTTAAATTTTATTTTCAGAAGTCACTCTCCATACTTCTCGGCTGCTACAGAGGCCTCTGCAGTGCCCATCACCATCAAAGCCCTCTCATTATAACCGATCAAATGTTGCTGCCTCCTGTTATCAGCTGTGTTGTCGTGTAACTCTGTAGACTTTATGCATCAACGAGCTTTATGCATATAGAAAATATGCAGTAACAACAGAAACATGCTTATTTGGGACAAAGCATTTATTTTCCTACTTCAGCACATGCACTGAGTTTCGATGCTGAAACCAAGCGAAGGGCCAAACCACTATGACGAGGACGTTTGCGTTCAACATCACAGACTCTGAGCTTCTTTGTAATGGATGAAGCTGATCTGTATGCACTGCTAAATGATCACCATCATCCCATGATAACTAACAGAGGGGGATATCATCATGATAAACTACTGTCCTGTCTTCATGTTTAACTGTTGCTCCTCCGGTATGCACATGCATCAAAATGCTCCAGCGATTCACTGTAGATTTAAAACTGTATAGGCTCCATGTACACAGCTGTACAGACATAGTTTGTCTCTGGCTTTAGTCCTTTATTTCTGTGCTCCATCCTTCTCTAACTAACCCGGGGTATCTCTCTATCTGACCTCTCAATGCAAATTGCATGTCCTCATCTGTAAATACCGTGTTTATAGTTGTGGCAAAAAAAAAAAAAAAAAAAAGATTTCCTTTCTTTCTTCCCTCTGCGTGTCTTGTCCGTGTAAAGCGATCTAGATTTAGGCTTGGCTGTCTTGACCATCTTAGATGAATGCATGTTCTGTGTTCTTACCAAGAGGAGGAAGAGGAAACGGATTGAGACATTTGAGGCTTTTCTCTCAATCAAAATTAGGTTCATCTGAACAGTTTCGTGACCACGTTTAGAAGAATACTTCATCCACAAAATGACCACTTGTGTATCAGTTACTCACCTCATGTTAGGTTGAATTTGGGATGAAAACCTTGTTTTTCTGGCATGTCTCAACAATGAACGAAGAATCCAAAAACAGCAAATATTCTTGATGAATTTAAGTGATAGGGGGCTGCACTTAACAACACCAACACTATATCAAACTAGAGCCCATCTCGTGATGGGATCCCTCCAGCAGGAATACGGGGATCCACGATTTAAAATGAATGTGGGCCAGGGACATAAAGTACGGAGCCAATGGCCACTTCTATACTTCCTATCTCCCTACATCTGGCCCCCTTGCTCAAACCTCACCCATCTTTAAACTGCTTTCATTTTGATCTTAACTACACACCTGTAAATTTTTATGACTCTATCTTGCACAGTAGTGACATTATCATGGTGACAAAATCTGTCCACGGACAGACAGACATATAAACACCTGGGGTCTCATTTATGCACAAAACGAGGCCTACAAGAGCCGTACCCCATTCCCCCCGGAAAAGTTGTGATCTGTAAAAAACAAGAAATTTTGACTCACGCTTACAAACATTTTGGAGATGGGAAATTGGCAACGCAGATGGCGATGTGGAACCCTGATTGTAGAAACTGCCTAATATTTTTTTGCATTTGTTAGTATGTACATTTTTAGGAGGGATCCTGGTGCACTGTTTTATAAATGAGACCCCTGGTAAATATTCAAAACGGCTTCTTTGGTACCTGCCGTTACAACTGGTGTCACCTGGACCACATTTTGCCATGTTGACACACGCAGACTCACAAGGTGAAAACTGAATGTTGCAACAATGTCGTGGCTGATAAGCAACCCTATTAAAAACTCTCACACAACCAGTGTAGTGTAATCCAAGTCTCATTTATCCAGTGCTCAGTACTTCCAAAACACATGCATGTTGGCTAAAATCTTCCAGTTTAGAATACTAATGCTTAGGAGAGACTTGTCTGTACCTAAGGCTGTTTATGTGGAAGTGTTTGGGAAGCACTGAGAAAATGACTGGATGAATGAGACTTGAATTGTGCTGTTGTATATGAGTTTTGCTTTGAACGTGGCCTTCCTTTACTTCAATTCATCAAAAAAAGTTTTTGGATTTTTCATTCAAGTTGGAGGCATGGGAGAAAGAGAACATTTTCTACGTGAATTCAATGTAACAGTGGGTGAGTTATTTTATTTTGTGGGTGAAATATTCCTCATGCAGTGTGCTTTGAACTCCATTTCACTGATTTGACAGGACTGACTACATGTGGTTGCTAATTCTGTTAGCTTCCTTTTAGTCAATCTCAAAAAATATTTCAGCACAAAAGGGAGAACTTCTTGACAACTGTGTGCAAAAGATCATTTTACAGTCTCTTGAATAGCAGCTCTAAAATATTTGACTAGTTACCTTCATTGTGCTTTTGCCGTGTGTGTAAATCATTAAAGCCAGATGCTAAATGCTAACACCCTAACCTCATTACTAACAGAGCATGCTATTAACTGAATCGATTAAATTCAGAAACATTAACTGTTTAGATGTTCAGTTTTTAAGATGTTTTAAAAAATAAACACTGAACCGAGTGAATAGAAAGTAAAACTACACCTCAACTCATCGCAAACAACAAAAGGCCTTTCAGCTCTGTGATGACACAGATCTTCGGCCCCATGTGACACTGTAGCATTTTATTAGTTTGTAGCTCATTTATCAGTTTAGCCTTTTTGAGTTTAAAGGGGAATTTCACCCCTTTGAGATTTAGCTCTTGTTTTGAGCTGAACTTAAGTTCCTGTGTTTAACAGCATATAGATGGACCGACAGTACAACTTTTGTTGCGTACGTACGTAAAACTGTGATTTCAAACATCATCATGATCACACACCAGTTGATGTCATATCTGAGGTATTACTATTACTAAGTTCCTGACATGAGTCAAGTATTTACAAACCTTAAATTTAATTACCTACTTTTGATTATCAGTAAAAATAAAACAAAAATGCTTTACAGACAACACCTGGAATTTAAAGCTGTTTAAATCACAAATACTGCTTTTAATTAATTTATTTAAGATTTTAAATATTTGAACTCAGGTCTACTATATGCAAAACTATTGGACATCACATGGTATAAGAGAAAAATAAGCTGTAGTATATTATTTCAGTGTTGTGTGGGCATGTACAGTAGCAGATTCTCTTGCACGGTCACTTTGTTGTTTTTGATTGTTAGTCAGACAGATTTGTTGTTTTATTGGTTAGTCGGATTGTTTTTTTCTTTCATTTTTTTTCTTGTCATTCAGTCTCTTTTAATAAGAAACTCTGGGAGATTTAATTTAAGTAGAATCAGAAAAGAAGAAGAAAAAAAAATCCCCAAGTAATGACCCCCTCTCTTCTGGGACAACCAAGCCTTATGAACTTTGTGAAGTGAAAATTTTGAATGTTTGTATGTTATAAAAGAAAACATGGATTGTTTTATATGTTAATACTGCCACAATAAAGCTCCCTGATGAATATATATTGAAATATGCTGCCTAATGTGTGGATTATTGTATGATTTCATTATGCCTTAAATGTCTGAGGCATTCAAAAATATCTCAACCCCTAAACATGTAGTTCTTCTATTTCTCAGCAATCATCCTGTAAACATGACTGGGATTCAAGACAATTCCCCAAAGCTTTCATAGAGCTTTGTCTCCCTCATGTGGCATGAACGTGACATTGCACCTTGTGTTGGCGTCTCCTTGGTGATGTTTGTGTGATTTCTGGGATACAAGGAGTGTTCAAATCTTTACCATCGAGACTTGACTCTATTACATTAGAGTCTATTCTCTATTGGATGAGAAAATATCTTGTGCAGTCCAAAACTACTTCACCCAAAGATCTCAAGTCAGCTCTACTCAACAAGGAGGATTGTCCAGAAATCATCAGAAGAGAGGAAATCTCTGGGGTAAGAGTGACGTTTGAGTTTCCTAAGCTGGATCATGTTGTGGTGTAGCTGTTATTTTAAGGCAGTGGTTCTCAAACTTTTTACACTGCCTACCACCTCAGATTATATTAGGCTCACCAAGTACCACCACAATGACCAATATTCAATACAGTTTCACAGGCCTACCCTGTTCAGGTATGGACAGTTTACACAGGAGGCAGGTTTGTTCCACATCATCAGATTATTGTTCACTGTTGTAGGCCACAGCTAAAGTGGCACACTGGATCTGCCACTTAAACTCTCCACACAACTCTCATGTTCATGAACTAGACTACAGAGCAGGCTGATATAAGGGTTACAGTATTTTCATTTGAAATGTAGTATTTTGATAGCATTACATGTATAATTTTTTGTTTTAATTTTGCAGATTTCTGTTTGTATCACTAGAGAGAGCATGCATACCACCAGTTTTACACATACCACAGTTTGAGAATCAGTGCTTTATGGCTTCAGTAGATAAAATCATCTCTCAATCTTACAGACAATACAACACGTCCAATACCACCACTTTGTCAATGGACCTACATGTCTAAAATTGACGTGCTAGGTACCCTCCTGCGTCTGTTCAGGATGCGCAAGGACACCATGTTAACTTATGCTTGTTACATGTTACATGTCTTTTTCAGAATGAACTCATAATGCAAGTTAAGCACATCATTTTTAGGTTTATTTCCTTAGTTTCGGACAACAAAGGCATGTGGTTTGGTTTGGAAAAAACTTCTTAGTTTGGCCTAAAATTCACACAGGAAGCAAACAGCAAGTTCCCGGGTGAAAGTGAGTGTATTTGACCCGTCCATCACCCCTCCCACCAGCCTTATACGGACTTCCTTGCTCTTTATATTATGGTAGTTGTGAGCAGTGTTACAAACTGAAGCCGCCCAGTGCGTGTCTTACCACCACAAAGAAGGGGCCTCTGTGAGTCCGTGTTTGATGCTGATGTCCACTGACAAGCGGTGGTATTTGACAAGTTTGGTTGTTGCCTGCTACCTCTTAAAATGACGCAACTGGTGCCTATCATATTGCTGCGAAAAGTGCTTCTCTGCATTTGTGTCTGACACTGACATCACTGGCAAAGGGGCAGTGTTTGATGAGTTGGGAGTGAGAGCAAAAAAGTCAATGGTTGTTTTCTTGCTTCTTCTGTTTCTACAGGACAGTGTCATCAGTGTAAGACATCATGTGTACAGTCTGTTGATCAATTTCCTGGAAGGACAAACAACATACTCGACAAAACAACAAATGCTCTCAAAGGTTAAGAGATGTCATGAGAAGAAAGAAATAACCTTCCTGCAACAAATCCCATGAATCTAAAAAACATGAGCCACAGGTGACTTTTCAAGTAACAATGGAGAAACATCCTGTCACAAGAGCAGGGCGTACCATGTCTGAACTGCTGGAGGACTCTGGGAATTGTAGGCAGCTCATCAACCTTCATCCTTTCAGTGACTCTCTCTTCAGTGAGCAGCAGAAGCTGAGGCATGTGTTGGACTGGGCTCACAGTTTCCTCAGCAGTGGGTCAGAGGTTCACCACGAGTTCTGCAGAGCTGACAGCTTGATACTAGCTGATGAAAAGCGGAGGGAAATACAGAAACAATCACCTGCATACAAGGATTCATCTGCAGCGAAATACCATCATCCTGTCTCCTGTGCTGCAGGTGGTAATGAGGTATTTGGACCTTCTCCAAATGATCCCTGCATCCCCTTAACCTTTGCCCCAGTGAGAATTAAGGAGTACAAAGAACCTCCTACAAATATAAAAAGTATAGAGCTACAGGATGCCACTGATAAACAAACTCCGAGCCAAAACAACTGCAGAGAAAGCAATCTGTCCATATCTAATCAAAGACAACACACCAACTCATCAGACAGAAACACAAATCAGTGGTTGATCATTGAATCCACATCATGCTGGAGCGATGTTGAGAGCATGGTGTTTGGCACAGCAAGTGACTTGAAACTGAGCAATAAGACAGCTGGAGCTCAGTCAGAAGGAGACATATCAAGACATGAGATGGAGCAGAGCAAAGTAAAGGTTGACAAGAAGGTGGGAACAAAGAAGAAAGTTGCAGAAGAGGAAATGGAGAATTCTAAGATGGGTAAAATGAAGGGGAAGGTACATGAAGAACAAGAATCTAGCTCAGTTTTTGCAAAGTATAACATGAGCATCAGTGAGCCAGAGAGGACACAAGAACTGACGGAGGAGACTCCAAACCTCAGCTTTAGCTGTCACTCGAAAATACCGCCAACTCTGACTGTATATGAGCAGTACCAGCTTTGTGTGGATCAACTGCATCTCATTAGAGTAAGGCAAAGTCAATATATTGAACCTGGATGTGTCATAAAGTCATCTGCAAAGGAAAGAAAGACATCAGAAGAAACTGCAGTACAAAATTCTGAGATTAAAAAACGTCTACAAAAAGCAGGGAGTAAACGCATTACAGCTGCAGAGATCACAAAGGAGAGGAGTTCCAGAGTCATCAATAAAAACCAGGACAGATCTCAGCACAATAGAAGTAGGGCAACACTTAAGAAACATGGACAGACCAAACATTGTGACAATCTGACTGTGAAGGAAACACCTGACGCCATTTGTGCTGAGAACGGACCAGTTTGTCAGAGAAACACTCTTAACAGCAACACACAGTTTGGCCTTGATAGCAACAGATGTGGTGAATTAATAAAAGGAACTGCAGGAGGCATCACTTCAGCTGATACTGTTATTGACACACCCGTGGAGCACCTGAGGACTGCACCTGGTGATAATGTTCCCGCTGAGGAGGGGAGCGCTGCACTTACTACTGACACAGGTATTAAAGAAGTAGTTCAGTGCTGGGAAGATGGTCTTTTCATAAAACTGGGCTGTGTATGCAGTGGAAAGACACAAATAGTTTTAAAATTGGTGCTACATGATGGGAGAAAATACAGAAAAGGGGTTGTGACATTGGCTTTTGCTCAAGAGGTCAAAAAGCTACAACAGCCAGAATGCACTACGTCACACCAGGCCAATAAATGGCCGCGCTGGTGCGTGACATAATGCGAGCTTGGTCATTTTCCCACAGGAAACTTAAAATAAATATATTAAAGTAATAGAATAAAAATAGTACGAGGGCTTTAGATTGTAATGGCACCCTTTGGAGATGTGGTGAAGGACAAAATACTTTGATAAGTAGTCAAATAAAATGTTTGAAAAAACCTTCGAAGTTCAATGAGTTTTACCTGTCAGCTGCTGGTTTCTGGTGTAACACCAGCTAGAACTACAAGCAGAACTTCTTTCTAATGTACACAACAATCTGAACGGTTCAAACGTCAGGGTGAGGTAGCCCTTCTGTGCAGAGTTGGCTGTGCATGTTCTCCCTGTGTCACTGTGGGTTTTCTCCGACATGCAGGCTAGGGTGATGTGAATCTACTCTAAATTGTCCGTAGGTGTGAATGTGAGCATGAATGGTTGTCCGTCTCTATGTGTCAGCCCTGTGATAGTCTGGCGACCTGTCCAGGGTGTACCCTGCTTCTTGTCCAATGTCAGCTGGGATAGGCTCCAGCCCCCCCGTGACCCCTAAAATTACTTGAGTGTGAGTGTGTACGAATATACATTGTGTGTTTTTCTCTCTGTGTGTCCTTGTATAATTTGCCTCTGTCTTTGTCTTTATTCAGGCTTGTTTTCAAAGACAAACAGGCATAAGCCAGACGTAGAGGGATGTCAGAGTGGAATCAGAGGTCAAAAGAAAAACACTGGGGGTCAGGGAGCCTCAATGAGACTCTGTGAAAAGTCAAGTGTCTCCCTGTCCTCTCCAACCAGTAAAGAACTACTGCAAAGGTACCAGACAAAGTGTTTGAACATCAGTTTGAATTTGTTACTGCACTTTCACACTGCACAATAAACCAGTAGTCAGCCTAATTCAGCTTGTTAAATAACTCCTCATCAAGATGCACCCATTCAGCAATTTGATTTTTGAGTTTTATTGCAAACATGGATCCACAATTTCAATTCTCTTTCACATTAGCTCCATGAATAGCCCCATTTCTTCTGAGTGTATTGTACTGTTGTGTCAGCTGAACCTCCCTCTGTGTCTCCTGCAGACCTCGGTCATCAGAAGTAATCAAACACAGAAAAAAACTCACACCAGAGGATAAAGGGAAACCTGCTTCAGCCTGTAGGCATACACACAAATATCTGCCACCTACAGAGACATACACACCTCTTAAAGATGACTCTGGACCAACATCACCAGCTTCAGGTGAGTTCAACATCAACATGACATGAAACACATGATGAAATGCTACAAAAAACTAATAAATAAAAAAGCACTGTTATCTACAAGTCATATGAACGGCTACATTTTAATAGGTTTAGACTTGTGGTGCCACATAACACAGATTTGCTTCTGTTCCTTTTGAGGAATCTTTGTCTGAAATTAATTTTAGAAAGAGAGTTTAGAAAGAGAGTTCTGTGTGTGTGTGTGTGTGTGTGTGTGTGTGCTCGTATTAATCATGATGTAGGGAAAAGATATGTTCTCACAGTCTCAGGGACACAAATCAAGTTCTCATAAGGTTAATTATTTATGTTAAGATTAAGACCCTATGATTCTGATCGTAACCGTTACATAATGTGACTGCAAGGTTCAAGACTAATTTGAAACAGTAGATGATATGTTGAGACATTTTTAATCCATGAAATGCAGACTTTTATAAATTTGGTAAAAAAAATTATCAGCACTAGCATTGACGTGTTTCATCACAGTATATTCATATCATTAAGTTTACAGCTCATAAAATGCATTAAGCACAGCGCCTTTTTTTTAACTAAATGGATTGTGATTGTATCTGAAGTAAAGTCTTCCAGAAATTGAAGTTTAGTACGCAGCATCCAGTAATGTTTAACTTGTTTTCATTTTAACCAGAAAAATAAAAATAAATAAAAAGAATCATAACTTCTGTAGCCTAATAGCGCATTAATATATAAGTCTTTGTTTGCCTTTACAGGTGCACGTCGATGTGAAGAAACTGACAAACACAGTGTAAGAAATCTTTACTTCTGCACTTTGTCTATGATATTGTTAATCTACATGTAATATGATCACATTTATCAGATACTTGTAAGCCTGTGGCACGACAGTTTTTCAGAAGAATTTGTAATTAAAGCTGGGGTACATAGAACTCTGGAAAAGGCAAGTAAAAACTACAGAATTTGAAAATACATCCTCACCTCTCTCCCCTCTCTCCCCTCTCTGTCCTAAGCCCCGCCAACCAGATGACCACGGGCATCCACAAGTGCTTTATACAGTAATTCAGTGTTTCCCATACACTGATTTATTTATTCTTATGTCATTGTAGAGTTCCCCTCAATTGTATTCGCTCAGCCCCCCTTGCCCTGCTCTGTCTCTCTCTCTGTTCGTCAGACCACAAATGAGACCAAAATTAGCTAGCTAACATTAGCCACGGCATCATCTCTCCACCTCACTCCCCGTCACTGTGGACTGCTTCCCAGGAGGAAAGCTGGCAGCAGCTCAGGAGACAGACCTTCAGTCAGCAGCAGTAGTGGCTTGAATTCAGCCAGAGCAACCACCCAGCACAGGGTGTCACAGCAGGTCTAACTTGTGTCACAGCAGCAACTGAAAGTTTGCTGATCCGGTGGGGAATCAGGGCTGTCTGTTCCCCCAGAGCTGTGGTTTGCACTGGCTGGATTTTCCTTACCGCGGCTGCTGGCAGGACAGACTGGAACTGGGGGGTCCTTCTCTGGAGCTGCTGCCAGCTTTCCCCCAGCGAGGTGGTCTGTAGCGGCAGGGAGTATGGCGGAGGACACACTGTGATTCGAGACTCTAACATTAGCTAATGTTAAATGTGAACATGAAGCTGCCTTTAGGAGAAAGCTAAACTAGTAGCAAATTTTTCTCGCCATCTTTGAAACACTTTGCTGATACTGCATCCTGGTCTCATTCCAAACTCATCGAAAACTGGAGTTCGGGCAGTGACGGCATATAGATGTTCAAAAAACAAGCTGTCCTTTAATGTCAGCATGATACACGGCCAGTTGCCGTTATAGTTGAACGCGCTCGGCGGCAGCGGTGGGGGGAAATGCAGCAGGACAAGAATGAAAGTTAAGGTGGCAAAAGTCCGAGTAGGGTGGGCAGGAGGGGTGTTGGATTGGTCCAACAATCCCAGTAAAGCGGTGTTTGCATCCCATAAGATTATAAAGCCGAACACTTTTCTTTTTTCCTAAACCCAACCATGGACGTTAGTTGTTTGAGGAAAAAAAAATGTCAATTTGCGTTGTTGTACTGATGGAAAATCCATGACCAAACATTGATATGTGACGAGGTCAGAGCGAGAATGTGTTGGATATTGACACGTGTTTTGTTTTGTTTCTGTCAGACTCTCTTTTCGATAAGTCCATCTTGCTTTGTGGTGTAGGCAGTTGTTGCCAAAGCTAAAATAACAACTTTTGCAGGATAACCCACCATTGAATCAGGCTTTTACTGAAGAGACATGCACGCATCTGTATTTGTATAACAGCCAATAGGAATGCCCTAAATCTGAAATGTCCCGATAGTCTCCTGTCAGGCACTAGATTTCCTAAAGCCTGAAAACGGAGCCAAGAGGAGGTGCAGAAGTCTAGTTCTCCCTCAGACCACTTAAATTACAACATGCTGAAAGGTTATTATGGGATTTTTAATGATGCCAAAAATTAAACTGTCTACCTGAGCATCAACAGAATGCTTTGACTTCTTATCAAATATTTGTTTTTTTGAGTTATAATATGTTGTCATTACTCCTCTCAGCCAGCAGGTGTCCCTGTCTGTGAGCGCTGGCTGTGTCTTCCTGATGAGGTGTGGCTGTCCATCCTGTCTCTGCTGCCTCACAGTGATCTCAGCAGAGTGCTGCAGGTCTGCAGCCGCCTGCACACACTGGCTACTGATCACACACTCTGTGAGTCAACCCGCTGCACTGTAAGCACTTTGGAGAAAAGTAGCAGTATTTGGCTATTAGGTGGTGTTAGTTAGTAGCCTTCAGCTGTTTGGCTTTTAAACGTTCAGGTTAAACATTACAGTTAATGACACAGTGGGATGTCCTTAACTTTTCCAAGAAGTAAAAGTGTGTCACAGCACATGGTGTTTTCTCATGATGTAAGAACTTCCACTGGTGTACTGTACCACTCCCTGGACAAACATACAGTAAGATAACCAGACCTGCACCATCACATGCCCTCTTACCTTACACACACTGTAGGTCAGAGCCAAAGTTTTGAATCACCAAAACAGGTTCACGCACTGAATGGCAAATCTCTCTGTCTCTGAAGGGAGAAATCTGAGGATTGAAAACGCCACCCTGACGGAGCGGTGGTTGCTTTGTGTGGGCAGACGTCGTCTTCACTGTCTGAGTCTGTACAGCTGCAGTGGCCTGTCTCTCACCTCGTGTGGGCTGGAGATGTTTTTCACTCTGTGTAGAAACTCTCTGGAGGTAAAACAGTGAATCTGAGCTCACCCAGTCCAGACAAGAGACTGCTTTATTGTGTGGTGGTTACTCTATTGATGGCTAAGAGCTGAAGAAACACTGTGAAGCTTCTGGATGTTTGCCATCATATGACTTTACAGCATGGCCCTCAAATTGTAGGACTAGATCCCCCTTATCAACAAGCCACTGTGCTGTCTGTGTGTTATAAATAAGCAAATAACTTAATACATATGAACTTCAAGTGGATCTTCTTTCATTTCCTGTTAAGATGAATTTTCTATTTTTATATCAGCATTATGAATTTATTGACCCCACATCCTGAAACCATCTGCCTGCTGTCAATGTCAACAAAACATATAAAAGTACATAATCTGTTACTGAAGTGAACAGTAAGTCAACATGACTACACCCTTTTATTCTGTGAATGATAATAATATTACCTATAATTCACAATAGATTACATTTTAAAGACAACAAGTTGATTAAAATTACCCAACATACACTACACTACGTTCTTTAAATATATTTGCATTTTGCTCTACTGTGATTCCACTGTTGAATTTTACTTTGTTTCTGTGTTACCTAGGTGAAATGTCCACATTATATCCTGTCATGTGTTAATTACAGGAACTCAAGGTCACAAGTTGCACTGGTCCTGGTCTCCATGGTGACCAGATGCTGCCTCTGATTGGCCAGCTGTGTCATCATATGACCAGTGTGGACGTGAGCTGGAGTGGAGCAACGGACACAGGAGTGAAAGCTCTGAGTGACTGCTGCCCAGGGTCAGACCCACACACACACACACACACACACACACACACACACTGAAAGAGTGCAACTGACCTTATGTGATGTCGACTCAGTATGTATGGTCAGGTCATGTTGTTGTTGTCCAGTGAAAACCATGCATCTCCACATTTGTTGATTTATCGGTTGTCAGACTGACTAAAGACTTAAATCCTCTTTTGTCAGATGATTCCAACACTGTACGTCTTAGTCTAAACCAGGGGTCAGCAACCTTTCCTATCAAAAGAGCCATTTTTGGCCAAAAAAGTTTTCAAATAATCAGCCTGGAGCCTCAGAACATATTTAAGCCTTATTATGAAGGTACCAGTGAGTCTAAATTCATCCCTCAATATTACTTACAGATCTAAATGAGCATTTATTGATATGTTTACCACAGGGTGGCTACTCCGCAGTGGGCTATTCATGATTGTATAGGAAACAGCAATACGCTGTATGACGCACGTGTAGTTGATAAAATGTACAAACATTTTTTTATTCTGTCACACATCACACATTTTTACAGTTGAGAATCTAACAGTCACTCAAGGCCTTTGACAATAAAAAATAATAATTTCTATATGATTTGTTGCCAAAGCCGCAGGGAGACACTGGAGAGAGGTAAAAGAGCTGCATGTGGCTCCGGAGCAACCTGTGGCTTGTGGTTACCAACCCCTGGTCCAGACAAACCCTGCAAAAATTCACTGAATTATTTAAAACAGTGATTCCCAATTAGAGGTACTCGTACTCTATAGGTACTTAGTTATGTGTGAGGGGGGTACAAAGAAAAAAATGTGGTGTTGCTCAACAAATTAAAAAAAAAAATGAAGAAATTAAATAACAATTTGGTTAGAAAATGAAAAAAAAATGTTGCAATTTAGAGTGTGTGAAAAGCAGTTAAAGCCTAAACAGTCACCTAATGCTTAACAAGTAGTCAAAAAATGAATATACAGTTCAAATAGTTAGCTTAATGTAATGGATAAATGCCTGAAAGAGTTAATTAAAAATAATGAATATGTAGTTGAAATTGTTTGTTAAAAGTTATGGCTGAATGGTTGAATTAGCTAAATGTACTGCTTCTGCCACTAAATGTACAAGGGCAAACTAACCTAAACATTGACAGTATAACTGTCTACAACTACAACAAATATTGTAAAATGAGTGAAAAATATTGCGTACAGTGTTAATATCCTGTTAATGATAAATTCAAATGAACACATCTGAAACCTGCTGTGTGTTTGATGAAGGGGACCTTGAGTTCATCTGAAAGGGATGAATAAGCAATAATTTGGTTAAGTTTCCTATTTTTTATAAATCAGTGTCTGTCATTAAAAGCTTGAAAGCTGCATTAAAATCCACCATATATTAAAAAGCGTTCCTGGCTGACAGGATGTAGCTTAAACACCCTCATGCTGCATTTGTTGGAAACATCAGAAAGGTTTTTCTGAGGCATATGCTGCATGTCATAACCTCTTAATTTACCATGTCACTGGTAAACTTTAGTGCACATTTATGCAATAACACTTTATAACAAGTATGTAAAGTTGTAAAGTAAAAATCCTTAATTTATCTTCCCTGTAGGATGCGACTAAAATCTGTTGTCCTAAATGGCTGTCAGGTCACTGATGACCCACTGATGAAGCTCGTCATGAGACACAAAGAAAGGTCAGTATAAATATGTCTGTATTTAATTATGTACTGTAAAGATATGAGGTCACTATAACTCAGTATGTACATGTCAAGACGCACCAGACAAAGCTTTCGCATGTGTATGTGTATGTGTGTGTGTGTGTGTGTGTGTGTGTGTGTGTGTTATCCTGTCTTTCACTTTGAAACATTTTTTTATTCATAAGTATATTTATGCATGTGGGTGCCTGTGTGACCATTGTCCCTTTAACACCAAGTTGTTTGATGTGATTGATATGATTTAATCATGTTACATTTACATTTGGTGGCAGGTGAATTTTTGTTTAGCCAGGTTGAAATGTAATTCATATCTCATATTATCTTTGAAATATAAAATTGCCCCCTAATGACTTCCTTAGGTGAGGATGTCAGTGTACAGCAGAAGATGGTTTTGGTTGTGTGGCTTGTGTCGTGTTTTGGTTCTCCTCCAGAAGTTGTTTTAGTCAATAATCTATCCAGATATAATCAGGATGTGCACATGTGTCTGTTTGTTTCTGTTTGTGTGTTTTCATATTAGTCTGTGCAGACTGGAGGTGTTTGGCTGTCAGTTCCTCTCTCCATCTTGTCTGCAGACAGTATATGAGGTACTTTATTTTTGAAAAATAAACACAATTTATTATGTTTTAAGCCCACACGGATACGGAGTGTATTTTTGTAAACAGGGTTTTCCATCCTTTGTTTTATAAAACAAATTCCTGTCCACACATACACTGTTGAAAAAACTCTATCCAAATGAGAACGTAAAAACACAATTGAAGTGCTGTTAAGAACATGTACAGTACTTATGCACAGTTTTTCACTTTCTGTATTTCAGATGTGTCCCGACCTCCAGCATCTAAACATCGGACAGGTGCCAAAAGTTAACGCACACAGTCTCACAGTGATGATATCACGGCTCAAATGTCTCATTGTGCTAAATCTCACTGGACTACAGGCAGTGAGTTCCAGCTTTGTATGATTATTAAGCTCTATCTGATTTTCTTGATTTAAATCTGCTCCCTGTATTTTAATTTTACTGAAACAGGTTACCGATGCCATAGTGGACACTTTGCTTCAGAACTGTGTTGAAATTCAGAGTTTGACTTTGAGTTGCTGTCCAGGAGTCACTGACCTCACACTGCACAGCATCAGCAAATACACACCTTGTATCAGGTACACAAACACACACACACAAACTTTAACCACAACACTTGTGAAGTATTGACTAATATTAATTCCATTGAAACGTACCTTAACTTTAACATAGTGTTGTTTAAGCATATCCCTGAGAAACACAAACAGAAATATCATTTGTGCCAACAGAAGCAGTGTGTACTGCAGGTGTTCAGTTAGACTCATGTACATGTATGTCCGGTTTGTTAGTTAGCAGCAGGGACATCGTAGCGAGAGGGAAAGTGGGACTGATTATCCAGGGCCCCAATGGGAGGTGAAAAAGCCTGCACTGAAAAGTTTGGTTTTGTTTGCAATTTATTTTATTTCTAAATAATTTGTGCCATAAATAAATAAAAAATGGCTGAATAAACTGACCAGCCAAGAGGCCCCTCTCCTCCCTTAAAGGTGAAAAATGGTTTGGTCTGCCCCAGCAATAGAATTCCTATACAAAATCTCAGCTAGAGGAGCCTGGTCTCACTCTGAAGTTGTTGAAACCCAGCATTTGGGCAGTGACTTGTGGTGTCAGACACTGACGGAAAAATGATACACAGCCGGTTGACATTATAGTTTAACGGCACTTGGCAGCATCGGGGGAAAAGCAGCGGGACAAGAATGAAAGTCAAGGCGGTAAAAGTCCGAGTAAGGCAGGTGGAAAGGGTGGTGGATGGGTCAACAAACACCAATTTTCGTTGTACTGTCGTAGTGCATTTATTTTGAAAGAAGACAATGCATGTAACAGGCATAACTTGACACAGTGTCCCAGAACAACAACCAAGGCACCCAGGGTACCTTACGTGTCATATCTGGACGTAGTGAGTCCATGACCAAACGTCAATATGTCACGAGGTCGGAGTGAGAATGTGTTGGCTGGAGCCACCTTGGTGAGTGCTTATGCTGCTCATATCTTTATCCAAGAACAGCAAATTGATGTTCCAAAAAAAAAAAAAAATTAAGGACACGGAAAAGTAGGAAAGCACTTTTAAAAAAAAAAAAAAAAAAAAAAGGTGTGTGAGTGAGACATGGATCAAGAGAGGAAAGGTGGGGAGCCCACAAACACTGCTCATGCATAGGGTCCTGAATTTGGTACTACGGCCCTGGTTGCAGCTAGTGTATATCCGTGTGTTTGTGTGCCAGATCTCTGGATGTGAGTGGCTGTAAGGCGGTAACAGATGCAGGAGTTCAGTCTCTGGCTCTGGGATGCAGAAGACTTCAGCAGCTCAATCTCAGCTCCACTGGCACAGGAAACAGAGGGTACAACACATGACACACAACAAACTGAGCTCTGAGTGTTTCTCTGTATTTCTCACTGTGGATTTTTTTGCCCGCTTAATCAGTGTGCAGCTATGTCGCCAAATCACCAGATATCAGCAATGAATCTGATGGTTAAAATGTTTAAATGTGTGTGTGTGTGACACAGGGTTACTCTACTGGCAAATTACTGCAGCGGGCACCTCCATACTGTCAAACTCAGTTTCTGCCACATCACCTCAGAGAGTATACTGAAGCTCTGCAGACGCTGCAAGAGGTAAACACATATCACATGCATAATGATATTTCCAGAGAGGTTGAATAGATAGCCAAACACATATATGACTGTGTCTGCCTTTTACTTACAATATATTCTTACCAAACATGCAAACAGGCCCTTCCTCCTTGTTGTGATGAGCCAAGTATAAAATCTATCTCAGGGACAATCAAAATAAAGCCTGTCAACCATGAACACAATGACCAACTGTTTAGTGGAATTTCTTGGGAAACAGAAACAGATCAGCTGCTCATGGTGTAATTATGGGAGTGATACGCCAGAATAACCAACACCAAGCATCTAACTGTGTGAAAACTTCGCTCTGTAGCTAGAACAACTCAGAAAGCACTCTGACAAATGAGCACACAGTTACACTTATTCCCATGTTTCTCTCTCTCTCTTTAGGTTGAAGGTGCTCCATCTCTACGGCTGTGCTCATCTCCCTGCTGAGAGAGAGATCAGAGAAGTTAACACTACTGTTAAAGTTTACCCTGTGACGTGACTCACACGCAAACATCTGCACACAAATGGACAGATATGCACAATGTATCAAAGACCAAAACTTGAATGAGTATTGGGAGATAATCCTAAAAAGAATCCAAATAAAATCGTATCATTTTTACTTGTTTATTCCCAATTGGGTTTAAAATAAGGCTGACTGGGTCTCAAGGAGGATTGTGACTTATGTTTAGAGATGAATAAAATGCATTTAAATTTATCTGTATGTGTTTGACTGTGTGTCTGGAGATGGACTTTAGGTGTGCTTTGACCCCCCTATCCTAAGGCTCTATTATCTAGTGTTAATCCCCAAATAATCCAGCTGTGTAAGAATCTTTGAAATGGTTACTTGAGCTCAAAGTTTTGATGACTTAGTGTCAATTTAGGGAGCCAGCATATGACTGGGGGACATGCATAAAAAGTGCAGTTGCGAGTTGTCCACTGAAATCACTAACTTTGGATGCTTTCACACCTGTCCTGTTTGGTTCTATCAAACTCAAATTTGTTTGCTCCCTAAGTGTGGTTCGTTTGGGCAGGTGTGAACACAGCAATAGCACTCGGGTGCGCACCAAAGCAACAGGACTGAGACCTTCTCGAAGAGGAGGTCTCAGTCTGGTTACAAATGAACTCAGGTTCGGGTCGTTTGTGGTGAGAACATGTTCCGACCTCGATCTGAACCACCTGCAGTCACATGACACATTGTTTGGGTTAAACATGAGCATGTTACAGTCCTGGAGGATTATTAATGTGCACCTCCTCCTGTACTGCCTTAATATGCACATTCAGCACATCCAATGCATCAAAACATTGTTTTCTAGTTGGAGCCGCGCCTCGTTTTCAAACTGTATGGTTTGACTAAAATGAAAAATGCAAGCAATATAGTCCACGATGACCAGCGCTATTTTAGATTTTAGATAGCATGCCCGCATCATGTAAGCAAAGGATGCTACGTGTAACACAAGAGTGACAGCCTCTAGTGTTACATATATGACATACCCGTCGACAGCACTTGGCAATAACAATCACGTACTCACTCTGTTATATAACGTTTGATCTCGTCATCTGTTCAGAGGATAAGGAGCTCCTGGACCTCATTATTATCTCAATCTGGGTCATTTTCATTCACTGTTTTTCTATTTCAAGTTAGCTGCTAACTGCTATCTACTATTACTATTTTTAAATCTTCCACATCAAAACTTCACACCCATGCCATCAATGATCCCATCCTGTCGGCTGTTCCTTTTATACAGAAGTCTTTTTAGCCCCGTTAGTACCTCTAATGCTGGCTTAAGGTGGCATAATGGTGTAAAGTTCCCGCCTTGTAGAGGCAGTGTGAAAGGGGCAAGTATCTTTCTGTATATACATCTTTAAGTATTGGGGGGAAATGATGAGCTCCTCTGCTAACATTTCAAGGTAGAAAAATTGCAGAGTGCACATATTGAACATACAAATGAGAGAGAGAAGAAGTGTATGTGGTATTTTTATATGATGATACTGAGGATTCACTTTTAAACTTATTTAGATGGAAAACAATTTTTTTCCTGCTGATCTTTGCCACACTGACTGTTATTTCCTTCTATCTGGCTCACCCTGAGGAATTCTTCCACTTTTGTGTTAGTCATGGCTTTAACAGCATTTTCAACACCTTCTTTTAGGGTCCCGAGAAAAGTGGTTTTGTCAGGAGTATCCACGTGTCAGAAAAGAAAAAACAAAGGAGGAGGGAAGATATAAAAATGAGGTAGCTGAAGGACTGAGACCAAATTCTGCAGTCTTTCACTGATGGGATTTCTTTGAAACATGGATCAAATTGTTTTACTTGTTTCCGCCTAACAGCTGGCGCCCAACCATCTCTGACTCTCACCAAAGGAAATGCAATGTTAAATTTAACTATTTGACTTTGCTGTCCAATAGGCTCTGGAGGTTTTTATAGCACTATTTCTATTTTTCTGAAACCACATTAACAAATATATTTAAAGCGAAATGGCGTCAACAAGGGGTATGAGCGAGGAAGAACGGAAACGCCTGAGTGCACTCTTTCATGCCTACGATGTGGATAATTCAGGACTGATTGAAAAACATGAGTTCTTTACCATTTGTCAGGAGCTCCAGGTACCATCCAAAGAAGCAGACGGCATATTCGACCGCCTGGACGTCGACAAAGATGGCACGGTGACCTTAGAGGAGTTCATCAGCGGCTTCAGAGAGCGACATGAGGTGAAAGAAGATGACAAAGAACGAGAGGACGAAAAGTCCTCGGAAAGTGAGAAAGAATTTTCAAACAACAAGGAACAGGTCATATCCAGGTGAGATATGAACGTTACAGGTTTGTTTTTCAAAATTGAAATAAAGGAATATCCTGAACAAAGCAATGCATGATGCAAAAAAACCTGTCTCCTTGAAATTATATCTATATGTTACCAAGCTGCTTTCTTAAATATGTTGTAGTGGCAATGTAATCGCTGCCCAGTTTATGTTCAGGGACAATGTTTCTTTCAGGTAACGAAACACTACATTCATGTACCGCGAAGGCTTCAAAAGGAGGTAGTTGGGGAGGATGTTGGGAGTACATAGCCCAGGACCTTGGCATCAGAACTTCGGGCTGACATCCGGATTCTTGTCGTAGGTTTAGACACCAAAAGTGCTTTTGTTAAGGATTGGAAAAGATGGTGATTTTGGTTAATTGTTAATAAAAAAAAAAGGTAATAAAACAATATTGAACAGGAGCCCACGGCTCATTTTTGCTCTGCTGCCTCCTGGTGGGTTACTCGGGCCCTGCAGTTTGTCTTGATGTTATTTCCTTGTGTAATATGGACAGTAAGTATTAACAGACAGTTAAGATAAGTGGTAAGAACACCCACTGAAAACAAATATCTTTGAGCGAGTGGCGTGACAAATTTAAAAGAGCAGTGTGTAAAATTAAGGGGGATTTAGGGGCATCTAGTGGTGAGGACTGCAAATTGCAACCAGCTGAAACTTCTCCTGGTTAGATTTCCTTCAGTACTGATCACTCAGGAGGTTTTTACCGCGAGCCAAATTATCCGCGGAGGTCTCCTTCACTCCAAAACAAACTGATCAAGTAATTAAAACAGCTAAAAACACAGAATAAAGCAGTTTCACATTAAAAGTCAGTGTTTCTCTGACACTGTTTGGCATGTTGCAGATGGGCCATTAGCCCAGCACCTGCTAATGTGTGCTCACCTTTTTTCTCTGATAACTTAAGATCCAGATGTTCAGGAGGTTTTTACCCTGAGCAGGTCTCCTTCTCTCCAAAACAAATGGACCTGGTGATTCATACCAGCAAACACTTAATTAAGGAGGTTTAAATTTAAAAAAAAAAAAAAAATCTGTGTTTTTACAACGCTATTGTCGTGGAGGGGCTTCTCACTATGGTGACCGATTAAAAAACGTAAATAGCCCTATCTAGAGTCAGTGTTTGGTTTGTCCGTCTGGACTACTGCAGAAACATGGTGGTGCAACATGGCAGTCTCTGTAGATGAGGACCCGCTTCATATGTAGATACGAAGATATGAACGTCTCATTCTGAGGTAAAGAACAGAAGATCTATTGTGAGGCATGAGTACAACATGTCAGAGGATGCTACATATTAAGACTTTCTGAGAAAGTACATCATTCATTTAAAGAAAACTGTAAGTGGGAAAAGTTATGAGTTCAGTACATTATGTGTCAATCAGTGTATACATGCCTTTCATGTATAGAAATGTATAGTCTTGCGTGTTTTGGGAGACTGTGCAGGTTGAATAAGCTCTGGTTCTATCATTTCAAAAGTGTATTAAACTACATTACAGGCTATTAGCCTCTCTGCACAATGAAAGCACTTTCATTTGGCCTGAAGCCCGGACTTCCTCTATTGTTGAGGTGAGAGAGGAGTGAACACATACACACACACACACACACACACACTGCACACAGGTACTGATGGCTGGCGCGTTACCTGAGTCAGCCACAGCAGCTTTTCTGTCTGTCCAGCTGGCTACTGACTGCAAAACACCGGGAGATTATTTAGTGGAGACAACACAGGAGCAGAAGTTTGATTTACTGAGTGGTTTGATTACTTTAAAATGGATTACCTCGATCAGACTTTTTGTAAATGCGTAACAGCTGTTGAGATGTTTGGATAAGAGCGGACAGGTCTGGAAGTTTGGAGTTATACTTTTTTAGGCGTCCTGAGAATAAAACCCCGGCAGATCTGTAGGGTGTCTGGGTTTGCTCGTCTCGGTCACCTTTAATTTACTGAAACGCCTTCTTTTCTCCAGCCAGCCACATCACTCCATCAAAGGAATGAGCGTGGAGGAGCAGGATCGGCTGCGCTCCCTCTTTCACGCCTACGACGTGGACAACTCCGGGCGGATCGAGAGAAACGAGTTTCTCACCATCTGTGCGGAGCTGCAGGTGTCCGCGGCCGAGGCCGACCGGATATTTAACCGGCTGGACGTCGACAACGACGGAACCGTCACCCTGCTGGAGTTCATGAGCGGCTTCCACGACCGCTACGGGGAAGACATGGAGTCCGACGGAGGAGACGTGTCCGCCGCCTGGGAGAGCTTCGAGAGGAGGCTGGGCGAGCAGGCCAAGTTCATCCCCAGGTGAGAGCGCACACCTGTCCGCTGGTAGACAGGGAGGGAGGTGGTGCTGTACAGGTGTGAGGATGTCCTTAAAATATGGAAATACTTTAGGTGATATGGATGTGTTCAACAGTGAGCGCAGTGTGCGTAAAGGTGGTGGTGAAAGGTGATGATGGTGACAGGGAAATTCACAAATTATACATTAGAGGAAAAATCCATAGATTTAAAAGCAGATAATTGTGAGTCTTTTTCTTTTTATTGCGTCTATTTGTCATGTGTAGGACTACAGATGGAAATTAGTGTTTTGCTAAACAACCATGGTGCAACCATGTTTTCATTTCTTGTAAATGATTAATGTCATTGCACACTGTCCTCTTATAAATAATAATAATAAAAAAAAAAACTTAACTAAGCTAAACCCAAACAAGGAATAAAACAGTGTTGGATATTTTCCACCATTTTCTGACGTTAGACCAAATGGTTTATCAATAATGGAAAATAACTGTTTGCTGAAGCTTTAAAAGATTCAAAGACTTTAATAACTGTGTCTTCTGTCTGCCTTGACTCTATACAGTTAATTATTTTGGATCTTTACAGCTATTAAAGCCTAAAAAACAGGATAATACTCCAGGTAAACACATCTTTTTACATTACGACCAACAGTTATATGATGCTGTGTGGCTAGTTTTCTTTAATTTCCTTATTTAACCAGGAAGCCCCATTGAGATTGAAAATCTCTTTTACAACAGAGACCTGACCGAGGTAGCAGCCGATCAAAACATATTTAAAATGCAACAGACAGAACATATAATACAAAAATCTACAATAAAACAACAACTATTCTAACATAGTGACCTCTCAAGAAAAACAAGCACGTGTCTCTGTCACCACATTCTTTAATGGATATAAGTGTTTCTGATTCTGGATCTTTATGGAGAGTGTTACATGTCCCAGGTGCAGAGTAGGAGAATGCAGTTTTCCCCAGATCTGTTAAAACCCAGGGCACATTGAAAAGTAACCACTTGGAGGAGCGTAGCTGAGCCAATATTGCCCAATGTTGCTTTATAGATAAGAAATACACCAGTGCTGTTGTCTGTGAATGGTGATGTCCAACCCACCAAACCATAAAGAATTCAGTGATGAGTAAGTGACTTTGCATTTGTAATAAAATGTAGAGATGCATGGTACACTGATTCAAGGCTAAAATGGAGGAGGTTGCATGCATGTACAGTAGGTCACTGTAATCAATCATAGACAGAAAAGTAGTTTCTATTCTTTACTGAATTATATATTCTAAACAGAAATTTATATTGGTATGATTTTACACATCAAGCTGTTAATTTAACATTTTTGATACTGTGTACAGACATAGGTCCTGATTCCTTTCTTAAAGTATTTTCTTAGTGCCAGTAAAGAAAGTTGAGATAAAAACCTATATATGTTTGAACATGTACCCCTAATAATAACACTATTTGTCATCGATACTATAACTGGATCTGAAGCTACAACTAAAACAAGCTACACCCTTTACAACAACTACGACTCATGCTCACTGAATAATAATCTGTCATATCATGTGTCCCAGATGGGTGACATTTTGTTATTGCAACATGTTCATAAGAAGCAGTTTCCTTCTCAGAGGTCAGTAATAAAGGAGTCTGTTATTATGAGCTTCATGTGGACGACTTTTCCACTTTAAATGAAAAACTAATATGGTTATTTATTTATTTATTTTTAATTATTGTATTTTCAATGTATTGGGGAGCTTGGCACAGATAACTGGAGACCCAGGAACTAGTTCTGTTTGAAGCTGACTTTTTTCTTGACAACATGGCTTTGCTTGCTCATGGAGGAATGTTGTGTCTCTATAGAATCAAGAGCGTTCTTTTATGCACTTGGCACAATATAAATAAACTTTACTGCACTAAAATTGGCTCGACAAAATAATTGTTTCAGTAATGTGAGTTAGACATACTGAATATTTATATTTACAGCACCATGTTCTCAGTCTTTGCTTTAAATATTATAAGTCTGGTGTGTCGGCAGCTTCAGTACAGATAACAGAAAAGACATTTCTCACATGCGTCTTTAGAGATTCTTATGGGAGTGGACCTCAAGGAAATCCACAGTGAAACACTGTCAGTTAGTGTCAAGCTTTTGTCTCAAACATTGGTAATATTATGCAATAGGGTCAGCGTCAGGTCATTATTGGATGGCAGTATTCATTGACACTCTGCTTTCTCTGATGTATGACTGTCAGCATCACTGTGTTCCTCCATTCATAACTTAAGTTATTGCCTTATTTGTGATATGCGATGCAGCATTTTTCTTTCCACACTGAAGTTAAAAAAATCTTAAGACTGTGAAGCTCAGTGGGAAAACAGCAGCAAACTCTGAACTGAGACATTATTTTTAAAATGTAACACTCAACTCAGTTTTATTTATATAGCACATTTCACACGACAAGCATGAACTCAATGTGCTTAAGATACATCATACATGACAAACACAAAATATCATGTCGGATAACAAAGTGTAACATATATAAATACAAGCAGGAAATGATAAAAACAAACATAATAAGAAGGTATTATTATTATCATTATTCTTTAAAAAGAGGCAATAAAAACTGTAATAATACTATAACTAACTAACTCACCATTCACAATCCCACACACTCAGTACCTACAGTACATGTACAGACTGCCATCAGCCAACACATTACTTTCAGTGTGTGTGTGTGTGTGTGTGTGTGTGTGTGTGGCCCCAGGCCTGGCATGGGACTGATCCTCATGCTGTTGTGCCTCTGTGGCATCAGGACATTGATTGTCACAGTGGTGTTGTCTCTACATACACACTGTTATCTCGGAGCAGCTGAAGTCACTGTTAACAGCAGTCAGCTGAGAGACGATAATTTGGAAAGAGAGCTTTCAGATGAACGTCTGTCTTTCAGGGAATGAAAGAATGTTTTGTGTAAGAATGAGATGGAGACATCAAGAGCGAAAAATCAATTGGATTCATATTAATTACATAATTTTACTGCAGACTGAGGCTTATGTGATGAGTTGTGTTTTTAGGTTTACATAGTTGAACCTCTCAGCTGATTGAGACTGTGACTAATATTTACCAGTGCCCGAAAAGACGGCTCCTCTGCACAGAATGTCCTTCATGCTTTCTTCATGTTTATGCCACAGAAATATTCCTTTTTAGGAATCCACATGTATTCTGCATACTGTAAAATTTTAAATAGTAGCCTGGGCTATTATTTGCTTAAATCACTGAACCCAACAGGTGTCTATATGGGACAAGCTTTTAATTCCTTTGACACAAAACTGTTTCTCAGCAAAGATCGGGAACATGATCAAATTATTTATTTGAACCAGTATATATGTTACTATCATAACAGTGAGGAATCATTCATTTGATCTAGCTCCCAGAGACAACACTCAAGTAATATGGCACCCGGCTCACTGACACAACACCACTTTATTGTCTTAAAACAATATCCATAACTTGGATTACTTTTTATTAAAAACCCTTTTGATTACTTTGATTGGTGAACCCTTACAGACTAAAGAAATATGAACAACTTGCCAGGTAATCAAGGAATGGACATATATTCTGACTTTATGACAGCTTCAGAGCTAGGAAGTCACCACTTGTTCTTTCATCATGCCTGTAAATCTGAATGAATTACAGACTTCTCTAGTGCTCATAGTTTCAATAAAATGAATAGAACCAAGCTAACAATGTTTATTATCTCCATATTGACAAAAGTTCAAACATTTATGTTTGTATACACAATATAAGCAGCTAATTAATGTTAGTGCAAGTGATTAGCCAACAATCTGGTTTTATACATCCAAAGAACTTCCATCAGGTCACCCTGATGAAGGTCCTCTGACCGAAAGCTTGGTTAATTAAAGATACTTGCATTGATCCAAGTGTGCAGATCCTATTTTTACACAAGTTTACACATGGTTTTCTGGCACCTTGGCATACTCTGGTCGTGAGTGCGGTGATTTGTTCCTTGTTTATACATCCAAAGAACTTCCATAAAAATTAACTGTTTGGCAACCAGACCAGGCTTCTATTTGAGACAGGCCTTTATTTGTCCAAATGTGTAGCTACACTGGGCTAGTAAGAGAGACTGGGTGTTTAATTTTGACTAGGCTTTTAATTTAAGTTTTAGGATATTTTATAAGTGTGGATACAATGTCTAAAAGTCAAAGGCACTCCATCGTGCAGCTGATTCAGAGGTCTTTGTTTTTAATTCCTTATGCTTTTCGCTTTTGGGTGTATTAATGTAAACAAGTGCAAGCTAAATATCCATTTCATGTATTTCTGTATGATAATAGAGAGGCACCTCCCAAATTACTGAGGAACAATTTGGCATGTTTTTGTTAAATTCAGGGGATTCGTGAAGTTATTACAAATAGCAAACACAGAAAAACAAGCCAGAGTACAACCTGAGGTGAAAACAGAATAAGGGAGCAAGTTTATTTGAAACTTTTGGCTCACTTGACTTATTTTTGTGCCTTTTCTTTGGGTTTTTGTGACTCTAATCTTGTGATAAATAACACAAACAACACATTTGTATTTTCTGTCTACATAATAATATTTCCTCGGAAGGAGAGGCTTTCTGTTTCTACAACTTAAACTGCAATCCTGAACATGTGATCATATTATTACAACCTAACAACAGTTTCAATGAACAGCTTTCATTATCTGTGTTTGTGTGTTTCTATAAAGATGTTGCAGCACGCTCTATGTCACCTGACAGACAGGACGCAGTGTCTATATGCTTTAGCATTACAGCCAGTCCGCCCTGTCAGAAGGCAAACACACACACACACACACACACACACACACACACACACTCACACACACTGTAGATATGGTGCTGTGACGCAGGACGCTTAATCACTGTATTGCTATTTTGACTTAAGTAGGACATACATTGTATAAACTGTGTGAACAGGCTTTACATTGACGCATCCTTTTCTGTATGGTTTAGTCACGGATCTCAGGTACATGCTGCAATATAGCTAGAGAAATAAAGTGACACAAACCCTGTCAAAAATAGCAATTGATGATTATTTTGGACTGTTTTTTAGTCTGATTTAGCTGTGCAGCTTTTGTAAGAAAGTAAAATTTTATTTATATAGCACCTGTTAAAACATAGGTTAAAATGTGCTGTACAAAAGGAAAGAGGTTAAAAGAAGAAAGTATGAGTACATTAAAACATTACAACAGGAGAAAATAGCACCGTCGGCATGACACATGACCAGTCGGCATTATAGTTTAACGGCGCTCGGCTGCGTCGGGAAAAATGCGATGGGACAAGAATGAAAGTTAAGGCGGTCAAAGTCCAAGTATGTGGTGGATGGGTCTACCCGGGAAAGCGATATTTGTGTCCAATAAGATTCTAAAGCCAAACCCTGTTCTTTTTTCCTAAACCCAAACACATGCGTTAGTTGTTGGAGGAAAAAAAGTCAATTGGCAGTGCTGTACTGACGTAATGCTTTTATTTTGAAAGAGACTGTATGTAAACCGTACATTTCCTGTGAAAATGGAAGTGTATCTTGAAAGAAGACAATGCATGTAACAGGCAGAACTTGACATGCTGTTCCAGAACGCCAACAACCAACACACCCAGGGGACCTTGCACGTCGAATACTTACCTTCATGTTTCCTCTGTACTTTTCTTCCCGCTCCAAAAACAAACATACTCTTTCTCTCTCAGGTCAAAAATCAACCTGCTCCACGTAGTGCTGCCCCCAGAGGCCTGGAGAATGTCCATGTGTTAGAAAACTGGATATAAAGAGTTCTTCTGTTGCAGTTTTTGTCCAAGTTTGTGTGTTTTTGATGTTTTAATGTATTTGTTTTGGCTTTCTGCAGCACATGGGAAACATTTGTTTCCACTGTTGTATTTGTTTTGGATTTTCATTTGTGTTTTTGAATTGGCAACGTTTCTGAAGCTGCATGTCTCCTAATGGGGATATTTTGGGCCCTTGTGGCGCATTTGCCCTTGTTGCCCTTATGAAATGGCTCCAGTCAAAGAGTCAGGGCTTAGTAGCTTAACAACTAAACTGGCAAACATGTGTCTCCAAGTAATACAATCAAATAAGAATTATTAGAATGCTGACAAATGAAACACAGTTTGAGAGTCTCTGTATATGAACTCCATGACTGTTACTGAAACAGTCGATCTGATTAGATAACACTGGCATAAGCACAAGAGAAAACATGTGCAACAAGATCATTAAGCTCGCACATGGTCATAAGTGGTGACAGGGCAAACAGCAATTAACAAAGGGGTAGAAACCGGAGCATCTAACCACAAGCTGTGACAGTGACTAATTGGCTCTGATCTAATTACGAATTAAGGAAGGCTGCAGCACAAGCTTTCATAAAATGCTTATTTGCTTTCTTGCAGAGAGCCAAATTAAAAGACTGATACCACTCCGATGTCTGTGTAAAGATACAGCGAGAAGCCAGTGAACTTAGCTTAACATACAGACTGGATACATGGGGATGCACCTATCCTGGCTCTGTCATTATCTCGTTTTGTATTCTAGATGAAAAACTAAGTGTGAAAACCAGAGGTTTAAGTTTTACAGGGCTTTATATGCAAGACTATTACTTGACTGGGACCAGTAAATTCATGGGGTCTTCATGGTTTCCTGGACACTGGTCCTGGCCCAGAATTTGTCCTGCGAAGCTTTCAATTTACTGGTCCATCTACGTCCCAACCCTCGCCTATGGTCATGAGCTCTGGGTAGTGAATGAAATAATGAGATTGCAGATACAAGCGGCCGCAATGAGTTTCATCTGTGGGGTGGCTGGGCTCAGCCTTAGAGACAGGGTAAGGAACTCGGATATCAGGAGGGAGCTCGGAGTAGAGCCACTGCTCCTTCATGTTGAAAAGGGTGAGTTGAGGTGGTTCGGGCATCTGATTAGGATGCCTGGGCACCTCCTGTTGGAGGTAGGAGATCCCGGGGCAGACCCAGGACACACTGGAGGGATTTCATATCTCATCTGGTTTTTCTCCTTATCTTGGTCTTATACTTAAGGAATTGCTTCAAGTTTGTTAAACCGTTGCACAAAGAACCTTAGTAACCAAAGTAAGGACAAAAACACGAAGTACCTCTGACTTCATCTTAACTGCAACATAGTTGAGTTTATGGAGATATATGAGAAAATCAAGGCATCTTTATATGAGTGTTCTACAACAGGGAGAACCAGATGGACATGCTTAATAATGAGCAACTGATTTTTTTCTTTAAATTTTAGCAGAAGTCAATTTGTGATTGTAACTGTCTGGGGTTGGATCACTCAACTTTCCAAAGCTGCGCTCTTCTAGCCCCTTTACAATTAACGATTGCTCTGTGGTTTTATGCAACGGGATCTTTCCAGTCAGTTACTGGTGAGGTGTTTCATGTAAGCCTCAAGTGTCGTAATTAAGGAGCAAACTTAAGGTGCTTTGTGTAACTGGCCCCTGAAATCTTGTTGTGGAAAACATTACTGTGTGCCAGTGCCGCAGAACAAATCTGATGTCAGATCCTGATTTTTCTTCCAGGCATGAACAAGCAGCAACGTTGTACCAGAACATCAGTCTGACTGAGCCCAGGCTGATAAATCAGTTTGAGAAAGTCATCCTGAACTTCACCAAAGAGATCAAACAGCAGAACTCAGAGATGGAGAACCTGGCCCTCGCCATCAAACGGTGGGAAACACATACACAAACACAAACACTCACTTACATCCTTCAAATTAAGTGAAATAAGGATTTTTATCTGATGATGTGAAACAGGACTGTAGAGTACAGTAAATTCTGGTGTCTTTCTTTTTATTGGCTTCAAATTGGATTTGTGGACAATCCAATTTTAAAGTAAGTGTAATGACATTTGATGGATGGATTATGGATTTTGAAGAAAGTTTCTCTCTTTGACAATTGGACTGCAAAAAAAGTTACAAGTAACACTTGTGGTCCCAGAGAGCGAGCGACCTGACATGGTGCATTTGTAAATTCAATCTGACACTCTACATTAAAATGAGAGCCCTGTTGGTCAGGGCGGTATATATCTTCATGAATTAACCAACAGTTGGTTGAGTGCGTTCTGCCACTCCGAAAGTGTGTTGCTCTGGATAACCGTAGAGTAAGCTACGTTCTGACAGCTCTTTGAATTTCCAAATGGTCCTGTTTGTGCCAGAGTGCGCTCCGGCACATCATCTTCCTCCATTGTCTAAAACAAGCCAAAAGAACTTGCTAGCCAGCGCTAGCTAATGTCTGTGGAGAACTATTTTGCCTCCAGCTAAGCCACGCCCAACAAAAGACGTCGTACTGTTTACTAACAGTAAAAGGGTCTAAACATGTCATCAGAACTACGTCACTTCAGAAATGCCGATATGATACTTACAGATGTAACATATCTGTGGTTTGCAGAAACATACAATTGCGATATTTTATTCTAATGATGCAGCTGGAAGTAGCCTTTATTGGTACTGACGAATCCAGTCATTTATCAGTATGGCTTTGGTGGACACTAATCTGATATTTCTAAAACCAAATTTAAAGGTCTTGTTGATGCTGCAGCTCCAGTAGATGATGTATAATCTAATAGTTTGAGCTGGATATTCTTTTTATAATATTACGATAAGTGAGTGTACACTAGATAATGGATGGCTGGTGAAACTCTCTGGTTATTTTTTGCAGGGCACAGGACCAGGCATCAATGCAGCTCAGTGAAATGGAGGAGGAGATGGACCAGCGCATTCATGCTGCTGAGAGAAAAACAAGAGAGCAGGTGAAACAAACTCAGAATTAAGAACAACACCAACACCATTTTTTGATCTTGTTTTAAATATTCCACTCTTGTGTGTTTGTTTCTCTGAAGTTTGTGTAGGCAAAAGCGATAAGCAGGGTGCGTTTGTTCAGCTCTTCCCTCATGTCAAACAAATGTACGCAGCTGAATATCAGATTACTCTTCCAAACTCAGACACGCCTGCTGATCGGCTGGATTTCACAAGTCTGTGGTTCCAGATATGAAACAGTACATGGAAAGAGCACGTTGTTTAAAATGATAAGGCTGTATATATTTGTGATGATAAGGTTGGGTGGTGTGTGGATGAAAATGATAATCTATAAAGAATCAGGGTGCATAGTCACTGATTCAAGTCAGCTGATGTGCCACCACTTAGGCTACAGATAGTTTGCAAATTCATCTGTGGCCGCAAAGAGAGAAGTCAAATTTAGGGACCGATTTGAGGCGGTTTTTATTATTCTGTGCTGCTGACAATCATCAGCAATAAGGCAGGTATATATTACTGCAACAGGAGTTTTTTTAGACTCTTTAATTCAAGTTATTTTGTTGCCTTTTACCCTGTGTTTCCATCTTTTCCAGTTGTTAGATATTCATTGTGAGTTTTATGAAAGCTACAGATATTTCCTGGAATCTAGTGAAACACATTTACAGTGTGTCGTGTCAAACGATAAGATTTGATAACAATATTTAACTTTCCATGACATAAGGTGAAAAATGAAAACGACAGTTAAAGAACAGCACAGGTGGTTTGCTGGTTCAGACATCAGATCATCTGATTTATTTATATTGTATGCATTCGATTTTTAATCTTATCTTTGGTGCTGATGTTTCTTTAAAACTGAAGCGGGAACATAAACTCTGTCTTATCACCGTGTGTGTGTATAAACTTATGTAAGTGTACTTCACTGACTCAGCTGCTGTTTGTTTTGTGTTTTGTGCACACAGTCATGTTCTGACACCTTTAAGGTCGGAGGTCTTTATTTCTGGAAACTGTAGACTGACTGTTGCTGATACCTTCACTGATTCTCCAGCTGCCTTTCGTCATTTGTTCAAAACCTGCCCCAGTATAGTCACAGATTAATGTGTCACAGAAATGACATTATCTTAGAGAGAGCACACACAATTTCCGTGCACGTTCACAGAATAATATCTGAAACTGTTTTTGTGTCTGTTTGCGTCTTTGTGTAGGAGAAGAGGCGTACGGAGGCCGCACTGAGCGAGCTGCGGAGAAGTTATGAAACCGAAGTGTGTGAGCTGCAGTGTAAGATCCAGAAGATGCAGATGGTAAATTTTCTTTTTCACTAGACCACACTGTAGGTCAGTACAGACTCCAGCAGTCATATTCACAGATCTCTTACTGTTCATTTAGACTCTGCTCAGTGTTGTTTAGAGCATGTAGGACAGCATGTAGATAATTCTAATAATAATAATAATAATAATAATAATAATAATAATTACCTTCTACCTTATGCCTACCCCACACCACCTTCCTTACAAATACTTTGGAAAAACATTTGAAAGACTTAAGTCTGACATTTCCTCGCATCAAAAGACAATGTGACTTTTAAGTCCCCAACTTAAAGATTGTGTAAAGACTTGGGGTCTTGTGGGGTCGCTATTTGCAATTTCCCATCCTGCTCCTGGTGGAAATTATTAATAAAAGGTGTCGTAAGTTAACGGTATTCTTGTCAATTCAGTCTCAATATAATTCATTCATTCATTCTGTAACCGCTTATCCTGTTAGGGGTCATGGGGGGGCTGGAGCCTATCCCAGCTGACATTGGGCGAGAGGCGGGGTATGAATGAATGAATTACATTAATTTCAACCAAAGTAAAAAGAAAAAGAATATATAATGAAAAACATGGGCGGCACGGTGGTGTGGTGGTTAGCATTGTCGCCTCACAGCAAGAGGGTTCCTGGTTCCCTTCTGTGCAGAGTTTGCATGTTCTCCCTGCATGGGTTTTCTCCGTGCACTCCAGCGTCCTCCCACAGTCCAAAGACACGCAGGTTAATTGGTGACTCTAAATTGCCCGTAGGTGTGAATGTGAGTGTGAATGGTTGTCTGTCTCTATGTGTCAGCCCTGTGATAGTCTGGCGATCTGTCCAGGGTGTACCCCGCCTCTCGCCCAATGTAAGCTGGGATAGGCTCCAGTCCCCCCCTGCAACCCTCAAGAGGATGAGCGGTTGTGTAAAAGGATGGATAGATAATGAAAAACAAAAAAGACAAAGATAACAGTGTCTGAAAAGGAGTAGGTAGAAGTCAAACTTGCATGTCCCTACCTCTTTCTTACATTTCTTCTTTTGACTCATCTATTATTTTAACAAATTCCCAAATTTATTTACAACTAATACACAACTATCTCCAGTGTATTTACCACCCAATTCAATAAATAAGTAATATACCCAGATTATTTACAGTCCAAGTACCCAGTGTTACAAAATAAATATGTATGCATATTATTAATTTCTCCTCCTTTTCCACAGTACAAGATAACCGAGATTTGTTCATGTTCATGCCCCTCCATGCAAGAGGGAGTGCTCTATTACTTGTTGACAGTGTTCACATCATTGAACTTCACTATTTGCATGAGTCAAGACTAAAGACGCACAATCACATTAAACATGTTTGATTTCATTGTAATGCCAAGATGAGAAAAAGACTTCAAACAGCTCAGACTAAGTTTTATAATGAACTTCCACCAAATGACCATATCACAGGAGTGTGTGTACAGCTAAGTTAAAACTCCTGATTTAATTATGACACTGAAAATCATTATAGAAGTCGGTGTGTGGTGTGAGGTTGGCAATAATTGAATTTTAACTTTTATAAGTGCATGAAAATAAAATGTCAGATGAGAGATAAGGATGCAGAACTTTAAGCCACACATTACTTTAACTGGATTAAAGTCCTAAAGAACAAGCACGTCAACAAATACAGCAGTGTTATACTCTCCCAATGACGTGAAGTCTGAGGCTTCATAACAAGAAGTCCCTGCCGGAGAGAAGCATCTGACCCATTTAGATGCAAATACAAACAACCTCTTAAAAATTAACAGCTCTGTACGTGTTTGGGAAAAAACACGACTCAACAGTGGAAAATTGATTCCTTTAAGAAAAACAGTGGCTGCATTCAGGACTGATTTATCCCGCTGACATCATGAAAACACAAATGTCAGCTGCAGTCCACTGACTGAACCTTCAAAGTTGCCATGACTGTGTGTAGGGCTGGGTGACATGGAGAAAAACACATCAGTTATGTGATGATATTTTAGCTTTGACTATTGATGCTTTCACAAAATTTTTACACAGTGTGATTTTTGATAAATAATCATCAGTAATGTGAATATAATGACTACGTGAGCAAAGACAAGTAATCGAACAGCTACAACAGTCTAGTAAGGTCAGAAAATTACATCACTTTACTGTAATACAGCTTTTAAAAACAGGTAAAGACAACACTTGGGATATTACAGTAATCTAAGACGATATATAGCCTCATATCACAGTATCGATATAATGTCAATATATTGCTCAGCCCTAATTGTGTGTCGGTCTGTGTTTCAAACAACAGTGTAAGAGCAGTCTGGTTTCCTTACAAGTCAAATAACCGTAATCGTAAATATTTGATCTTATCCTTCAGATTGAAGAGAAGTACAAGACCATCACTGTGAAAGACGAGAGCCCAGCTTTAAAGAAGAAGATCAATGAGCTAACGCTGGTGAGACACAATATACATGTTTACAACATTCATTTCAGTACATTTTTGTACAAGTTATCAGAGGTATTTTTATTTCTTTTCTCTGGTTTAAAACACACAAATATTCCTCCTTTCTGCAGGAGAACCAGAAGTTGAAACAGGAGCTGTTGAAGTCTCAGACCAAAGTCGCCTGTCTGCACAGTGAGATGGACTCGCTAAAGACAGAGCTTACCGATCAAAGCATCAGCAATGAACGGTGAATTCATTAGACTGTGGTGTGGGTCTTTATGTATGCTTTGTGCTGAAGTTTATATCTTTAATTTCATGAAATAATTATTTAGTTTTGGCTCATTTGACTGGATTTATCTCGACTGATGTCGAATTGAGTTTCAGTCCTTTGCAGTCTTTTTTTTTAATTGAGGTGTACCTCAGCATCTTTCGCCCTGTTTCCACCAAACACTTTCAGTATGGTACCTTTGGAACCAAAAGTCACCCCTCAGATGTTCTACCTAGACCCTAGCATTTCTACTGCAAACAGTACTCTTAAATGTGGGCGGGGTTGTTGTCACTCACTGCTCCATCCAGCACTTGCTGTATTTCCCCTATCAGTCTGCACCTCGTTTATCGTCCACGAAAAGGGGTAACACGCTGACATTTTCTGAACAAAATAGAACAGGCTGCAGTGAGAGTCTCTCTTCATGGGATATTATTAAAAAAACGGCTTGTGCATTTAGTCCTTCTAAGACAAACTCAGGGGTTTAGTGTTTCCAGATCCCACAGGAATGACGCTTTTTTTTTTCTCCAAGTGAGGATTAGAATATATGCAGTTCACATAATTTGGTTGAAATAAAGATAATAAACATTTGAAGATCCACTCATTACTAAAAGTGTACTTCATATAAAAACTGAAGTAATAGTCAAAGTTGTCACGGTGAAATTTAAGGTGTGCTGATGGATTCATGCTGTCAACTCATGCACTGAGTAACATTACAAGTTAATGTTCCACCTTAAAAGTCGTCTGCAGTCAGTCCAATGAATGAAGTTATTTTTTATTCTGACTCCAGCTGCTGCAAGAGGCAGCAAAACATCCTTTCATTTTATAGTTGCAGTCTACAAATAAAACTCTCCACAGTAGTATAACAGTGGTTACATGAGCCTCAAAACCAGCCACAACTCAGTCCTGAGCAGAGTGACCGTCTGCTATTGACCAACCAACAGACTGCAGTGTTCACAGCTCCACCTTTTAGTACCAGATCTGTGTGCTAGGTACCCCAACAGAGGGGGGACCAAAAATGGGGACGGTATGGAACGGTTCCATTGGTACCATCCACAACTTTTCACAGTGGAAACGGAAAACAAGCGCACCAAACTGACCTGAACCATACCTGCTTGGTGGAAATGGGGCTTTTGTCTGTGCTGATCTTACATTAGGTGATGCATTTCTCAGAGTGAGAGGGAAAGATGATTGTTGCATTAGACTCCCTTTCTGATCAAACACTCTTCTTTTTCAGGGTAAACTCTGAAAGTCTAAACCTAAAATTACTGACTTGCAGAACAGGTTTTCTCCACCTTTTTCTCACCTTGCTTTTAAATTATGTGAACTTGAGAATAATAAATATTTGCACTCTGTTCTCATCACATGGAGAAAGCTCCAAATGCTCCAACTTAAATTTCAAACATATTTTTGATTATTTAAGAAATGCATTAGCTTTAGGAGAATAAAATATATCAATCTGGCCTCAATCTGCTCATCAAGCAACTCCACACTGAGGTGTTTTGCTGCAGCAGACAGAAACACACAGAGACGGAGGCCACGCCCCTGCTCTGACTGACAGACGGTGTCACGGTTCGTTCCTGGGGGTGTTTTCATTTTGTCACAGCTGAAACAGGATATCCTGGAGTGACTTCACACACACAATGCCTTCTTCAGAAGTGTTACTTAGCAACAGAAGCAACAGAGCCACTGGCAGGACAACACTCTGCCTTCTCGGACCATCACAGTGATGGTCTTTACATTGTTGTTTCTCTGTCTTTGTGTCTCATGTTAATTATAAATTCTGAAATATCTGGTTTTACTGATATAAAATGGAATACAGAGGCATTGAAAAATATCTCTCGTCTTATTTATAGTCAGTTTTTAAAGTCAGTGAAGTTATGTGCAGGAGGTCCTTTGTGACACAAAAATAGATTTTTACTGGCACTGATTCAGGATGTCATAACATTGACTGGTCTTTTGATTTATATTCATAATAACCAATTGTTTATGTTTTGTTGCAGAGACGAAGAGCTCTTGAGACAGTTCTCTGATGAGCGGGACACTCTGGAGAGCCAGATCGAGATGCTGCAGTAAGTCTGACAGTATTAAACGCACCTAATAAAATAAAACACATTAATGTTGAGGTTTTCTATTAGAGGTGGAAAGAGATCTTAGTAAACTTAATATACTGGAGAATAAAGATAATAAATATATAATTATATATATAATTATTTTTTGTTTCTGTGTGGATAGGACGGCTAACAGGAAGCTGCACGACACTAACGATGGCCTGAGAGCAGCCTTGGAAAGGACCTCCAGGGTAAAGCTGCACAGTTAATCAAAAAATAATAAAAATTTAAAAGTAGTTCAGTTTCCAAATTTCAGGAGGCTGATGTTATGCCATCCACTGGGCTGGGTAAAGAACCAAAATCAGAAACAGTGTTATTGCCAAGTAGGTTTGCACATACATGGAATTTGTCTTGGTGTCTCAGCGCGTAACAATAAATCCAATTAATTAAGGACACAAAATCAACATATAAAATATGAAAAAAAAAAGAAATACACAAAAAATTATATCTGTCTTTAAAGCTACAGTTGGTACTCATATTTGCTGAAACCATCACTACATTTAACAGTCTGAAAAAACCCATGTCCCTTCTCCTACTGTCTCTAATGGCATTCACTAGAGTCAGACTGCAGTGCAGTCAGTAACCAATCAGAGCAGAGGGGGCTCTAATGCAGATGTCAATCATGTCAATCACTGCTCGTGAATTGCGGTCAATCTACGCAGCGCTAATTAAATATGAATCAAGATTCTGTTACTGCATTGCCTATTTAGCCCTGTTTTCACCAGGCAGTACGGTACAGTTCAGTTTGGTATGCTTTTTTTCCGTTTCCACTGTGAAAAGTTGTGGATGGTACCAATGGAGCCGTTCAGTACCGTCCCTATCCATCAACACACCTTAAATTTCAATGTGACAACTTTGACCATTACTTTAGTTTTTATTGTCTCTCTTGGATGACATACACTTATAGTAATGAGTGGATCTTTAAGGTTTTAAAAATATATATTAATTTCAGCTGGATGATGTGAACTGCATCCCAATCCTCACTCAGAGAAAAAAGAAGTGTTATGGAGCATCATTCCTGTGGGCTATGGCAACACCAAACCCCTGAGCTTGCCTGAGAAGGACTAAATGCACAAACCAGCTATTTTTAAATATAGTACCATTGAGAGAGACTCTCACTGCAGCCTGTTTTATTATGTTCTGAAAATGTCGGCGTACAACCCTGTTCTGTGGACGATAAACAAGGTGCAGAATGATAAAGGAGGAAATACAGTGAGTGCTGGATGGAGCAGTGAGTGACAACTACCCCGCCCACATTAAAGACAACTGTTTGCGATGGAAATGCTAAGCAGACCTAGGGTCTAGGTAATAGGGGTGTAACGATTCATTTTTACAACGATTCAATTCATATCATTTTCCATGGTTCCGATTCGATTCAAGAACGATATTTGGCTCATCTAGAACGATAAGATTCGATTTGATTCAAGGGCTAGAAATCGATTCAGTAACTTTTTTTGTTTTGCCAAAAACTGAACCAGTGTGACTGTGAAATACATACCTGAATACTGTGGACAGTGCAGGGGAGTTTTTATTTGAGAGAATCAGGGATTAATTAATTTTGGATATAAATAAGTAAACACAACGATTAATGGCAAAAACATTCACCTTTTATTAAATACTATAATTATCACAAGTTCAGAACCTGCTGATCAAAAGACAAAAAAAGTGTGATCAACATTCCTCCAGGCTGAATTACAACTGAACAGTAGGTTTCCCTGCTACTTCTCTTGTGATTTTCAATCAGTATAAGAGGAGTACAATAATACACAAAAATAAAGTGCAACGTATTAGGTTGAATGGACAGTAGGTTTCCCTGCTACTTCTGTCATTTTACTCAGTCAGTACACATTCGACAGACAGCCAACGACTTGTCCAGAACACCTCCTTTTTTGCAGAAACCAAAGTGTTTCCACACACTCGACTTCAAATTCGGCTTGAAAATCTCCAGCTCATCCGCCTCCTCTTTGCTGTTAGCCATGCTTCGTTTTGTTTTGAGTCGGCACTACCAGCACATGCCGATGACGTCACACTCAGGGACAGTGAAGCGAATCGAGCAACTTTACGATTAGAAGTGATAAAAATACATGTATATAACGTTGTCGTGCTTAAATACAACGCACAAATGCTTAATAATCGATATAATCGATTTTTGACCAATCGATTTCACAGCGATATCATCATCAGTGAGGGACAACTTGCCAAGGCTGTATCGATGCAGTTAGATTGTAGGAAAATAAATCGATGCATCGGTGTAATCGATGAATCTTTACACCCCTACTAGGTAACCTGTCTGAAAAGTTACTTTTGGTTCCAAAAGTACCATACCAAAAGTGTTTGGTGGAAACGGGGCTTTTCTCTCCTCAGTTCTTTTCAGAAATATATTTTGATGTACTGTTTAGCTGTAAAATGAGAGAGGTGGTCTGGTTGTTTTCGATCACATGCAGTAAGGCTATTAGACGCAGGAAGGCATAGAGTGGGCTGAGGAATTTAATTTCTTCATCGATTATCTGGTTAGTTACCAACTTTAGCTTTAAAGTGGAAGAACTGTTCAGATTTACTGACCCAGTGGATATGCAAAAGTTCACGGTATGAAGTATAAGTCACAAAGAATATGTGCAAGTGGGGATTGAGTAGATGTACAGCATCAGACGTGAACACTGGTCTTAGCATACAGTAGTGTTTGACGAGTTAGGTTTTACTGCTGCTCTCTCTGCTGACTGTATATTTGAGGATGCATGTTTTACTTTTCACAGTCAGAAAGTGAGAACAAACTTCTGATACTTGAACCCATTTATTTAAACAGTGTTTGGGAGCTGTGAACTACATATAATTGAACTAATAGAAGGTTTTAACAGTAGGTTGCTGGTAGTTCAACTACATACATATTTGCACAGTGATTCAAGTATTAATTATTTTGTCATTTTTGTTTCTTGTGCAGGAAACTACCAAAACTACAAACAATTTGGGGCCATAAAAGAAATTAATGATTTTATTTATTCATTTTTATTTTACCATTGATTCTGTACTGTAAGTGAATCTCCTTTGACCAGCCCCACCCCCTCTTTCTTTCATCCTGACTACTGTGAAGGCTTGACAATTCATCAGGCAGTATTTTTTAAATCTAAACTTGACAAAATTGAGGAGAAGTTGTTGCATGCCATTTTAGAAGTTACCTGCTAAGTGAGTGATCTTGCATGGTGCAATACCCCCACCTGGACTGTAGTATCCCATACAGAGTGTGGGGTATTTTTTTTTTTCTTTAATGTATGAGCTGTGAACAAATGGGCACTTTCTGCAATAAACTCAGCTGAGTTGCATTTTTTGCTGGCATGTGACTTTTTTGTATTATATGTTGTTATAATTTCATATCACATATACATTATCGTTTTTTTTTTTACAAAGTAGTTTGAACTACATTTTCTAACTAGCTTTAATTAACCAAACTAGATTTTTCCCTTCGCTGTCATTTAGCTTTTTCCGATGTGAAGTAATGGGCTGTGCTTTCAAAGTCTCCAACACTGAATTTAATTTGTTTTGGTGTATTGGTGCATAACATGAAAGTATTCAGAGAAAATTAAATTCACAATAAAAGAAAATATTGCAAAAATAAAGAGACATAAATATAGAACAAAATTACAATAAAAATATGACTTTAAAAAACGATTAAATATATGTACAATATATCTGCATAAAAACAAATACACTGTTTAGGTTTTAGAAGTGGCAGTCTTTGGAGAATTGTCTAAAATATTGTCAAGAAATTTGCAAAAGTTCACATATGAAGTATAAAAAGGTGCAATGTACAGAGATAAAAGTCCAAAAGATCTGTGTTCATGTAAAACATAGGGACAGATAAAGACGTTAATGTAACGTTGTTGACGTTGTGTGTTACAGTCTAACGGAGGGTCACCAGGAGACATAAAGAACAGAAACAGAAGTAAAAGCATCTGTTACACATCACCCTACGCACTTATGGATAGGTAAGACCTGCACACAATACAGATGGTTATAAACTGTTGAGAAGATTCTGGACTCAGTTTGTATCTGTTAAAATATCATCATACCTTCTGCACCCATGTGAGTGCTTTTCTTTTACTTTACGCAACATATGATATCATCTTCTTATTCCCAACACATTTAAATTCTTCCTTTTAGAAACAAGTCAAACTCACAGGCAGATTATTTTCAGTTGTTTTGAGGACAAACGTTTAATGTCAAACAGTAGATTTAGGATGATTAACTGGTTCGCAGCTTCAAGGGTTTGATTTCAGACCAGGTTCGTCAGGTTTAAGTCATTTGCATCTCCAGTTCAAAAGGACATTTATCTTAAGTACACAGTGACATACAAGTCAAGGTGTTTTTGATTGGAGTTGAAGTCTTTTTTTCTCCTAAAACACATGATGGTGTATTTACACAGTAGTGAAAGTAAACGTTGAATGTGCTGAGAGATATTTATTTAAGGTGCTGTCCAGGCTGATGAGCTGAGAAGTTGACACATGATTCAGAGGAGTCAAGGGACAAAGGTTTTATCTCAGTGTGGTAAAAGGAGGATATACATTGCAATCATCATCCTTGCAAGAGAGAAATTGTGGTCTTCTCTATTGAAGTAAAAGAATAACCACTTGTAATGGTGATTTTTTTCTGTCAAGACCACAAAGGAAAAAAAATACACCAGCAATAAAGCATTTTAGCATCAGTAGAAGAATTACATGATCATTTACAAACATTTACGGGTGTAAGTACAGGTGCACTGGAAATCTTACACTGTTTCCATTAAAAGCAAGGAGGTAAAAAGACAAAAGTATTACAAAAACAGCATTTTCATGTATGCACTGAATTGTGCTATGATTATGCACATTGTGCACTGACGCTGATCGTCAACACCTGTCTCACTCTCTGTCTCTGTCTCTGTCTCTGTCTCTTTCTCTTTCTCTCTTGACCAATCACTTGCTACATACTGAGCTATCATTGAAATCAGGAGCGACATCACTTTTTCTGTGCTGCTTTCAGATGCCTTTCGCCAAGTATTTAAACCTTTGAACCTTAAACATAAAGGTGCAATCCCTTTCCAAAAAATGGGAAAAAATGCAATGAGCAACCTGGCAAGAAAAGTCCCACAAATTGCAAAAAAACAATGAGTAGATTCAGAAACTTATTTTTAAACACAGTCGACACAGTCAACCATGCTATTCTGCTTAGTCACCTCGAAAATTGTCTTGGTTTCAAAGGCACTGTTCTACACTGGCTTTCTTCCTACCTTACAGGTAGATCTTTTTCTGTTTCAATTGGAGATTGTCTTTCAGATGAGGACAGCGTTTTATATGGAGTGCCTCAAGGTTCTATCCTTGGTCCTCTTCTTTTTAACTTAAACATGCTCCCACTTGGTTCCATAATCCGTCAATACATATCTGTCTCTGCTAAGCATCTTAATCAATCAATCAATCAATTTTATTTATAAAGCCCAATATCACAAATCACAATTTGCCTCACAGGGCTTTACAGCATACGACATCCCTCTGTCCTTATGACCCTCGCAGCGGATAAGGAAAAACTCCCCAAAAAAAACCCTTTAACGGGGAAAAACAAAACAGTAGAAACCTCAGGAAGAGCAACTGAGGAGAGATCCCTCTTCCAGGACGGACAGACGTGCAATAGATGTCGTACAGAACAGATCAGCATAACAAATTAACAGTAATCCACATGACAGAGAGAGAGAGAGAGAGAGATGCAGGTAATGACAGTAGCTTACAACAACATTATTGAAAGTAATAATATTATAGTTATAGTTCTGGCTACTGTGGTACAATATGTTGAAAGTATGTATCTTAGTCCTGTAAATGACCTCATCCAGTGCATCAATGATGTTAGGTGCTGGATGACCAAAAACTTCTTACAACTTAATGATGACAAAACTGAAATTCTTCTCGTTGGTCCAAAAGGTTTAAGGCACCAGATTAGTTCCCTACTGACTCTTCTTTCTGTGAAACTTAGTGAGCATGTCAAGAATCTAGGTGTTATTATTGACACTGATCTTAATTTTCAGAAGCATATTTCCTCCATATCCAAAACTGCATTCTATCATCTTAGAAACATAACTAAAGTTAGATCATTTATATCCCTCTCAGATGCTGAAAAGTTGGTGCATGCTTTCATTTCTAGCAGGCTGGACTACTGTAATGGACTTTATGCAGGAATAACAAAACACGCACATTACAGGCTCCAGCTTGTTCAGAATGCTGCAGCTAGAGTGATAACCAGGACCAAAAAATATGAGCACATCACTTCCAATTTAATTTCTCTTCACTGGCTTCCTGTGAAGCAAAGAATTAATTTTAAGATTTTGCTTATTGTTTTTAAAGCTATGAATGGTGTAGCTCCACCTTATATCAATGACATGCTGGCTGAGTACATGCCAGATTGATTCCTGAGATCTGGAAGTAGAGGCCTTCTTACTATTCCAAGAATATATTCTAGATCAGCTCATGGTGCCTTTAGTCACTATGCTCCAGTTCTTTGGGATTCCTTACCCCAAGACTTCAGGTCTATTACATCAATATCCACTTTTAAACGCAGGTTAAAAACACATCTTTTTTCACAAGCTTTTACTTAGATGTGTGAGTGGTTTAAACCAGCTGTACCATTATTTTTGTATTATTGTTATTATCAGGTTTCTACATGCTCTTGTACTATGCAATTTCCTTGTTGTTATGTGTTTGTTTTTATATGTATGTTGCATTTATTTTAAGCACATTGAGCTATGCTCGTCATATGAAATGTGCTATATAAATAAATTTGACTTGACTTGACTTAAAAAAAAGGGAAAAAATAGGGGGAAACTATATTTATAATTATTATTTTAAACTTTAAAATTATGTTACAGGATTTTTTTTTTTTTTAGAATTTTTAAGCACTTTTTCCATTTCATTTTCTTGTTTGTTTTTAACTTTTTTTGTATTTATTTATTTCCTTTTTTTTAATTTAATTTTTTTTTTTTTTTTTTTTTACTAATTTTCTTATTTTTAATTTACTCTTTCTACTAATGTCTCATGTGTTTTTGAAAGAAATCAAGTGGATTTGCTCAGGTTTAAAAGGAGAGTATGACATTACCTTGATCAAAAAAAAAAAAAATTGAATTTCCCCTCTGGGATTAATAAAGTATATAAAATTAAAATAATAATAATAAAAATCATGTCCACCCACTCTCGAATATTAAGAAAGCTCTTCTCACAAGTGACATCATACAGCAGCAACACCATCTGCCTGGCGGAAGTAAGACTTAGCGATGCTGCAAAACCTTAGATGACAAATGGTTTAAGATACAGATTAATTAGCCAGTTAAAAATTGTTAATTTTTTTGTTGGCAATATAATAACTAGAGTATGTCTGTTTCTCAGTAACATGATGCTGGCCTGCTAGAACTTCCTGTAACTGTGCCAATGGTACAGTTGGTACAGATGGTTTGAGCCATCCAAAAAATACTTTCACACTATAAGTGAACCAGACCATGGTTCAATATGATCCAGACCAAAAACACCTCCGTCGAACCAAGGTTGGGCTGTTTCATGCAGATCATTGTCCTGGGGAGGTTTCAGACCTTTTTTTCTGATCAAACTGAAAAGTCTGAAAGACCTGACCAAACAAGCAAGGTGTGACAGGGTCCTAATCTTTATGCAACAGCGTACGGTGAGGAATCAGACGAGGGGTTGGTGGTTTTTGACCAATTTTAAAACACTGACCTCTAAGATTTCTGCTCCCACCTCCCCCTCCTGAAGCAGAAAATCTCATATACCCAGGCAAATGAAAACAAAACTATCTGAGTGGCTGGACACCACCAGGGACAGGGCGTTGAACCGACCCATGTGTTTATGTCCTGGATTATTTCCTGACCTCTCCCCTCAGGTTCTGCCAGCGTATGGATGATTACCCTCTGTACAGCCGCCGGCCCAGCTGTGACACTCTGGCCTTGGCCATGTGTGACCCAGGCCTGAGGCGTAGACACAGCAGTGAGTGTGAGGAGGACAGCCTGCCGGAGATCTACGTGGACAGCGGCCTGTCAACACTCAGAGGTTCCCACGGAGGCTATGACTCAGAGCAGGAGACCAAAGGTCAAGATGAAGAGGACGAGGAGGAGAGGGAGGAGAAGAAAGTGGAGGAGGACAACAACGACAGCATAATGGGAGAGAACTCTGACACTGAGGTGAGACAATAAGAGACACAAGTGTAAGTTCAGTATTTGCTGTGATGACATCATGCTCACAAAGACAAAGCTAACATACTGATGCAGGTATAATGTTGTTTACCATGTTTACCGTAGTGTTTTAGCATGCTAACATTTGCCAAGTGACACAAAGTACAGCTGAGGCTGATCTGCAGGTGTTTGATCATAAACCAAAGTATTTAACCAACTGAAAATTTCACTTCATGATGTTGCGTCATGAAAAGTCCGTAGGATTTATCCTCTGGGGAACATGCATACTGGTACATTTCATGCTAGTACATTTAATAGTTGCTGAGATATATCACTCAACGCTAGAATGGCTGAAAAAATGATATAAGGAATATTTCATACAGCTGTAGTTGGTGAAGTGAGTCATTAACCCCCCAAAATAGGCTCTTTGCTGAGTGATCTGTGAGAGCTATGAAGTGATGGGCTTGCATTGTAACCACTCAGACTCAACTTGAGTCAATAAATATAAAAGAACATAGTGGAAATAAAGCTTTGAAGTTAAGGAGCCATTTTGAAAAGTTGTGTGCTGTATGCCAAGGATAAAATGTTTCACAGCTTGTTCATGTTTACAGCTGAAGTCATAATGATAACATGTGAATCCTGTGTTTGAGCAGATTGTTGTATTAATGTCTGTTACTGTGTGTCTACATCACAGCCAGCAGAGACTCAGGATGGTGAATCAGCGTTTGGGTCGGACAGCAGCTCAGTTTTGGACTGGAAGCCAGCTGAACCCAAACTTGAAGCCCCGACCATACGAAAAGCCCTCAGTGCCATCAGTATTCAGGTAACAGAGAGACGAAGGATATGACAGAGGGGAGGTTATCCAATGGAAGATAGAAGGGAGGGATGAAATAAAGGAAGAGATGACAGATGGAGGTAGAACTCTCAGCAAAATGTCTCGACATCTACGTGTCAGATTAAGCACAAATTTGAAGCATTCCCACCCAATGTTATTCTACGCAAAAAAAATCTGCCCACTTTTTTGTCACATTACTCCCTCCACATTTTTCAACATATAAACTGCATTCAAACATCAAAATATGCAGCTCAATTAGGAAATGTGTGCATGTATTTTTATCATTCATATCTTTCAAACTTTCTGAAATATTCACCATTTTCTGGGAAATTATCCCCTTTCAGATGAATGGAGGAATGTTGAAATTTTACACAAATTCAAGGTCTTTCAAGCATTTTCAAAGACAGTTTCTTCATTCATACATTTGTGTAGAAACTCCATTCGAACTTTAAAATGTTCTCCATCTTTCATATATTCTGCCTTGTATTCAACAATAAAATCCCATTCAAATTTTTTGAAATATTCAGACTTGTTTGGAGCATGGTAAAAATGCCCTTCTCAGGTTTTTACATTGGTTCGTGTTGGACAGAGTGATGCTGATGATGGTCAGGTATAAATAAGAAAGGCAGCAGTTGCAAAGTTGTCGATGTTGAGGACAAAATGTATTAAACATGAAGTAAAAGTGCAGAATGCAAATAGAGTCATCTAAGAGTGCTGCATGTGCACCTCACTCCTCCCTATCTTCACTCTCTAGACCGAGGACAGGGACAGCGCTGACCTGGGCTACATGACATCAGAGAAGGCCTACAGGATCGTGTTGGCTGGAGATGCTGCCGTGGGAAAGTCCAGCTTCCTGCTTCGCCTCTGCAAGAACGAATTCAAATTAAACTCCAGCGCTACACTGGGTGAGTTGAAGAAAACTAAAACCAACTCAGCTATTGTCAAACTCATCTTAGAATAACAAGCTTAATTGTTTCGTTCTTTGAGCTGTCAAATGAAGGCAAAAACTTCAGTAGATATTCTGTAAATCTGAACTGACTACTTGATATTGTCATGTGAAATGTGTATTGTCCCTCTTTTTTCCTTCCCAAACTTTATTCATTGGGTTTCCAGACAAAAAAAAACAGATAACAGTAAGAGTTTCAAATAAGGCATTACAAAATCAAAGATACAGGAAAGAAGAGAAACAAAAAGCCCGTACAAGAAAATAAGAAGAGATTTTTACCTATAAGAACTGATATTATGTATCTACAAGTGTAAAAGTAAATATTTAAGTGTGTGTATACGTTTGCACATCTAAGAAGTATGCAACACTAAAACACAAAGTGACTAATTTCAATAGATTAGGCAGGGACACTAAAAATGGTGTATGAGTTTGTCAGTACAGTAGTAAAGGTCAGTTCATCAGCATATGCAAAACATGGTCCTGATGGTCCTCTCAGCGTACACCTAATTTTTTTTCATGTTTACAAGAAGATACATTTAATCCAAGAGCAGTGGGTAGGTGGAGCAGAGGATTTCCACTTGACATGACCTATATTTTTTTTTTACCTGGTTACTTTAGGGTGACATGTTTGTTTGTTTCCTTTTTGTGTGTTCAGGAGTGGATTTCCAAATGAAAACACTAATCGTGGATGGAGAGCCTGTTTTACTACAACTGTGGGACACTGCAGGACAAGAGAGGTGTGTGTCGGTTTGAATAAAATGTCAGTTTTGTTTGATGTGTATATTGTTTTGAACTCTTCATTTATAGATGTGTTTTAAGAGTGAATGTTAACAAAATGTATAATTACGTGGGTGTGTGTGTGTGTGTTGGGTTCCCTAAAAAGTAAAATGACACACATATGATGCACTATTCTATTTATTCTATTGCGACAAAATGATAATTGAAAATGTTGTAATTATTCTGCATCTTAATCCATTTGTCATCTCAGGTTTCGCAGCATTGCAAAGTCATATTTCCGCCGGGCGGACGGTGTGTTGCTGCTGTACGACGTCACCTGTGAGAAGAGCTTCCTTAATGTTCGAGAGTGGGTGGACATGATCGAGGTAATGTCATACTCTCCTCTGCTAAAAAGTTTCTGACTGACACTGAAATCTATCTGCAATGACAGTTTGTATTGGCAGCACTTGTGTTATTATAATGTGATGTAATTAAAGTGGTGTCACATGTTCATTTGAATATGAAACTGAATGATTTTGCTTGTTTATCTCTTTTACACGCAGCAGATATGTAAGTAGCAGATGTACATTGTTTAGATTGTGTTCTGCTGTTGTATTGTGGGCATATTGATATTTCTGTGGCTTTTGATTTATGCATGCAATGCGTATATGTCATGTGTTGTGTGATATAATGAACTCTGTAAACACAGTGGTGCTTTATGTCGAACCAATAGTTCCAGTCTTACATAGTTTATCTGTTATTTTATTTGACGCATAATTTTTGTAATCGCCATGCTGCAACTATTTTACAATACTGAGGTTTCCTGTAATATCCTTTTTCCATTTTATCTGTACCTGTTTTTACCTTCTTTTTTTTCTTTTTTTTTGTACTCCAGGATGTGTCCCAGGAGGATATTCCCATCATGCTCGTGGGTAATAAGTGTGATCTTAGACAAGATGGAACTAACTGTGTCCCTACCAGCTATGGAGAGAAACTGGCCATGGTAATGATAAATAAACATCCCACTTATCTCAATTTATTATAATTTAAGGACCACATAGCTGTGAATATTTGGTACACCTGCTACATATCTACTTATCCTAAACGTATCCTAGTTTCATCCAAATGTAAATTCAAAGTCATAACCCTTAATGGCGAAGGTTTATGACTGGCAGTAAAACAATAGTGATGAAGGATTAATGGTTTTCTGTGTTCACCCAACAGACATACAACACTTTGTTCTGTGAAACTAGTGCCAAAGACGGCTCCAACATCCTGGAGGCTGTGCTGCACCTGGCCAGGTGAGATAAAAGTGATACAGTCAGCTGAGTGTACAAACAAAAACAGCAGAGGAAGTTTTAATGTTTACAAATTGTGTACTTTTGAGTGTATATTTTTTTTACCTCACAGTGGACATGTCAGTGGTTGAAGGTATACTGTAGAGCAACAGTGAAAGCCATCAACCCCAGATTTATGTTTCACCTTGCTATTATTGTGTGCCATGTCAACCATTGCTTATGGACTGCTACCTGGTCACTACCTTTTATCAAGTCCTGACCTCACCTGAGCGCTGTGCCCAGGAACCTCATGACCACAGAAAATAAGAAGAAAATAAGACAATACAGGCAGAGGGCAGAGTCTCTACAGAAAAATACATTTCTAGTGGGTCATAAGTACTGTTTGAAAGGGATTACTTATCCATGAGTCTATACTTTTTTTAGGAAAACCCTGCATAGTATACCTTTAGTTTTGTTGTTCCAGGCCATATATGTCACATATGCAGGCTAATTAGCGTGGCTTAGTTGGACACTGAAATCCAACATTGTTGATGTTGATTAGTTTGACAAGTTAAAATTCAATAGAAAGATTTATTACCAGTGCTGAAAATATACCATCTCTGAGGGAAAATAAGGTTTGATTGTTTGTTTTACAAGTTAAATAATCACAAAAAAAGAAGAAGAAGAATTGGACCAGTTTATGAACAGCAAATACTAGCTCTTAATTTTGACCTTTGCTGCCCTCTAGTGTGTAAAAGTAAGAGCAAAAAGCTGCAGAGGAAAACTAACATGGGAGTTAAAGGTGCCCAGTGGAGGTTCTCACAGAAATAAAAAAACAAAAGTTGTGTTTACATTCAGTGTTAACCACCAAAACTCATTGTGTGTGTCATTAGGGGGAAAGAAATGTGTTGAAATTGTTTATTTTTTTATAAATCATTTGCAAAGCTGATTTTTAAAGTGTTTTCAATCCTGCATTGTTTGCATCCATGTTTATTCCTAGTGGTCTTCCCCCGTAGGCCTATACTGTGACCCAGAGGTATTATAGTTTTGGGGTCTTTTTCATTAGCTTTTATTTTCATTTTGTTTTTAATTTCTGTTTTTAATTCAGTTTAGTTTCAGTTAGTTTCCAATGTGGGTTTAATTTTAGTTTTTAATTTGTCAGAATGTTATGTATGTAATGTCTCGTTTTAGTTTTTATTTTATTTTATTTTGTTATTATATGGAGGGCAATTGTCAAGGGCAATATTTAAGAAGTTTAGAATAAGTATTACAATACAATCAGAACTTAATGAAGACAACTTACTCACTGTGTTGTAGATATCTCAGTCTTAATGAGGATATGTACCAGAGACTCCTGATGCTTGTTGTTTGACAAATTTGAGCAAACTGTCAAAGACTACAACTAAAGGTGTTTTCTGCATGTTCCTTTTATTTTGGTTAGTTATTTTAGTTAACTAAACTGTTTTGTTTTTTAGTTTTAATCATTTATAATAACCTTGCTCTAGCCAAAGCCCTGCTGAATAGTAACAAAATTGGCGTAAGTGATCGGCACCTACCTTGAAAAACAAATACTAATACATTTTATGTTCCCTTTTTTTCCCCACCCCACAGGCAGGTAACAAAGCAGGCAGCTTTCAATGACAAGAGTCACTACCAGTCGCTGCCCAACTTAGATGCTCCCAGGAAGAAACCCAACTTCTCCTGCTGCACCTGATCAAACTCATCAGAGCTGGACCTCATCACAGGTGGACAAAGGACTATAAAGGCAGAAACCTGCCAAAACATGAATGACAATGAGGAACAAATCATCATTATGAATAACTGAAACAATTAAACATATGGATCAAGTAAGCAAACAATAGACCTAATGGGATCACAGCACCATACCCAACTTCTCATCAGTTCAGATATTGTTTTGTTGTTCAAGGTTATTTAAACATGATGTATTGAGCCAGGCTGTTCTCATTCACTGTTCGTACTTTTAACTACAAAAAGTAATGCACTGTAATTCATATATAATGCACGTAATTGTGAGCCAGGAGGCGGTGATTACATGAGCTATGCGCAGCAGACTATCTTCCTTCACATGAGGGGAGTGATGGAAGAAGTCAGGTTAGGCAGAATGACGAGTGACAGAGTCTGTGTAGGGAGGCAGTCGGGGTGGTTGATGTGTCACAAAAACACAGACCTTTCACCCAGCAGATAGGGGTTTGTGTCCTATGTGAAACCAGACGTTAATGTCGAGTAATTTTAAGTTACGTACGTACTCAACGTTGGGTTACATACATACATAACTTGACGATGCCCAACCACGATTCTTCTCTTGAACCTAACCTGACCAGTACGGACCATGGATGTATAAAGAGAACTGGATACGGTGTTGGAGGCAGAGCCCCGTTTGTAAAAAAGTTCATCTTCCAGGTATAAAATTACCTGGATCTTCAGCATCCATGGACCCATACAGTAAGCACACTAGCATTTCCTATTACACTGCCTCCCAACTGCAACTTGACATGAATATCAGTTCAAAATAATACTGTATTTACCTGTCAGTGAGTTTTACAAATTTTAGAACATATTGATTTAAATAAGGACTAATTAAGTGTTTGTACCAGAAATTTGATGTACCTAAAAAAAATGTAAGTCTATGGGAAAAGGTCTTTTTTGGGATCAAAGGCATCACGTGACAGACCCGGAAGTTGTAATTCCACACTTTGGCCACTATGTCAAATTGGCTTCCAGTCCTGGCGCTGTTCCTGGAGGCTTGGCAGGAGCACTAATTTGTAAGCTATCATATGAACAGTGTGCATAATTTTTCGTAAGACATCATAAGAACTCTATAAGGATACGTAGATTGAGCTGTGCTTCAGCCACAGCTTGGAGTCTTACTGTTCTTTATGAACATTTGAGTCAGTGTAAACTTCTTGCCATGTTCATTTTTTATTATAGTGTATATATTACATATTCCACATATATGATTTGCGCAGTTTGCCCAGACTGGCGTCGCCATGTTGTGAAGATACTCCAAGAAGAACAGCTGTGAAGCCGAGTGTATGAGCATGCTTTTAAAGTGACATTAGTATGTGACACTGACAGATATCAGCACGTGACAGAGAACAGAGAGTTGCTTTTGCATATTGTAATGTTAGAAAATGAGACAAATAGGAATAGATTTTTATCTGGTGGAGTTCAGTAATCATCAGTTTCTGGTTTGAATGATCTGCTGCATGTTGTTGGTCTGAAAGGAAACAGAAGTTTGTCGTTTGCACCATCCAGGATGTGAAACTTTATGGCAAGTGAACTGCATCGATGGCTAACATGGAGACAGCCTCGTCTTTGTTTATATATGATGAACCCTGGTGCAGCACATGATTGTATGAGACTTCATGTTAATGTCACAACCCATTGTCTTTGTTATATTACCCCACAGTGTTATCTTTGTTTTCACTGACTTCCCACTGGAGATGACCGTCTGCTATAGAAGTTATATGTGAGGAGCTGATCATATAGCAGATCATTTCCAATTGCACGAATGGTTTAAATAACTGCTGTAATTTTATTTTCTCTCTAGCTTTTCACACGCCTGACAGTGTGTCCATTTGGAACAAGTATAAACAGTTCGACCTTCTTGGATTTTATTGGGATGCCACTTCATAGAAACTAGTTCGTTTCAAGCAAACTGAACCTTCTGAGCTGGATATGTCCTTGCTTTAAACTATGTGATTGTGTGTGCATGATGGCAGTCACATGCTTTGGAGCTTTGGTTGTGCACATCCTGAGAAATTAACATTACATGTCTGCCAGATGCAATATGCACAGGGGCAGAACAGTGATGTGACAGGGTCAGGGGTTAGTAGAAATGTCAGCAGCATCAAAAATTGTGGAAAGTTTTGAAAACAAGCTAATTAACCAAGCCCACAATCACCTGCATCTGTATGATGTATAATTGCAGTTGCACAGTGACAAATGATTCAGGGGTCTAACATACCATCTACGATGGCACCACTGTCGCTTTTGCTGCTGTGATCTCAGAGTCAACAACATGTTAACCTCCTCGAGTGTCACCATGTTTATTGTTTACATCCTGTACGGCCTGAGTTCATAGCAAGTATGTGAGTAACTCCATTCACAACTCAGCTGGCTGTCCATGCAAACATGTGGTTCAAAGGCAAGTATATCTCCGGCTTTTAGACTGTGTTTCAGACGCCACCTGGGTCACAGTTCTGTCGTGCTGTTGTTGCATATCTGACTCTCAGCATCTGACTCTGAAGGTGAAAGACGCTCAATAACCACCAGATATCTAAATGTACACGTAGCATAAACCCTCAGCTATTTATTTCCACACAGAATAAAGTTCTTTTTGAATAAAGCTCCGCCTGTATGCAATGTAATGACTGTCTGTCATCACCACCTTTCAGCATTCAGCAGGACATGAAATCTGTGTGAGGAGAAGACCTGAAGGTTGCTGACAGCTCATTAAGTTGTCAAAATAAAAATGGTCTACAGAATCAAAGACATATTTTTTTTCATGCATTCTTCTTCATTCTCAAAACCTGAAGCCTACATTACCCACAATGCAACCCAACCACCAACAATTTGGTCGGAGATTCTGGTGTGTTATGCTCATAGCAGCTGATGAGATCTGCTGTGCTCACTTATTTCTAGCTCTACATCCTTAGATTTTTTTTTTTTTTTCAAACATCTTGTTTTTTCCAGACCCACAAACATTTATCAGACTCTGGAGCCACAAAGGGCTTCATACAACCTTTTCACACAAGCAGTAGTACTGCTCAAGCTTAGCATCGCCAGACCAATTCACAAATGTGAAGTGTGGAACCTCTCAGTTCATTTTTGATTTCCAAGGTGCATTATCAACAGCTGCAGATCAAAATGCCTCTGGACCTACAACCAGTTGAGCTGTGATGGTGTAGCATCAATATGTCTTTGAACAAGTGTTGCTTTTTTGTAATCACAATTTCAATATAGTAATTTAAGAAAAACCTCCACATGAGCTGCAGCTGTCCTGGTTATTCTCTAACACAGTGGTTCCCAAAGGTCCACACAGTTTAATATATTCAGCATCATATTGCATTTGGCCATGTTGTCAAGGTAGTTTGCTGTCTCTGTTGAGTAGCTGTCTGTTATTTACTCACTCTACAGCGGGAAACTGCACTTCAAAATAAAAACCATATGCCGGAAATTCACTGTACTTCAAAACAAAGTGTTTTTTACAAACTTGACATGTTAGCGAGTCACTTGCGGTCCTTTCAGAGTGGACCCACGACCCACTTTTGGACAGCAACCCACCACCATATTAGATAAAAGGTTGTGATTAGCGGATCCCTGGTCCACAGGAAATCTGTGAGAACAGGCAGGGAACTAGACATATGTGACAGAGCAAATGAAACATGAGCACACAGATTCATCTGGGTCCCCTTAAAGTAAATGTAAATGTGCTTAGTTTCTTACCGCCACTGGTGGTTTGATGTGATATTATTAATGTAATCTGCACAACTTAAGATCTATCTGTGTATCTGTCTGTCACTCATACCCAAGCAATCTGCGCCCTCATTACAAAGGCACAAAGGAGGAGACGAATCAATAAATCAGATAATTTCTTCTTGGTTGCTGCTCTGAAAGACCCTCCTGTTAGCCATACTCCCCGAGCGTCTGCAAGTGTCTCCGAGCATGGCTGTTTGAATAAATGCAACATATGCTGGGGATTTTAGGCTGCGTGTGTGTTAGCGTGCATGTGTGTGTGTGTGTGTGTGTGTTTGTGTGTTTAGAGCTGGCACGGGTCCCTGTCTCCACCTCCCATCTGTTTACATTGTCATGTGCTTGATGAGGCGAGACCACTCATTTGTCAAACAACATGTGGGGTAGCGGAGGTGGGGATGGGGACTAGCAGCTGAGAATGGTGTGTGTGTGTGTGTGTGTGTGTGTGTGTGTGTGTTTGTGTGTGTGTGTTCAGTGGTAACAGGGGGATAATTAGATAAGGGGAGTGTGTAGCAGAAAGGTTAATGACAGTAATGAATATATTAGTGTAGAGGAAAGAGAGCAGGTTACTGTTTTGCATCTGCAGGTTTACAAAAGGCAGAAAACCACAAGATTGCCATAAATTATTCTGTGCAGTCTTGTGAAACTTTTGTTAGAATAAAATATATTTCAAAGAAGCACCCTTTAGTATGCTCACACACGCATCTCAGGTTTGACCTCTCTGTTTTCTGTTTATATTCACATAAGGTGGATAAAGGTGATCGTGCAGTTAAAGTTAAAGGCCTTATTTACTGTAAAACAAAAACAAAACAAAAAAATGTATTATCTAATATGTTTCTATCTGAAGATGAAGTAGAATCAGCTCCATATAAACTCAGTTTTTATATTTTATGCTTAAATGATTTGAATTACTGGAGTGTAAAATTCACATTGCACAGTTTTCCCAAACATTTACTAAAAACATGGAAATTTTAAAAGAGAAAACCAAGAGTTTAAATTAATTTAAACCCTTGACTTACATCCTTCAGCCCTCATCAGTCAGTCTGCCAAACTCTGACGCGCGCGCACACACACACACACACACACACACACACACACACACACAAAACACACACACACACACACACATACAGACTGTGGGGTCGCTGATGGAGGTACAGGGGTGTCACCAGATGGAAGGGTCAGAGGTCAGAAAATGGGACCACTGGTCACTCTGATGACATCTGGGACGGCAGACTGTCTGTCCAAATCGACCTCCACGTCAAACACACTCAAAAGCGTCCACACGACCACCCTTGACACACACTAAAACACACAAACACACACACACACACACAGTCTGGTGCACCCGATGGATATCCGTCATGTTGTTTGTCATGTCTGGTTTTGACAAAGTCATCAAAGACACAAGCCATTTAAGCAAAGTCTGACAGTCTGGCTCATGCTGTATGTGCGTGTGCACGCTTCCATTCATGTGTGCATTGAGGAGGGGCTGTAGATAATGTTCTCTACATGATATTGTAAATAGATCTCATACGTTGCCATCTTGGTGTTAAAACAAAGAGATATAGAATTGCAACATCCTTTTCATGGCACTTATTTTTGATCTTAATTTTGGAAACCGTGCTTTTTTAAAGTCATATTTTGCACAGATTTACTGTAAATAGTTCTCACCTCCCTGAAACGATGTGAACATCATTTTTTCTGATAAATGCAGCTGATGGTTAAAGACACTGTGTGCTATACCACTTCAGCAGGCAAGAGGGCAGTACTGTACTGTACTGAAGCGTTATGAATAATGTTTAGTGCTGTTAAATCACACAATAGCAATATAAGCACAAGTTGCAATAAGGATGAAATTGGATAAATCAAGATAAGAATAATGATAAGATAGGAAAGGAATAAAGGTAAAATAAGATAAACTGATAATAATAAAGATCATTTACATATAATAAATGCAGAAGATGTTCACTGTGCATGACAAGTTAAGAAATTTAGAATACCGCATTTTCAGAACTTGAGATTTCCTTGAAAGTAAATCTTAATAATCCAAACTATGAGTTCATTATGTTGAGGCTATATTACATAAAAAACATTGGCTGGAACATTACATTAGACCGATTAGAAGGAGATGTCTTAACCAGAGTTTGTAATGTTGAAATTATCAAAATGTCTGTAGACTTTAACCAGAAGCACATACATGTAGATTTCAGGGGGCCTAAGAGACATCTCCTTCAATATTTAGAACATGTCAGGTCTACTAAAAACATGAAAGTCACAGAGGACTTTCATGTTTGATAAAATGTAAGACATTTACATCATAAATTGATGCAGAGAAAAGCAGAAGATATTGCATGAAAACTCACCAGAATTCAGGAATTAAATGCTTGATGCTTAAAAATTTCTGGCCCAAAATGTTCTGGCAAATTTGCTGGCAAGGGATCCATGAATCTACAACCAAGACACTTTTCTGTGTGTTAGTAAAAGGCCTGAGAGACAGAGAGGCCACTTGTCCCTGTGCTCAACATGTCACACCTCTCAAACCGTTGCAAAACAGTAAAGTAATGAAAGGAAACATTTTTGTTGCTGTGACGTGTGATTCAGTCTAACGACACAGGAGACGCTGCAGCTCTGTTTATCTCAATGACCGCTCAGTTAGCTCTGCAGAAGGACAGGCGTGGATTAGAGGCCGTTTTATAATGTGTGTTAATCTGACAGATTAGCTTGATTAGGTTAATCTGAGAACATGTGTGTCTGTGTGAGTGTGACAGTATATCTCTGTGTGTTACAACTTACATCTAAATGTCTTTGCTGGTGAGATTCAAAGTTGATACGACAGTATTTGACGGGATGCCAGGCTGTATTCTTCACAGTGTCTAAACAGCGTTTTGTTGATGCGTTGTCAATAAGCTCCAGCTGCCGTTGATATCCACAGAGTAACTCTCTATAAACCAATCCCCTTCAGAGACCAGACATCAGTATTCCTGTCTGAGCCAGTATCCCCACTGGAATCTGAAAATGACATTTTAACCGCTAAAAATCAGATTAAGTGTGATTTATCTGAGTCGAAGGGTAAAAAACAGATTGTGTGCATTCACATTCATCATCTATCAATTCCACCGGCGGACCATTGGCATCTGTATGTGTGCGTGTGTCTGCACACAAAGTAGGCGCCCACTGACATAATGACCCTCCAAGCCTACACAACAATATATAGAGATCTCGTCTAGAAACTGTATTGACATATTGACCGAACTCATCACGCTGGAGAGCAGCTGATATTGACATGTTGTTCACACAGGAATGTAACCTAGATTTGCTTCAGAGCAGCATCCAGTTTATCACAAATACTATTACCTCACTGAGGTAAACGAAAGTAGAAGTGACACTGTGTTCTATATTTATCTCATTGCTCACAAATACCACGAAAAGGCCCAAACAACTCTACTTCTATACGTTCTCGCTTCTCTTCTATGTCTCTGGCGCTCACACACAAGCCTATTCACAACTGAAAACATAAATCTCATATTATATATAGTAAATATGCAGTACACTATATAAATATGTAGTTTCATTTTTTAACAGGTCCTGTGATTTCCTCAAACTGCTGGGTGCCACAGTTTTTAGTAACATCACTAAAACTTAAGTAAATGGTTTATTTGTTGTGGACTATTTCCAGCCTTGTATTAATACACATTTGATGCATAACATAAAAATATTTTAGCTCAACATATTAAATCATTATGGGCTACATTTGGATCTTACTTGGCCGCTAAAATTGCAGACATCCTACAAACGTGAATCATGGCACATAAAGATAGTCATGGCGCTAATTTAGTCTACGGTCATTTGTCTCTTCTTAAGGGTGAAACTTAAGACAACTTTATACTGTCTTTGGTTTTTTGCCAGTATTACCAGTCATAAACAAACATCAAATACATTCTTAATACACAGAGAGACATGCAGATAAAAAAAGAAATTAGCTGTATGCCAGTATTGTAAAGTGGTTACAGCAAGCCCCATTGTGCGCTAGTTGCTAGCACACATCTAACCTGCTAACGTTACTTGCAGCATAGTTGTTGACCAACCACTGAGGGCAGTGTTGATGCTAACGCCAGCCAAATTTCTGCATTGTTGCATTGTTTACAAAAAGTAGTCAGGATCTGACACCGAGGCACCAAGGCACCCTTTAGCAGTGATATGAGACACATTCAGTATGTTTACATGCACAGCTTAATCGAGCTATGCTCAAAATTCGATTTTGGCGTCCAATCGGACTTCTGTCCTTGTCCCAGTTTATATGCAACTGAGAAAATCGAGTTACTGACGGGAACATGTCCTCCTCCTCAACACTAGTTGGCGATATGTGTCGTTTCAGCGGGTTAATACGGCCCCCTTTCCGGTTGACCTCTTACGTCACTTAATAATAAACAACTGGAGTCAGGCAGCAGACCAGCATTTTCGAACAACAGCAAGATGGATAATCGTACACCTTTGTTCATCTCGTACGTAATGTACGTGTTACTGATTGTGCGGATAAAGTGCACTCTATCCCTCGTGGTCATGGTGATTTCGAGAGGCAGACAAGAATGCCGTATGCTGTTGGAGAGCTACAACAGTAGCATGTCTTGTCTGTTCCGAGGTCATACGCCAGTGCGGGGGTGTGGAGCATGCGCACATGCATTGTCTAGTTTAACTCCGATTAAGGCGTATACATGCCGGAGAAAATCGAAATTCCAATCGCTGCAGCATTTTTCAACACTCTGAGCAAATGATGTAGGTATAAAGAGCATAAGAAGTCCATGTAGGGGGGCCAACACATTCTCACTCCGACCTCATCACACACTGACGTTTTGGTCATGGACCTTCAATGTCATAATGTGACATGATGTGCAAGATACCCTGGGTGCATTGGTTGTTGATGTTCTGGGACACCGTGTCAAGTTCTGCCTGTTACACGCATTGTCTTCTTTCAAAATACACTTCTGTTTTCACAGGAAATTCACCGTTTACATACAGTCTCTTTTAAAATACATGCACTACGTCAGCACAGCGCCACGAATTGATGTTTTTTTTTCTTAACAACAAGAACAGGTGGCTAGGTTTAGGAAAAACAACAGGATCTGGGTTTTGAGTCTTACGGGACACAGACAACAGTCTCTTGGGTGAAAGTCAGTGTTTGTTGGACCCATCCAAAATCCCTCCCACCTGCCCCACTTGGACTTTCACCGCCTTAACTTTTGTTTCCCCCTGATGCCGCTGGGCACTGCTAAACTATAATGGCAACAGGCAGCATATCATGCCGACATTAAAGTGCACCTTTTTTGTTGGTTTCTGACGCTGCAAGTCACTGCACTTTGGTGTGAGACCGGGCTTGGAAGGCAGGAAGTTGGATGGTTCAAACAAACTGTGGACTTCCACCTGGGAGTCAACTGTTTTTGTCCTGTGTGAAACCAAAAGTCAGTTGAGTTATTTTAATAACAATGTAGAGTGCTTGCATGTGTACTGTACTGCGCTAGTGATTTAGGTCACTTGACGTATGTAATGTCTGTCACATGACAATACATCACGTTAGTAACAAAGAAATTCCAAAAATCTTGGAAGAGTACCAACAGTAGTTTGACATGTAGGGCCACTGACCAAGCTCCTGTTTTTGACAAGTTGGGAGTGAGAGTGTGTTGGTTTGAATGGCATGACTTCCTGTTGGCTTGCAGATGTGCTCAGCTTGTCATTCTTGACAAATTTTGCACCTAAACTAGCTACCGCACATCATGTTGTCTTGTTTCATGATCAAATAGACTTGACACTGGACGACATTCCCATACATGTTACCCAAGAACCATCATTACATATCTGTATGTGAGAAAAATACCAAGGAACACAGGAAATCTGAATCTCCTTCAAGGGCCCGTTCTCCACCCAACACATTGTTGAAGGGTCTGCTCTCTCTATGGGCCCTCAGTTCATCCACACTGCCTGCATTGTCTATATGTATGCCTCTGTCATATATTCAACCAAAGTATTTACAGTGAACACTTTACTGTATATGTTTATGTTTCACAATCAAAAAAACAGAGTCCATTGCTTTTCATACAGACAGGTTGATAGACATGCTGATCACTTGTTTGTCTGATTCATTACCAAGATCAGAAAACATCAACGTCTCAGAGTCATCTCTTTTGCTCACTCTGTCTCTCTTGCAGACGCACACACTGTGCTGCTTCCACACTGCCTGATGGTTTGCTGGCCTGCTGTTTTTCTGTACTCAATTACACTAAACATGAGACAATAGCTTAGACACACACACACACACACACACACACACACACTTATCAAGTGATTAACTGTCAAACTGCACAGCCAGAGTTCAGCAAAGGTCAGGATTGATTTACATAGACAGATGGAGAGCCCTATTAGAGTGTGTGTGTGTGTGTGTGTGTGTATGTGTGTGTGTGTGTGCGCGCGCGCTTGTATACAGTCCTCTCTGCCTTCACAGACCGAACCCCCCACCACACACACACACACACACACACACACACACACACACTGACTCACGTGCACACACTCCCCTGTGGCGCTGCTCTGTGCAACTAGTTCATGTTACCGTGGAAACGATGGGCTTGCTGTACATCATCATGATGGGGTCATGGCACAGGGAAAGGTCAAAGGTCATGTGTGGCACTGTGTGTGTGTCTGAGTGTCCTGAGGGGATAGTCTCACAATGTGAGAGCGTTTTGTGGCCAATCAACCTAAAAAAAAGCAGTTTGAAGCCATTTACATGTCAAAGATACAGGCAGAGGTCGAATCTAGAGAATGTGATCTATTACATTAAGCAGATTAGACGAGTAGAAAGCATCTCTGGCATCCATACATCAGTGCATTTATTGTGAGCTTGGAATTATGTAGTGCAGGTCTGACTATTTGTTACACAGTCTAGCATCTGCTGTGTAACTTATTTGATAGTTTTAAAGCTGCATGAGCCAAGTTTTTAACTAACTGTTACAAATTAGTAAAAATAAGCATTAATATACTGTTTACAAGTTTTTTTCTTCAGTGCAGATGTTCAGGACCACAGTTATAAGAATTTTCAATTTGCAGCTTTTGTAAACTCTGGTCCAAAATGTGTAAAGCCATTCCCAAGATACTAGCGATGCCACTCCAGTGAGCATTTTGAAGTGATAACTTGATAACTTGATGTTGTGTTCAGAATAAATAACACAAATTCAGTCACTCCCCATGAATTCTGGGCAACCTTGTAATTTTTTTGTAACTTTTCCTCACATTTGACTATTTGAAAAGGTCACACGCACACACACACACGCACAGTGACAGGGCTAATTGTTAGCATCACAAAGCTAACGGTACCCAACATTTATCAACAGGTTTAAGCACAGAGATGAGCCGTTTCAGTGTCGATGTGGGATGCTAACTGCTGCTGCCGGGCTTCTGCCCAAGTGGCAAAATATGACGAGCAGGTATGAGATCATTAGCACATGCTAACCAGCAGAAAGAGCAGGAAGAGAGCTTTCAGTACTGCATCCAACAGCAGCAACAGCTGATCGCTGCCGACCAGCTGTTCCTGCCCCCCAGCCCCCCAACCATCATAAATAGATTGTAGTTCTTTGTGGATTTCTGAGTGCTCATAACAATACGCTCTGAATCCAAGACAGCATTATAACTATTATTGTAATTTTCACTTGCTCCCCGCCACCACCAAAATTAGTGGGCATTAAATGAAGGAGACTGAATAAGTAAGAGATATAAAAAAAAGAGAAGTAACCACCTTAACATTCTCACTGGCCTCCGTGCTGCTCTCTACTGTTTACTAACCTGTTTTTAGGCTTGTCTGTTACGTGACACACCAGAAAAAAAACATCAACAAAAAAAAGGAAAACAAAAAGGCACATATATCTGCTGCAGAGCTGTGTAGGTGGCTCTGGTCTACTGCCAGTGGGAAAGCTGCTTTTAAATGCTTTTAAAAACCAGCAAACACACACTGGCTTTAGTGGAAAAGGAGTTTATTTGTTCATTTATCTTTTTGCTTTATAAATTTTAAGTACTTTTGCATTTATTAGTTATCTCTTTGCTTGAACATTTTCTTGTTTTTGCAACCCGCTCTCTCTCCATAATCATTGAAATATGGAAGAGTATTTTGAAAGAAGACAATGTATGTTACAGGCAGAACTTGACATGGCGTCTCAGAATATCAACAACCAACACACCCAGGGTACCTTTCACATCATATGTGGACGTGGAAAGTCCATGACCAAATGTCAATATGTGACGAGGTCGGAGTGGGAATGTGTTTGGTTTTTGTTTTTCTTTTTTCTCATTATTGTAAAGCACTTTGAGGTACATTCTTTCTTCTTCTTCTTCTTCTTCTGCTTCTTCTTCCTTATTACCATCATCATGTCAGCCGCATATCGTGAGTCTGTATGTTGTAATGTCACTGTGGTATATGACTTGTCAGTATTTCTCTTCTTCAGCATGCGCATCCTTTGCTTCTGTAGTAAATAAAGTGATGCTGATGTGATTCTCATGTGGTGCTTTGTGTGTGTGTGTGTGTGTGTGTGTGTGTGTGTGTGTGTGTGTGTGCGTGTGTGTCGCACAGTGAGAGAGAATAGAGAGCGAGGGAGAGAGATAAATGCTGCTGTCGTGCTGTGCAGTGCGCTCCGTCACTTTGATAAATCTCGCAGCGAGCTGACGACACCTGCTGACAGCACACTAAAATCTGATTGGCTGGAACAGCTCCAGGTCAGGAGGATGCTAATGGATATGATGTGGACAACAAATCGCACACAGCAATGCAGACGCGCAAACACACACACCAAGGACACACGTGAACAAATAGGTCACACACACAGATGAAGAATGAAGAATGAAGAATATCCTGCTCACGCTCACACGGACACACAATCACCCCCGTCTGATTCTGTGTATATCATTAGCAGGGCAATTACAGCTAATGATAGAGTCGTCACTCTCACTTACCTGATAATCAATTATTTTACATTATACAGCTATTTACATGGAAACGGGTTCTAGTAGACAATTAGACTGGAAGTAATGAATCCAGGAAGCGCAAGTGCTCATTTAAACATGACCATTCTTTACACCCACACACACGCAGACACTATCCTCCCTTGGTCTCTCCTTTGATTTGTGGCTTATCATGTAGGTCAGGAAGGCGACTCCCTGCGTCTGCCCTCTTTGTGCCTCTTCTGAGCACCATGGCTCGGTCACCAGGCATTAAATACGATTTCATTTCATTTTGATTTTCGTGTGATTCGCGAGAAATCGCTGCTGACAGAGAAGAAGAATGCAGAAAAGAAGAGAGAGAATACAACATGAGTGAAACATCAGTGAGAGTGGTGAGGAGATGGAGAAAGTCATTGGTGGAGGGCTGGGGGTGGGATGATGAAACGCAGTTGCAGGCTCGACCTTTGAAGAGCCAGTGGAAAATGTAGGGACAACTTCAAAAGAGCACCATGAAATATACAACACACCACCACCACCACCACCACTGCCGCCACTGTTGCTGCTGCTGCTGTTACTGTCGCTCCAAAACCTCGTACCTCCAGGTGCGGTGTTTTTCAGCTGGTTGTTTTCTGCTCATGCTCACCTTTGATATTTTTCCCTCATGGGTGGGAGTTGCTTCCTGTGAAACACGAGCAGTTGGGAAACAGATTGTTGTCTTTTTCGTCTCCGTATCTGCTGAACTTTGAGCTTTGTCAGGACCGAAGGTTTTTTTTTATCAAGCGTTTGAAAGAAATATGACAGTGAATCAGATGCGGCTCTTCTTTGTGTCTCCCTCCCCTCTTTAAATCCATCTCTTCCTCCATCTCCCTCCACGCTTCACATCTTTCACTATCTGCTATTTCCTCGCTCTTATGTCTCCACCTCCCCCTGCACTGCTGTGTGTGTGTCCTTCCTTTCAATCCGACCATCTATCTGTCTGTCTCTCTCTATCTTGCCTTCTTCCTGGGTGTGTGCATGTGTGTGTGTGTGTGTGTGTGTGTGTGTGTGTGTGTGAGAGAGAGAGAGAGAGAGCCTGGTTGATGCAGATGAGACAGTGATACATGATTTACTGCGAGTCTTTCTGTCAGAGGACATCAGATCATCAACCCCACACACACACTCTCTCGTACACATATATGCAGGCAAACACACATATGCGCACACACACACACATACACACACATATACACACACACAGCGTCTGAGGAGATAAGGGAGTCTTTGAAGGTGGAAATTAGTTTTGGCGCCTGGCTGCTCCTGTCTTGCAGGTCATGTGACTAAATCCTCCAGTCACACCAACATAAACTGATAAGACAGCAGCTACTCCGTGTGTGTGTGTGTGTGTGTGTGTGTGTGTGTGTCCTGCTCGCTGTATGACTGTGCACATTTACCTGAGTGCATGCACCGAACAAGTGTGTGTGTTTGTGCCTGAGTTTGCCTGTGCTGTGCTGTGTGTGTGTGTGTGTGTTTATAGATTCCATTTATCCAGTGTGCGTCTCTTGTGGCAGGGCGAGGTAATTGGTGGCAGATAAACAGCGCTTAACACACACACATACACACACAGACACACACACAGTAATCAGAGGGGATTTACAATGTGTAGTTTGGAGCCTAATTGCTCTTCAGGTCCCTGTGAGAGTGCTGCCAAAGCCATTAGCCGCTGCTATTCTCAGAGTATTCAGTGTGTGTCAGCTGAGTGTGTGTTTGGTCTCTTGAAAATGAGCGTGCACGTCACTTCAGTGTATTTATGCATGCATTTATGTGTGTGTGTGTGTGTGTGTGTGTGTGTGTGTGTGTGTGTGTGTGTGTGCTTTGTTTCAAGCATGTGTGCTTGCTCTTCTGTGTGTATGCCCTTCTTTGCTTCTCATTGGTGCGCGCGTGCCCGTAGCTTTAGTGTTTTTCTCGGGGACTTGGCTTCCCTCCAAGCCTGAAGAGCTAATTGGAATTAGAATAACATTCCTCAAAGGCCGCTCGTTTAGCGCCGGCGCTGAGTGCTAACGACGGAGTAGTGGGTGAGAGAGAGGCGGGAGAGAGCGCCCTAACGATCTGCGCTAACAATGTTTTATTCTGATTTTTAATGAGGGGTAATCACTCAGCTGGAGAGGAAGAGCAGCGGGGAAAAAAAGAGAAAGTCGAGGGATGGATGGAGGGATGGAGAGATGGGGGGGGTGGAGAGGAGAGAGGAAGAGAGGTGAGGAGGAAACAGTAATTATCTCCTCTCTGAGCTGTGAGTCACAGCCTGTCTTGCAGTCTCTCCAAGGGAAATTAGAGATGCACACTAACTGCCTTTATTCAGAGTCAGTGCTACCTGACAGCACAGCGATGGCCAAACAGAGGCCTTTCTGTTTTGCCTTTCATGATGTTATCAACAGAACAAACACTTCAACCACCACTATCTGCATTCATTAACCAGCGCTGGTCTCATATAATCCTCTCGGCAGTTTGTAGACTGGTAGATATTGAAATTTCCTTCAGCGGTTGAGGAGTGAAGTGTGTCCAGTCATACGATTGCATGACTTTTTGCCAATGATGTGGTTCAGCTGGCTTCACTGGGAATACCTTAAGATCCTCCAGGAAGAGGTAATGCCAGACCTGGTGTAGCAAAATGTATTCATGTGTTAGTGTGAGAGAAGTGGCTCTGAAAGTTTGGTGATGTGGGGACTACATTTGCAGGCAATGCAGAGGCTACTGCTGGTTGTGGCTGTTTTTGTTCAGAAAGAGGAAAGCTCTGCTGGTGTCGCTTTCGAACTGCAGAGGGTCAGGGATGCCATGAAGACGAGGTTGTGCACCACAGCTACTGCACATGTAACATAAGCGATTTCTGTATTGTGGTTTCTCAAAAGTCAACTGCAACTGGTCAATGTTACACATCTGTGTGTCAGATTATATCAAAACTGACTTCTACATGAAAGCATTGAACAAAATGATTTTGGCTGTGCAAGAAAATCCAATGAGTACAGCGAATCTATTGACTAGACTTGGCTGCAAATGTTAGTGTTAACCAGGCCCTCACCTTTAAGGCCAATTCTAGTAGTGGCCGAACAGTGGAATTATATCTATCATGTGTTGCCATGCCCAAAGACACTTCTTCTCATAGACCCGTAGACATGGCGAAAGAGACGTCTGTAAATCAGTGGATACTTTTTTCTTTAACATCACAACCTCCACCAAATGACTCATTTCAGTATCAGGAGTTGATTCATTCAGTCCGATAACACTTGGAAAGTCTGGAAGAGCTGCACTATTGAAACATTTTATCCCCATTTAAGTTGCCGGAGCACTGAAGTCTCACGTGCGCCTGATCTATGAGCCACAAAGTGTGAAAGCAGTGCTGATCATCAGAGTAATATTACATGAGGCAGTTGAACTTTTTAGGCTTCATGTGCCACTGAGTAACCTTTGTTGTCCTCAGTTCTCTTAATGCATCCATGGTATCCTCATACAATGGATCGTATGATATCTAATGAATTAGTGCCCCATGAATGTTGTGAGCTTCACATAAGGTTACAAAGGTTAAGTTTAGGAAAAGACATTGTACCTTGAAATGAGTCAAAGTTCACTTGTTTTCACGCAGTTTAGAGCACCAGTCTCATGGGGAAGCCCTTTGTTGGAAAGTCCTGTGATTTGGTACCCATCCACCATCCCAACCTGCCTTATTACATGAACTATGTCCTTCTTTACTCTCTTCAGCACATGATTGCAGCCTTCCCGATAACATGAGTCATGCAAAAATTTCTGGCTCATGATTATGTGTCATATACATGAGCTGTGGTGCATTACATTTCATAGGTACAGTGCATGAAAACAGCCTGCATGGTGTAAATGAGCCCATAATAGGTTAATAGCGTCCCATTATCACTCCATGTTTGAGGTGTATAGTTTAAGCAAAATACGGCCTAATAATGTTCCACACATTTATGTAGTGTTTTGATGGTGGTATGTGTTAGATATGACACTGAACTGCAAACCAATTATTACAATAGAGGCATTAACTGTCTAAATAATACCAACTTCCAAGGACATATTCCTTGCTTATCTTTCTGCCACCAGGATCTAGAACCGCTTAGCTAAGTGGTGGAAAACACATGGATGGATGGATGGATGGATGGATGGATGGATGGATATTGTGCTTTAACTGCTTGGAGAGTATCATGGCTTCAGCAAAGTATTGTATTTTACATTATTTGTCTTAAATTTAAACTACAAATTTCAAACATCTTTTCCAACCCTCTGCTAGAAATAAAAGAAGCATAATGAAGCACAGATTGTTTTTTTTAGTCAGCATAATAAGGACATCCCTTTTGCCAAAGCAATAACAATGCTAGCCCTTCTCCCATTGTATATTATCTTGATTTTTTTAAATTGTCTTTGTGTTTATGTTTTATGAATCATATTGTTTGTTGATGTGTGTTCCTGCTGCTTGTCCTAATCATTTTCCTGTTGTCAATTGCCCTATATTGTATTGAACATTATGTGGTGATGCCAAAGACAATTTTCCACATTGTGAACAATAAAGTTGTTTTTTAATTAACGTATCTACCATTTGGATATTCCAAATGTTTACTGAGAGCATTTCTTGCCCTACAATACAGCTACTAAAACAAGATTAAACTTTTTTTGGGCATGTTTAGGAACTCACTGCACTTCGCTGAAGTGTGGGAGAGACCTGGGTTTTAAAAGTGAAAAAGTTACCTAAAGCTAATATCCCGACATGTTTACTGTATTAACATTAAACAGAAATCGATCTTTCCCATCTGGCCGATAGATTAGTCAGTAGCAGGACCATAAGCCATTGACCAATTAGGCTTTTTAAATCCAGGATCCCACCAGGAAGCCATCAAAAATCTACAGTTAAACCCCTTTTATTGATAGACTGTAAACTCTTAAGATTTTTCACTCAGTCCAGCTGAGCATTAATCAATACAGAGCATGTGGATGTGGGGGTAGCAGAGACACACAGAGATGAAAAAAAAAAAAAAAAAAACCGCCAGGAAGAGGGTTTGGAAAAATTCATGTCTGCAAAACAGAGTGTGAGAATCGGTGAGAATAAGGAAAGCACTAAAAGACAAAACAGAGAGGACGGGCGAGGACAGGGAGACATGTGAATCCAGAGGGAGAGGGAGATGGAGTGATATGGCATACAGCAGTAGTGGAGTGTGAAACAGATGCTGCTCAGTGGAGAGTGAGAGGTCAATGGAGCTTGTAGAATGCTTAGAAAGGGCAGAGGCTGAATCGATTCACACACACACACACACACACACACACACACACACACACACACACATTAATCTACACTATCTGAGTGTAAGGAGTGGGTGTGAGGGAGAGTGAAAAATAGAGGAGAGAGCAGGAGGGAGGAGGGAGAGCGTGGTGGGTGATAGTGGCAGGGGAGACATATAGAGAGGTGGAGATGGATCAGGAGAGAGATAGAGGCTGATTATGGCTGAGCACTGACAGAGTAAAGGCCCCATGGGTGTGATACTAACACACACACATTTACACACACACACACACACAAACACACACACACACACACACACACACACACACACACACACAGTCTCCAAGTAAACACATGAGCTTACACACTTGCCCATAAAGTGATGGAGATGGAGCTGCCAGAGTGTAATACAGTTAAAGCCCCATTTCCACCGCCATCACCACTCAACGTCTGCGCTCCCTCCACTCCTCCCCTCTTTCCTCCCCTTGTTCTCCCCCTCCTGATAGCCTCTCCTTCTGTCTCTCCTCCCCTGATCATATTCAACTCCCAGCCTAATTCTCAGTCTTCCTCTGTCTCCAAACGTCCTTACCTCCTCTCCGTCTCTTGTCTCTCTTTCCCCCACTCTCCCTCTCTGCTCCTCCCCTCATCCCTCCCTTTCTCCCTCACTTCTCCTCTGCTTACTTTATCATAGCTTCTCTCCACATGAGGGGATTCTCCGGACCCTCGGAGCAGAAAATGGAGGCTAGTGGAGAGAGACAGCAAGAGATAAAAATAATAATAATAATAAAAAAAAATCACGTTGGCAAATATGTTGCACAGACACACATGTACACACAGACATACATACGTACCAAATGTTGTTTCCAAGAAGGCAAACTCAAAATGTACATGTGTTTATTGTTGTTTACAATGACCTTCATTAACATCCCTGTAGTCAGTGTTACGATGATACTGGTTTGCAACATATTGCTCAAAATATAGTTAAAGGAATACTTTCCCTCAAAAATAATTATGTGTATGTATGTATGCACATTACTTACCCTGTGTCATGTTGAATTGGTGACGAAAAAAATTGTATACTCACATGCCTCTATAGTGAATAAAGAATAAAGAAATTAGAAAGATCTTGATGAATTGATATAAAAGGGGTCTGTGTTTAACAACTATATCAAAACATCTGTTTACAAAGTCTCACATTCGTGCAGTTTAATCCAAGTCTCACTTTTATCCATTAGTACACACAGTGCGACTTCGCAAACACATGCATTTTCACTAAAATCTTACCATTTTAAACATTGCACATAAACAGACCCGTGCACGGACGAGTAGAGCGCCTGCACTGTGCAGAATTGTTTTAGGCACTAAGGTTTTAGCAAAAATGCTTGTGTTTGGGAAGTACTGAGCATACGACTGCATAAATGCATCTTGGAATACACTGACCGAGTTGTGTGAGAGTTTGTAATCAGATGGTTTAGTTTTGGAGTTTTGGTGGAGCCTATCCCAGCTGACATTGGGCAAGAGGCGGGGTACACCCTGGACAGGTCACCAGACTATAACCTGCATGTCTTTGGACTGTGGGAGGAAGCCGGAGTACCTGGAGAAAAGCCACGCCAGCCACAAGCCAGAACATGCAACCTCTGCACAGCTCCCACACCCAGGGTTCGAACTACTACTTACTGTGAGGCAACATGACTAACCACCGGCTAAAAAGTGATAGTGATAGTGATAATGAATCAATAAATGTGAAAATGGTGTCACACTGATTTTTAACTTCAGTTAACTTTGGTTTAGATATTTTTCCACATATTTTGGATCATGTATTAAATACCTGTTTTCCCAGTTTCCCAGTTTCCAAGCCCTCATATTCCACATTTTTATGTATCATCTAAACAATTTCTTTTCATACAACTAAGACTTCCTGTTAGGCTCAGACTGTATTTGTTAAGTAACTTTTATATGTGATTTAATAAAAGATCTAAAACACGTCTCTTTTATTTTGTTATGCTTTTTTTTCTTAGTGGACATTTCTACTGTTGTTGAAGTAATCTGAAAAAGACTGAATATAATATTATAATTATAATATATAATATTATGATGAGGTACAGACTGACTGTCATCTCCACATTGTACCTATTGCCATTTCATTCAAAGTTCTTTTGTTCTTTTGCATTTGATTGTGGGAGTGAGACACTGAGTCAGGATAAAGAATAACACCTTCAGAATAATGACACCTAAATCGATGAAATAAATGGGTGATGTTGCACAGACTGACAAAAGGACGGGATGGGGGACAAACAGAGTTTTATCAGAAGAGGAGGATTATGGAAATCAGGTTGTGATCTGTGGTGCAGTAATCCTTGCCGCAGCGAGCAATCCCATAAAAAGTGTTAGTGAGATTAACCAGCAGATTAGCCACGTAGCCACGCACATATTTAACTGATTAAAACCCTTGAAAATCCGGACTCTGGGGGGACCCACACCGTTTAGGATCTGTATCCGCTGTTCGCCATTTCCTCTGGCATAATTATGGAAAATTTTGTGTGTTGCCCTCCTGAGTGTGTGTGTGTAGTGACAGAGCCAAGGCTAAAAGAATAAAGATAAGGGATTAGCATCCCCCAGAGGGTGACAAACGAGTTTTAATATCCTTTGTATCCTAATGATTGATGAGAGAGTTTCTTATTCTTTTTTTAATCTATTGTGGACGACAAATGTAGCATTCAGGATCAAAAGTAAGACAGTCGTGTGTGTGTGTGTGTGTGTGTGTGTGTGTGTGTGTGTGGTTGGTTGGCATCAGGTGGAATGATTAATGGCAAAGGTAATCGATGTCTCTGATCAGTAGACCTTACTTTACAGCTATCAATTGGGTGATCAGTAGATGATGAGTTTTTAGTCCTCAGGGGAAGACAACCTCGGAGCTGTGTCTGAAAAGTCAATGTTCTGACCAATTCCACCACAAGTGGGCAAGAGAGTGGATGTGTGTTTGAAGTTTAGACTCATACATCAAAATTAGTAAAGTAACCTATGTTGGTACATGCTGTCAGATAAAAACAATCACTATGGTAGGGAGTGCACAAGATGAAATGTCACTGCACACATACAAATGAAGAAAATAGTGAAAGTTTAGTAAAACCATGAAAGAAGACCAAAATATGGTTTTGATGAGTGAATGCTAATTTAGGGAGTCAGCATTTGACAGAGGGCTGCGCACGAAAAGTGCACACACAAAATAAAATATCTTTCTGATCTCACTTACATATTACCTTGCCAAGTTTTCCAACTAATTTGCTGTAAGCTAGTCTTTAGCTGACAGCACCAGCACTGATGACAGAATGTAGGACGTAGGGCTGTTATGTGGAACAATATACTTTACATATTTTATGGAACAGTACACCATACTATGACATTTGTTATTGCAAAATGTGCTGTCATGTTTAAAGACTTTTTTTGGCATACTATACTTTATTTATGTATACTATACTACAATTTTTGTTTTTGTTTTGTACTGTTTGAGCACACAATTACATTTTTGTGGCATACTATACTATGACACGTTGTTGTCATGCTATACTATCACTTTTTTTTCATAATACTATAGTATGACTTTTTTAACATACTATACTTTGACCTTTTTTTATTATACTATACTATGACTTTTTTAACATACTATACTTTGAATTTTTTTTAACATACTACACTATGACTTTTTTAACATACTATACTGTGACTTTTTTTAACGTACTATGCTGTGACTTTTTGTAACATACTACACTATGACTTTTTTAACATACTATACTATGACTTTTTAACATACTATACTTTGACTTTTTTATCATACTATACAATGACTTTTTTTAACATACTGTACTATGACTTTTTAACATACTATACTATGGCTTTTTTAACATACTATACTTTGACGTTTTTTATCATACTATACTATGACTTTTTTAACATACTATACTATGACTTTTTTTTAACATACTATACTTTGACTTTTTTAATCATACTATACTGTGACTTTTTTTTAACATACTATACTATGGCTTTTTTAACATACTATACTATGACGTTTTTAACATACTATACTTTGACCTTTTTTATCATACTACACTATGACTTTTTCTTAATATACTATACTATGACGTTTTTTCATGATTTCAGACGACATACTATACTATGACCCTTTTTCATGATTTCGGACGACATACTGTGCTATGATGTTTTTCATGATTTCGGACGACATATTGTACTATGACGTTTTTCCATGATTTTGACCCGACATACTGTACTATGACACTTTTTTCATGATTTTGGACTACATACTATACTGTGACGTTTTTTCATGATTTATGACGCCATACTATACTATGACCTATTTTTTTTTTTTAGATATTTTTTGGGGCATTTTAGCCTTAAATCGACAGGACAGACTTTTTTAACATACTATACTTTGACCTTTTTTTATTATACTATACTATGACTTTTTTAACATACTATACTTTGAATTTTTTTTAACATACTACACTATGACTTTTTTCATGATTTCAGACGACATACTATACTATGACCCTTTTTCATGATTTCGGACGACATACCATACTATGACGTTTTTCCATGATTTTGACCCGACATACTGTACTATGACACTTTTTTTCATGATTTTGGACTACATACTATACTGTGACGTTTTTTCATGATTTATGACGCCATACTATACCATGACCTATTTTTTTTTTTTTTTTTTTTTTTAGATATTTTTTGGGGCATTTTAGCCTTAAATCGACAGGACAGACAAGTGTGAAAGGAGGAGAGAGAGCGGGAGGAACATGCAGGAAATGGCCACAGGCTGGAGTCGAACCCAGGCCCCTGCGGCAACAGCCTTGTACATGGGGCGCCTGCTATATCCACTAAGCCACTGACGCCCCCTTTCTACTTCAGACGACATACCATACTATGACATTTTTTCATGATTTTGGATGACATGCTATACAATGACCTTTTTTTAGGATTTCAGACAACATACTATACTATGACGTTTTGTCATGATTTCGAACTACATACTATACTATTACCTTTTTTCATGATCTTTGACAACATACTATACTATGACCATTTTCATGATTTTTGACAACATACTATACTATGGCATTTCTTCATGATTTTTGACAACATACGATACTATGACATTTTTTCATGATTTCGGACGACATACTATACTATGATGTTTTTTTATGATTTCGGACGACATATTGTACTATGACATTTTTTCATGATTTTTGACACGACATACTGTACTATGACCTTTTTTCATGATTTCAGACGACATACCATACTATGACGTTTTGTCATGATTTCGGACAACATAGTATACGATGACATTTTTTTTATGATTTTGGATGACATACTATACTATGACATTTTTTAATGATTTTCGACAACATACTATACTATGACCTTTTTTATGATTTTTGACGACATACTATACTATGACGTTTTTCATGATTTCGGAGGACATACTATACTATGACGTTTTTCATGATTTCAGACGATATGTTGTACTATGATGTTTTTTCATGATTTTTGAACGACATACTATACTATGACTCTTTTTCTGATTTTGGATGACATACTTTACTATGACATTTTGTCATGATTTTTGACGACATACTATACTATGACATTTTTTTCATAATTTTGGATGACATACTATACTATGACTCTTTTCATGATTTTGGACGACATACTATACTATGACCCTTTATCATGATTTTCAACTACATACTATAATGTGACCTTTTTCCATGATTTTTGACGACATACTATACTATGACTCTTTTCATGATTTCAGACGACATACTATACTATGACCCTTTTTCATGATTTTTGAACGACATGCTATACTATGACCCTTTTTCATGATTTTTGAACGACATGCTATACTATGACACTTTTCATGATTTTGGACGACATACTTTACTATGACGCTTTTTCATGATTTTGGACTACATACTATACTGTGATGTTTTGTCATGATTTTGGACGACATACTATACTATGACCCTTTTTCATGATTTCGGACGACATATTGGACATTTTTTCATGATCTTGGACTGCATACTATACTATGTTTTTTTCATGATTTTTGACACCGCATACTATACTATGACCTTTTTTCATGATTTTGCACGACATACTATACTATGACGTTTTTTCAGGATTTCGGACGACATACTATACTAACACCCTTTTTCATGATTTTGGACGACATACTATACCATGATGTTTTTTATCATACACTCAATTCAGTCAATCAATCAATAGATTTTATTTATAAAGTCCAATATGACAAATCACAATTTGCATCACAGAGCTTTACAGCATATGACATCCCTCTGTCGCAGTGGATAAGTAAAAACTCCCAAAACAAACCCCTTTAACGGGGGAAAAAAATGGTAGAAACCTCAGGAAGAGCAACCGAGGATGGATCACTCTTCCAGGACGGACAGACGTTCAATAGATGTTGTACAGAACAGTTCAACATGATAAATTAACAGTAATCTGTATGACACAATGAGACAGAAAGGGAGACAGAGTGAGAGACAGAGACAGAGAGAGATGCAGGACAGACGGTAATGACAGTAGTTTACAACTGCAACAATGAAAGTAATAATATAATTAATATAACAGGCTATTTTGGTACAATATGTTGAAAGTATATATTAACATCTGATAGTATACATGTGTGACAATAATCATATGTATATAATAACAGCAGAAGTATGACTAATGATAACAGCAGCAGCAGGAGGCATCTGGCAGGACCACGGCAGCAGCACAACCTCACACATCACACTATCCAGGCACCGCTGTGATATAAGTTAACCTGTGAGACAGTGGAGCACAAAGGCTCTGGAGAAGAAGATGAGTTAGTGACATGCAGTTGAGTTAGCAAGATGCAGTAACAGGACATGAGAGAGAGATACAATACTATGACATTTTTTTAACATCCTTGGTATGACTTTTTTTTTTAACATACTATAGTATGACTTTTTTATCACACAATACTATGACGTTTTGTCATGATTTCGAACGACATACTATACTATGACGTTTTTTCATGATTTTTGACAACATACTATACTATGACCTTTTTTCATAATTTTGGACAACACACTATACTATGAACCTTTTTTTATGAATTTTGACGACATACTATACTATGACTTTTTTCATGATTTCAGACAATTTCTATGATGTTTTTCATGATTTCGGACGACATACTATAATATGACATTTTTTCAGGATTTTTGACAAGATACTATACTATGACACTTTTTAATGATTTTGGACAACATACTATACTATGATGTTTTTTCATGATTTCGGATGACATATTGTACTATGACGTTTTTTCATGATTTTGGACGACATACTATACTATGACGTTTTTTTATGATTTCGGATGACATATTGTACTATGATGTTTTTTCATGATTTCGGACGACATATTGTACTATGAGGTTTTTACATGCTTTTTGACGACATACTATACTATGATGTTTTTTCATGATTTCAGATGACATATTGTACTATGACGTTTTTTCATGATTTTTGAACGACATACTATACTATAACTCTTTTCATGATTTCGGACGACATACTTTACTGTGACATTTTTTCATGAAAATGGACCACATACTATACTATGACATTTTTTCATGATTTTGGACAACAAACTATACTATGACCCTTTCTCATGATTTCGGACGAGATATTGTACTGTGACGCCTTTTAATAATTTTTGACAACATACTATACTAGGACTTTTTTCATGATTTTTGACAACATACTATACTATGATGTTTTTTCATGATTTTGGACGGCATACTATACTATGACGTTTTTTCATGATTTTGGACGACATACTATACTATGACCTTTTTTCATGATTTCAGATGACATACTATACTATGACCTTTTTTCATGATTTCAGACGACATAGTATACTATGACCCTTTTTCATGATTTCCAACGACATATTGTACTATGACGTTTTTTCATGATTTTGGAAACACAGAGGCAAAACAGAACGCAGCCAGCTTCTGTTTTTTTGTGCGACACTTCCGGTCCAGCACTCTTACCACTGTGTAAATGGGAATCGCCTTGTTGTTTACCTTGCTGAGTTTAGCTACAGTACAGGCCAAAAGTTTGGACACACCTTCTCATTCAATGCGTTTTCTTTATTTTCATGACTATTTACATTGTAGATTCTCACTGAAGGCATCAAAACTATGAATGAACACATGTGGAGTTATGTACTTAACAAAAAAAGGTGAAATAACTGAAAACATGTTTTATATTCTAGTTTCTTCAAAATAGCCACCCTTTGCTCTGATTACTGCTTTGCACACTCTTGGCATTCTCTCCATGAGCTTCAAGAGGTAGTCACCTGAAATGGTTTCCACTTCACAGGTGTGCCTTATCAGGGTTAATTAGTGGAATTTCTTGCTTTATCAATGGGGTTGGGACCATCAGTTGTGTTGTGCAGAAGTCAGGTTAATACACAGCCGACAGCCCTATTGGACAACTGTTAAAATTCATATTATGGCAAGAACCAATCAGCTAACTAAAGAAAAACGAGTGGCGATCATTACTTTAAGAAATGAAGGTCAGTCAGTCCGGAAAATTGCAAAAACTTTAAATGTGTCCCCAAGTGGAGTCGCAAAAACCATCAAGCGCTACAACGAAACTGGCACACATGAGGACCGACCCAGGAAAGGAAGACCAAGAGTCACCTCTGCTTCTGAGGATAAGTTCATCCGAGTCACCAGCCTCAGAAATCGCAAGTTAACAGCAGCTCAGATCAGAGACCAGATGAATGCCACACAGAGTTCTAGCAGCAGACCCATCTCTAGAACAACTGTTAAGAGGAGACTGCGCCAATCAGGCCTTCATGGTCAAATAGCTGCTAGGAAACCACTGCTAAGGAGAGGCAACAAGCAGAAGAGATTTGTTTGGGCCAAGAAACACAAGGAATGGACATTAGACCAGTGGAAATCTGTGCTTTGGTCTGATGAGTCCAAATTTGAGATCTTTGGTTCCAACCGCCGTGTCTTTGTGAGACACAGAAAAGGTGAACGGATGGATTCCACATGCCTGGTTCCCACTGTGAAGCATGGAGGAGGAGGTGTGATGGTGTGGGGGTGTTTTGCTGGTGACACTGTTGGGGATTTATTCAAAATTGAAGGCACACTGAACCAGCATGGCTACCACAGCATCCTGCAGTGACATGCCATCCCATCCGGTTTGCGTTTAGTTGGACGATCATTTATTTTTCAACAGGACAATGACCCCAAACACACCTCCAGGCTGTGTAAGGGCTATTTGACCAAGAAGGAGAGTGATGGAGTGCTGCGGCAGATGACCTGGCCTCCACAGTCACCGGACCTGAACCCAATCCAGATGGTTTGGGGTGAGCTGGACCGCAGAGTGAAGGCAAAGGGGCCAACAAGTGCTAAACACCTCTGGGAACTCCTTCAAGACTGTTGGAAAACCATTTCAGGTGACTACCTCTTGAAGCTCATGGAGAGAATGCCGAGAGTGTGCAAAGCAGTAATCAGAGCAAAGGGTGGCTATTTTGAAGAAACTAGAATATAAAACATGTTTTCAGTTATTTCACCTTTTTTTGTTAAGTACATAACTCCACATGTGTTCATTCATAGTTTTGATGCCTTCAGTGAGAATCTACAATGTAAATAGTCATGAAAATAAAGAAAACGCATTGAATGAGAAGGTGTGTCCAAACTTTTGGCCTGTACTGTATATATATGTATATATCACATTTTTCACGTCACTATATCACCGTTTAGACTAATCTGATGTTTGTAAAGTCTATAAACACAATGACTGAACAAACATTAGTATTTTCTCTGTGTGTAATTAATAACATGGTTATCGTAGATTAGCTGGGCTAACCGTTAGCTGTTAGCCGTTAGCCATGTCTGTAATAACTCACTAAACTCACAAAGTGGCCCGTGAAAAAAATATTTTTTCCAGCGGATGTCTTAGTTACAATATGATTGAGCTAACTGGAGTAGTTTCATGTTGTATCCGACAACGGGAGGCTTTTAATGGATGACGATCCTGATGTTAGCTTTGCTGCTAGTGTTAACGTTAGCTGTCCCTGTCAGCTGCAGCCACTGATGCTTTCTAGACATTGTGATTTCCCAAAACTGAATAAATACCTCACATAGCAACACAAAACTGCTTTGCTAGCTTAATAACAGCTGGATGGTTGATGTGTACATGCTGATTCGGGTGCTATCAGAGCCGATCTGCGCATCACTATGGCTTAACGATCAACTCAGTCAATTAAAACAACCCGTCCTGTGTTAGGAGTGTATGTCGCTGACAGAAAGAAAGAAAGAAAGAAAAGGGGAAAAAAAGATAGAAAAGCAGCGTACACCTCACATATTTATTTCTCACAGTTGCGCACACGTTTGGCTGGCATGCAGAAGCACCGTCTGTGTGTCTGTGTGTCGAGGGTGCAAGCCGCAGCTTCAGCTGCTCAGGTAGAGAGGCTGTGTAGCCCGGTGTGTTTTTTCGCTGATTCGGTTCTGCAGGTTCTCAGCTGGTACACTGGAAACGGGGATCAAGCAGTTTGTCTCACTCGGGATAGATTGTGCTTTTTTGGTTCATAGTTTATGATTGACGTGCGATTTATTCGCGTTTAGAGGGAATAAATTTCCATTATAACGGAAACGTGGGCACATTTATCTATATAAAATACACAGACTAACTAACTAACTGATTGACTAACATAAACAACTGAAAATTGAAAAAAAAATAGCTTGCACCGTTAGCTCCGGTAAGAGAAAGCATGAGGGAAAGCGGCTGACTGGAAGTCACGCACAAAAAACGGAAGTTGATCACTATTTACTTCCGTGTTTGAAAATAAGGTGGATACTATTACCTTTTTTCATGATTTCAGACAACATAGTATACGATGACATTTTTTTCATGATTTCGGAGGACATACTATACTATGACGTTTTTCATGATTTCAGACGGTATGTTGTACTATGATGTTTTTTCATGATTTTTGAACGACATACTATACTATGACTCTTTTTCTGATTTTGGATGACATACTTTACTATGACATTTTGTCATGATTTTTGATGACATACTATACTATGACTCTTTTTCTGATTTTGGATGACATACTTTACTATGACATTTTGTCATGATTTTTGATGACATACTATACTATGACATTTTTTTCATGATTTTGGACGACATACTATACTATGACCCTTTATCATGATTTTCAACTACATACTATAATGTGATCTTTTTTCATGATTTTTGACGACATACTATACTATGACTCTTTTCATGATTTCGGACGACATACTTTACTATGACATTTTGTCATGAGTTTTGATGACATACTATATACTATGACATTTTTTTCATGATTTTGGACGACATACTATACTATGACTGTTTTCATGATTTCGGACGACATACTTTACTATGACATTTTGTCATGATTTTTGATGACATACTATATACTATGACATTTTTTTCATGATTTTGGACGACATACTATACTATGACCCTTTTTCATGATTTTTGAACGACATGCTATACTATGACACTTTTCATGATTTTGGACGACATACTATACTATGACCCTTTTTCATGATTTTTGAACGACATGCTATACTATGACACTTTTCATGATTTTGGACGACATACTATACTATGACCCTTTTTCATGATTTTTGAACGACATGCTATACTATGACACTTTTCATGATTTTGGACGACATACTATACTATGACGCTTTTTCATGATTTGGGACTACATACTATACTGTGATGTTTTGTCATGATTTTGGACAACATACTATACTATGACCCTTTTTCATGATTTTGGACGACATACTATACTATGACGTTTTTCATCATACAATACTATGACGTTTTTTTAACATCCTTGGTATGACTTTTTTTAACATACTATAGTATGACTTTTCTATTACACAATATTATCACATTTTTTCATGATTTTTGACAACATACTATACTATGCAATACTATACGCTGCAGTGCGATACGATACAATATCAACACCATTATTTTTAAAATAGATTTAGGTAATTAATAAGAAAACATTATCTAGCTGCAAGGTCATTAATGAGGTCATCCTATGAGCGAGTTCTGCATTGATGCTGATTTGATTTGATATACTTTTTTAATCTCCGAGGGAAATTCAATTTCTTCACTCCGTTGTCATTTACACACAGGCCCGAAATGATGGCAGAAAGACCACCAGATGTTTCTGTCCCATTGTTGAATGCAGGTAGGTTTTAAAGAGTTAAAAAAAATTCATTCAGCAAAGGCAACTGGCTGTATAAGCAACTCTAATATTAACCATTAAGCATGAGAGCAGCCCTTGGCGAGCTTGCTCTGCAGCTGAGCTGTGTTCACTGAAACCATCGGGAGTGCAGTTTGAACCGTGTTGTGTCTGAGAGGACCTTAACTGGGAGAGTTAATGCGATCCGTATAATTATGATTGATGATCATATTGGGGTGTTTTGGTGTCCCCTCTGGCACTAGTGCCCAACACACAGCGGGTGCTTTCCTGAGCAGTAGTGCTGGTAAAGAATAGGTTTTGACAAAAACAGTTCCTCTTTGAACCTTTGACAGATGAAAAGGATACAACAGATGAAAAGGGTACAAACGCTGCACATTGTTGTCAGTTTTGGATAATAAAACCCACACACATCCAAACAGCGGGCATTAGGACTACATCCGAATTTGACTGTAACACTGTGACACAGTGCTGATGAAGATGTGAGTTGGAGGCTCTGTTCTGAAAGGAGTTTGGCTCTTGACAGGTAAATATGATGCAGTATTCCCTGGTGTTTCTCTGACTAAATGAGGCTTGTTCTGGATGTAGTTCTTAATTAAGACTTTGTGGCTCTGGCAGGGAACATTTCAGCAGCTGCAGCTTCTCTGGGAGGGGGCTGGGCTGATGTGAAGCTGCTGGTGGAGACTGATGTGTGTCTGTGTGTGTGTCAGCTTCAGGTGGAGATGCATATGAAAGATGGAAAAGCCTCACACACACACACATACACACACACACACACACACACACACACACACACACACACACACACACACTCAGGCACACACCTTTATCTCTGTCCTATTGAATAACTCTCTGATGCTTTCCATATTCCATGCGAGGGATTATTACAGCTTACCCACAATCCCCAGCAGCTGATTATCCTGCATGTTGACAGGACAGAGTTGTGCTATCGCCCTTGTGCAGCAGTCAGCTGTGTGTGTATGCGTGTGTGAACATACTGTATTTAATGTGTGTGTGTTTGTGTACTGTTTGTATGTGAGAGAGAAAAGTAAAGATTTATTCTGCATTTATATGTGTACGAGTGAGAGAGAGAAGGAGAGCGGAAATTATTTTCTTCGTGTGTGTGTGTGTGTGTGTGTGTGTGTGTGTGTGTGTGTGTGTGTGTGTATCAGTGTGCGTGTGTGTGGTCGTGCTCAAACAGGCAGGTGTTTGTGGTTGATACCTACAGCTCCAGCAGTGCTGATCACCTCAGCATGGCACCTCACCTTGGGAGGGAGACAGCTCTAAGCTCATTAGCACACACACACACACAAACACACACACACGCAGGTGCAAAGCACAGTGGGTTACCTGGGGAAGTTGGGGTAAAAAAAGAGGGGGTAGGAAAAGAGGAAAAAGCAAATAAGCTCAGGGGAGATAGAGAAGAGGAAAGGGGGGAGTATATTTCCAGAGAGGAGAAGAGAGAAAATCAGTTTACCAAATAAAAGATAACCAGGTACTTGTGGAAAACAAAGAGAAAGATGAGGAAGGGAGGGAGTGCGGGCCTGGAGGGACAAAAAGAGAAAAGATATAAGAAAAGGGAAAACATCTTGGTAGATGAAGGTTTTGGAACAGAGAACAGAGGGAGGAGGGAAATGAGGCTGAGAGGAGGACTAGAGAAAGGAAAAGGGGAGGAGGAGGCTTGAAGACAGCATAACAGGATGTAATGGTTTTAAAGGCCTGGTTTTATTCACAGTAGCAGCAGCTGCACCCTCATTATCCCCCTGCTCGTTTTTGTGTGAATTCAATTTAATCTGGGTGCTCCTGTTCTACTCTATTTGTACAAACGTAGTAAGAAAATGCAGGACGTCAAGAAAATTGAAACAGCATTAGAATGATGGTGAAGCCTTATGTTGCATTCTGATTCCATGTAAATGCAGCATTACTGTTATTCAGATTGAAAAAAAGACACATCTGAAGGTTAAATGCAGCTGAAATAAACAAGCAAAATCACATGGCCACTTTATTAGGTACACCTTGCTAGTACCAGGTTGGACCCCTTTTGCCTTCAGAGCTGCCTTAATTCTTGGTGTTACAGATTCAACAAGGTGCTGGAAACATTCCTCAGAGATTTTGTTCCATATTAACATGATAGCATCACACAGTTGCAGCTGCACATCCATGATGTGAATCTCCCGTTCCACCACATCTCAAAGGTGCTCTATTGGATTGAGATCTGGTGACTGTGGAGGCCACTGGAGTACAGTTAACTCATTGTCATATTCAAGAAACCAGTTTGAGATGATTTGAGCTTTGTGACATGGTGCGTTATCCTGCTGGAAGTAGCCATCAGAAGATGGGTACACTGTGGTCATAAAGGGATGGACACGGTCAGCAACAATACTCAGGTAGGCTGTGGTGTTTAAACCATGCTCAGTTGGTACTAAGGGGACCAAAGTGTGCCAAGAAAATATCCCCCACACCATTACACCACCACCACCAGCCTGAACCATTGATACAAGGCAGGATGGATCCATGCTTTCATGTTGTTTACACCAAATTCTGACCCTACCATCTGAATGTCGCAGCAGTAATCCAGACTCATCAGACCAGGCAACGTTTTTCCAGTCTTCTATTGTCCAGTTCTGGTGAGCCTGTGTGAACTGTAGCCTCAGCTTCCTGTTGGTAGCTGACAGGAGTGGCACCTGGTGTGGTCTTCTGCTGCTGTAGCCCATCTGCTTCAAGGTTGGACGTGTTGTTCCTTCAAGAGATGGTCTGGCCATTCTCATCTGACCTCTGGCATCAACAAAGCATTTTCACCCAGAGAACTGCTGAGAGAACTATTTCCTCTTTTTCGGACCATCCTCTGTAAACCCTAGCGATGGTTGTGTGTGAAAATCCCAGTAGATCAGCAGGTCTGAAATACTCAGAAACTATCTATCATTTCCACTGATGCGAAGTTTATACCAATGCATTTTTTTATGTCAGTCTTAGGTTGTTTGGAACATTTGGAACAAATAATGAAGCCACAACATACCATACATACAAGTTCATCAGACTATCATATGTATTTCTGTATGTGTCTGGATCCCCAGTCCTCAATAGCTAGAAGCAGCATGAACATAAATTCTGCCTCTACATAAAAACTTAAGGCCTTAAATCCTAAAACAGAGCTTTTTCAAAGTGAGCACTACCTCATGTCCTGAACCAGTCCTCATAAATGTAGAAATACAAGTACACTCACATCCGTACTGTACACATAAGCTGAGCAGTGGGAAGAGAGCACCTTTTTTGTGTGGCGTTGAGATAAATAGGATTAGGGATTTGGGAGATTTAGGGGGAATAATCCGTCTGTGTATCGGAGAGAGGCAGCAGCGGTGGTGATCAAAAGAGAACGCTGTGATTCAGAGCTCAGAAATCTCTGGATAGACCGAAAACTTGGAGTGACATTTTCTCCATTTTTTTCCTCCAAGGATCAGCTTTCATTTTGTCACTGTGACTGCTGTAATTGCCACATAATCACCTCATACTGTACAACACTGTGCGCATGTGTGTGTATGTGTGAGTGTGTGTGTACGAGAGCAGGGGATAGACAGAGAATTATATATTCACAGTAATTAATCAGATTTACAGTTTACATCAGGGGAGAGGGAGAGAGCTAGTCTGTTTGTTGTGGGTGTTAGTATTAAGCAGGGGATTGGACTTGGTTATTTAACACAGAGTTGATTTGAACAGCTGCTCTGTTCTGCTACTATCTATACCTCCATATCAATACCACATAGGCTAAAAAAATCCGCCAAAACTCACCAGTAACTTCTCTCTCCTGCAGACTGAAACGTCCCCAGCTGGTCTAGTGGACCACCCAGCTTCTTCATTCTTCATCTTTACCCACTTAATGCAATTCAGGACCACAAGAGAGCTGAACCTAAGAGCAGGAGAACAATGGAGACAGGTGAAGTTTTCCACAGGGAAACCAAAGATACAGAGTTACTGCATGATTGTATTGTATTGTATTGTGTCCCTTGTGGCTGGCTTTGTTTGTGTGGGGATTTAAATGTTCTTATGTGTGCACAGGCTGTAGATTAAATGTTCTTTGACGGAGGGCAAAAAAACTATCTATCTATCTATCTATCTATGAGAAGTAGAGAAGAAAGAAGAAAGACGTTTAAATGCAAAACCAGGTTTCCTTTTTCAGTTTGCGGAATTTAAAAACCCATCTGAGATAGTTTGTTTTCCGCTGGTGAACTCTCTAATTGCGATATATGTGGTATGACCACCTAAACCGATACCAAGTCATGACCAAGACCAGAGTGTATCGAGTCTGAGACAAGACCTAGACCAGGGCTGAATCTAGATGTCCACACTTCACCGCACTTGCAGACTTGCAGACTTTGCGGGCACATTCCTCGGAAGTCTGAAAGTGCTTAGGACTTCCAGAGTCTGCTTGGGGTGCAGACTTCACTGCTGTAATAACCTGCAATTCATTGCAATATGCACATGATGTTGTTTTTTCAACTGCCAAAAGAAAAATCTTATGAATGTGTAAAATAGTTGTTGATAGTTAGGCCTATTAAAAAGCTACTTGAATTATGTGGCCAGAAATAATATTCAACCACATCATGGTCAGGCAGCGACCTCTAGTGGCCGTAGTAATGACGACGGGAAGAAAGGAGGAAGTCTGGTGAAGTAAAGAACGACAAAATCCACACAGGGAAAAGGACAGGGTGGATGGGTGGGTCAAAAAACAGTCCCGTGTGAAACCAAAAGTCAGCGTTGAGTTATTTTAAATACGTAATGTAGAATGTCACATGAAGGATGTGTCATATGTCACATAAAAAACTGCATTACGTTACAATACTTATGTTATCCTTAACCATAATCTTTTTTCTACACCTAACCAAGTAGATTTGGTGCAACTGTGACTTTTTTGCAACGTTAACTTGTTTTAAACTGCAGTCGGTAACTTCTATAAAAAAATTTTTTTTTCATATTTGCTCTATATTCACACAGCACTAAATGAGACAGATAATCTGTGAAAAAAAAAATCATAATCCTTTGCCTTCTCTATTGCCTTGTATTTCTAATGGCCTAACCACTCGTTAACAAGCTGTCAGTCATGTCAATCGCAGCTCTGTGAACTGCGGTCAAACTGTCACACTAGGCAGCACTGATCAAATATGAAACAAGATTCTGTTGCTGCATTGTCTGTTTCTCACCTCCAATATTTTCAGAAACATAATTTAGTATACTGTTTAGCTGTAAAATTAGAAAGTTTGTGCCCAGAACTCTGATTACTTGCTCTTTCCAGAACGCACACACATTTCCACTGCTGTTTTCCAGCAACAAGTGACATCTTGCAATGTCTCGTGATATTTCAGAGCAAGACTTCTGCTTGAGGAGGCAATGACAGGCAGAGCGGATCAAGTGAATTGGATCCCTGAATACTGGATCAATTTCAAAAACTGTTGTTCACATCAGTCTCTTTGATCAATGCACACGAGGAAATAGGGCCCAGGTTGAAAAATGCCAAAGTTATCCTTTAAGCGGAGTAACAAGAACGCCCACCTGACAAACAACTTTCTCATGTTACAGCTAAACAGTACACTAAAATATGTTGATGAAAACATTTAAAGTGAGAAATGGGCCATGCAATAATAGAGTCATGATTCATGTTTTAAGCAGCGCTGCCTAGTTTGACAGTTTGACCATAGTTGACGAGCAGTGACTGACATGATTGCCAGCTGTGTTAGGGACTCCTCAGCTCTGGTTGGTTCTTGCTCATTCTAGCGAATGCCATCAGAGGCAGTAGGAAGAGAAGGAGGGACATGATTTGTACCACGGCCTGTCTGTCATGTACCTCTTTCAGAATACAGTGACAATTTCAGCAAATATGACAAAAAAGTAACCAGACGTAGTTTTAACGGTCATAATTGATCTACTCCATTGTTAAGGTACGACACTGGCGGGGGCGCCATTTTAGGAAATGTTCCTGTGGGTCATATTAGACGGTATGAACAAAGGAAGTCATTGAATGGGTTGGAGGACTTGTTGAAATGCATGAGTAAAACGCAGCGCCCTGAAGAACTTGCAGTCTAGCAAAGTTAATTCATTAAAACAATGTTAGAGTAGCAGCAAACCACTACACCTGCAGCTGGAGCCTCTCAAGCTGCCCACACTCAAGCAGAAATTATTCACAGTCAAGTTGCTTGCTGTTTCAAGTGGAGTCACACTCACACTAATAACCACAAAGGCTTGATCCCATTCAGGTACATTTCAGCCTTTCCTGAATCACCATCTCCACTAGGTGTTTTTAAGCCTGCGTTCAGTGTTTATCCGTCACACATACGTTATGTGTGTCGAGTGTGCAACATAAATGCCACCTGTTTTGACATTTTAAACATTTGTATGGAAGAAAGACAGTAAAAGTAAAGAGCTGATATGTCAGTTTTAGCTTCTAAAATTCATATTTTCACATTTCTGCTTCGTGTATTGATGTGTTGACTTAATAACTTACATTGTTTTGTTGTCAGGATCACTTCAGGTTCTTCCTGCGCCTCTCCTTCACAGTGACGACGACTGTTGAGGTTTTAAAAAACAAATGGGATCCAGGGTTGTGTTGATAGAAAAGAAACCTAAGAAACTTCTTGAGAATGCACACACAACAAGGTGCAGACCTGTGTGAGCGTCAACATTAAAACGTGCTGCAAACCCATTCCTTACGCTGTAATAAGTGCATTTGATTTCAAAGCCAAACAAGGGCAGCCATTATCCTCTGCTGGCAACTGAGCCGTTTATAGTTTCACTACTTTGTGCAAGGAACCACGAGGAAGGATTAAGCATGGGTTAACTTTCACCATCTAAGTTTTATTTACATCTAGAATCTAAATGACCTTTCGTTTTCAAGGCCGATTCTCGAAACTCTCTGCCTCCATTGCAATTATCTATAATGGATCCAAAATATTTATCTAACATGTCCTTGTACCAACCCAAAGAAGTCACAGATAACTCCAGTTACAAAAAAACACATTTATTGTCTAGATATTTCAATCATTTTAGATTAGCTAGCATTAAGACCATTTAGTATTTCTCCTGATTAGATGTTTCTTTTCCATGTAAAAGACGTACAAAAACAGTTTGTTATTTCTAAAGCATGTCCTGTAAGAAAAAAAAACAGATATATACATTTTTACAAACATTCAACAGACAAAACAGATGAAAAAAAAAAAAAAAAAAAAAAACTAAGCACAAGGTCATGAAATTAATGAGTTCAGAATGGCTGAAACTGATCGACTCCTTCCTGAAGCTGAAATACAACTGCACCTTTTTCTGTAATGTAAGAGTATCCTGACAAATAATATAAATCTTGCTTATTTTCAAGTGAAAAGACAACAGCAGGACACAGTTGTACTTTCCCGGGCGATTTCACAGATGTCCCACATTCAAGAAAATCAGCAGAAACAAGTGATAGTTTTAAAAAATAAAAAAGGCAATTTTGTTTTGTTTGTACAGTGAACACGGTAGAAATAACTTTTCACTTGTTTAAACACAAGGTTAATTAACTTGTCAAGATAATCTTTTTCAAAGTATAGCTGGTCCCTGTTCATGAAGAGTGACTGAGCATCCATAGAGTAAGACATCATGTGGTTTAAAGAGCGATGAAGACAGTAACCCAGAGGGTTGTTTTAAAATGAAGTGGGAAAAAATACATTTAATCATTACGACCTCAACTGACGAACTTATAGTAAAAGAGACAATGAACTGCATTAAAACTAACAGCAGGCCGATTAATCGACTTCAATAACACCAAATCAAGACTAGTTGTAAATCTGAAGTTATATCCAGATGTTCAATTATCAGTCCTGGTATGTCACACATGTTTTCAGGTCAATTTAGTAATAGTCTGAGTAAAGGTGCAGCTGACACATTATGTGGTTTTAAGTACAGAGCGTAAGGGCTAAAAGTTAAAGGGGCAGTTCACTCCAATAATAATTAACTCCTATCTGTGGTGCTATTTATAAGGCTAGATTGTTTTGGTGTGAGTTGCCGAGTGTTAGAGATATCAGCTGTAGAGATGTCTGGTTTTTCCCCAGTATAATAAAACTAAATGGCACCCAGTTTGTGGTGCTCAAAGTGCAAAAAAATATAAATAAATCAATACATTTGAATAACTCAAAGGCAATGTCTCTTTCCAGAAATCATGACCTGGTTACTCAAGATAATCTATGGACCTTCTTTTCTACCAAACTACAACTGCCAACCATATCACTTCGCAGAAGGAGGCGTGCATCTACTCATGGATGAGAGGCTCGTGCTTATGAAAGCGTTAACATTGATGGCGTCCTCCTCAGCTCAGCTGCAACGTTAGCTAGCTCAGTGGTGAGTAGATGCATTCTTCCGTTTGGCAGGTGTAGTTAAGTAGAAAGAAAATAGTTCCGACATGAAACTGCTCACAACAAGGTCTGTGGATTATCTTGAGTGACTGGGTCATGATCTCTGGAAAGAGACTTTGCTGTTGCCATCTAGTTCCATTATATTCAAGAGAAGGCAGACATCTCTACAGCTGATATCTCCAACACTCTGCAACTCACACCAAAACAATCTAGACTGATAAATAGCACTACAGGTAAGAGGAAACATATGTATTTTTGATTTTTGGATGAACTGTCCCTTTAAGAAATTACAGTATGAAGGCCTGTGTTGCTTGCAGAGTACAGCTATGTGAAAAAATAAGTGGGGAAATAATCTGTTGAAACAGGTGCACTAGAAAAAGGAAATCAGTAGAATTTGAGGATTAATTCGATCTCTTTTTATTTTCCTTCAGGTTTCCACTAATTAGTCTTTCAAGCAGGATCATAAGAAACAGAAGAAGAAAAATAAAAGAAGGAAAATTTCCCCTGCTCTGGAAGCTTATTGGGTGTGGTAAGCAAATTTTTCTCCAAAGTACGTAAATACTTTCTGGTGGCATCTGAAATAGGTAGAAATTCTGAAAATGTACTTTGTCTATTGATCCATCACAGAAATCAACAGCGTGATGCTAGACGAGTCAACATGGCCTTCGGTGTGTTTGAAACTGTCATTTTGTGTGTGTGCTAAGCGTGTAGGTGGACAGCTTCCACTACAGTGCAGTTTAGTGAGGATAGGACTTACTGTTAAGACAGAAAAGGTACTTTTCAGACAGTGTAGGCGTATCAGAACAGCAAGCTGAGGTTCTAAGGTCAGAGAGTCTGAGCTGAGAGATCAACAGGCTGTGAGCATTGTCTGTCTGCAACAAAATACAAACCAACACGTACTGCTTTCACCGTCCTCCTCCGTCTCTCCGTTATTTTGTCAGTTTCTTTCCCTGTTCGTCTCCTTCCATCTGCATTTTCTTTACATATCGGTTTGAGTGTTCCTTCTAGGGTCTCTGCCCCTGGTCGTGACACTGACTCAAGTGTTTTAAATCTGATGTTCAGTGTAGTGTTCTCCAAAAGAGCTGGTCCCAGTCAAAAACAACGCAGTGCCCCTTTTGGTTCAGTCATCGTCTGGTCCCTGTAACTGATCCCAGTGCAGTCCGTAGCAGAAAGCAGTAGAGACAAGAACATTCACAAAGTTCCTCTTCTTCCATTAAACATCCAGCTGCTCCAGTTAATCCCCAGCTGATAGGGAGTCACGTATACAGGCACAACAGATATGTGCATGTAAAATGTTTGTCTCCTCTGTGTCAGATGTAACAAAAAAAAAGGAAGTGCTGTCAAGGTCACTCATGTTTGCGATTTCTGTCCCCACCCAAAAATGTCTTGAAACATATCTGGTGTGTGAGAAAGATCACGTCCTTGCTTCCTTTCCATAGTCCTTAGTAGTAGTAGTAGTAGTAGCAGTCGTCCTTCCTTAGTAGATGACCTCATACACAGTGGCCTTCTTGTCCCCTGAGCCAGTGACGATGTATTTGTCATCCACAGATATGTCACAGCTTAACACTGAGGATGACTCTTTAGACTGAGGAGACAGATGGATAGAGAAAAAGTTAGTCACAAATACAAAAAGAAAAATAACACGTCGCTGCTTCTGTGTGTGAGATACTAAAAGTTTTAAAACTGTGCTCTTAGAAAATATAATTATGTCTGGTGCTCTCTTTCCAATCAATAGTGCTGAATGATTAATAAGATACAGTAGCTATCATAACCTGCTTGATGATGTTGTCACAGAGATGCATGCTGATGCAGCAAATGACACAGGATGTATTTCCACACTAAAAGCAATATCTAACTGCATAATCCAGCAGCAGGCATGTCTGCTGCTTCCCTGTGTCATTAAAACTTTAATAGCACAGTGGAGAATTCTCTGCAACACCATGAAAAGTTCATGATTCCCGGTCCTTCATTGCATCGATGCAGTGCTGTGCTGGTGGAAGTGCATATTATTCATTGTTACTGGCTCACCCTTTTTCCCATCTAAGGGCGGTGGCCTTGTGGGTAACCTATGAGGGTGTGACGTGTGCTTCGTGTGTGTGGAGGGAAGCAGCTCTCAGGGTGTCATAGTGAAGACACATGCAGCGACTAGTCATGATAGCAGTAGAGTTAAGTGTCTAGATAAGATCAGGGCTACTGTGAGACCCCATGTTTATTGTTTAGTTTATTTAGCTAGTTACCAGCTAACAACGAGCCAAGCTAGATTAATATTGATAAGCCAGCGCGTTCCCAACTACTGTTCAGAGCCGGTAAGCTGTCACTGAGAGAGGTAACACCATGTTACTACATTATATAATGAATGTAGAGATCTGTTGTACCAACCTGGAATATGCTGGCTCCGTAGGGTGTTCTCCACGCATTCAGTAGGTTATCCTTCCCTGTGCTCACAAACCATTTACCTGCGTAGAGAAACACACAAATACACCCACAATAAGCAACCACAGGGTACAAAAAAAGACAGACAATGACACGATTGACAAGATATGATTAAACAGTGAAAAAAGGAAAACCTCTTTGTAGAATTGACTGCTTATAAGCTCTGCCGTCCTTAGTTACTGTTGCTAAGTTGGACATGCTTGATAAAAAAGAAACATGACGAAATCGGTTCCACTTAGCCGGGTGCATAAGTGCTTATTAGACAGTTTCTGGGCGTCAGGCAGTAATAGCCTTAAGAGGCAGACAGCGAGGACTACAGTATGTGACGAAAGGATGTATTTACAATGGTAATCTCTATGAACAAGGCAAAATGACGCAAACTGAGGCTGCCGGTCTCAATGAAAACAGGAAAAGTAGAGACCAAGGATGACGACAATTTCAGTCAATGTCCTGGCTGCACTGCTGAGTATGTGTCCTGTTTTACCGTTCTGTGAATCTGTAAAGTACACAATGTTTTTATTACTGAATACAGACTATGTTGCTGACCTAGCGCTTGTCTCTCTTTACTGTAGAAAGTTATATTAGTTTGAGGCAGCACATAGCCTTACAGAGATAATTTAAACAAAGAAACGTCAGCCTTGATCTTCTCTGGCTCATGATAATTCATGTCATCTCGAAAATATGTCATTACTATTAGTGTTGCACGGTATACCGGTACTAAAATAGTACCGCGGTACTAGAGTATTCCAAGCGGTACTATACTGCATTTGGAAAATACCGGTACTTTGAAATTGATTCAATTCATTAATTTAGTTGATTTATTTTACTCAATTATGCACACAAACGCCTTTCTTGTTCCTATTGGAGCACAGATTGCACAAGTGGTGCGTATGACAACACCTGTATCAACATTCGCAGCTGGCGCATGTGAAAAAAGACAAGAGAAAGTCTGCCTTGCAAAGGGAGACAACACGAGACAACACAAACTTGGTGGGACATTTGAGTTACCAAACCGTGATGTCCTGAGGTACTTACCCAACCATGATTTTTTTGGTACCGTTACACCCCTACTATTTATTGTTCTAAAGGTTTGTATCCAAAAGGAATTTTCCTTAGGAAAAGTACTGAAGAGTATCGAAAAGTATCGAAATTCATATTGGTATTGGTACCGAAACAAAGATTTTGGTATCGTGACAACACTATTAACTATACTATTACTCTTTAATGTTTTACTACTCCCTCTTTAATGTTGCCATAGAAATACAAGGGAAGCAAACCTGGCTGACGTTAGTAGTCTGACATCAAGCTAACTCCTAATTTGATGTAGCTATACGTTAGTTAGTTAGTTAGTTAGTCAGTTAGCTTGTTAGCAAGCATTTTGTTAACAGTAGCAAACTTAAAATGTGACTATATAAAATGTAATGTGTTCATGAACATCACTGTGACCAGCAACATCTTTAAACAATCTTCAAAAACGGGTTTTCTTTTCAACATAGATAAGGCTTTCATGTAGTCTATCTAAGTTTAACTGTTGATGGAGCACAGATCCAAAAGGAGCTGAACTTAAGAAGGGCTAATACAAGAGACAAACCCATTTTCCTGTCCTATTTCTATGCTGCCCTATCTAATATGGAACAAAATGCCAAAAAAATCCCTTACAAAGACCTAGCACCCATTTAAATCACTAATTTAAAAGACGCTGGTTTGAAGGTAGATTACAAAGCGAGCACTGGGAAATGAGTGAAAGTAGGACTAAATGGACTGAGATCGAGACAGTCAGTTTCTTACCGCAGTAGGCGAACTGCAGGGAGAGCACACAGCTCTCATGTAGATGAAGCTGGTATTTGTCAGGCTTGGTGACATGAAGGACCTCAACATTGCTGCTCTCCATTCCCACAGCAAGCCACTCTCCTGTCGGACAGTAGCCAAGAGAAAAGATCTGGACAGAGGAGACAGGAAATATTAGATTACGCCAGCTGCTAAAATTTAATTCAGTCATACTGGGTATACTATTTCTCTTACAAAGTTCTGAAAAAGTTAATAAATGCAAATATGAGTGTGTACCTGTGATGTAAAGTCATGCTGCTGCAGTTGCCGTCCCTCCCTCAGATCCCAGGAGCGCACAGTGTTATCGAGGCCTCCAGTCCACAGCTTCGTGCCATCATTGGAGATGTCGATACAGCTGGCTCCGTCTGTGTGGCCCTGGAACTGCCTGCAGGATACACACATATATTCTGAGCTCAATAAAGAGGTGTTTAAACAATGACACCAGAGGTTGCCCAGGCAGGTGCTATGCATCACAAGACTACCAAAATGTGAAGCTCTTACTTTATTTGGTTTAATTGTTTTTTATTCCTGGTGGTACTATAGCTTAATGTTCTACCTCCTATAATCTTAAGATTTAAATCACCCAGGGCTGAGTGTCTGCTGGTTAAGGAAGGTCAAGACTATGATGATAAGCAAACTCTTCATGCTGCTTCTGTCTATGTACATACACCAAGGTCTGTCTTACCTAACAAGCGTCTGGTTGTGTAAATCCCAGACTGCAATGTTTCCGTCGCTGCAGCAAGAGAAGCAGACCTTGGAGTCCGGGCTGATGGCCAGGGCGTAACATGCTGGTGCTGATGATGTTAACTCTGCCTTAATCCTGGGTGTGGGTGTGGCCAAATCCCAGATTGACAGTGTGCTCGCCTCACCTCCCACAATCAGCGTTCGGCCATCAGGGAGGAGACGACAGGAGCGGATGTAGTTGTCTCGGTTCTGATGTGGCAGAGACAAAAAAAATATGTTAATATTTTTGCATATATAAAATACTCTATTATTAATACCACACAAGAATCTTTCTGTCTCCTTTCAGACATGCACCATGACTGCAGAAGTTCTAGTTTTAATCGTTTTGATAACCAGTTTTTTGTTCTGCACACCTGCCCCACCACCTCACTCACCAGACAGTCAAGCTGCGACACTGGGCTTTTGTTTCCTGGGTGACTAATGTCCCAGACCTTGACGCAACCCTTCCCTCCCGTGTAAACGTGTCGGGTGGGGTTACTGATGGTAACGGCACACACCACCTCTCCATGGTTCAGCGTGTTGATCTGACGGGCGTGGCGAGGGATCCCTGGGCCCACCAAAGCATCCGGGGGGAACGGTACCGGCTGCATCTGTCCATCGGCAGCCACGTGAAAAGAATAAGCACTGATGATACAAAGAAGGAGAAGAGGAGGTTAGAAAAGAGAACAAAGGTTAAAAAGTAGGACAGAATACAGACAGAAAGTAAAAATGAGAGTGGAGTGGAGGTTTTTCTGGGAAATATCAGTTGTTCCGTGGGGCAATTCAGGCAATCAGTCCTCAAACATACGAGCAGCCTCAAACACACTTACGGTTTGCCACCAGGGATTCCAGTCAGACTGGGAGGCATTCCAGGAACTCTCATGTGAGGATGAGGATCAAAACCAACCTTGAGAAGAAAACAGACATTTCATGAGCACAGTGCAAACACACACCCATGGGCATAGGCAAAAAAACGCACACAGGTCAATACTTACCTGTGGAACAGAACACAAACACTCATGAGCACAAAGCAAACAGACACTCAGGAGCACACACACCCTCTGAATCTGAATGACGAGTTTAAGAGTCAGCAAACACACAGAGGCAGAGCTGTCAATACTTGTGCTCCCTCCCCAATCCAACACACACACACACACACACACACACACACACAGCTGGTGAGTTTCTATCAAGTGTTGCCCAGACACAGACACAGCTGTGAGTCTACTAAACCTATTTAAACAGTGTAATGAACACTACGCAAATACAGCCAAGAGTGATGAGGTGATTGAGCGTAATGCACACCAGCATACCCACTGTATAAATACTATCACACAGACGAGAGAAATACAGCTGTGCAACTATTGACACTTATAAAGTCTACAGTGCTTATGAAAGTATTCACACACATCCACTTCCCGATCTTTTATTCTTTTAAAATATTTAATTACAGCAGATGCAATTCAGATTTTCCCACACTTATCGATGGGAAAAAAGAATAAAATTGTTTAAGTTGGATTGAGTTCGCTTGTGTTTAATCAAGGCGTGACAAGTGATACTAATTTTAATATCTGGACATGCAACTTTGAGAACTGATGCAACCTACACTTCCCTTACAGAAGCTACACTATCAAGACAGCAGAGAAATAAATCTGCTGAAAAGTTCGATTGAGGGGAAGGATAGAAGAAAATCTCCAACACATTGAATATTTTCTCAGAGTAGCATAAGGTCAATCATGAAAAAACTAGAAAGAATATACTGTAGTACAGCTGTAAATCTGCCTGGAGCAGGTTACAGGGTTTCATGGCTGAGTTGTGAGCACTGTGCATACAACAACTGTTGCTCGGGCGCCTCAGGAAGAACAGTGAAGAGGAAGCCACTGCTGAAAACACTCATACGAACGCAGCAGAAGCAAAAGGCATGACTTGAAAATTCACTCTGTTCTGTTCACCCACATTCACCATGCAACTTCACAGAACTCGAGAAGTTTTACTGAACGAAAGAATAAAAACTGGAGCGTCTAGATGTGCAAAACTGTTTCCTGGAATTCCTCCTAAAAGAGACTCTACACTTAATATTGTCTCGTTGGAGGGGAATACTTAGGTAATAAATAATTTTGTAGATACATTTGTAGAGATTTGTACTCACTTTTCACACTGATGTTTTTGTTGACCAGGGTCAAAATATCCCAAATCAAACATCTCATAAACAGCCGACTGCTTATGTTGATTTGATCTTTTGCATAGCCCTTTTTTGTTATTATTTATTATTTTAACAAAGCACAAGTCATCCTTTTCCACTCACCATTGGTGAACGGCCGTATGCAGCCACAGCTGCCGCAGCAGCAACACTCATCTGAGGTGACATGTTGTGAAGTCCAGCAGCATAGGCCGCAGCTCCAGCTGCACCTGCCAGCTCCCCGTTCATCCCTGCTGCATGGGGCAACATACCGAATGCACCCGGGTATGGGCCTGGGACAGCCAGGGGAGTCCGCAAACCTGCAGCTGAGGAGGAGAGGTAAGGAAAGAGAACAACGCATTAAAGCTGGAAACAACTAACAGCATTCAAGCGCACAACCCCTTTAATATCTGAGAGTACAAGCATTGATCCCACAGATTTATCATTATACACAACTATCTGACATTTCTAGTAACCCTTGATTAGAGTTCTTTCTTTAGCTGTGATGCAAAGTAAAGTCAAGAGATTTTTGAGCAAAACTGTGATTGCTGGCAATCAGATTTATCTTTCATACCAAGCAGACTCAAGGGACATCTGCACATACATGAGGTGCTTTTAGAAGTAAAGGTGTGCCATGTCACATTTGTGATTAAGACTTACAACAGCAGTTCTTTTGGAAGTATATAAAAAGTCCAAGATCATTTCATCCAATTTTACCTGGAGGCACTTTAGAAAACACAACTAACTACATGTACACTCTGGCCAAGATTAGCATATTGAAAAAGCACAACCTATCATGTGATTCATTTACAAATGTTTATGCTGAACTTACTGGGTGGATGTGGTATCTCCATGGATGGGGGTTTTGATAGACTGGGCCGGATTCCAGGAGTGGAGCTCGGACCAGGGGTGGAGTCACCCCTAGGTGTTGGTGTGCTTGACTTCAGCCCAGGTGTGCCTGCCTTGTCTCGCTGCCATAGAGAGAGAGATACACTTGAGAAATTCACAAGAAATGTAACTACTGACACATGTATTCACCATCAATCGAAACTTCCACCTGCTTTATCCTACTATATACTGACACAACGTGTCTTGTCCATCCCTACCATTGCCATCTCTTTGGACTTGAGGGAGGAGGAACTGCCTGATGATGCAGTGGAAGCTGGACTACAGGGGTCTTTCTTGAGAAGACGCGCTTTATCCAGGCCATTTTCTCGTGGGGAGGGGAGAGGCGTGCCACGAGGTGAGGCTGGATCCTGGTGGACAGACAAGGATTCAGTTAAGAGAACAAAAGTACTGCACAAATATGATGTGGTCATTTTCCTGGATAGAAATATGCAGTCCCATGTACAACTCTGAATATATTGTGGTTTCAGTTAAAGAAAACATCCCACACAGACTACTGTGTGTAAAAGTATGCATTCATTCCACAGGAATTGACCACAATTACCACAACCAATAATAAACGACAAAAAAAAAAATCCAAACATACTGACCTCATTCGAGACATCCACCACTAAATTATCATCGCTTTTCTCCCCGTCGCTGTCCTGCAAACCAAGATACATAAGTTAGCACCTCATTAAGTGTTCTGCACTTCTGTCTGGTCATTGCCTGCAGCAGATTTTCACAAATGGTTTTTCCTTTAATTAGAAAAATAAGCTGTTAAAAGGAACTGCAAGTCAAAATTTAAGTTGACATAAAAAGCTAACTGAAACAGCACATTTGCCTATGATATATCTGTGCAAACACAAAAAATGCATGTACAAATTAAGTCAGTCACATTATAAATCATTTTCCTCACTCAAGCCTTTGCACAAACAAAAACACAGTCAGCAGAACCATTTCTTACATAATGGCTGGAGTCCTTGTCATCCACCTTGCGTTTCTTGGTGTCATTTGGAAACTCGGGTCCGTTGCGTCGCTTATCTGAGTTCCTAAGACTTTCTGGCAGCAGTGAGTTACTCTGCAGATGAAAGCAGAGGCGAGGAGAAGGAGAGCAGAGGGTGGAGAGATTAAAGAAAAAAGATAGGTAGTGTAGAAGAAAATAGAAAAAAAAAGAGAAACAAGAGTTTGGAGGACAAAGGAGAGAAAAAAAGGATTTGCAGAGGTGAGACAGTTTTGCCATTTGTAGTTCAGGTTGTGCTTTGTTGTGGGTGCATTCTGCATGAGCTCACTAAACCGTCTGATCCATCTACCACTAATTACGACAGCTATTCAGCTGCGTGTAGAGCAGGTTAGAAAAACAGGACTCTTACTTGCAAATAGGTTAATAGTTCACAGAAGCATGAATTAAGCAGCACTAACACTTTAACAGCAACCTCTTTTCTCACTTGACCAAAGCCAGTCACAGGCACACACAAACACACGCCTCTGAAGTTAATGATTACATTAAGTGGCTCTCAAAATCTATCAGTGCTCCCTCTCCTGGCTTTGACAAGCTGCACTGGCTGCAGTGTGTGTGCGCATGTGTGTGTGTGCGATGTGTAATTGACTGCAAAAACCTGTGTGTGTGTCTGTGTGTGTGTGTGTGTGTGTGTGTGTGTGTGTGAGAGTGAGTGTGCGTGATCAAAAGTGTAACAGACTGAGTGTGTATTACTTGCATAACACTCCTGCGTCCCCCTGTGTCCCAAGACTACACACACACACAGACAGGGACACACAGACACACACACACACACACACACACACACACTGAGCTGCCCCCCTCTGGCCTCCTGACCAACGGATCCTATTGTTAATGGATTAAAGCTTCATGTTGAGTCCATTATAGTCTCAGCCTGTCAATGAAATGTGCATCCAACATACACAAACACACAAGCGCGTGCACACATCCAGCGAGCGAGCGCTTGGGCTTTGAGGGGGGAAAGGGTAAATGAAGGAGGAATAGCTAAGAGATGAGGAGGAGGAGGAGGAGGAGGGTGAGAAAAAAGGGGAAAGGGAGGGATGAGATTAGAGGACAGAGAGGATGGAGGGAGGGTGTGAGAGTGTTGAGGAGAAGAAAGGGTGACAAGAGAAAAGGGAGGGGAAAGAGAGGGGTGAGGGAGGGGGGAGAAAATCTGTATTCTGCCAAGGGCCCCTTCTTTCACGCCTTCCCCCTCCTTCTCCCTCCCTCCCGCTTCCTCCCCCCTTTATTGAAAGGTTTTAGTGAGCTGAGCACAGGAGCACTGACCCGCAAAACATAAGCAATTTCCCCCCTCCGTCTCTCCCCTGTTCACTTTTAGCATGGTCTCTCTCTCTCTCTCTCTCTCTCTCTCTCTCTCTCTCTCTCACACACACACACACAAGCTCAGTGTCATATGACTGCTGCCTGCCCCCCCCCCTTTCCCAAGCCCTCCCCTCTCAGTGGTGGTGATATTAAACACAATGAGAGTCTTTAAGCGCGGGATCAGGGGCGGTGGAAGGAGGGGGAGAAGGGGGTAATCTGCTCACTGAGGTGTTAAATAGGCACAACAATGCAGGCTAGGCTGGAGGAGTGTGTGTGTGCACGAGTGTGTGTGCGTGTGACCATGCTAAAAAGCTCATTTGGAGGAGAAAAGAAACCTAACAGTTCAGAGCAGATCTAGGGCAGAACTAAACAGGCAGGCCAAAGCTCTACCCGAGAGATACACACACACATACATACATACGCGCACACACACTTTCAAACTGACAGTCAAAAATATACAACTTAAGGATGAAAGCTATTTGGGTGTGAAACAGAGGTAAAAAACAGCAAGGGGCTTTTATGCATAATGACATGCTGAGATGAACTTTATTGATCCCAGAGGGGAAACTGGGTCACTGCGGCAGCAATAAAAGTAAAACCATTCAAATGAATAAATGAGGCTGCCGCAGCAACAGGTGCAGCTTATCTGATATATAAGTTTAAGTTTCAACTCTTAGTTTTCATGTGGATAAATGTGCTGTGACTCTTTGTATACTGTATTTTCAATAAAATACTATTACACGTGAGATAAGTTAATGGTTGGCCTAAGACGACCTCGTCTACATCACAGAAGGGTTTAAGAGGTAGTTTGGTTTTTGGGACTTTTACAGTTTTTTCCTACATAGCCAGAGGTAGATCATTTCATAAGTACAAATCCAAACAATGAGATCATTACTTTGAACTGCACTGTGTCAACTAAATGTAGTTTACTCAGAGCAAATTTGAGTTACTGATCCTGTAGACGTCTATCAACAGAGCTAAGGCAGACTAATCTCACCGTTGAGCTGAAGTCAAACTGCATCTAAGAACAAACTCAAATTCCCCAAAACCAAACCATCCCTTTGAGAGAGACAAGAAAATAAACAGAGTGGTTTGTCAGGAGAAGTAAACATTGCTGCAGAAAGAGGAAGTACTTACTGTGCTGGGCTCTCGCTCTATTGCCATTGGAAATGTGTGCATGTGGTTGAGGTCACAGAGTTGGGTGTTCAGCAGAGCAGAAGACAAAAAAAATAAGAAAGGAAGCAGAATGAGTTAGACATGTAACACCTACTTGTAATTATATTTATATAAATAAGACCCCAAAGTTCACACAGACAAATTGACTCGGAAGCAACCCAGACAATTTTGGTCACTGTTTAGGAAAAAGAAAAATAATAATAATGATGAATATACTGAAAATAAAAGCCAGTTATCTTTCAAAAAAACATAGCAGTGTTTCTGAGTTTGCTTATTCACCTCTCAGGTGCTCGGGTCCTGAAGAGTGCGAGTCCGGTCCAGACATGTGGGGCTTCTTATCACCGCCCTCTTTTCCCAACATGTGGGGAGGAACAGCACCAAGTGCTCCTGACAGAGCCAGGAGACCAGCTGAACCACCCAGCTGAGAGGGGTGAAGGCCGGCAGGGTGAGGGGTGAGGGGCACAGGGGCACTGCCATGGTTATGGGATAGGTGCTGCTGCTATGAGACAAAGAAGAGAAGAGAAAGAAAGGGGCGGTTAGTTGAGTAGAGAAAAAATATGTTTTAGGGATGCAACGACACACGGTTGAACCTTCTTAAGGTGTTGTAGGCGAAAGAGCCGACACACCAAGCTGGCAGTCAACCGTCCGGGAAGCAAATTTGTGAATCCTAGGATAGCGAGGGAATGGCCCATCTTACTCTGCTTCTGATTGTCTAACCCTAACCAATCCCACTCCTCCTGCCTAAACCTAACCAATCCAACCAACAAAGGCAACATTTGCAAGTTTGCGCCAAGAAGCGTCCGTTGCCCTAGTTTTTGCTGTGTTCTGCATCGTTGGCACAAGTCGGCCTTTGTCGGCTGTTTTCAGCTGCTTCAGCACGGTGAATCAGAGACGGTGGTGCACGTTGGTAAGAGGAATCACTCTGATTTGCAGTTTAGCTCAGTTTACAAGAAGAGAAACAGATATAAGGAAAGCATACAAACTACTGAAGTCAAGGGTGTGAGATCAAGAACAAATTTGTTATACAAAGTAGAGTTTTTTTTTAGCCATTAAGCTCTTAAGCAGAAAAGGTTTGTAATTTTTGTGTTATTGTTCACTAGTGCTCATTATTTTCCTTTTTCCTTGAAACACTGGGTTGTGTTGTTAATGTGCGAAAAGGCTAACTAGTGTCTTCAATCCATCCTGTTGGTCTTCCAGTTTACTTTTCTACAGACTCCCGCTGCCTGCAACTGTCAGCCTTGGTTGCCAACAGTTCTTTGGTGTCTGTTTGGTGTGTCTGGGCCTTAAAGCTGGTAATACATCCCAAACAAAGAATATTTGCCACTAAAACAGAGCAGTGAATTTCTGATTCAGGACATAAAAAATAGATTTAGAGCTCGCTGGACATGGAGCCAAAAAATGCTTTAATATATCTGCCTTAAAAGTGCAAAACATTGACATCTGACACAAAAAAAACAGTGAATGAAACTGAGCCATCAATAGGTTAAAATCAATAGCTCTCTGCAACCTGATCAATAGAGAGTTCTGGCCCTATTGAAGTCTTCAACAGATGGGACAGTTTCTTCAGTGTCTGGGTTTACACCACCTCAACAAGCTGCTGCAGTCTACAAGGCGGTGAACACATCCTTTCCCCCTACGCACCACCTCACACACACCGACACACACACACCCTCCTCCCTCTGGGGTCAAACACTGAACAATACTGACAGCTGGGATCACAGCCCAGAGCTCGAGGATGTGGTGGGAGAAGCGGGGGGAGGGAGACAGGGAGGAAAAAGAGGAATGACGGAGAAGTGGAGGGGCAAGGGGGGGAGAGCCGAGAGCCCCAGCTGCTGCCTGCACTGTCAGGTCTTGTGAGGGAGTGAGCGGGCTGAGGAGAGAGGGGAGGAGAGAAGGAGAGAAGAGGGTCAGAAAGAGGGAGAGAGAGTTTGGCTGGCAGCCCTGCTCTCTCTTTCACACCAAATCAGGCGCTCGTCTGAGCGTGAAATGCCTTTGTGTTCCAAAACATCATTATTGCCTCCTCAGACAGTAGCCGCGGGAATCCAAGCTCACTGATTTGCCACGGGGAGGGGAGGAGGAAGGAGGGAGAGGAGAGGAGAAGGGGGGCACAGGAGGCGACTCGGCAGGGGTGGAAGGAGTGCTGAAGGTCAAACCGACTTTTATCTCACCTAATTGACTAACCCACTCCCCCTCTCCTGAGCCCCCGCCCTCTCTTTTCCTCTCCATCCATCCTTCACTCTCTGCGTCCTGCCTCGATGAATGAAAGCAAAACAACGAAACAGTCTTTTAGCCTCAACCCCCATGCCTGCCTCTGCAAACACGCACACACACACACACATACACACTCAATTTCCAGAGTTGGCTTGCCTGCCAAACAATCAAACATAAACACACCCACACGTCACACTTGATCACACTAACATGCATACACAGAGTCTAGATAAACAAGGCAGGCACACACACCCTCACTCAACCATCCTACCCCTGCCTGTTGTTTTCTGGGGATAACAGAAATGCACGCTCTGCTACACCCAGACGCACACACAAACAGATGCAAAAACACACACACATGGATACACAAACAGGACCCCTGATGGGAGTAAATGGAGGGGAAGTATTGGTGGAGGCAAGGGGAGCTGGGTTTGTCATGGGATGTTAGTGTGAGCTGGTGTGTGTGCATGCATGTGTATGTGTGTGTGTGTAGAGGTAGAGGCAGCATGCTTCATTACACTCATTTAACTCACAAACGGGGTGAATGACAGGCTGGCGTGGGAGAAGGGAGGAGTGGGTGAAGAGGGGAGTGTAAGGGCAACGCCATGACCCCCCCTTTTACAAACACTGAAATCCTGCAATTAAGACTCAAACAGCAACTGCCAAATCCACCTCTCCCCCCAATCACACACACACACACACACTCACACACAGACCCCCATCAGTCCACGCCAACTAACAAGCCCACCTCACATTTAACTCTTCAAACCCACTGCCCACTCTTTGCTAAAGCCATGAAGACCCCCTCTTCCTTTTCCCACATTTCCCTTCAACACAACCCCCTGGCCTCACCTCCCGCCAGTCAAGCCCCTATGGCTCCTATAAAGCAGAGTATTCTCAACCACCTCCCATCCCACCCAAACAGTCCCCACCAACAGCTCCACTCCATCTTTCTTCTCACCTAAACATCACTGCAAAACTGCAAGCAAGACGTTTACGTTTTTGTAACTTCTTTTCACGCTCACCGTGTCAATCCCTTTACTGCTCGAGTCTGAATAGCTGGTCATGCCCCATCATTCATCGTGGGCTGACGACATTTTTTCAATAAACAGCGCTCATCACGCCTCTTCTGTTCTCTACTCGTTCACCATGAAAAAGATCAGTTCTATCTAATAATCAAATCATTTTATTTCTAGACCCATAGTCCATAAAAACTATCTGAATCCTTGGGTTTGATTTTATTTAATTTTCTTGCATTTAATTTTCTACCAACTCTTCCATATGTCCCATATATATGACCTTGAGATTAGTTTAGTGATGCAGTACAGTAGGTAACTGGTTTGTAATTCCAACACACCTGACAAGTCAGCATTAGCCTTCAAGGGTTCTAGTCTACTATTAAATGCCAAAGAAAGAAAAGGAACGTCTACCAGCATGGAGAACCACAACATGTAGAAGATCGCGCAACAAGTGCAGCTGCAACAACAGCTCCGCCTCGACTCTTTCCAAAGAAATGTTTTTCCTGAGGCCAGTATATCTTATTAATCCTCTGCAAAGAAAGCGCAGTGTATTTACACTACACTAATGGATGTAGTGTGACAAGACACTGAGCGTCTATTCTACACTAAGTGCTGTAGGTTTGGCGTTGTTTTTTTTTTTGTTGGCGAAACTTGAAAAATGTTTAAGTTTGGGTACCACACAGCGCTCGTCACTGTCACTTTTTACCCAGCTGTCCAATCACAGTGGAGGTGGGACAAAATAAATAGCACCAAGGCCACGACCACACAGAAAGCGTTTTGCAGGTTGCAAAACGCGAGGCATGCCACACTGCCTTTTTTTTTAAAAAAACTGAATGCCACTAGCCATAGGTGGTAGACAAGTTTCTCCTCCATTGTTTACCAACTGTAAACTTGTTGTAGTGACCACCACAGAAGACCCGCCACCTCTCAAATCATCCGATTGGACAATGGGGAAAAAAGATGACAAAGAAAGAGATGACATGGGGCACTCTTCCGCTTTGAGCTGAAGTTTTTCCAACTCCAGGAGTTCAGAGCATTACAGCAGAAATGCCAGGCTCTTAGAGCCCAGAAACGCAAGGCGTGTCACTTCGCAAAAATTGCAAGCAAAAAGCTTCATTCTCATTTAAATCAATTACAAAAAGGCACCTCTAGATGCTAAAATGCTTTCTGTGTGATCTACTGTCGCATTATCCTGAAGTAGAGTGGAGGAGAAATACGTTAATATACCGTAGGCTATATATTAATATATGTTTGCTCACCCAAAAAATCTCATGGACCCACGTGGAGTAGTACTTTGTGTACACTTCTGTATTAATAAAGAAATGTATATTTAAGTACATGAGCTTTATTGTTTTTTGTTTTTTACCCTGGTATTGAATTGGGTATTGAAAATCATGGAATTTTACTGGTATCACAACAAGCCTGTTGGAGAAGTAAAAGTATCTCTTATGGGAAGAAAAGTTGTTAGCAGAGTACACATAGAGTAATGTGGAGACAGCTGATTTAAGTTAAGAGGAAGTAAAGGAAATACACACGGTAGGTGGAAGACCTGGCAGTCCACGTACCCCGATGACAGCGTTTAGCTCTGCCATGGTCACCTGTTTGGCTCGCTCTACAGCTTGGACCACCTGCTGTTGATGCTGCAAAACACACACACACACAAACACCATGTTGCAAAAGACCAGAGAAAAAGCCTAATTATCAATAAAGCTAGCAAAGACAATGAGAGTGTATAAATGGCATAAAAACAAGTCTGTAGCTCAAAGTCACACATACTTACCTCCTGTGAGAGGAAGGGAATGACTTGTGCACAGATGGTGTTTAGTCTCTTGGCAATCTCGGTCTGATGAAGGGAGAAACACACAGAGACAGAAAGAGACTTAATTGTTAATAACATAATTACATTCATTTAGAAAAGACAGCTGTTCAGTAACACCAATAAAGTAATACAAGCACACACACACAAACACACTGGAGACGGCCGCCTCCACAGCAAGCTAACACACGCACACTGAAACCCCATAACAGTGATAAAATAATGACACCCCTCCACTTCCCTGTGCACACAAATCCAGTGTGTGCCATTTTCAGCATCACACACACACACACACACACACACACACACACACACACACACACACACACACACACACACGGTACAATGAGATTTTTCTTTCTAATCATCAATGTGAGCTCAAGTTTCTCTCTTGCCTGTTGTATTTCTTTTGCTCTCTCTGCATCCTCTGTGCTCTGGTCCCTCTTCCCATCAGCACTTCAACATAATCTCATCAGCGACTAACTTCATTTGCTATCCCCCAGTATCCATGCCAACACATCCGCCTGCCCCCCAAACCCCCGGAGGTGGCAACAATTGGCTGAAACCAGATACCCCCACGGTGGCATCAAATCAGATAAGGGGACTCATATTACATATCATCCAATCAAATTGATACGAAAGAGGCCAGGGCGAAGAGGGAATTGGAGGAGCCATGAAACGCAGTAATGGCTCATCAGACACACACATCCCACATAAATAGATACACAGATACACACACACACACACACTGGCTGTGAAAGCTTCAAAGGGCCATGTGTTGTTGTTAATGGAAAACCTTAACAGAGTTAGATGATTTTCATCATAGCGTGTTGAAAACTTGGGCTTTTGGAAACTTTTTAAAAACTCAGTGAAATCACAGTCATAAAGTTAAAAAGCCATTTGGAATCCCACAGCACAAAGCAACCATCTGTGAGGGTTTAAATGACCCAAGAATTAATTCACCTGGTGTAGAAATAACACGTTACTATGGCAAGTTTGCCCCTTTTACAGTAATTACAGTTAAAAAAAAAATCAGCACTCCCTCTTCCCCAAAAGATGTTTGATGTTTCACAGTTTCCTACCTACATCACTTGCTCTCAATTTTTGAATTTCTTTTTACTGATATCACATAAATTTCCTTTCCTTACTGCAATCCCTTTGTGATTGAAAGGTCAACAAGAGTTAAGGCTGATTTAAAGTTGAATGTAAGCTCTGTGCAGGGCCTTCAGCGCAGACTACGCAAATGGCCTACACCATTGTGAGCATTTATACTTACACTCTGGGGTGTCTGAGTCACTCTGCAATTATGGTTGTCGGTGAGGTTTCTATGCCACTGTATTGGTTTTCTTTGTGTACTTCAAACAACAGCACTTAAACTGAGCAGATAATGTTGGACCTGGAGCTTGTAAATGTTGAACGACAGTTACTTTTGGCGAAGAAGAGTCATACAAACAGACACATTTACAGACTTCCTCCGTTAACCTCTCCTCAATTTGGTCTATGTGCACAGAGAACAAGGAGGAGGAGGAAAGTAGATGCTACAAAGCAGACCAACGACAGTTGTTGCAGTCTGCATCATGCAATGTATAGTTCCATTGATGGGGAGGTGCATGTCAGGCTACAGCATAGACACATCTGTAACCACAACGTAGATTAAAGGCATATGTGTACACTGGCCTTAAATTTAATAACCATGCAAGCGGCTCTGTCATGCTGAACTTAGCATATTAACACTGGCTAAGTAGCACCACACTTTAACTACAGATAAGTACGATGGGAATGTACGTATTTGATCAAAAGTAATGGAAAAATTAAAATGTTGACCTAATGATGATGCTAGGTGAAAAGTCAGGGGATCAAAGATATTCATCTTGAGAGGTTCATGAATGTTCCTCACTAAATTTCATGGCAGTCCATCCTTGGGCTGCAAGATTAGAGCCATAATGATAATCATGATTATTCTGATTGATATTAAGATCAGGATTATTTATCATGATCATTCATTGTTTTTAGGGACAAAAATATTTTTATGGCACTTTCACATTTAAATATACAACGCACTGCTTTCACTTAGATGTTGTGCCACAATCCTGCTAATGTTCAAATATTTGCATCAAAATAAAATAACGTTCTCCATCTGAATTCAGTGCATCTTCTAGAAGCAAAATATAAATAATGCCAAAAATTTTGACCCACAAAAAAATCAACAGAGCACTGCTCTCACTTTTACCTTGAGCTACATTCCTACTAATTAAACTGCATTAAAATCAGACTTTAAATAAGGTATTTCTTCACGTGTATTTAGTACAGTTCCTACAGGTAAGTCTCCGCTGCTGTATCATTGTTTTAACTGCAGGCATGATACCGTGACGCGTTGTACAGTGTTGCTGTTATGACTGTCTGAGTTGAAGCTGGACAAAGATTGGGATTTGGTAAGGTAATATTAGCAAAGTCACTCTTCTTGGCCTTTGTGCAGTCATCAGATGATTTAACAAGTTATGTTGCTCTGCAGCGAAGACACAAGTGTCATGCACTCTTTGCATATGATTTGTTTTCTCCTAAATCCAAAATACGTCTAAACTAAGGATAATGACGGTTGATTAATGGATTATTTTTGGTTTGCCCATCTGCAGTTGCAACATTCAGTAAATTTTTTAACAGGCTGCTGATGTTGTAGGATGCACACTTAATAGACAGCTCCCCCAAATTGGAGGCTGCTGTTAGTTCAGGGACCACTTGATTTGTTGTGTAGCGGATATTTATACAAGCTGAGCACTCATTTTAAATGTCAATATCGCAACTGATCATGTACGTTTAATTGTGGGAAGCCAAAATCGTGATCATGATTGAAATTCTATTAACAGCACAGCCCTAATCCATTCAATAGTTGTAAAATAAGGGACTGACAGTTGCTGCCATCCGTAATGCCATGCCACTAACACATTGTATTATATAACTGGTTTCATAATTTCTGATGAGCTGACATTGTGGGGATGTCCTCTTTAGCTGTAGCACACTTGCCCTCATTGGACCTCTCTGTCACACACACACACACCTATCAGCTCGCCAAACAACTGACCCTGCAACAGTTCAGCCAATTATGTACTTGGATGAGCTAAATAAAGTCCTGGCCTATTCAGAATGAGTCTTGAACTAAACAAGTAACTGCTTCACCTGCAATCTACGGGTTTCCCACACCTTCTTAGACATGAATCAAGGTCAATTACTGTTACAACAAGATTGTTTTATAATAAGAAACAACAGGCTTTACAGAAGCTCACAGACAACAGCTAAAATAAGAGAGAGGCTTGAATGTCTGAGACAATTTTAAAACAACTTAAATTCCTATTCCTGCGGAAAATATATAAAGTCAAGCACTTTACAAACTTTCTAGGATTTCAAGGACCCATGGGAACCCTGAATATAAACTGCAATACAACTGAAACTAAAACAGAAAATTGACACAACCTACGGGAATTTAAACAAAGTGTTAAAGCAAATATGCTAAGTATAAGTAAGTAAAGATTGAAGGAGAAAGAGTTAAGCAAATACACTTCACTCTGTGAACACGAAGCACTATAAATAATTGACTCTTTATCTCAAATCAAAGAGAATATGGAATCAAATGGAGTTATGAGACTTTAGAGCTCATGTAGCTCTGTTTGTCATTCATAACTGCATGTGTGAGTTTACATGACATGAGGTACGTTGTGTCTAATGAGATTTGATCATGTGAAAAGCTAAAAATTCTCATTTATACATGTGAGAACACTGGGAGCTATACTGCACAATGTGAAGTGCTATCTATGGACAGGTGAGCAATTGTCCATAGATAGCACTTCACATTGTGCAGTATAGCTCCATTTCTAAACTGAGCCACACAATAAGCTCTAGACCATTTTACACCTGGTATTAGCATGTGCTTCAGTGATCCAAACATAAGTGGACAGCCAAGACACATCACTGTTCACACCTTTGTCTATCATGGGTCTCCAGCTGACCCCTCGTGTTCAGATTTCATTACTGCCTACATCACTTGCACTACAGGGCCCCCAAACAGTTACTACATCCATTCTTGTGTTAGCATGCTCGCTAGCGGTTGTGTCGCTAAAACTGGAGAAATCGCTGTCAGCAGAATCCAACACGTCTCCTTATGTCACCCAAAATGTCATGCATCCTTTCATCCAACTTGTAATTGCAATTTATAGACTGCTAGCAAGCTGTCACCAAAACAACCACAACATCCTGCTTTGATGACGTATCCTCGTCAGGGACACTACAAAAGATACTGTATGTGGTCAAATGTGACCCAGACCAACCTCGCCAGTGGTCAGTGCATCTTGGTGGTCATTTAGACTTGTATTTAGTGCAGTCCACTTGTGACTGGATCATCCTAACTGCATGTTAATACCAGGTATAAACAGACTCTACAGGTGAAAGACAGTTGGCTAGTCTGACCTTTGCATTTAGCTGCTTTGTTTACCAGTCTGTACAACATTTATGTGCTGTCTCTTGCCAATGCCTCAGTGCAAATCTCAATGTTGTCTAGACGTATGTGCACCTGATGTACCTGTTACTACAGCCTTTCTACAATGAATTAGAATGGGGGACCTTAACAACATACTTTCAGCCCTGACCAACTTCCGCACTATGTAACTCGATCTCATAATGCCCACCTTATTCCATGCCTAGAAAGCTCTAACTGAAGAGCTATTTCAGGCAGACTATACCTGTACGTCCATTCTCAGAATCCTGAGTTGTAAGCCTATAATTAGCCTTGTATAATGGCTCACTGATTAGGTCGTCTGAGAATAGTCTGACCAACTACTACCAGGTCAGCTCAGCTAATCTAACTAAGCTAACTGACAAAACTAACAAGGATCAAACAAATGAGGCCACAAATACCCGAAGCTGCAATCCCCCACATGAAGCATTGTTACAAATTGTGACTTGAAGAACATTTAGAGGAAGTAAAATAAAGGTAACAGCTTATGTGTCTGAGCACTTAAAATACATTTATCCTATCAGCTCCTGAGTAGAAACACTGGAGAACTGCTTTAGTGCACCATCCACACTATGATACTCATATAATTGAGAGAGTGGGTAAAAAAAAAGTTGAGGATACAGAGAGAAGTTGTGAGTGTACACACACAATGTGCTAACAGAGAACAGACTTCCCATTAGACATATAATTGGAGCATTACTGGCACACTGCAGACACACACACACACACATGCGCGCGCACGCACACGCGCGCGCACACACACACACACACACACACACACACACACACACACACACACACACACACACGTACCTCCTCAGCAGGAGATGGGTTGTTCTCTATCCCCCGTACCCCCCGCCCACAGAAGCTTGTTGCTCTGACAACTGCAGCCCCAAGCTAATGACCTCCCCTGGAGCTGTGGGGTGTGTGTGTGTGTGTCTGTGTGTGTGTGTGTGTGTTTATGTGTGTGCACACAATAGGAAGAGATGCATCTCCCTCACAATGAAAGAACAGTAGCTTCACATGGACATAAAACGAAAGAGGAGTCATGAAAAAAGAAAACGGGGGGGGGGGGGGGGGGGGGGGGGGGGCACAAGGAAGAAGAGATCCCATAATTTTAAATGAAGAGAGTGAGGAAGGCAGAAAGAAAGGGAGAGAACTTGGGTTATAAAACGGAAGAATAACAGCAAAGGAGAAGGAAGAGAAAAAAACAAATGGGAGGGAGTGTGAGAAAGTCAGAGAAGCATCCCCACTCCTCGGTGAAGCAGCCAGGCCAATCCACCTCCAATTTCCTCTGGTCTGACTGGTCGATAGCTGTGGTAATTACTGGTAAACGCTCTGAGTCCTGCACCACTCCTGTGGGGAAACGGGTGTTTGTGTGCATGAGAAAGAGAGAGTTTTCTCTCCTCATCCATGTGTCTACATACTTAACCATGAGAGATGTTTGCCTTTCAATGCGTCTGTGTACTCATGCATAAACATGTTTGCGCTCTGTGTTTGTATGTACATTACTGTGTATGTGCTCAATTGCCCCTGTCCTCACATGTTTGCATACATTACTGATGGCTGTACATAAATGTTCTTGCCTTGCATTACAACAGGTAAGTGTCCTTTCTGTTATTTCACGGTTGCACACTTGCACGCCTGCCCTACTAAAGTGTGTGTCGGTGTGTTTTTACCTCCCTGCTTCTAAAAGGGGGAGCTCCACTGTCTCTCCTCTGCCGGCCTCGCCATGATCGATTCCTCTGCCCTCCCCAGCCCTGCCCCTCTAATGTAATAAAGCAGGCCGCTCCCCTAGACAGCACCAATCAATCTACAGAGCCATTCATCCTGCCTCTGGGCTCAGCCGGCCGGCCCTAACTGGGGAAATGGAGACAGAGCCCCATCGATCACGAATAAACACACATCCACACACAGGCATACAGTAAAACACACACACATAAATGAATGAACGCACAAATGCATTTGTGCACACACAAGGACACGTCAACAGGCACACACACCAAATACATCAAAACCCTGCCATGAAAGGGAGGGAGAGGGTGAGAGACAAACAGGAAGATGCAGAGAGTAGAAGAGAGGCAGACAATAAGCGTCCATACCTGTTTGTGCATTTCTATGTTGAGGCCATAAGACATCTCGTAGTACTGAGGAGGAAAGAGAGTCAGGTTAGTGAAAGAATTCTGAAGAAACATCGAAATAAAAAGCTTAAGCAACTCAGATGATATGCACGACCTCACAGGTGTTTCATTGGAACAATCAGGCTGAAGTTCTTGTGTGTCACATTAGATCATTCTCACAGAGCTATCAAACTGCTCTTTACCTGTGCAGGAATGTCACCATAGGGGCAGAGTAAACAGATTCGTCCAGAGTGGCATTCTTTTTGTTTCTGTATCAGACTAAAGGCTTTAAATGCACACTAGGACACATCCGCACACTATCTCCGGCCACATGAGCGTTGAAACAATCTCTGTCCATACCAACGGGCCTGAAAACGTACATCACATGACCATTTACACACATTGGGCATGCACGTGCCAATGTAAACAGGAAGGCGATTGTCTCCTCTGCAGTTGATTGCTTAGATACAGAAAATACTACACTGATGGCGAAAAGTAAGACCAGAGATTTCTTTAGCTACACTGACAATGAGGTGGAACTGTTACAGAAAGTAAGACATGAGTATAAGGTGGTCAAGGCAGCGGAAAACAGATTGAGAATCGTACAAAGCAGGCACAGGGACATGTTAGAGTGGTACTGTACAGGGGCGTTATCCATTGCCAGAGAAAGCCATGGCAATGGGAAAGGAGAATGCGCACAAGAAGGATAACATCACAAAAGGTATGTAGACCCAGCTATAATGTTTTGACTTGACTTGCAGTGACTGATAAGACCCAAACAGGGAAGCAAACATCATCTGTATCATTGTTTCTAAAAGTCCCTGTCTCCGCCTTTCCAGACTAAAACACAACCCTGGAGTTTACCAACTAAAATGGGGTCATCTTCGTTTTCAAAGGTCTCTGTTGTACGGGTTCCAAAACACCTGAGTAGTGGTTTTAAATGAAAACATAATAGCGTCAATGTAGCCTAAACCTTTGAGCTTTTCAGGTTAAATGGCTTTCAATGTAAAAAGTTAGTTTTGTATTTTGTGTCTGACTCAAATTTTCAATGCCTCTTTCCTTGTCCCTATGCCTCAGGTAATGATACAACATTTACTCAAGACTTTTTTACTTATCAGCCTTTGGAAAGATGAAAGTTCAGCTCCAGAACACATGGAGCAGATAGGGACACAGTATCTTCCTCATGAGCAGAATCCTCACTGTGTCATGTGTGACGCTGTGGGGTGAACAAATCGAGTGTCACATGGATCTCACCATGACATAGTGTCTTTGCATCTCCGTCTTTTCACTGGCCAGCTTCTCACACTCCATCTTGAGACTGAAAAACACAACAATACACCATTTAGTAAGAGAGAAACTGAAAAACATCTCAAGTTGAGCAAATCTGACCTCATTCGATCGGAGCCTGTCGGTGTGAACGAGTTCAGTTTGCAACAGACTGAGAATTTATATAATTGTCAGCCTTTGTGGACAGTTGTTTAGTGGTTTTGACCTTGTTTTTACAGTACAAACAAGTTTTATCACTGATATAATATAACAATGATACATGAATAGCAGCACATACAGATGTGCAACAGCGATGATGATGTTTGGATACTGTTTTACTTTGTCTACAACTTTGTAGACAGGTTACAGTTTTCTCTGATCCCTTTGCTCACTGATTAGCACTAACAAACCTTAGCGATGCAGGGCACAAAGCACACAGAGAAATGGCAAAGATGGTTCTTCCTGTCGTGTTATGATAACCAGCGTCTGTTGGCTGTAGGATGTTTGGTTTAACCCTGCCCTTTGTGTGTGTGAATCAGGATGTGAGAAAACAAAACAGCCCGTTTATAGGTCAGTAGCATTCACCTGTTGAGGCCAACCCTCCCCTGCAACACAAATAAGTGAAAGTACACACACACACACACACAAAGCAAAGAAAAACTCCACACATACTCAGGCAGTCTTTTTCTAACACACAACTACACACTCACACAGGGGAAAATAAGGAGTGATTTATGAAACCCTGAGCCCACACGCCACCCTCTGGCTCTCACCCATCACCAAGACTTAGACCTACCGCAGTGTAAGCGCTAACACTGATGCCTGGGTCTGCTGCATATGTGTGCGCTTTTGTGCATGTGTGTGTTTGTAATCCAGGTTTATGGGTTAGCATGAAGCCAGAGCTGGGGTTTTGTTCATTATGGTAAGGGGGATGACTGTGGTTTAGGGTGAGGTTTAGTGCTAGAGGGTAAGATGACAATGAAAAAAATTGGCCATCATGCTGCCCCTAAAGACAGAGGAGCCTTCCATGTGAATGTTTGTATTATCCACCTGTGGTACTGTGCCTGGAGAAACTGGAACTCCTCCTTGATGCGGTCCAGTGACTCTGGGATGGTGAACTTGAAGGGCTGGCCTGGAGCCTGGTGGGGCGTCTGACACACACAAACACACAGACAGAGGATTATTAACATCATAGTGTCTCATTATGTAGCCTGAGATGTGCGTCTGATCCTCTCCAGGCTCAGATGTAATGTCAATAACTTTTATTTGTTTGCAGTTATGAGACAAACAGTGTTATGAATGCCACGCTGCTTCTCAGGGGAAGAAGAGAAAGCCTAATTTAAACATGTGCTCAGCCGGAAGGTAGAAAGGAGGTAATGTTATCTCCCTGGCTGTGGACACCAGGGTACAGCCAGGTGAGGAGCTGTTAAAGCAGGATAGGAAGAGTCTTACCGGGTGTCGCCCCTGGGGAAACATGGTTATCTCCGGGAGGATGCGACCGTTTCCTTCTTGAAAACCCCGCTTCGAGGGATCAAACTGGGGCACAGTGAGGATGTGGGGTGCTCCTGATCACGGAGACTGATCCATCTGCCGTTATTAGCAGCGCCAAGTGTCGTTAATTTCAAACAAAACCGACCGCCCCGCCGCTCCGTCCGAGTTCACGGACCGTTTAATGTGAATCCTCGCTCCTCGCTGTTTCTCCACCGTGTTTCGGTCGTTGTCTCTCCTCCGCTCCACCGGCAGCGCGCCCGTAAATCAACCGGAAAAACACGGGAAACGGCTCATTAGCCGGAGGCAGCTAAAGGGAGGGAGGGGGAGGAGGAGGGTACGAGCCAGGTGAGAAATGAAAAGCGCTCGAGCCACCTCAAGTCACTCCAGTTTTGAGTAGTATCCGCTGTATTCCGAGTACCGGGAGACAAACAAACAAACAAGGGCAAAGTCACGCCGGTGGACCCTCAACAGACAGCCGCAAACTGCCGCCTCTCTCGGTCAGAACATCAGAAACAAATCCACACAAGTTAATTGCAGTGAAGAGTTCCCACTTGACTCGCCGCGGTCGACCGTTGGCGGTTGAACAGTCAACACAAACAGAAATATTTACTTCCCCGCTGAGTTTAAACGCGTCCAAAATAGATTTCACGAAAAAAAACGAGAGACGTTGTTAGTTTTAATAACAACAACTCCCACAGCGGCGGCAGTACTCCGCCGTCTAGCTCTGCTTTACCTCAATGGCAACTTTCTCACGCGGTTTCACGCTCCTCAGCTAACCGAACATGTAGCCCCGCCCATAAATCGGCTCCAGACCAATCAGAGCCGCCGCTCCACGTGGGGCTAGTGATGAGGATTACGCAGCTGACCAATGGCCGCTCTGCAAACTGCCCCGAGTCTGTTGACCTGGTTGAGCTGCGCGGATTCTGCGCGATCAGGGCGGAGCGAGGAGCTGCCACTCCGGAGGCGCGCGGGGCGGGCAGTGCGGTGCGTGAAGGCAAGTCTCACCTGTCAATCAAAGTAACGTGGGCTCAGCAGGCGCGGGGTTGAGGATGTGCGCGTGCACACACAGACACACATACACACGTGGACACGCACATGCGCGCTAATACACAGTCGAATCAGCCCTCACACACAGAAACACAAATACTTTCTTTCTTAGCGGCTGCTGTGAAACTTCCTAACAAGTGTCGGGGCAAATCAACCCAAATCTCTTTCTCTTCCTCTTCTCTCTGCCTGGATAATAATATACTGTGTGTGAATTAATTCAGGAGGACTCACTTTGTGTTTCACTTCTCTTAAAAAAGAAAAATCTAATTATGCTGCTCATCTGATGCTGGATACATGTCTAGGAAGTTTATTGCCGTTTTCATCTACATACAGTCTATAGGGTGATAGTTCACAGAAGTCCAGTTCATAGAAGTCCAGAGACAAAGCCAAAACAAAACAAAACAAAAACCTTAATGGAATATTGTGGGGAACTTGCTATGTCACATATAGAAAGGAAACTTGCCAAGGAAAATCCTGATATGTAGTGATAAAAACAACAAACAAAAGGGTTTCCAAGCACACAAACGCAGAGAGAAACAGCTGAAAAAGGGCTTTGTTTTAACATTGGAGATGACACATGAAATTTTTAATAATCAAACACTTAATTTCCTGCATTCTGGTGATTTTTTATGCAACAATCTGCATCAATTTATGCATCTCACATGTCTTAAATTTGAGTCAAAATAAAACCTTTGCTGCTTTTTATGTTTTTATCGAGGGGGACAAATTAACATGTTCTAAATATTGAAGGAGATATGTCTCCTGTGTCTCCCTATAAGCTACATCTATGCTCAAACAGGTCAGCAGTGCACATAGAAACAAGTAGAGGAGCCATAAGGTTCAGAGAAAGGAAAAAATAATTTTATTTTGCCGTCACTGAGGTGCAACAGCGACAGAAAAGCTTTGGACCAGCAGCTACTTCGGATTGCAACACATATCAAGCTGGGAGCTCATCCTCAGGCAGCATGTAGATTTTTAATGCTGATGTATTCCTAGAAATGAGACATAAAACGGAGGTGACATCACATTTACATCATAAACAAAAGGATATAAATACAAAAAAAATACAATTTATTGCCAAGTGGGTTTGTTTTTTGGTGCATACATTAAACATATACACATTCAAGAGCATAAATACAGAGTAGAATATGTCAGGGATACTTAAAAAAAGGTACTATAACATAATAAATATGTAGAATATAGCTGTTTCAAAATGATAATAATTGTGATTATACTATAGGTAAACACACAAACATTCATCCATGAATCAAACATCAAGTGAGCAACTGACCAACTGGCAGTGCATATTACCTACTGTATACACAGTACTGCATGTAAATGTATAGGCTATGTACAGTAAAAACCTACTGTATATCTACGTACAAGCAGAATTAGTTGGTGAGTTAAAATGGGCTGATATAAAGGCATGTCTGTGTACAGCTAACGAGCATGTGGCTCGTTAGTTAGAGCCAGAATCAAGATGAGTAATTTGTGCCGCCTGTCCTGGAGTTGTAGTGATGTGTTTTTGTGTGTAACCAGTGGTATTAAGATCTGACAAACCTGAGCAGCTAATTAACTGATGAAATACTAAGTGACTGACAAACAACAGATGTGGTAAAGTGGCCACGTCATGATTGGTGAGGTGATTAAACCAGAGTCATAAAGCAGGCTCAGGGTTTTTCTCTGCTCCTCCTTTAACGTCCAAAGCACCGCTCACTTCACATGGAAAGCCCCTCAGCCACCCATGCTGACCTGTGATTGGCTTAGAGAGCTCAACCCCTGACCCTGTGGCCTCTGACCTCTGCAGCGGCTGATCCAGTCCATATGAGAGACTCCTGACTGTGACCAGCCGTGACCTTTTTCCCAGCTCTCACGACACACACACAGACACACAGACACACACGCACACACACACACACACACTCACACAGGTGCTATTCGGTGGGTGGTATTGTTAATCACAGTGGCGTGCACATACGTGTGTGCGTGTGTTTGATCCCACTTTGTCTTTTTCTGTGTTTGTTAACGCTCATCGACCTTCCCCCTCCGTACCCGTCCTTCCTAATCTGAGCCAGTCAGATTGTCTTGCAATATAAGGGCCCTGACACACAAAGCCGACGGGCCTTAAGTGAGCGTCTTGCCTTAGTTTTTGCGGTGTGTCTGGGACTAATAGGCCCTTGTTTGCCCTTGTTAACTTGTTAAAATCACTCTGGCAGTTCAGCTCCATGGATGAGAAGAGAGCTGGAATTGAGAAACGTAAACAAACAGCTTAAGTCGAGAGGGCGTGAGATCAGAACAAACTTGTTACAATAGATGAGATGATATTTTTAGCTCTTCAGCAGAAATTGTTCGTAATTGTTTGTGTTACTGTTCACTCGCGCAGGGTAAATATTTTTTGTTCTTTTGACACTGAGTTGTGTTGTTAATGTGCTAATTGGCTAATTAGCGTCATGACAGTCTTAATGACGAATACAGACTACAGCTTCCTGCTGGTGCGGAGAGTTATTTCCTCAAAATGTATGTGCTGATTGGGCATTGACTAGTCTTTGCGATGTGTTCAGTGCAACTTTTGGGCAGAGATGCAGGCGACGTGAGGCAGTGCAACAGAACGTCAACAACCAACACACCCAGGGTACCTTTCACATTGTATCTGGACATGGAAGGTCTGTGACCAAACGTCCACATGTGATGAGGTCGGAGTGAGAATATGTTGGTTTGTGTTGTTTTGTCTGGGCCTTAAGACAATCACAATATTTAGCTATTTGCTGCATTTACAGTCCAAACTGGTCCACTTTTATTTATTATTCAAATGACGCTCACGTAATGATAGTTAAACACAGGTAACACAGAATACAATGTTTGGGATGAATATATTTTTTATAACCTAAAAAAAAATTGTCTCACTTTAGAAAAGACTTTAATCATATTTCTAAAAATGCAGATTCAAGGCAATTATTTCTCTCTCTTGGTACTCTGTTACTTCAAGAAATATATAAAATCATAGGTGTAGCTTTTAAAGGGGGATGCAGTGGACACCCTCAATATTAAGACATGAGCATTTCCCCCCCAAATAAAAACATGAAAGTAGCAGAGGACTTTTTCATTCCTGCCAGCTGATTCCAGTTCCCAGACTTTTTGGTTCAAATGCAGTCCCAAAATCTTCTTTTAAAATGTTGCTGTCATGTTTTCTCAGGATCACAGCGAGCACCCCCTGAATGAAACCTAAACCTGAGCTCAGACAACAAAAGAACTTCTCCCAGAGAGTGTGGAAATGGTAATAAAAGCAGAACCTGAGACTATGGCTTCGTTCCCATTAAAAAGAGGTAATCATTAACTATTTTGTATCAGTGCTTTCTCAGTTCTCTAAACAATGCTTTGCCACAGCGAACAGCAACCGTCTCCTCCTCACCCACACAGGGGAGCATCTGCTGAGCAGCATCACATCTGGATATTAGCTGTTCAGTTAGTCACATTTACTACACGTCCTCTTCATCCACCTGTAACATCTGCTCCTCCTCACCTCACCTCAAATCTTCCTATCTAAACAGAGATCTTCTGATACCACATCGCCAGACTGCAGTCTGTCACACATCAAGGTGCAGTGAGTTAGCTGTGGGCCGGCCCCACCTCACTCAGAAATATTCCTTTCTTTGTGTAACATCATACTTCCTCGGAACAGCAAGATATGTAAATAAAAGGGTGAAGTTTTATTCAAACCACTTTTTAATGGCAAAGCAAAAGGTCAAGGTTTTTTTTGTCAGTGCTTTTTCTGCATTTCAATGATTTGATTAACAATTCAAAGCTGTAGTTAGTAACTTTAATGAAAATAACTTTGTGTCATATTTGCTGAAACTGTCTCTGTACTCTGAAAGAAGTACATGAGACAGCTAACTTGCAAAAAAAAAATCATGCTTCTAATGGCGTTCGCTAGAATCAGGCCGCGGCACACTGAAAACAACCACTAAGCACTGCCCACCAGCTGGACCAACTTTATTATTTTACAGCTAAACAGTACATTAAAATGTGTTTCTGAAAACTTTTCAGGCTAGAAACAGTGCTAGCTTTCATGTGTATGAATGTCATTGAATACTGTAACTTCAATTAGGAGCCTGGGCTATTATTTGCTTAAATCACTGACCTATATTTGGGACAGGCGTCTGTATGGGACAGGCCTTTAATTCCATTCACGCAAAACTGTTGCTCGGCAAGGATCAGGAAATGCAATCAAATTCTTAACATAAACCAGTTTGACTATTGTATAAAAATTAGGCTTCAGAGAATATGCTGGTTTAAATGTGTAAGAATAAGGTAAAGTGATAGGAATAGCTGAAAAAGTAAAAAATGGGTCAAATTAATATGAATGTCATTGAAAAGTTGAATGATTCTCACGGTGTTGAATATTGTAAGGGTTGTTGAAAGCTGATGATACAGGGCAATGCTGGCTTCAAATGTAAAATAATACCAATAATATATGAAAGATGTGGAATATTTCAAGGTTCTCACAAAACGCTCTCTGCTCATGAAAAGTTTATAAAATGTCACTCATATGTTTTGCTTCAGAGTGAAAAGGTGCTCAGTATTGTGTGAACATGGGCTTTTATCAGTGTTATTACCTTGATCAGCATACTCAACAGGAAGGTTGTTTTTCCTTTTCAAGAGTTGAGGGTTTATTTTTTTCCTCGCCAACAGCATACTGTACAAAAGGACCTTTAATTCAGTGAATAGCAACATTACATAGCTCTGAATACTGTGAAAGAATTCACTTGAGGTCAGGTTGGCAGTACATTTTGTTAATTCAGACTACGGCCTGTGCAGTGAGTACGATTAAGATTACAGGATTAAGACTTCAAGGTAACCATTAATGGCTTACATGCAGTGTCCAAAATTAACTTTTTGACTCACTGGCCAAATGGCTAGTGAATGTTCAAACTTTACCAGCCACTCAAGAGATTGCTATTGTTTTTTGGCTGGTGAGTGAAGCAAAGTTACTGGCCACTTGCTTATTTTACTAGCAGCTGGCTAGTGGCTAGTGTTAAATTTGGACCCTGCTTGCATGGCTAGAGAATATAGGCCCACTTAAGGAAAAAAGGTCTCTGTATATAACGTGTGTGTTTCCACACTGTTTGGCAACACGTCTCAGATCTTATCAGAGAGACGCAACCTGTAACACCCAAACATCCTCAGTGATACTTTGTGTTCTGCTTTAGTGATCAGACAGCAACAGTCACCAGGCAAATACGTAATTGCACATGAGCTCACTGGCCTCCTGATTTCCTTAACAAATAGCCCATCCCCTCATTCACTCCTTTCCCTCTCCCCGAGTCATTTGTTTAGAGTGGAGAAGTACACAATTAGCCTCTGCTTTGGATGGGGTACAACAACCTGCCATATAAGCCTCATTTGGTTTGCAAATGTCCCATTTCTTTCTGATTTTTAGTGGCTAAAACAAATGGCTGAGCTTTGTTTATAAAAGAGGAGGGAGACAGAGTGGTGGAGAGTGGTGGAGAGAGGAGTGACATGAGGGAGAAGTGGCTATTTTAGCTGTGACCCGGTCATCTCGCCTGTAGAGGAGAGAAGAGGCTCTCCCAGATAATGACTGAACAAGCAGCTTTGTGTGGGACGACAAATGGAGTGATCCCACTCTCTTGTCCCACTTACCACAAGAAGAGCGTTAGTGTGATGGGTGTGTGTCTTTCTGTGTGTGTGTTAGCTTATATGCAAACATATGCATTTTGTTGGGCTGTGTGCTATTTGAATGTGTGTGTATATGCGCATTTGGTTAGTTTGGTTAGTGTGTGTGTGTGTGTGTGTGTGTGTGTGTGTGTCAGGAGAGGGTGTTAAAGAGTGTATTCATTGTCATGAGGTGGTGTGTGTGTCAAGAGCAGATGATTTGCGTGAGGGTCCCAGCCAAGCCGTCCCATGGAGCCCTTTTGTTTTGTTTTGACTCTTGTGTTTTTAATGGACAACCAAGGACATAATTTGAATACCATCAACCCGGCCCTGTCTGCCACTCTCTCTGTGTTTTGGCTGAGCGAGTTTGAGGATGGGGGGGCTGGTTGGTTTCCTTGTTGGAAGAATTTGAATCCCTTTGTGCCAAATTCAGTCATCTCTGGAGTTGGACTGAGGTTGTGCAGAAGAGGAACATCGTTTGTACTGAAGCATAGGTAGGAGGGTGCTGTCCTTGGGTCGCTGCAGACTGAAACTGTTACTCTTTCATGAAGGAGTACACTTCACATCTCAGTATTTGGCAGGATCACCCAAAGAGCAAAACCATGCAGGAGGACAAAGGTGCTAATCTGCAGCGTCAACACCAACTGTTGCCAGTGAGAACCGATGACGTAAATAGACCAAGTGTATTTACTTTGCCCCCTTCAAAACTTTGCTCCTATGGCCATTTCGGTTGGCATGTCCTTGGACAGGCTGTTCCCATGCACTGTTTGTAGGTGATGGACCAGAATTTGAATGTAACCCAAGCAATTACGAATGCTGCGACCACATGACCAATGATGGGAAGGATGTAGTATAAAGAGTGAAAGTCCACATGTGGACGCAGGTTGGGGCAGTGGATGAGTCAAACAAATAAACAACTTTCCCCCAAGAGATCAGTATCTGTGTCATGTGTGAAACCAAGTGAACTTTGAGTTATTTGAAGATATGTCATCACATCATGACGTTACGTTAAGTGCACAACTTACATTAAAGGCCCAGTGTGGAGGATTTAGAGGGATATATTGACAGAAGATCAATAAGTATTTTTTTTCAATGTAGAATCACCTGAATATAAGAATAACTGTGTTTTTGTTACGTTAGAATGAGCTGTTTTTATCTACATAGGGAGCTGGTCCTCATATACGGAGATTGTCATATTGCACCAGAATGTTTCTACATTAGTACAGAGTAGTCTGTTTTTATAGATCAAATCTTTTCCATGGGGGGTGGCATACACTTCTTTCAGGCCTCATTTTGTGCATATGCAATGTTACTAAATGAGACCCCTGGTCCGTTTGTTTTGGAGAGGAAGAGGCTTCTGTGGATAATTGGTCTCCTGCTAAAAACTACCTGAACAGTGAACACTGAAGGAATTCTAACCTGGAAAAACTCCCAACCATGTTTCTTCTCTCAAACCTAACTTAAACTTTATACTAAGTACGTAACATGACAACACCAACCATGATTCCATTCCTAAATCGAAACCACGTAACTATATTCTCCCGGGTGCTTATCTGTTGGGCGCTAATTCAATAGATATCATATGTGGATATGATGCCTTGGGTCAAGCTCACTTTGTTGTCCTTTCTGTAAGCTCAAATACATCCCACATTAAACATTTATTAAAGCCCCTCTCCACTCAAAAATGTGTTTTGCTTATTGTTACTGTAACTCATTTGGATGTTCAAGCATCAGAGTTTCTCATTTAAGTTTCTCTGTGCTCACCTCAAATGCAAATTTAAGATGTGTAGCTACGTAAAATGATGTTTTAAGACATCACAAATCATTTCAAAGCCAATCCTGGTTCAATAAGCAACTTTGTTTGATTTTATGATCAATGGATACACTGCAGCTTGATTTTAAACAGTGTCTTGTAAGGCGTCCATGACTGCTTTGTTTAAAATGTATTATTAAACAAGATGTGAAAAATTGAAACCTCTGATACACATGTACTGAGAATGAGACATTTTGTATCTAGAAGTTATTGAACTTTAAAAAATCACCAATATTTGCATATTCAGATATTCTGTTTTTCCAAGAGTTAGTAGGAGGAGAATTTTTAACGAGATAATTGACCTTTTTTGGTGGAATAAGACACACAGATACAGATATAGTTATACACAGATAATAATCAAAGCAGAGTATGTTTTATGTTATATAGCGTGTCTGGAGAGGATCTTTAAAATCAGATCCTTCTTTGGTGAGCTAATGATCTTGATCTTGATGCAGATATCTATAATGTATTATAAACATACATATAATGTATCATAATCTGCTTATGGCATCATATTATAGTTATTAACACTTATCAATATTAATAGTACATGATAACAATAATCATAATATATTATAAAGCATTTTTATAAGACATAAGGTCACTCTCTGACTTTTTTTCAAGGATCATAGTGTATTATAACTCCCATACATTCATGGATGAATCACTGAACTGGATTACTGGCACAGGACAAGGGGCCTGAAGTGTCAGGGGCCTCCCACGTGTGCTTCATTTGCAAAATCACTCGAAGCAACACTTACCGACCAGGAAGTGACTCAAAATGACTGCAAAGAAGGACAAAAAGCCCACAGAGATATGCAAATACACTACACAAAACAACCACAGGAGCAAAAACAACCACAAAGAGACACTAAATTACCAAAAAAAGACACAAAATGTCTGTAAAGTGACACAAACCCACAGAAAAAGATGCAAAACTACAACAAAATCTGTGGGTCTTGTTACAGTGTAGAGGAGGTGGTGGGGCCTTTTGCATATCTGTGCCCAGGGGCCGTTTGTCTCATAATATGCTCATGAATACATTAAAATAATTTTATAATGCATCATAATCAATGCTATAATTAATGTGATTATGAGTAACTCTAAGTGGTCACTGGGTGCTTTAAGAAAAGAGAAAAAATGTTATTAAATCTATGCAAGAAGAACACACAAACAATAAATTAATTTTGTTTTTTGAATGGGTCATAATGGGATTAAAATGCATTATTAAATAAACTATAAGGGAATATAATACACTTTAATCCTTGCAAAAAAATATCAGTGTGACCAGCAATTATGAAGTATTATGGTACTTGACACAATATAACTATACATTGATATGGCTGTAGTTATACAGTGCTATAAACACATTATAATTCATTATAGACATGGGCAATATGGAAAGTGTTGCCACTGTTTGACTATGACAGTAACAGTGCCTATAAAGCTAACACTGCTTATTTGCCATTTAAGGCTTATCAGATCACGTCATTCAAATTTTGTCCCAGATGTGTTTGCTGCTAAAGTTAACTGAGCTCATGTGCATAACAGCCAACCTTTGTCTGGTCCGCCTTAGGCATTGTCATACATCCTATGTTGCAGCTAAGATTTTTGACATACAATAAACTCTTCACCTCATAAGAGCATTCATGAAGTGCACCTTCAGTTGCCATGAACTCCCTGCAACCTTTTAGGATTTTAACTGCACTGCCTACAGATATGAACCGTTTTCCACTAAATCTCCTCCCAAACTGTCAGCCCAGTAAATCACCGCTGTCATACATCCACAGAGTCTCCACATGCTCGGTCTACACATGACATCATCCCCTCACTCTCTGGTTTCAAGCCTTTTGAGAGTGATGCTGTGATCGCTGGGCAAAAACTGAAGTGTCACAGATGATGGAGGTAACATATGTGAACATGGTTTAAGGCTGGATTTCACTCATCGAGGTTATCGTATAATTCTCGCCAACACTATACATTTTCACATGTAACTTGGGACGCAAACTGTGCTGACGTGGGTAGAAACTGCTGCTGATGACTGTCAGGGGGGTATTTTTATGAGCAAATCGTGTCATGCTTTCATTGTGCTTTATTCACTTCCTCATTATTGACTATGCTTTATCTTTGCAGTGTCGGCTTTTTCTCTTGATCCCTGAGGTGATATCGTAACTAAAAAGTCAAGATAAAGACTGAAGGAGTCACCATTCTGGCTGTGGTCATGATTCACCGTATTACCATGTCAAACAGACTCTAACCCTTGGAGGGATGGTTTAATAGTTTGCGTGCTGGGTTGATTGCAGTCATAGAAAGTGATTCATTAATTAACATATAATCTGCAATGGTAGTATCTTATGTACAGTAAGAAGAGCACTGTGAAGTGCGAATAAACAAGATCTTATTTTCCATGAAGTAAAAGGAATGTGCTTTAGATTATAATGACATTATAGAGAAATAATCAATTATTTATGGCTAATTTATTAGTAAATATGTGTATTAAATGTTGGGTAGTTTTACTCCATTGTGACTGTGAGGGTTTTCCTCTTCTGTGGGTGGAAAAAATAGCCAAGAATCCACTTATTCTATAGTCCGAGGGTGTCCCGGATCCAAGCTATGTGAAACAGGTTTTTGGCATTTGTTGAAGCCGCAGTATGGTGTTCATTCCCAGTTTGCAGAGTTCTTGTATAATTTATGACTGTGCATTAAACAGCCTAGCACCAGGCAGCCCATCATGTAAACAGATCAGGGCTTTTACAGGCAGCTTGCCGGCTGTTTAAACAGACGAAAGGAAAAGGGGAGAAGGAGGGAAATTAAAACCTAAATGGAAAACATGTGCGACTGTGTGTGTGTGTGTGTGTGTGTGTGTGTGTGTTTGGGTAGGTGTGGGGGGGGGGGTTGCAACTAGACGAGGTGGAAGTGACACAGTGTGAGGCGAAAACGCACACATAAAAACTTGCAAACACATATAATCACACACATACAGACAAGCTCGCATGCACACAGACACACACACACAAACCTACGCACCACAAAACCTCCAGTTTTATCAAGTCCAGCTGCGAGCGGAGTCGTATCAAAGGGGCAGCATGTGGAGCAGAGCTGTGGTGCTGCGGAGAAGATCAGGTCCAGATGGGTTTCAGTCTGTCAGGCAGACCTGCTCGCCTCTGCTCCGGTTCGCCCTGCTTTGTTACGTTAGCCACTGATCTTTTATCTCCTGCTCCGTCCCTTTGTGTTCTCTCATGGCTTTCCTGTTTTAGTGAAGTCAAATAGGAGGAACAGCAGAGGTGACATGCAACAAAAGCGATAAGCCGGTTGCAAACCCACAATGTGTGTTGTGTACCTTGGCTCAGAGCCACCAGGACGTCCGTCTGCATCTCTGATCACAAAGACAACAAGCCAAACTGGATATTGTCAGAAGAGAATAAAGAGTGCGTGGAGCGGGTGGATGTTTTTGAAAGAGGTTTTGGCGGTTTAATCTGTGTGTCCTAACATGTGTAGTGGCAGTCAGAGCCATGATCTACAACAGATGGGTGAGCAAAAAGGCAGCTAATCAAGACACACACACACACACACACACACACACACACACACACAAAAGTTCAAAGGGTTGTGTGGGCAGAACATGGCTTAAAATGCAGCGGATGAAACATAATAAATCACTTGAAATGCTGAAAAATTAATTGTCATGAAGACAAGTCTCTGCAGCCATCATACAGCGATTAGCACAAACCACATCTGGTCACATTCATAGTGCTCGATTCTGAAGAAAGGAAAAGATTCTGAGGTTACTGTTAGCATGTCAGTGAGATGAACAAAATGCTCTCAATTTGTAATGGTGACATATCTGAGCTGCTGTAACAAAGAAGGGAATCAGGGATTTTCTAAGATGAAACATGATTTTTTTCTATGAAGGTGATTTGAAATGGGGTTTTTTAATCTTCTGTTTCATGCGTACAGTCAGAAAGAGGCTTCTCGTTCCTCAGTATCAAGAGTGAATGACTGAAATGATGTGTGTTTGCTTAGGTTACTGCCTTAAACCAACCTGCTGCATGTGTCCACTCATCACCTCAAACGTGGCATGACCGACATTCAGACCAAAAACAGCACTGAGTAAAACAACTGGCTGCGTTAGTGGGGGAGTGTTGGGTTGGTGGGACAATAAATTCCAATATACAGTATGACGGTTGATTTGAGAATGAGATTCATGAGTTTAAAGCCTCATCAGACATCAGGTTTCATAACTGAGTGAATTCCACAAGTTTATGACAGAAATAAACAGGTTTAACTGAGCTGAACGGTCGTGAAGATTTATAGTTTTACACGTTTACTGAAAACACAAGGAGCAGGTTGCCTGAAAGGAAAACTTTATGTCAGTTGATCACCACGTTATCTTGAATTCAGAGGGAAAGCTTTGTTTTTCTCACATGCCTCCACAGCAAACGGAGAATCCAAAAAAGATGAGCAATCTTCATGAATAGAAGGAAAGGGGGGGCTGCGTTTGCAAAACTGCATCAAAGATCCATTTACAAACTCACGCGTAACTTGTGCAGAGTAATTCAAGTTTCATTTATCCAGTCGTATGCCTCGTGCTTCCCAAACATGCATTTTCACTAAAACCTTACTATTTAAAACACGACAGTACATCTCATGTACACTGAGTAGCGTGTCTGGGCACCACTGTTGTCAAAAATACTGATTTTTTTTTAAACATATCAGCATTAACAGACATTTGAAACAGTTTCAATACTCATCTTCTGCAACATGGCTACACCAGTATGAGGGTTAGTGATTGTTTTTTTATCTGATGCTTTACTTTAAGGCATGCTATGCACGAACTGACTCTTCGCTAAGTCCTGGACGCAGACTGGCCAATCGGGCTGGCTCAGACCAGGGTCCAACAACAACAACACAGTTGTGCTCCATTGACTCTAATGCAATTGTTTCAGATTTCCTTCATTTTCAAGCTGGTTTTGTGGATTTGGAGCTAAATGTTGTGCCTGGGGCACGTCGTGTATTAATGATACTCGTTACCTGGAGAGGTTGGAAAAAGATATACGTTTCTTCCCTGTTCCAAAACCAAAATCAAACCCTGAAAAGTGTAGGGTTAGCTAGCTAGCTACTGAAGATATAGCCTACTGAATGTATACACATGCTGCTTTTGCCTTTAATGATTATAACAGTGAACCAGTGAAGGGAAGCAGGGAAACTTTTCTGATATTCAACCAGCTGTGTGTCATCACATTGTGCGCAGATGAAAGTTGTTTGACTTCCCCTGGAGATCCCTGCACGTCCTGCGGTGGAGGTCCAGGTGCAGGCAGCAGCACGGGGGTGAAGCCAAACACTGTTCACCTGCACACACTGCGATGCCACACAGCTGGTTCAATATCAGCAAAGTTTCCCTTTATATTCATTGTCTTGTGTGGCGATCAGCAGTGATGTGGTGGTTCACTTTTACACTGTGATCTGTAGCCTATAGTTCGGCTTTAGCTTCTAACTATCTTTGTCTTTTTAACCTGTTGTTGCTGCTGAGTCAGTTTGACATCCTGGATATATCCTTCAAACACAGACTGTAGACCCCTCTGTCTGCTGCTCTCTGGAATCACTCTTTCATTTTTACAAAAATATCATAATATTCTTCAGTTAGTTACAGTGTGGGCTCCATGCTTACTCTGACAGCTTGTCGGACCATCACAAAGGGGTGGAGTTACTGTTGCTGTTGCATAACATTTACCCCTCCTCCATACACTGCTTGTAAATACACTGCAAACTACTATTGTGGAAACATTATATTTGTTGTAATGGAAAAGCAGATTATTTAGCAAGCTAACTAGCTCAAAAGTTAAAGAGAAAGCCAATCCCAGATCCACTCTTGTTTTGGATCAAGCTTTGTCCACCTGTTGTTTCACCTCACTATATTTTCTGAGTTTTTTTAGTGCTGTATCTGCAATTTTTTCAGTTGTTTTCTATAAAGTCCCGACCTCACCTGTGCACTGTTTTTGGCTGGGGGCTACACACCTAGTGCCAAAGGTTGTAGCTCAGGATGGTCCCTACACAGCAAAATAAGAAGGAAATACAGGCTGAGGGCAGAGCAGATAAATACACTGCCATACACCTCTGGTTTAGAAAAAATCATGTATAGTATGTCTTTGATTTTCAATTGAATTTAATAACTTAGTTATTTCACATGTTTGAGCACTGAAGTTACTATAAATAGAGGAGTCTGTTTACAGCTCTGCTTCAGATGGCCCACATATAGACTAATCTGTCTGTTTAATTATAAATCAGTAACACTTTATTATACTCTTCACCTCACATGCTCTATTGCTCTATTGCTGCAGGAAATAACTTGTCTTGTGGGTGTGGGCAGCTGTACTGCAGAGCTGCAGCCAAAACATCCTCCTGTGCTGCTGTTAGGGCTGTCGAAGCTTTAAATCATCATCAGAAGCTAATAATTAACATTTGTACCTTTATTGTTACAGTTAAAGATAAAGTCCTCCAGCAGGTGCCCAGTGTTGTGTAATATCTGGAGAGCATGTGAGATCACAAAGCCGAGGCTCTCCATTTGTCTTGAGATGTTCTCTGACTGCTTTGTAGGGTCTTACACATCCACGCACGTAATGTTATTCCACAAAGCATCTCATGATTTTACAGCAGCAGAATGTTCAAAGTCTAAAGCAGAGAGTCAAACTTTATACCACTGGGGTATTTTGATCTGTCTTTTTGATGTGCGTGTTTGATCTGTCTATTCTTTTTGAAGCACTCTCCTCTAGTTTTCCTTCTCACTTTAACAAGGATAAAACAGAAAGCAGAATTGTAGCTGCCAAGTCGCTCAGCCACGAAAACACGAAGCCTTTTATGTCAAGCGCAGAATGAAAGATAAAGTTGATCTACTTCTGCAGCCTCTGAGTTTGAGACAATATTGCCTGTTTAAAGGATTCTCTTTGTTGTTGTGTGTCGAGTGTGTGCCAGTGTGGCCCCGTGCACGCGCACTTTATTATCTCTGTTGCTGTTGCAGTGTGTCCTCCGCAGTTATTTGAAATATTTGCTCAAGGCTGCGTGCTAGTGGGTGTGTGTCAGGGAGGAGGTGACAGGAGCACATTCACGGTCATCAGGTGCGTGTGTTTTCTTACCAAATGCTCTCAAACAATTATGTGTGGACGTGAACTATTCATGGCTGATGCTATGTGTAAAAAAGGAACAAAGATGCCTCTCTAGATACACCAACACCCAGTTTGTTTAACAGCCATGCAAACAGGCTTGGGGGAAATACCCACCACGAGTGATAATCAAAGGCTTGTTATGGTCATGGGAATGCAAATAGAAGTGTGTGTGTGTGTGTGTGTGTGTGTGTGTGTGTGTGTGTGTGTGTGTGTGTGTGTGTAGATACGCACTTCTTTGTACACACAGATCACTGTGTGTAAAAAGAAATGCAAATGGAAGAGAGAGAGAGAAAAAGTGTGTGTGTGTGTGTGCGTGTGTGTGTGTGTGTGTGTTTGTGCTGTCCTTGCTGTCGTGCTAATCCAAGAGACAGGCTTAGACACTGAGACTCTTGCGACCCTTTAAGTAAGCAGTAATACTGTTAAACCACAACTGAGCTCTTACACACTTTGAGCGAGAAGATAAAGATAGAAGAAGCTTCAGTGTGTGCAATCTCCCTCACACACACACACATACACATACACACACACACGTGCACATATACTGTATGAACCTCTAATCAACCTCTTACGTATGTATTTAGCAAACCATGCCTCTCAGTTGTGGCTGTGTTGGTTTTGAACATGTGCACTTTAAGGACCTCAGCGTCAGAGGCCAATCAGGAGGTGCAGTGAGAGCAAAGAGGGTTCAAACCATAGAAACAGAATAAATAGAGAGGATATTTAACTGTTTGTCATGGTCATTTGACAAGTAGTCTTGCATAGCCAAACCTGTCTCCACAGTGCTGAGTCAGTGCTGGAGAAAGATCTAGAAGTACTGATTATCTTTCTACTATGGGGGTAAAAAAAACCCTGGTTTGTTGTTGTTCCTTTAAACCAATCACAGTCGTCTTGTGGGGCACTGTGCCCAGGATGCAGTGAAGGTGCTCTTACAAAATAGTGCCAGGGATGAGCTTGTTTGTTACATTTGCATGTGGAAAGGCAATCATATCATTAAAATGGCCCCACAAAATAAAATGCCACAAAAACATCAACAGTCAACTTTTAGCGACAAAAAAGACAAATATAATTTGATAACTGACCCTTCATTAAGCCCCATCCCCGGATGCAAACTGACCAACACAGCGTAGCTCAACAACTCAGACCAGGGTCAGACAACAACACAGCTGTGCTCCATTGACTCTAATGCATCGTTTCAGATTTCCTTCACTTTCAGGCTGGTTTTGTGGATTTGGAGCTAAATGTTGTGCCTGGGGCACGTCGTGTATTAATGATACTCGTTACCTGGAGAGGCTGGAAAAAGATATACGTTTCTTCCCTGTTCCAAAACCAAAATCAAACCCTGAAAAGTGTAGGGTTAGCTAGCTAGCTACTGAAGATATAGCCTACTAATGTATACACATGCTGCTTTTGCTTTTTAATGATTATAACAGTGAAACAAAGACCGACCCTGCTGTACAGGAACCAGTGAAGGGAAGCAGGGAAACTTGCTTCTCTCTGGAATCGCTTTTTTGTTTTTTGTTTTAATATTTCTTCAGGGAGTGCAGTTAGTTACAGTGTGGGCTCCATGCTTACTCTGACGGCTTGTCAGACCATCACAAAGGGGCGGGGCTAAGCAAAGGCAATGTTTTAAAAGTAACAGATTGCATATTTAAAAACATACTACTCCACTTTTTGTTTGCTCATCACTGCAAAACGTCGCCACAGTGAGTTCACGACTTACTGCAGTTGGTTTGATTACACAGACATTTATATAGAAGATCGATTGCAATTGCAGCAGCATATATAAAAATGGCCGCTGCTACCTTGATTTGAATGGGAATGTCTGTTCTGCTCTAATTTTATTTCTATGGTTCAAGCCCTCATCACACAGGCACCCACCCTGCTCATGTGTCCTTTAGAAGGCAAGCTAATTCCCTTTATTGTTGTTAATAAATGGAGTTTTTATCAGTTCAATACCACCACATCAGCAAGAGCACTGAGGTCAGAGCATGAGTTAAAGGGCCAGTGTGTAAAATGGGTTGAAAACAGTGACATCAGTGGTCAAATTCTAGATTGCAGGGTTCACTCGCTCACCCCTCCCGTCGGGTAAATGACGGTGGCCTTGTAGGGACAAAAAGCCTTGTGCACAAGTTTTTCAGGAGTAGGTCTATCTAGCGACGAGGTGAATATTTATTTAGAAATCTAAACCATGTTACGATATTGTAATGAATCACTCACGAGCAGGAGACCAGAGGAGCGTTTGGGAAAAAGGCCAGTTTATTTGAGCACTCCAGAAACTCTGGTAACACTCCACTCTGTCCCAAATTCTGACTCTTCTAGCGTAACAGACACACTTCATAACTTTACACACATACTCGTTTACCATGCCAAGTGGGGACCCCACTCCCTTCTCTGCTCCACCAACCTCCAGCCCGCACACTGACTGACAGCGTAGCCGGTAAACAGAGCTCAGCTGTTTATTTAGCCTAGCAATATCTCCGGACTATAGTAGCTGCAATGGACGACTTTGAACACGATTTTGAAGAGTTTCTTGTAGCAGACACAGACCCAGAGCCATACCTGTTTGAGCCGGAGCACACAGATGAGGAACTCCATGTGTTTGATGCTGAGTGGGCGAGAAGAGAGGCTGAATGCACAGAATGGGATTCGGTGCTACTGCTACCATCATTGGGGAGATATATCACCAGGAGGAAAAGCGCCGCAGAGAGTGCATCACAAGGAGTGAAGTTGTGTCTTCTTTTCCTCGCAGATGAGGGTTCGGGTTCATTCTCTCCTGTTGCGTGGTAAGTGTGGTCCATTTGCAAACTTTATAACTAAAAAACCTTTTCACTACTCTCTATCGACGAACTACTAACACTCTCTGCTGTTTCCTCCTCCTTCTTCCTTCCTTCCGCTGTCTTCGTTGGTTCATTTATACACGCAAAACGCGTTCTCTGGCTGGCTGGATTGTCCGCTCGGGCTGCCATACATACATGGCGGCGCAAGATGGCGACCTCTCTAAAGCAAGGCCCTTGCTATATATATATATAAAAGCATAATTATAAGGCTACGAAAACCAAACGAATTTCATTTTATAGTGATTATATACTTGTATAAACATATTAATGGGTAGAATATTCAGATTCAGATTCAGATTGACAATAAACCATACCAAATATTACACACTGGCCCTTTAAAATGTCAACTATAAATACAATTTCTTCACTTAATGATAATGAATTAATTTCAGTGGCTTCATACTGAGTAAATATCCAATACTGACAGAATCCAACAGGATATTTTTTTTCCTATACCATAAATTCTTTCTACGCACAAAAGAGCTTTGTTTCTGGTGGTCCTGTTGTTCAAGTGTTTACTTTTGAGGTAAGTGATTGCACATGTGTGTCTCTGAATGCAAAAATGTAGGTGCATGTTTATGCGTCTTTTTGTGTATTGGTGAAGTAGTGAAAGGTAAAGAAACCTGTGGGGGGGGAGACAAACTAGGGAAACAGTGACAGAGGAGAGATCAAGGAGGGAGGGAGGAGAGGATGAACCGATGAAGAGAAACTGAGGCTGTGGGTGAGAGAGCAGACTAAGAAGATTTACTGTAACTGAGTTATTCAACACTGATGTTAAAGAGGCTTATGATTCCAGCATCGCTCCCTCCTACACACACACACACACACACACACACACACACACACACATACATGCACTGTTGGTCAGGTCTACAAAAGGACAGTGAGATGATGACAGACAGGGATGTATGTGTGTATGTAGGCCCTATGTATGTATGTATGTATGTATGTATGTATGTATGTATGTGTGTGTGTGTGTGTGGTTGTGTAAGTGGGAGCAATGCTTGAGTCATAAGTGTGTGTGTGTGTTGTAGACTGGCTTTTGCATAACTGCCAATAGGATCACTGTGAATCAGACTTAACTAAGAACTGGCCTCTGGACTTAATTTTATGAGTCTAGGGCAAGGACACACACACACACACACACACAAACTAGCAAGCTTTTTGACTTAGACTGACACTGACTGTATAAAATAATGAACATAGCTACCATGATGTCACCCACCCGTTTTGAAGCCTTAAGTTTGTTGATTGTTATCTTGGGTTCTTGGAGAGGTTGGAACTGTGAAGGAGCGAGGGGTGGATCTGTCTCATAGACTATATCGATGCCTATAAAGACAGCCTGTCACTCTCGCCCCCGCCCTTAAAAGTGTGTAACTTCGAGCCTTAATAAAATGTAAGTTAAGTTTAAGTTTAAGTTTATTTACTTTATTAATCCCCCTGAGGGGAAATTCAATGTTTTCACTCTTGCTTGTCAATTACACACAGGTCCGAAAGACACACACATGCACAAACAGGACCTATACATGCACAAAGTGGAGAGATGTCAGAGTGAGGGGGCTGCCCTTGGTGAGGCGCCCCGAGCAATTGGTGGGTTCGGTGCCTTGCTCAAGGGCACCACAGCAGTGCCCAGGAGGTGAACTGGCACCTCTCCAGCCACCAGTCCACGCTCCATATTTTGGTCCAAACGGGGACTCGAACTGGCGACCCTCCGATTCCCAACCCAAGTCCCTATGGACTGAGCTACTGCCGCCCAAACAGGTGATTTATATTTAAATAACTTCCCGTACATTTGTCATGAATGTTGAAATAAGCTATAGACGATAATTACTTATCTGATGCTATAAAAGGGGCTGTGGCATCATGATTTAGGGCAGTGTGTGTCGATCGGTGTGCCCGCTATCACTGGCGCTGCTCCAACAGTGTATGGGCAGGAACTCCATACCTTGTCTCCACTTTGCAATCACTACTGCACAGACTCTGGCTCCAAATGGCATTGCCAGGAAAGATGGCGGCACCTGTATCAGGGATATTTGGCTTCATTTTTGCACGGTGGGAGGACGTGGAGAAGTGTCGTCCATCTTTATATAGAGCTATTGGACTAAAGTTGTGGTAAACAATCGGCTGCACGTGCATGTTAGTGTGTGTGAGTCCTGGTGTGTGTACAGTGTCTACCTAATTGCCACTGCTCTGATAATGCCTTCACAACCCACAGCGTCATTGCGGAAACATAGCACCCACCCTCCAGTTTTGGTGGCTCAAACACAGCTGTGAAACACTGTGAAGGGTCGGTAAAGACAACCGCAGTCGGTGGCTCAAATGCTGCCAGGAAATGCCACGAAGGGTTGGCAAAAACACCTGGGATTAATGGGAAACTGAAACTAGCTCCAGGGAGTGTGTATTTTCGGAGAAATGGGACCTCAGAGCAACAGGCATTTTGGGATAACTGGCTGTCAGAGAAATGGGTTTTCAGCCCAATGGGATATGATTTGAAATAATGGGGCTTCGGAATTCTGGACCATCGAAATAATGGTGTGACACATCATAAAGTTCCTTTACACAGACAAATTGTGTGTGGTTTACCTTTATAATTGTTTTCAGTGTTCAGCAATGCTTTATCAAACACACAGAGAGGGAGAGAGATGACAGCCAGGTGGAAACAGTAGCTACAAAGAGAGAAACGAGACTTTGGTACATCTTCAATAACAGTTCAGACTATGAAAACACTTTGGTAACAGCTGCAGCAAACTGAAAGGAATATAAATTCACTTTAAAAGAGTCCTACATTCAGCACCACAACACAAGACTACAAAGAGAAGTGACATAACACTAAAGAGAATACAGGAAATAGGGGAAAACTCACTGTGGTATTTTTCAGTTTGTTATGAAAGCACTTTGTGCCGCTGGTATCCACACACCACACGTACAGGGTGAGGTCATGTTCAGCAGTAACACAATTGCTTTGGCTAACCACCTCGTCATAGTAGCAGCTCTTTTCTTTGACCTTTTATGAACCTTGCTAACCGCTTTACAGCCTCACAGATCAATGCTAAATCTATTAGAACAGCTTAGCATTAAGGCAGTGTGTAATGGCTAGCCCTGTATCTACTGGGATCTCAGGTGTAAATACAGACTAGTGCTAATGCCACTATTGGCATTAGACCCACCAGGACCGGCGCTAAAAGCCATTATAAAACTGAGGCAGCTTTAACGAGGTCAGCACATGTGGGCCAATTATGGGGCTTGGAGAAGGTCACATGACAAAGGCAGTGAGAGGAGTTAAACTGACTGGGCGATAAGCACGACATGTAGGTCAAAGGTGGCACACACAGGAGCACGCACTTATATGAAAGAAGCACATTTAAAAACAGATCAGTGACTGAGAAGTGATTTGTCTGTTCACTTCCCTGAACTCACATCTTTACTGGACATCTTCCCGCTCAGGATACTGAGTTGTTGAGCTGTAAGACTTTAAAGCAGAAGACAAACCTTTTCTGAATTAGCAGAATGTCTTTAATGTGGAGCAGCAAGAGATGGACGGGGAAGAGGAGACGAGAGGAGAAGGAAAGAGATGAAGGGGAGAATTCAGCAGCTTTGTGGTTTTGAATGGAAAACCACAGTCTAAATTTTCAGCCCTTTTTTTAACCAGAGCAGTTAACTGACAGCATATTTGTATTTACAGTTACAGCCACAGGCAGAGTCTGGAGAGGAAAAACAGGGTTTCTTACAACTTTACACATCCTGGGAGTTTTCTGGTGAGTCCATCACATGAGGGTGGGCACCACGCCTCATAAACAAGGACGTCCAGTTTCATTACCATTGAGGCCTGTCATCTGAAATAGATTTTTCTAATAGGTATGCAGCATCCAGATACAATTACTTGACATTTCTTTTTGACATATATATTAACATGTAAAGGTTTTGGTTAATTCAGTGTTTCAGTGGCTTTGGGGATGACACCACTAAAATATCAACAACCTTGAGGCAATTAGCAAAATGACTAAAATGAGTCCCTTGTTATCCTGTCATCCTGACTGAGTGTCTCTATTTAAGAGTGCTTTCACACAGTTTGGTTCAACCAGACCAAGACCTTCTTGAAGAGGTGGTCTCAGTCTGGTTACAACCAAACTCTGGTGCAATTCGTTTGTGGTGAGAACATGTTCCGACCTCGATCCGAACCAACTGCAGTCACATGACACATTGTTTGGGTTAAACATGAGCATGTTACAGTCCTGGAGGATTATTAATGTGCACCTCCTCCTGTACTGCCTTAAAGGGATAGTGCACCCAAAAATGAAAATTCAGCCATTATCTACTCACCCATATGCTGAGGGAGGCCCTGGTGAAGTTTTAGAGTGCTCACATCCCTTGCAGAGATCGGCGTAGCACACCTAATGGCAGACAGCGCCCCAGACTAACGTCCAAGAACACAAAATTGAATCCACATAGTATCTCCATACTGCCCATCCATAGTGATCCAAGTGTGCTGCAGCCGCGACATAAAAAGTTGTTTCGAAAAACGTCATATGAACTCTGTTTTTAGTCTCACTGTAGCCTGTAGCTCTGACTGCTTCTCTGTGCTCTGCGTTCACGTGTGCATGCTTGCACGCGACCAGCGTTTTGTGAGCTTTGCTCACCCGTGTTTACATCACGTGACACATGCACCGCAGGAAGAGACAATGGTAGCCACAGTCGCTAAAAGATAATTTGCACTACAGTCTTTTAGCAAAGGACAGCCCAACATGTCTGAAGACTTTGAAATTGAGGAGGAACAGCATTTCTTTGTTGAGCCGTGTTTGTTTGAGCCCGAGTATACGCACGGAACTCAGGCTACTGGATGAAGCAGCCGCCGCAGCTTATGAGCTTAACCCTCAGCCGGCCGCAGAATACGGGAGTCGAGCACTGGAAACCTGGTGGTGTAGTTGTTTCAAATGCAAAGCAGTGCCAACGGATGAGGAAAGTCTTTGCTGCTCAGACTGGGAATTGGCGATGCCTGCACTTGAGAATTTGGACATCAGTACTGACAAGACTGTTGCTCTTCAGAGATGGTTCATCACCGATCACCCTGAGTGCACACACGTGAACGCGGAGCACAGAGAAGCAGTCAGAGCTACAGACTACAATGAGGCTAAAAACAGAGTTCATACAACGTTTTTCAAAACAACTTTTTATGTCGCGGCTGCAGCACACTTGGATCACTATGGATGAGCAGTATGGAGGTACTTTGTGGATTCAATTTTGTGTTCTTGGACGTTAGTCTGGGGCGCTGTCTGCCATTAGGTGTGCTGCCCGTTCCCCCCGTTGATCTCTGCAAGGGATGCGAGGACTCTAAAACTTCACCAGGGCCTCCATCGGCATATAGGTGAGTAGATAATGGCTGAATTTTCATTTTTGGGTGCACTATCCCTTTAATATGCACATTCAGCACATCTAATGCATCAACACATTGTTTTCTAGTTGGAGCCGCACCTCGTTTTCAAACTGTATGGTTTGACTAAAATGAACAATGACAGCAATATAGTCCACGATGACCAGCGCTAAAATCAACCTGCATAGTTGTCCCTCCATTGTGACATTAGAAAGTGTCACATTTATCTTGCAATTGTACTCTTCTTCAACGTTTTGTTTACTTCCTGGATTTTTCCTGCATGGAAATTCTGACCAATCAAGAGCATCAAAGGACAGCTTTTTCATTGGATGCTGCAAGTCACTGCCCAAGCAAGAGATTTCGGTGACTTTGGAGTGAGACCAGGTTGCATTTAGGGGTCAACTATAGACCTTTTCATGGGCCCCCCTTCGGCCTTGGGCCGGGGTCGTCTGTACCCTCCACAAAGTCTTCACCTCCTCGACCAAGTCCAAAATACTTCTCTGCTGCAGCCTGACAGCAGAAACGTCCTCCATTAGGAAGTTGAGTGACTTCCTTAGCCTTAGTAGAGATTGTGTATGTGTGTGTGTGTGTGTGTGTGTGTGTGTGATATTTTAATGTGAGTTGATGGCAGAGTTAATAACAAGCTAACACTAGCGTGTCAATGCTGTAGACCATCTGAGTGCTGCACTGCTTTCCATTGTCATGCTTACAAGGTGGTTTAGTGGTTTGATCCCTGCCTGTTCACATGTCAAAGACGTTGAACCACAAAATCTTCTCAAGAGTTCAATGATTTTTTATTCATCACACTACCTCACCACATAATGTACAGTGAAACATAAAGTGACAAGCATCTCAATCTACGTATGTGTGTGAAAATATGTATGTCACTTTGGTCGAAAAAACATATGCCAGGTGAACGATATCTAATGGTTTATGTCAACGCCAAACGCCCTGTCAAACAGGAGACGTGAAGTCATCAAGGGCAGATTTGTCAAGTGTTGAGTTCCTTCACACTACGTAATTCAATTGACAGGCTGAAATGGTCAAATCAGACTCACAGTCTGTGTAAAAATCATTAAGTGTGACCACGCTTCAAAGGAATAGACACTGATGGAGCTTTAGTTACAGCTGCTGAAACCTGGGAGGTGCTTAAAGAACAAGATGAATTTTGAATTTCTCATATATAAATTCTTATCATTAGAAGCTATCAAATATCTTAAATAAAACCTGTTTTTAATATCTTATGAAGTGTTAATCAGCATAAACCACAAACTCTAATAAACAACTTCTGTTCATAGATATGCTAATCGATATCTGACCTGATGTTTATCTTGTCATTTAAAAATACGGACAAACTAAGATGGAAAAAAAAAATCTGAAAAACTGACCCATAGAAAGCAGAAAAAAATGATTATCACTGTCTAACATTTCATGTGATTAATCATGCTGTGTTATCAGCGTGACACTACAAGAACAGTCTGCTGTTTGTGATCAGTTACTGATGACATGGTATTTTCTGCAGCCAGTAACACTGAGGATATCCGTCTCCAGAGTCATGGCAGTAGAAAAGCATCAGATGCTCCCAGTAACAAACAGCCCCATTGTTGTCAGCGGCTGAAGGCAAAGTACACGTGCTGTGTCAAAACAGTTTGATTTGGATCGGTTCATTAGTAAAAGCAGAAGCCAGGTTTGATTTCTGAGGATCAGCGCAGGCTAAATAAGGTTTTCTGAGGAAAAACAAGGAACACTGAGGAAAATTTCAACCTCCGTCAAGTCTACATGCCAGGTGAAGGAGTGGCAGCATATTGATGTGCAACATCCAAACTGTCCAGGGCTCAACAATCACTAGATCTGAGAGACAGAGAGATGACTTTGTATTTCATGTAAGTAGCTGTGTCAGCATGGTAAAAGGATGGCAGGCTGTGAGGGCCAAAATGTCACTAAATTCCATTTAGAGCGCTGTCCTTCACGCAAATCATTTCCACAGTTATTAAGCTTTAAGTTATTGCTTTCTGAAACCTGGAATAGAAACTTAATAAAAGCAAATCTTTACCAGCTACAACTGTTTAACAAGATGTGTAGAAACAAGACTGAAAGGGTGAAAAACACTAAAAGTGATTTCAATATCAACACATATTTCAACCTCAATTTTTTAAAGTTTTGGAAAGCACTGGAAATTTGAATTTAAGGCGTTGGATTAATTTTTCGTTGACAATAAATGTAATTCGGAGAAGACTTGTAAGTAGAAACTTCCTTGTTCATGAATTTTAGTGTCTTCATTCTGTACAAATGCACCCTCTTCACCAGTGTTTCCCAACTGGTGGGTCATGGTCCAAAAGTGGGTTGCAGGTCCATTCTGAATGGACCCCAAGTGACTCGCAAACGTGTCAAGTTTGTAAAAAAAAATAAACTTTATTTTGAAATACAATGAATTTCTTTTACAGAGCTTTTATTTTAAGTTGCCGTTTCCTGCGGTAGAGTGAGTGACTACTGGACAGCTACTTAACAGAGACACCAAAAGCTCGCAAATGTGACACTGAATATATTTAACTGTGGGGACCTTGAACTAATGCCATCCATCCATTTTCAATCGCTTATTCGAAGACGGGTCATGGGGCAGCAGGCAGAGCAAAGCACCCCACACGTCCCTCTCACCAGCAACACTTTCCAGCTCCTCCTGGGGGACCCCGAGGTGCTCCCAGACCAGACTAGATATGTAGTCCCTCCAGCGTGTTCTGGGTCTGGCCCGGGGCCTCCTACCAGTGGGATGGGCCCGCAACACCTCCAACGGGAGGCGCCCAGAGAGGTGACATTCCACTTGCCCAGAGCCAGACTGCGACACAAAGGGTCATCACACCCAGGTGCCTGCCTCTGCCTGCTGCCCAGCACACAATGCACCTGGCCCCAATGCCAGTCCCTGCAGATGGTGGGCCCACAGGGTGTCGGATCCATGTTATTCATTTGCCGCATGGTCCAAGGCCTGGCCACCCTTAGCTCGCTGGCGAGGTACTCTTTACGAATGTGCAGATTCATCAAGGATTTCTTGAATTGTTCTTTCTGACCCTCCCCTGGGACCGCTTTGCCTTGGGGAATCCTACCAGGGGCTATTAGCCCAGGACAACACAGCTCCCAGGTTTACAGGGACAGGCAATCCCCTCCACCATGTTAAGGTGGCAATTCTTGGAGGGGCCTTGAACTAATGACTAAGGAGAAATCTGGACCCCGTGGCTGAACCAGTTGGGAACCACTGCTCTACACCACAGACTCAAACTGAAATTGATTTAGATTTCCACTTAAAGCCACATTAACTCTAAATCAAATGATGACAAGTACTTCATATGATAAAACCACAGAGATTTAGCACCCAGTTGCTCAGCTTTGTCTTGTCCCCTGCAGGAGGCACAACAGCTGAATTGCAGGTATCACTTTCTTTGCCTGTAGGCAGTGAAATCATGTCCACATTCGCAGGTCCAAACTGTTGCCTGTGTTGCACTTTGTTTTCTTATAGCTATATATGGTCCCTCAGAGGGTGAACTGTCGCTCATATTACACAGATTTAAGGGGAAAGTCTTCAAGTTAGCAGCAGCTTTGAAGAAGGGCTGGTCACAGTTAGTGCTACCAGTTAAAGACAGGCCTTTGTTGGTCAGAGTTACTGGTTGGGGAGTTAATGCAAGCAAAATGAGTGGCATAGGAAGGATAATAGAGCGCATGTGTGCTAACAGACATGCAGGCAGTGTATATGCACATCGTATTTGTGCTCTGCTGCTGCCTAATCATCCTCTGAAGCAGCAGCTGGAGCGGTGGCTGTACAGTGATGAGTGTGTGTGTGTGAGTGTGTATGTGTCTAAGACTGTTGCACTTGTGGTAGTTAAAAGGAGATTTTCCATGTAGAGAACAAAGCAGTACAGTGGCCGAGAGAACGGCAGCAAACACTGCTGACGCATTAAGTGGGGCTCTGTGTGTGTGTGTGTGTGTTAAACACTCCTGAGGGAATTAGGGCTTAATGAAAGGCAGACAGACTAAAGTCCCGGGCAGACTGTGAGGTAGTGTGACAACGTGCTAATGACTTTTGTTGCCCTTAAAAAGCAGCTTTTTTTTTTTTTTAAACTTTATCCTGAACTTAAACGAACACATCCTCTGCACAGAAGAGAAATAAGAAGCTCTTGTTTTGTAAAACCCCTGATGAAATTGTAAGGGGTAAAACTCAGGCCACAATCCGATATCTGAAAGCACTTTGTAGGGGTTGGATGGTCGAGTGGTTAGCAATGATGCATGTGACACCAGCGGTGCTGAGTTTAAACCCCACATCAGTGAAATTGTTTTTCCACAACCAAAAGCGTTCCGAGAAGAAAGCTGTTGCTCAGGCAACCGAATGTCCAAGCATGACAGAAATCACCATCCGGACACTGACAAATTGTGAGCTTAAAATTATAAGGTTTGAGATGTTTCTGTGGAGTATTGGGAATCAACATTTTGACATCCCAGCTGGTAAAACCTTTACAGAGTGAAATCTATCTTTGTAACTCCACAAGGTCTCAGATGTACTTTCAAAGCAAAATGCTGTCATAACACTCTTAGAGTTACACCTTTTACTGGAAGAGGGCTAAAAGCAAACACAGATATAATTTGTCTTAGCGGATATTGGCATTCGTGTAACCCTCATTTTCAAAATGTGGCTGAAAGGAAGAGTTTGACTAATTCTCCAACTCAGGTTGTCTGAGGTGCACAGGCAAAAACATTAACTGGCCATTCTCATGCACCGTTCGTGTATACCTACTAAAGTAATGCACAGGAATTCTTACATACCCACGTGAACATGAGCCAGATATTCGTGTATAACCCACAAAATCAGGAGGGCTGTGACCACAAGACAAATGCAATAAGTTACAAAGGAAAAAGTATAAAGAGAGAAAATCCACATAAGTGCAGACTGGTGTGTTCAGAACTGTGTGAAACCAAGTGAACTCTGAGTTATTTTAGGCTATGTCATCACCATGTTTCTATTCCTAAACCTAATCTACGTAGCTTTACATTAAGTACAAAACATGACAATGACTTTTTCCTAAACATAACCAAAGGAGCTTTCCTCTCTTAAACCTTTGAAACCTGGAGCGACTTCACTTTTCTTGTGTGCTTTTACAAGTATTTAAACATAACCATAATTTTCCTTTAAGTATGTATCATAACAACGTCCATCATGTTTCTTTTCCTGAAACCAAAACCTAAATAACTTTACCGTCCTAAACCTAACCTTTGTCTGTGCACCGCTGACTCAAACTGAAATCAAATTAGAGTTCCCCTTAAAGTCTCATGAATCAATATTTAACGCTGAATAAAATGAAGATGACTCATTTACATGATAAACCCACAGATAATTAGTACCAAACTGTGCAGCCTTATTGCCTGCAGGTGGCACAACTGCTAAATTGCTGGTGTCACTTTCTTAGCCTGCAGGTGGTGAAATCAGTATGTCCACACCTGCAAGTCTTAGAGGCCGTTTACACGTACACGGTGATTTTGATAAACGGAGACATCTTCCTTCGTTTGTGCCCTTCGTTTACACGCAAACGGAGATTTCTCCTCTGAAAACGAGTCTTTCTAAAAACTCCGGCCAGAGTGGAGATTTTGGAAAACTCCGGTTGCGCGTTTGCATGTAAACTGAGATAAACGCAGATAAACGGAGTTATAGGCAGCCCACGTCACAGTATGCGCCGGAACTTGCGCCTGTGTAAAAAGTGCGACCTATGTTGCTATGGTGACAATGGATACATGGAAGGCTTGAGCTTCTCATTACACTGCCACCTACAGGTTTGGCATGCTCTTGTGTATATATACACGGGTAAGTGTAAACGAAGATCTTTTTGAAAACGGAGACGGTGAAATGTCCGTTTATGAAAATAGCCGGCAACGTGTAAACGGCCTCGTAATTATTGCTGCTGTTTTCGGCCCTGATAACTAAGAAAGCATTTAGCACGTTGCAAAATGTGAGGCACACCATACTGCCTTCTTTTTTATATTGAATGCCTTTAGTGAAAAAAAAACAGTTGCTGCACCTTTTAATTGCTGCCAGACAACCACCCCATCACGTCCTTACATTACCCTTCCCATGTTATCAATCTACTGTTTTTTTGGGGGTTTCTTCACAGTGATCAGTATTTAGTTCCTAAAATGGACAAGCAGAGGGTACCTGCTGTAGCTCTGGTTGAGGGTGAGAGGCTGTCAGTAAATAGTTTGTTGGGCACAGGGAAATGAGATCAGTGTGGGTACATGAGACCCTAAAAAAGAAGGTGGCTCACAGGAAGTACTACCTGTTGGTCCAGGAGCTTTATCTCCTCGATGACGGCCATTTCCAGGCATATTTTAGGATGACTTGGGGGCAGTTTGACAACCTACTGTCTATCATTGGGCCGTATAGCTCTGGGTTTCTAGCAGCCACTACCACCAGTTTCTCCTCCATTGTTTAGCAACTGTAAACTTGTTGTTGTGACCACTACAAGAGGCCCGCCTCTCAAATTATCTGATTGGACAATGGGAAAATAGATGGCGAAAAAAGAGACGAAGTGGGGCACTTTTCCGCTCTAAGCTGATGTTTTTGAACTCAAGTTCAGAGCACTCTGGCAAAAAAGCCAGGTGCCCTAGAGCTCAGAAACGCAAGACATATTGCAAAACAAAAAACGCGAGCAAAAAGCTTCATTCGTTTTCAGTCATTTGGTTGGTTAGTTAGTTAGTTAGTTAGTTAGTTAGTTTTGGTATTTGTTAGTTAATGGCCAGAATGGGTTCGGCACTGTTGCTTTCCTGTTGCTGTAACATGACGACACAATTCATGGGTTGCTAATTTTTTATGTATAATATGAACCATTGTATGTGCACTATACGTAAGATATCATACAAACTAGGCACTAGCTGTATGTGGCAGGGCACCAGCACCCAAAATCTTTGCCTATGGCACTGCATGCATTTTTTCCACTGAAGAGCACAGCAAAGGGCACTTTATCATGTTTTATCTGCCATATGGGCATGTAAGAGAGCAACTCTGTGCAGCTTTTTGAGTCAACATCAAAGTTAGTTCATGTTTATCTTTTTAAACTCAAGTTAAAGTTAGTTTTTGAATTAGAAATGGAGCTGATTTACACTTCGGCAACTGTAGGCAAATGTCTGGGGCCACAAAGAAAATTACCCACAGCATTGTCCTTGTAATCATCCCTGTTGTCTATGAGTGCCCTGAAGTCCAGACAAAGGTCTACTATCAGCTGACACCTGCAAACTACAGTTCAAGGTAACCTTGTACTTGTATTTGATAGCAGAGCTTCTCATAACATGACCTCAACAAAAATTTAACACATTTATCCAAGTGAGGAGGAAAACAAGAAGCACGTGGCTTTCATTTTTACTGCAGATGATTCGGGTGATAAAAGTGCTGCTGAAAAACACCCTGCAGCCTGAAGAGGTGGTGTTGATGATGATAATGATAATGACCTCTTTCTCTAAACCTTGCTTTTCACCATGAGAAAGTAGGACAGCAATTGTGTTTTTTCACTAGTAAGCAGGTCCAGTCAGGTGTTTATGTCAGGGAACCGTGAAACAAACAAGGTAAATGAGAGACCACGAACATTTTGTGTTGATAAACTTTAGAGCCACGGATGAAATTAAAGATTTATTGTGAAAACCTGTCCAGGAGAACACAGCTCTGTGTTCAGATGTTCTACAAGTGGGATTGTTTAGCTGGCCATCTACCTACACATATGTCCTGGGGTCTTTGGGAGCTTCATGTACACGTCCTCAGAACCTTAATGCTGCATGTCTGCAAGATGCAATTCAGCCCGTGGTAGTGGCTGTGTGTGTTAGGGTGTGAAGTAAGGTCAGCAGCAGCTTCTGTACAAATGACAGTGACAATGGCTGAAAGTTGTGAACAAAACAAATGGAGCCTTTTCTTCCCTGATCTAAACACAAACAATAAAGTAACATTCTTAAGTGTTATCATGTTTTGTTGTGCTTATGTTGTGCAATATAAGCACTTCTCAAGGAAGGTTTTCTGTGTCAACTAAGGATAATTCTTTATAATCCCAAAAGTACACACAAAGTACGCAGGTAAATATGTGAACACTGCTACTCATGTTTAAGTCTCTTGACTGTGCATTCACATTACATTTTAAGAACGTAAGTATATCGTGAGCCTTATGGCAAACACAGAGGAAAGGATGAGGCCAAGGAGGGCCTGACATTTGTTTATCTCTGTCTTCTGAGGACAGAAAACAGAATCTAAAGGGTGCTTTCACACCTGATCTGTTTGGTTAAGTTCAATTGAACCCAAGTTTATTTGCACCCTAAGTGCGGCTTGTTTGGGCAGGTGTGAACACAGCAATCACACTCAGATGGGCACCAGAACAACTGGACAAAGACCCTCTTGAAGAGGCGGTTGTAGTCGTCCCACCATTGTGACATTAGAAAGTGTTGCATTTATCTTGCAAGTGTACTCTTTTTGTTTACTTCCTGAATTTTCCTGCATTTTTGGAAATTCTGACCAATCAAGAGCTGCTTTCTCACACAAGGCATTTGATCTGGTCTGCTTGTAAATGCTGCCATGAGAACACAAACAAAATTAACAAAATAAGTCCCCGATTCAGACCAAAGCAAGCGAACTCTAGGTCTGAAAGCATCCTAAGACAGAAATTAACACCATAAATTTTATAACACTGATGATGACCCAGTTTTCTTATAAAATGTTGGGCAGAACAGATTAATTTCTAAGGAACAACACTGTGGTTTTGTTCCGTTCTTGATCCAGGAAATCGATGCAGAAACCCAAATGTATTAAACACTAAAACTAAGACACAAAAATCAGGGAGATGATTCTTACTGAGAAACATTCGCTTAAAGGGAACCAAATAATGTCTCTTTGTAAAACCTCAGATGAGTGCATGCAGGTGTGTGTGTGTGTGCGTGTGTGTGTGGTTGTGGTTCGGAACATTTTTTCCTAAACCGCTGACCCATAAGCTATGAGAGGTTGTGGGCTAATGGGCCCACCCACAATCGGGAAATATATACACACACCAGCACACGCACTCACACAAACACACACACACACACACACACACACACACACAGACTAACCACAACACACATACCCTCGCCATCGTGCCAAACTATATATATGGACACACACACACTGAAAAAACACCCTGATCGTGTGACACACATCATAACAAACATTGCTCTCATAAACCAAACACCCTGTGTGTGTGTGTGTGTGTGTGCGTGTGTGTGTGTGTGTGCGTGTGTGTTGTATGAGTCTTGCTTTATTGAAGTTTTATGATGAAACATGAAGACTGACCCTAATTCAAACCATATGACGGCACCAGTGTTTGATCTCGGCAAGCTCTCTGAGTCACAGAGGGGCTCACGGTGTGTGTGGTCACACGTTCCCTTTACACATGTGATGGGTTAATGGTCACACACACACACACACACACGCACACACACACACACACACACACACACACACACACACACACAGAGGAAGACAGAGCAATGCAAGTGAAGAAGTATCCTTGGGCAAAGTACTGCTGATTGACTCAAAGGATCACTGTTATTTTTGCATATTTCAGCCCTTTTATGAAAATAAGGACTTCATTATCATGGATTGACGGTGCACTTACTAAAACTACATACCGATCTGTTTGATGTATTCAAGTATCATTGAGAACTGGCTGTAAAAATGTGTTTATGAGCCACAATGCTGCAAAAACAAAACCAATACGGTGTGTGATGTAATAACACACAGAAGATATATTTTTAAATGTGAACTGATCATCTGATGACACTATACAGTTTGAAAACGACCATCTGGTGCAGGGCGGGGGGCATAGAGCTCCTGCAGGTGGGTGAAGATGACCAAGGGGAAAATATGGTATGAGATAAATTTGAATAAATATGATTTATGTAGAAATAAGGACAACAAGAGTTAACAGATTCTATAATGTGGACCTTTATTTTAATAAAATTAAACATAGATCCTTTTTTTATTTGCTGCTTCCCCAATTATTGTTGATGACTGATAAAAGATTTTGGGCTTGGGGGGTGGGCATGAACTTTTTCGGCTTCTGAAGGGGGGCATGACAGGCAAAGTTTGAGAGTCACTGGCATAAACCAACAAACACCTGTGCAAGTCTCATCATAAAAACCTCTTTTAAGGTGTCTTCTGGGTTGCTAGGAAACAAGATTGTTTTTTCCCCTTAAACTTCTGCTTTAGCTACTGCTACACGAAAACAGCATATTAAACGCTGGACCTTAGGGTGCTTTCACACCTGCCCTGTTTGATTTGGTTCAATTCAACTCAAGGTCCCCCAACGTGCGGTTTGCTTCAGCAGGTGTGAACACAGCAATCGCACTCGGGTGTGGACCAAAACAACCAGACCAAGACCTTCTTGAAGAGGTGGTCTCGGTCCAGTTACAGATGAACTCTGGTGCAGTTCGTCTGTGGTGAGAAGGTACAAACTTGATGTCAGAAATAAAAGTCTACTGCTTCCGTAAAGAAACGCACCAGTGCAAAGCGTGGATCACAGCAGTCAAATGAAAGAACTGTCTGGAAATTCCAGGGTCTGTAGCGCCCACTTCATCACTGGTAAGTAAGCTTGTTCAAGTTAACGATGGCTAGCCAATAGCCTACAGAAGGAGAGAGGAGCTTTTGTATTTGTGTGAAATGTTTGTCTGTCTCATCATTTTCATTCTTAAAAAACTGCGTAACTTACAGGTAATGAAATTAGCACTTCAAACCCGATGGTGTCCACTTCTTTTGTCTGCAATCAACGCTTTGCACTGGTTCATTCCTTTAAGGAAGTGGTAGACTTTTATTTGTGACATCAAATTTGTACCTTGTTGATGGGAACAACCTACTATTGAGCAGCAAGGTCATAAAACTAATTTCACCATTTCCCACAGTGTGTATTTTAGTTCAGGAGGAATAAAGTTCTGCCTTTCATATGCTGTTTTTGTGCAGTAGTGGCTAGACCAGAAGTCTAAGTGGAGCAACAGTGCTGTTTCCTTGCAGCTGAAAGACGCCTTGAAACTGTCTATGGCTTGAAACCACTGGCCATGTATATTAAAGATAGATAAAGCAACCTAATTTCAATCCACAGTACAAAATTTAAGCCAAATGGCTGCACTGGTGATGTTATTTGGAATCAGAGTCTGCCATAGTTGCGATTTTAGCAACTTCCCACTCATACACCGGTCCAGCCAATCACAAGCAGTGCCATAAATTGCGAGCACACCAATTGGTACACACAGCTGTCGATCAAGCCTGGTCTCACTCCCAAGCCATAGAAATCCAACACTTGGGGAGTGACTTATGTTGTTATGTTGGCCTGGCCATCATTATAGTTAATGGCACTCAGTGGCGTCAGAGGGAAATGCAGCTGGACAAGAACGAAAGTTAAGGCAGCGAAAGTCCGCGAAGGACGGGTGGTAATGGTGATGGACAGGTCCAACAAACACTGCTTTTTACCCGGGATAGCGGCGTTCACATCCCGTAAGATTATAAAGCTAAACCCTGTTCGTCTTTCCTAAACCCAACCATGTGCATTAGTTGTTGGAGGAAAAAAAAAGGTCAATTCATATTGTTGTACTGACGTAGTGCATTTATTTTGAAAGAGACTGTATGTAAACGGTAAATTGCTTGTGAAAAAGGGTATTTTGAAAGAAAAGAAGACAATGCATGTAAAAGGCAGAACTTGACACAACCTCCTAGAACGTCATCAAGTCCATGACCAAATGTCAATATGTGATGACACTGGAGTGAGAGTTGAATCATGACATCAAACCCCCTTTTTATAGCATCAAGTAAGTAAATAAAACCAAACTTAAAGGAAAAACAAACATTTAAAAACATCAGTGTAAGAAGAACTTCCTAAAATGACAAAACCATCTTGGGAAAAAATTTGACGTGTACTTTGATCTTGTAGATTGGCTTATATCCTTCCACTATCATCAGGGGTTTATGACCTGTACTGCAGCCAGCCACCAGAGGGTAATTGAGATATTTTGGCTTCACTTTAATGGGGCTGTATTGTCATCCATTTTAATTATACATTAAAGGGAAATTTCGGTTTATTTCAACCCGTCTCCTATCATCCTAAATTTGTGACTAGTGACATAGAAATAATAGTTAGCATGTTAGCCGTTAGCCTAGATACAGCCGTAGCGTCAGACCTGTTAAAACATAAGTGAACGGGCAACCTTCAAGTGCAAAGTTAGTCCACTAAACAAGCTTTTTTTCCACAAAGACTGTCTCATGTCGTTGGGATAAATGTCAGAGAACATATAGAAAACGACACGTAAACGTGTTGTCTTACCTTACCGGTGTGGTGCCGTGTTTGTTTATCCCTCTAGCTTTGCTTTCCAAAGCGCAGCCGAAATATATCTCGCCAGCTCTAGATAAAGCCCAGCTGGATACTAACGTTACTCCAGGTGGAGGTGTCTCGTCCTCGGTCACATCCAGACCTTGAAAATAAGGCTGCAACCGGTCCCATTCCTTGCAACAGAGGCATTCCTCTTCTGTGGGCACTGGGGCACAGCATTCACAGGTACACCACCAATCTCCAGAGCTACGCAGCCTTGCAGCAGCCATTCCTCCTCTCTCGTCCTCTAACGTTATCTGTTGCGCCTCTCTCTCTCCTCCTCCATTCTTCAATTTCACGAAGCTCTTCGTCAGTGTATCCTTCCAGCTGTTGCTGCTTGTTCAGGCACGCTATGAGATCGCTGCTTGTTCTTGCGATATTTCGGCCGCGCTTTGGAAAGCAGAGCTAGATGGTAAACAAACATGGCAGCACACCGGTAAGGTAAGACAACACATTTACATGTCGTTTTCTATATGTTCTCTGACATTTATCCTAACGATATGATGCGGTCTTTGTGGAGAAAAAGCTTGTTTAGTGGACTAACTTTGCACTTGAAGGGATGCCCGTTCACTTATGTTTTAACAGGTCTGACGCTACTAATGCGCCCCAGCTGTATCTAGGCTAACGGCTAACATGCTAACTATTATTTTTATGTCACTAGTCACTTGAAACAAATTTAGGACAATAGGAGACAAATTGAAATAAACCGAAATTTCCCTTTAATTGATTCACACCAACAACACTGACGAGAGGAACATCAATTAAAATAGTAAAAGATGCAAAGCCTTTCTTTCCATAAGTTATTGTCAGTTGATAATGTCGCCATTTGTTTAATTGTGATATTTTTCACAAGAAAACAAATGTTTCCAAAATGGCTCTTTGCATTAAGGACTGTAATCCTTCAGGTAATCCTGTGTACTTCATTAAGCAACACAAGATTACATTCATGTCACCACATGTGGTTGTAGTATACAAGCGAGTCTGAATGGGTTTGTTTTGCCCCTCATGGCCATGATGATGCAGTGAACAACACACTCAGAGCACAGACATGTGACCATCTTTGTGTGTCCTAAAGCAAACACGTGTATTTGAAGATGGCTGCTTGTGTATGTTCAGCCGTGGGAAATGTGTACCATGTGCTCAACCTTATCTTTTCTTCTGTTTGTTTTGAATGTTAAGAAAACAAAGTAAACCCACTGCTAATGCTGAGACATCCTCAGGCTCATATATCTATCACATCCTCGTTAAGAATAGTTCAGCATTTTGGGAAATTATTATTTGATTTTGAGATAAGAGGATCAATAACAGCTCTAGCTTGTTTCTTTCCAGAGTGAGTAAAGCAAAAATATATATTACATTTGTTCCTGCATACACAGAAATGTAAAAACATCAACTTTAAATTTCAGCTGTATGCAGTGACCATCCTGCAGCATCCTGAAGTCATCGTCATGAGGTTGCCAGGTTTGGTACCATCGAGCCAGTGCAGAGACCACATTCGCCCTCATTCGACCTTCTCCCTCATTTTTTTCCTCTCCTTTCCAATCTACCTGACATCTTGCAGCTTTTCCTGTCCCTTCCCTCTCTCGCTCTCCCTCCTGAGATATCTCATACACTCCTTCCCTCTCTACTCCTTCTCATGTTTTCTGTCTGTTTCTCACCAGTGGTGAGTGCTGATAGTCTTTTCTCAGGGGAAATCTCACAGAAGAGCAGCACAAAGCTGCAAACCCCCCATGACTCTGTCTCTGTTTCCTATCACGTCCTCACAGGATTCACAGAGAGCACACACACACACACACAGAGTACAGAGCCGCACAAACATACACACAGACACAGGCTCTGTGAGTGTGTGTGTGCGTAATAGAGCGCAACAGAGAGAACACATCTATCTGTTTGTATTTATTCCATGTTGACTCTGAGCAACACTGTAATGATGCTTGTCATGTTTCACTGGGGAAAATGAGCTTACACACATACACACACACACATATTCAGGCTTACACAGAGTTAAACCATATATAAGAGATATGGAAACGTATACTCACAGATACACAAACCAACACAATTGTTCGAGCCAACAAACAAACACACAGAAGTATCTTTGTTCAGGCACAAATCTCTCGGAGACTGTTACAGTCCTGACTAAAATCCAGCCGGCTTCAAACCACATGCAGGTAATCCCTCTCAGAGCCAATGAGGTGAGATTCAGTACCACTCTCAGTGAGGATGCTCTCTCTGGGAGAGCAGGGACTAAAGTATCAGGGGGGCGGTTGCAACATATACCCTTTCCCTTGTAATACAAATGTCAGGAACTTGCGGGGAAGTCCACAGGAAGTGCAGCCCACTATTTAGTCTGCAGCGAAAAATCAGCCCAATCCAATCAGTTTGGCCAGACTTCACTTCACTTATTAAGTGAAAAATAGAAAACAGAGGTGTTTTCCATTTTAAGGTAATGTTTATTTGTTGAAGACTGTAAATGTATATGATCTATTTGACCAATCCGTAAGCTACTGCAGGATTTATACTTTCGCGTCAAATCGATGTCACAGCTACATACACATACGCTCTGTGTACGCTGTAGCCTGACATACACCTCCCTCGCAGCAAAACCATAGCTGAAACCATTTCCCTCAGTGGAAACAAAGCTTTTATTTACTTTAATTTCACAGATAAGAAACAATAAATTGTGACGACAATAAAGCCTCTACAAAATAGCATTTTATGTTTTGTGTGTGATTTATCCTGGCTTCATATGGGTACAAGAAATCTTCGCTCGTCACTGGCTAATTTATAGAATATCAAATGGTTAAGACAGTTGTTTTGTCAGTGAACCTTGTGAGTCGTAATAGAGCCTAACTTTATAATGTTCCCTTTGTTAAATGTTGCTGTTGTCCACGGCTTCATATGAGTAGAGGAAAAGTCTGCTAGTTGCTAGGCTAATTTATACAATGTAAAATGCCATAGGCTTCTGCTAATAACGTTAGCATGTTGTATTTGTGGGGAAAATGTGTCCAGCAAAAGACTAATGCTTTGTCTGTGAATGCTGTGAGTTATAGTGAAGCTGATTTGTGTACTTGTGTCTGAAACTGTCTCTATTAAGCCATGTTTAATGAGTGTTTAATGTGTGTTTAGTATCAAGTAAACTTTGCAGCACTTCACAGAAACCCTGCTACCGATTAGTGTTTTGGAGGTGTAACTGCAAAGTGACACAGACACACCACCTTACAAGTATAAATGCTCACAATGGCGTAGGCCACGTATGTAGGCTACAGAGTAGGCTCTGCATAGAGCCGACACACAAGTATAAATCCCGCTTAAGTATCAGTGGAGGTGTCACTAATCATGCTAGCCTCTCCTTGGCGCTAGCCACGGCACATTCGTACTCTGAACCCCTCACATATCACCGTTTGGTTGTGGACTTTCCACGTCTACATATGACGTGCATGGTAGCCTGGGTGCATCTGTTGTTGATGTTGGGGGACACTGTGTCAACTTCAGCCAACGTGTGTTCAGCACTACTTGGACCACAAACCAGAACGCCTGTGATGTCGCCTACAGATTCTGCATATATACACAGATATCTGTTTATAAAGATAACTGTATAATTAATGCTGATATCATGGCAGGCAAAGCAGCAGCAGTGCCATCAGTTTCTCTTTGTTGTTCTTGATGTTTGTTCAGAGTCTGCTGCTCCTGACCTTTATTCATATCCATATATAATGTCCCTTCTGGTTAGGGCCTTCATTGCATCTTGCATTGAATTAATTTCTGAGGATGTGCACAACCAACGCTCAGAGTGAACAAAGGACACACAGTCTAACCAAGCCAGTATCAAAGGCTTATGTGTTGCTTTCAGTCCATTTACCTCTCTGTCTCCAACCACAGAGAGTCTTTGTAATACTAGGAAACAACATAAAAATCTCCAAATAACAACAACAAATATCTGTGCTTTTATTGAGACATTAAGATGACCTTTACCAGCATATTGCTTTGTTTGCAGCATTTGTTTTATTTCACTGCAACACCGTGAACTTTTATTATTCCCAATTGCACTATCTAAGTGCCTCTTAGCGTAAGAGGGTCTCACCTGCAATTTAGCCACCTTCCCAACTCCTGTTTTTTTAAATGACAAATTGTTTTTTCTATTCTAGTATTCACAAGTACAATTGATGCAGACTCCCTGTAGCTATGGTCAGTTACCTTATCTACTGGTTTCAATGTTTGGGGCACAAAATCTTTAACACGCAAGCATCTGAAAACGACTCTGAATGGATGGAAGCATCTCATTTGTAGCTAGGTCTATTTGCAAGCGGCCCAAGTGTGTGTTTGTGTGTACATGTTTGAGCATGAGTGTGTGTGGTTTGCGTGCGCGTGTGCCTAGCCCTTGGCTGATGAGGGGAGGCATGTGGTGGCCATTTAGAAGGATTAGAACTGTCAGAGACATCAAGCACGACTAATTATTCTGTTAGCACACTACACTGCAGGGATGTGTGTGTGTGTGTGTGTGTGTGTGTGTGTGTGTGTGTGTGTGTGTGTGGCTGCAGGCAGGAAAAAGATGGAGGGAGACTAAAGCTGGAAAAAGATGAAGAGAGAGATGGAAGACAGATGGAAATGAATTGAGCCAGACAAAAGAGAGCACGAGAGGGAGAAAGAGAGGAGAACTGAGAGCTACTGTTAATACCCGGAGAGAATACACTGTCTGTATGAAAGATGGATTGATAGGAATAGAGAGAAGGGCAGATTTGGAGGTGTATTAGTGGAAAAAACCCTGTGGGAAAATGTGTGGAAGGTATAGCGCCAGGATTGGAAAGACGATGAAGGAGAAGAAATGAGAAAAGGATGATGTATTGAAGGGAGGAGTAGGAGAAACATGTCAAAACAAAAAAAGGAGGGATGAGAGAGAGAGACAGAGGGAAGAGGGGTGACCTACCTCATGCCTTCATGGATGACTGCATTTGTATCCAAACATCCCAACATGCACTGCTCTGCCACTCGGGGCGAAATCAGCCTGCAGCACCCAATCAGCCGTGGCCTTTTACCACTTTGCCGTGGGGCAGAGTGTGCGCAAGCTGAGTAAGTGAGTGTATTTGTGTTTGTGCGTGTTTGCATGTGTGTGAGTTCAAGCGTGAGTGTGCGCACACACATCTGTTTGTGTGTGTGTGTTTATGGATACAGACCTCCTCACTACACTGCCTCTCTGATTTATCTTCAAACAGACAGCTCAGCCATCTCCTCTCCCACACCTTCGCCTCTCTCCTCCTTTTCCCATCCCTCCCTCCCTTCACTCTCTGTCTCTCTGATGCTCACCACCAATCCATCCATCCTCCAAATACCTCCCCTCTCTCAATCTGACTCTCCTCCATTCCCCCAAATCCATCTCTCCTTCCACCCATTTTACTCCTCCATCCATCTCTCCAAGTTTCCATATATCCATCCCTCCATCTGCATTTACTTCCCTGCGGGGTAGACAATTTCCTGAATCCCACTGAAGTGGAAAGATTTCAGATTTAATACATCCCCCACTCATGTGATGCGCTCAGGCTTCAGAGGAAGGGGTGAGAGGTTCAAAGGAGGAGAGGGAAGGAGAAGGAGCAGAAGGTGTGAGGAACGCTTTTTGGATGAGCAGATGAATGAAAATGTTACCTGAGGTAGCTTTACATTAATCAAACATGTCGGTTAGTCTTAATCCTTAAAAGCCTTTTCTCTGGTAACAAGACTACGAGTCTGCAGCCATGCTAGCAGCTCCGTGAAGCTGTACTTATGCTGTGTTCACACCTCAAGCGACAACCCAACAGCGTGGCCAGCCATTATCACCAAGTCACCTCTGAAATGTTGCTTAACCGTTCGTTAATGTAGTTACGTTATCGCAGCTTTGTGCATCTGCTACTTGACACAAAGCAACTCAACAGAACATCATCTACAGTTTGTATGTGATCAAAAAAGATATGCTTTTAATCAACGTCTCAGCATCATTTTAAATCACATTTTGCAGCCCTATTGTATCCCAGTGTGCACTGTAATACACATAAAGCTAGCATAGTGACAGGTAACTTAGCTAAATAAAACAGAAGGCCTTCCACAGCTAGAAACAAAAACATTTGATTGGTCGACGTTTCACCGCAACACATTCTCACTCCAACCTTGTCACATATTGACGTGCTTTGTCATGGACTTTCCACGTCCACATTCAACGTGCAAGGTACCCTGGGTGCGTTGGTTGTTGACGTTCTGGGACACCGTGTCAAGTTCAGTTACATGCATTGTCTTCTTTCAAAACACACATCAGTTTTCACAGGAAATTTAACATTTGCATACAGTCTCTTTCAAAATAATCACACTTATCGGTACAACATCGCAAATTGACTTTTTTTTTCTTTAATAACAAACACACACGGTCGGGTTTAGGAAAAAAGAACAGGGTTTGGTTTCAGAATCTTACAGGGCGTGAACACCGCTCTCTCGGGTGAAAGTCGGTGTTTGTTGGACCCATCCACCACCCCTCCTGTTTGCCCCACTTGGACTTTCGCCGCCTTAACTTTCGTCCTTGTCCCACCGTGTTTCACCCTGACACTGCCGGGCGTCATTAAACTAGAACAGCCACCAGCTGCGTATCATGCCGACCTTGAAGGACAAATTTTTTATTGGTTTCTGATGCCACAAGTCACTGCCCAAGCATCAGATGTCGATGACTTCGACGTTATTGGAGCGCTGAAAAAAGTTGAGGCTCAAGTTTTATTTGTAAGGCATCACATCCACCCTCAGCGACGCATGAATTATGGCAAAGTATAGGCTGTGAGTTTTTAGCTTCATGTCACCAGCTTCTATTTAAACAACACATTGGTTGTGGTTGGGTTTAGGAAAAAAGAACAGAGTTTTGCTTTACAATGTTACAGGAAGCGAATACTGGCCTCCCAGGTGAAAGTCGGTGGTTGTTGGACCTATCCCACCCAACTTTGACTTTTGCTGCCCTAACTTTTGCTCTTGTCATGCCGCACTTCCCCCTGATGCTGCCGGGCACTGTTAAACAATAACAGAGACGAGCAACGTACGATACCGATGTGAAAAGGCAAAAGCAAAAGACACAGCAGTGCTTTGAGCTAAATGCTAAAACATCTTAGTTGAGTGTGTTGCTATGCTAACATTTGCTAATTAGCACTAAATTCAAACTACAGCTGAAGATTACGGGAACATCATTTGTTCTGCACGTATTTGGCCATAGAGCAAATTGTTTGAGAAATTTAAATTTGGCTTGATGATGGTGCGAGATTGTAGTGATTAGAATTAATCCTCTGGGGATCATGAATGTCTTTTCCAAATTTTGTGGCAATGCACTTGTGACACCTTTTACAGGGTTTTTATTTTACAGCAAGTCAGTTTGAAACATTAATAAGTCTGCCAGACACATGCGAAGATTCACAATGCTAATGTGAGCCTAATGTAATCTAATAAACACAATATGTAGGCAGAATCTGAAGGGAACAAGACAGGATTTGGGTATCAGAGGCTATTGCGGCTTCCAGATAAGTTAAAAAATAGCCGCCCACAGACACCATAACAGTAGATATGATGAACTCACTGTCTTTGGTTTAATTTTACTCACTGTTTGATGATCCGGGTTCTCGGTTGGTTTAGAGCTGACTGATTTGCAGGATGTGTGGAGAGCTGCAAGATGACACTACCTGACTGTCTTGACTGTCGCGTTCAAAAATGAAAACAAAATCTCCAAACAAACACTCCCCAAATAAACAGGCCTTTCCAAAAAAAACCTGTGTAACCTCATGGCGTCCATGCTCCACACTCACTCCAGCACACCTGCCTGTAATTAAAGGTTCCCGAGATGCCAGGTTATGTGGCACATTATTAATATTGCCTCGGTGTGTGAATATGCAAAAACGATGTCGGACTCCGTAGTTTTCTCTGGACCCCTCCCAAATCTGACCAGTGATGACATGTTTAGCCGCATGTCATCATTTAACCACTGGCTGTCCAGGTGGTGTCCAGCAAACGATGTGGGTTTTGTTAATAATTGGCAAACTTTCTGGGGAAAACCTGGTCTTATTAGGAGAGACGGCATTCACCCCACTTTGGATGGAGCTGCTCTCATTTCTAGGAACCTGGCAAATTTTATTAGTAATTTAAATCCCTGACAACCCAGAGTTGAGACCAGGACAGAGAGTTGCAGTCCTAAACGCCTCTCTGAGCTTCTAGTTCAGTTACCCAGCCATAGTTTTCATAGTTTTATACAAACGGTGTCTGTCCCCCGACCACCTAAATTATTTAAATCTAAAATTAAACAAAGAGGAGTTGTGCATAACAACCTCATAAAAATTAAAACCTCTTCTGTGACAGAAAGACAAAACAGGAGAATTAAATGCGGACTGTTAAATATCAGGTCTCTATCGTCTAAAGCAGTGTTAGTAAACGAATTAATATCAGATAATCATATTGATTTACTCAGTCTCACTGAAACCTGGCTGTGTCAAGATGAATATGTTAGTCTAAATGAGTCCACTCCTCCCAGTCATAATAATACCCACATTCCTCGAGGCAGCGGCCGAGGAGGGGGAGTTGCAGCCATTTTTAACTCTAGTCTGTTAATCAGCCCTAAACCTAAACTAGATTATAATTCATTTGAAAGCCTCGTTCTTAGTGTTTTACATCCGACCTGGAAAACCTCGCAGCCACTTTTATTTGTTATAGTGTACCGTGCTCCTGGCCCGTATTCTGAATTTGTATCTGAATTCTCAGAGTTTTTATCCAGTTTAGTTCTTAAATCAGATAAAGTTATTATTGTAGGCGATTTTAACATTCATGTCGACGTTGATAATGACTCCCTGGCTACCGCGTTTATCTCATTAATAGACTCCATTGGCTTCAGTCAGGGTGTACATGAACCCACTCACTGTTTTAACCATACCCTCGATCTAGTTCTGACGTATGGAATTGAAATTGATAACCTAAAAGTCTTTCCACAGAATCCCTTGCTATCAGATCATTATCTGATTACTTTTGATTTCTTTTTACTCGATTACACGCCACTCAGCAACAGTTACTATACTAGATGTTTATCAGATAGTGCTGTCACAAAATTTAAGGAAAAGATTACTTCGTCGTTAAATTCAATACCAATACCTTCAGTAACAGAGGTTTCCCGTGCCGACTTTAACCTCTCCCAAATTGATCATTTTGTTGATAGCGCCGTAGGCTCGCTGCGAACAACGCTCGACTCTGTAGCTCCTCTTAAAAAGAAGTTAACAAAGCAAAGAAAGTTTGCTCCTTGGTATAACTCTCAAACCCGTAGGTTAAAACAAATATCGCGAAAATTTGAAAGGAATTGGCGATTAACCAAACTGGAAGAATCTCGTTTAATCTGGACAGACAGTCTCAAAACTTATAAGAGGGGCCTCCGCAATGCCAGAGCAAACTATTACTCAGCATTAATAGAAGAAAACAAGAACAACCCCAGGTTTCTTTTCAGCACTGTAGCCAGGCTGACTGAGAATCAAAGCTCTATTGAGCCTTGTATTCCTTTAGCCCTTAGCAGTAATGATTTTATGAGCTTTTTTAATGACAAAATTCTAACTATTAGAGGCAAAATTCATGACCTCCTGCCCTCAGATGGTAGGCCTACCTATCTAACCTCAAACACAGCTGTAGAATCTAATATATATTTAGATTGCTTCTCCCCAATTTCTCTTCAAGAATTGACCGCAGTGATTTCTTCATCTAAATCATCAACGTGTCTCTTAGACCCCATCCCAACTAGGCTACTTAAGGAGGTCTTTCCTTTAGTTAACACTCATATATTAGATATGATCAATATATCCCTATTAACAGGCTATGTACCACAGTCTTTTAAGGTAGCTGTAATTAAACCTCTCCTAAAAAAGCCCACCCTGGATCCAGAGGTGTTAGCCAACTATAGACCAATATCTAATCTTCCCTTTATGTCAAAGATCCTTGAGAAAGTAGTCGCAGACCAGCTGTGTGATTTTCTCCAGGATAATAATTTATTTGAGGAATTTCAGTCAGGATTTAGAGTGCATCATAGCACTGAGACAGCTCTAGTTAAAATTACAAATGACCTTCTGATTGCTTCAGACAAAGGACTCGTCTCTGTTCTTGTTTTATTAGATCTTAGTGCGGCGTTTGACACAATTGACCATCAAATTCTACTGCAGAGACTGGATCACTTAATTGGCCTAAAAGGTTCAGCACTAAGCTGGTTTAAATCTTATTTATCTGATCGTTTTCAATTTGTTGACGTTCGTAATGAATCATCCTTACGTACCAAAGTTTGTTTTGGAGTTCCGCAAGGTTCTGTGCTCGGACCAATCCTATTTACTCTATATATGCTTCCTTTAGGTAACATCATTAGAAATCACTCTATAAATTTCCATTGTTATGCGGATGATACACAATTGTATTTATCGATGAAGCCTGAAGAAAGTAATCAATTAACTAAACTCCATAACTGCCTTAAAGACATAAAAAATTGGATGAGCACCAATTTCCTGATGTTAAATTCAGACAAAACTGAAGTTATTGTTCTTGGCCCCAAACAACTCAGAGACTCTTTATCTGATGACATAGTTTCTCCAGATGGCATTGCTCTGGCCTCTAGCACTACCGTAAGAAACCTCGGAGTAATATTTGATCAAGATTTGTCTTTTAATTCTCATTTAAAGCAAACCTCACGGACTGCATTTTTTCATCTGCGTAATATTGCGAAAATTAGGCCTATCCTGACCCGAAAAGATGCAGAAAAATTGGTCCATGCTTTTGTTACCTCAAGGCTGGATTACTGTAACTCTCTATTATAAGGTAGCTCTAGTAAGTCCTTAAAAACTCTCCAGCTAATTCAGAATGCAGCAGCTCGTGTACTAACAGGAACTAAGAAACGAGATCATATTTCTCCTGTTTTAGCTTCTCTGCACTGGCTCCCTGTAAAATCCAGAATTGAATTTAAAATCCTACTGTTAACTTATAAAGCTCTAAATGGTCAAGCTCCGTCATATCTTAGAGAGCTCATAGTGCCATATTATCCCACCAGAACACTGCGCTCTGAGAACGCAGGGTTACTCGTGGTCCCTAAAGTCTCCAAAAGCAGATCAGGAGCCAGAGCCTTCAGCTATCAGGCTCCTCTCCTGTGGAATCATCTTCCTGTTACGGTCCGGGAGGCAGACACCGTCTCCACATTTAAGACTAGACTTAAGACTTTCCTCTTTGATAAAGCTTATAGTTAGGGCTGGCTCAGGCTTGCCCTGTACCAGCCCCTAGTTAGGCTGACTTAGGCCTAGTCTGCCGGAGGACCCCCTATAATACACCGGGCTCCCTCCCTCTCTCCCTCTCTCTCCCTCTCTCTCTCTCTCTCTCTCTCTCACTCTCATCCTATTACTGCATCTTGCTAACTCGGCCATTCTGGATGTCACTAACTCGGCTTCTTCTCCGGAGCCTTTGTGCTCCACTGTCTCTCAGATTAACTCATACCGCAGCGGTGCCTGGACAGTGTGACGTGTGTGGTTGTGCTGCTGCCGTGGTCCTGCCAGATGCCTCCTGCTGCTGCTGCCATCATTAGTCATTAGTCATACTTCTACTGTTATTATACACATATGACTATTGTCACACAAGTATACTGTCAGATATTAATACATACTTTCAACATATTGTACCACAGTAGCCAGAACTATAACTATAATATTATTACTTTCATTAATGTTGTTGTAAGCTACTGTCATTACCTGCATCTCTCTCTCTCTCTCTCTCTCTCTCTCTCTCTCTCTCTCTCTCTCATTGTGTCATATGGATTACTGTTAATTTATTATGCTGATCTGTTCTGTACGACATCTATTGCACGTCTGTCCGTCCTGGAAGAGGGATCCCTCCTCAGTTGCTCTTCCTGAGGTTTCTACCGTTTTTTTTCCCCGTTAAAGGGTTTTTTTTTGGGGAGTTTTTCCTTATCCGCTGTGAGGGTCATAAGGACAGAGGGATGTCGTATGCTGTAAAGCCCTGTGAGGCAAATTGTGATTTGTGATATTGGGCTTTATAAATAAAATTGAATTGAATTGAATTGAATTAGAGTGACTTAAAAAAAAATAATAGGAAACTAGGACTTGCTGGAAATGGCTCTACCAGAGGTGTTCTGGTTTCCGTTTTTAGCTTTTTATTCGCTTTTTTTACTTAAATTTATCTGCATTCATATGCACACGTCTGTGCATAGAGATCACCGTGAATGTGGTCTGGACCTGTCTCAAGTTTCTGATACAACTGTAAACAGTGAGCAGCGCATGGAAGAGGAAGTCTTGGCCCTGCGTATCAGCTTTCCTCACCGGAAACCCTGAAATATTGACCGTTGCCCCCAGAGACTTCATTGTCGTCAGGACGATAGCCGATGGGTTCCAAGATTGACGTTAGTTTAATTAGCTAACTAGATACAGCTGCCAGCAAGAATGAAATTAGAAGCCGGCTTTTGTCTGCCTCTGCCTGAAATCAAAGACCCATTGTTTATGGAAGAATTTCAAGTCAAATCTCACCGTTATCAGTGTATCCTGTGTATCTGCTGTGTGAGAACGGAAACTTTCATAGGTGTTGCTACAGTAACTAAGGGGTAAAAAATACATCAAATCTCATTTCATTTTGAGATGAGGAGGATGGAAGAGAACAGATGAAAAGCAAAGCAAACAGGAGGTAACAGATGGAGGAGTAAAAACAGAGGTGTGGGAAGAGTTGAGAATTCAGAGGAAATAGAATAACGTGGAGGAGAAGGAGAAGGAGCAGCGAGGAGGTTGAGAGCAAATGACCCGGTGTGTTTAGTTGGAAAGCTGCTGTCACTTTATTCTGTTTTTTTTTTTCCCTCAGCAGAGTCTGACAGAGTAGACAGGCAGATCACATCCCTTAAGCTCCCCTCCTGCTTGTCCATTTGTATTTACGTTTGTGACTCTGTTGATGGATGTACAGTGTAAGGCCCACACACTCATTAATACACACACATACACAGAGCAGTCATGTGCCTTGCCTCTGAGGGATGGTTGTCAAGGTGATATATAATGATCTGATCAACCACAGCATTATCACTGTGGAGACCCTGAAGAAAATCAGCTTCAACCATCCACAGCATCTCTGAAAATCTTTGTCCTTTGTGTGTTTCTAAATACATACCGTTGTAATCAAGTCCTGATCCATTAGCTGCCAGCTGCTCCACAATCATTAAACTGCACTACAAACACAAACTGCTTTGAAAGTGTCGGTATTACCTGGCAACGGCGGATATTTACTTTGTAATATTCTGTCAGCCATGTGAGAAATGAGACTAACTTCACATTTAAAGTGTAATTCCCTGTTCTTTCATGTGATATTCAGATGGTGCTAATGAAAGCTTTGCTCACTGCCAGACAGACATCTGCAAGATGGCAGTCATGAGGACAACAGACGCATTTCGCTTCATGATGAGTTCAAGCCAAAATAAAATTTTGCAGTAGCCTCCTATGACTCTCATTCTTCAGGCACGCTGGGAGCTAAAGTGGGTGAAATTCAATTTTTAGAGCTATTACCAGAAAATAGAGGCTTTCATTCCAGTTTTACATGGATTTAAAACGACCTCAAACATTAACTGAATATGATATGAAAGTACAAGATTATCTGGGAGAATAACACTGCAAAACACCAGTCAACATTAACATGTCGTAAGTGTTGAGTGATGGCCAGTGGTGGAGGAAGTTTTCAGATCCTTTATTGGAGTTTTATTACTACACTGTAAAAATACTAGGCGGCATGGTGGCATAGCATTATTGCCTCACAGCAAGAGGGCTCCTGGTTTGAACCCATGGGTGGGGGAGCCCTTCTGTATGGAGTTTGCAAGTTCTCCCCATGTCAGCATGGGTTTTCTCCGGGTCCTCCAGCTTCCTCCCACAGTCCAAAGACATGCAGGTTAATTGGTGACTCTAAATTGCCCGTAGGTGTGAATGTGAGTGTGAATGGTTGTCTGTCTCTATGTGTCAGCCCTGTGATGTCTGGTGACCTGTCCAGGGTGTACCCTGCCTCTCACCCAATGTCAGCTGGGATAGGCTCCAGCCCCACTGTCATTAGAAACTGACTGAAAACTAATGTAAGAAATAGGTGGTTGAAAAGGTAACTTTAATTAAAAAATGATTTAAAATATACCACCTGTAAAGATATCGATAAATTTAAAAAAAAGTTCTTTATTTAAGTTAAATAAATATTATATCAGATACAAAACCAAATAAAGGTGCAAAATGACAATTACCATGTGCGCCTTTTGGACCATGGAGAAGATTATTACTTTGGAGCCGTTTGTACTTCCTTTGCAACCATGTTGGCTCTCTGCTCTGTAGCCATGTTGGCGCTCTCTGCCACTGTACTGCCTCAGCCCATAAAGCAAGTCGACAATTAAGTCACAATGTCTTTAAACGAGTACCTTATAATTAACAGCGTCTTAGCTTGTTACTGTTGCTAAAATTGGTCAAATGTGTTGCCATATCAAACTACAAACATAATTAATCATAATTAAACAAGTTTCAACCATAAAATGTGATCAGGTTTGGACTTTGTCCACTTTTGTGTCAGGATCAGCTGCAGACTGACTTGGCAGAGATGGCTGCCATCTTGTTTTTACATGGATTAGTCTATTGTGCTCTTACTGTCACTAGATGGCACAAAAAAGTGTCCACAAATGAGGACAACAGCTCTAAGTTAAAGGACAGCTTCGGTATTTTTCAACCTGGGCTCTATTTCCCCATGTGTATGTGTGCATATAATTCATGGGTACCACTCGTTCTAAAATTGGTTCAGTATTGAGCCGCGAAACGAGCTAAAACTGTAATGGGGGCAAATGCGTCCCGTATAAAAGTGCGGTTTTTTGCCACCGACCGGTTCAGATCGCCAGTGCTATCTCTGTAGATAGCATATGGTAGCGGCCCTGGGGCAGTGGTGAGTGTGAATGAGTGGAGTCAGCTGTCAGTCAGTGTTGGAGCAGAAAGGTGGAAGGCGTCCCCGCTTGGTAACGAGTTGTACCTATGAATCATACGCACACATACACATGGGGAAATAGAGCCCAGGTTGAAAAATACCGAAGCTGTCCTTTAAGTAGAATAAAGTTTAAGGTCAAGTAAACCCAAAATATAATGACCTCATATGGGGACACAGGGTCTCAGGAGGATATTGTTTGTGCACAAAAAAATAATTTGTAAAGTAACTAGTAACTAAAGTTATCAAATAAATGTAGCTGAGTAAAAGCACAATATTTAACTCTGAATTGTAGTGGAACAGAGGGATAAGTTCACATAACATTGAAATACTCAAGTAATGTACAATCACCTGAAAAATGTACTTAAGTGCTTGAGTAAATCTACTTAGTTACTTTTCACCACTGAAGAGACTTGTATGTTTATTTTTTTAACTGATATGTTTTGGCAGTCACAGTATGGATACAGTCCTGTAGTTTGTGTTTGTCTTCCTTTGCCTCTCACTCGTTCAGTGCACGGAGTATTTTGTCAATTGTCAGTTCACTTCTGTAACAACTTAAAATCTGAATTTGACCAAGAAAGAATACTGATTTCAATGTTTATTTTTTTTTACCAAGTTCAGCATAAAACTCATCACACAATGATCACAACCTCTGACTTTTGATCTCCACCACATGCTCCGAGGACACCAGTGCAGAGTTTATAGACTGGTGTTTACCGCACTCTGCTGGTCAGTATGGGGACACTGCAAGTGGTTGGCAGGCACCTGGGTCAATAAACCACAGTGACTGTCCCATAATGCCCTTTATCCATATGTGTACGCAAAAACAATTGTGACAAAGATAAATTCTTATTTCTCTTGTGTATTTTGAGCCCCTCTCCCTATGTGATTCATCAATATTGTTCTGCCTCTCTTTGTGCAGCTCTCTTTGTCACATGCCTACAGTGAGCAAGAGAAATGAGAATACAGGACATGTCAAAATGACAAGACACAGAGAACTGTCAGAAAATGACTGCCTTCTCAGCTTCCTCATTGTGGTTATTTGTCTGAAAGACAGAAACAGAGAGGGGAGAGCTAAACGAGGGAGCGATAAGAAAGGGAAACAAAGAGAAAGAGAGATGATAGACAATTAAAGTCAAATTATGGGAGCATGCCAAGTACATTAGCTACCAAAGCTGATAATTAATCATCATTGCGCTGCTTGTCAGAGGGTAATACTCACATCTGTAATTGGGACAAATTGGTAACCAGTGGGGCATTTAAAGTGTGTGTGTTAGAGAGCGGCGAGGAGAGAGAGTATGATTTTATATTCTCATTAATGTAGAGAGGGTATAATGAAAGTGGCAAATCGAGGATAAACAACGTCTACTTTTCATTCCAACTAAACATCGCAGCAGCTGATTTCACTTCACTAATTAGCACCTTGTTAACCGCAGAGGGGAAAATAAACTGAAATGAGCAGCTGTGGTGAAGCAGCTCAAATAAAGCTGTCTTGTCTTTTTATATGATGTAAATTACACATTTATTTAACTGAATCTGGAAACATTTCCCTTTCCTATTATTGTTGATAGAAAATATATTTTATCCTACATTAACTGCACGGTATATTTATTGTTTTCTTCTGTTAACAGTATACAGTTGGTCTGTAGCCTGAATAATTATATGTTTATTGATAGATATACATACAATATTTGGATGTTAATGTGGACATGTATAGATAATAAAGCCCGTTTGTTATGTTGTGTATGTTACATAGTATTCTACATGTACACCAGTAGGCTTTTTACTAATGTCTCAGTGTCTACATTATTGTGTTGTTAATTTTTAGTTTTGGACTTTCTTTTAGATCGATCCATCTATGTCAGGGGTGTCAAATATATGTCCCACAGGCCAAAACGGGCCCACCAAAGGGTCCAATCCGGGGCCCTGGATGACTTTGAACACCTAATATTGATCCACATGTGAAAGCTAAGGCCCCGATCACACAGAAAGTGTTTTAGCAGCTGGAGCTGGCTTTTTGTAATTGTTTTTAATGAGAACGAAGCTTTCTGCTCACGTTTTTTACGTAGCAATGCACCTCACATTTCTGCACTCTAGGCACTCTGTGTTTTTGCTGGAGCCTCAGAGCAGAAAGGTGTTCTCTTTTTTTGTCATTTTTTTTTCCCCCATTGTCCAATCAGATGATTTGAGAGGTGGGCCCTTTGTGGTGGTCACGACAACAAGTTTACAGTTGATAAACAATGGAAGAGAAACTGGTGGTAGCGGTTGCTGGATACCCAGAGCTATACGGCCCTGACAATAGACAGCAGGTTGTTAAACTACCCCCAAGTCATCCTAAAATAAGCCTGGAAACCGCCGTCATCGAGGAGAAGCTCCTGGACCAACTGGTGGTGCTCCCCATGATCCACCCTCTTTTTTAGGGTCTCATGTACTCACACAGATCTCATTACCCTGTGCCCAACAAACTATTTGCTGACAGTCTCTCACCCTCATCCAGAGCTACAGCAAGTTACCGCTGCCTGAACATTTTAGGAGCTAGCTACTAATTATTGTGAATTTTTTTTTTTTTTAAACAGTAAATTGATTACACAGGAAGGTTAGTGTAAGGGTGTGATGGGGTGGCAAAGATAAAAAGGAGCAAGCATTTTTTGTTTGGTTGGGTTTTTTTTTACTAGTGGCATACAATTTAGCAAAAAAGGCAGTATGGTGCGCCTGCCCTATTGTAACCTGCAAAATACTTTCTGTGTGACCGGGGCCTAAGAGGTGCAGGTTTCAGGAGCAAGTTAAACAGTGTACTAACCAGTAGGCTTTATTACTAATGCCTCAGTGTCTACAGTCTTGTATTGTTAATTTTTAGTTTTGGTCTTTCTTTTTGATCTATCAATCTATCTATCTATGTCAGGGGTGTCAAACATCTGTAATGCAAGCCAGAAGTGGCCCACCAAAGGGTCCAATCCAGGCCCCTAGATGATTTTGCACAGCTAATACTGATGCACTTGTGAAGGCTAAGAGGTGCAGGTTTCTGGAGCAAGTTAAACAGTGCACTTAATGTGAAATGCAGCTTCACAGGCTTTTCCACCCTGACCAGAATACAGCTCTCTGAAATAACAATAAATACCTATTGTGGTCATATTTAAAGACAATGAATATTGTCCAAAATATTGTCGACCAGCAGCTTCAGTGCAAAAAAAAATCTGTAATAACAGCTTCTCACAAGCAGTTGTTACCATAGCTGCAGCTGTAGTAGAAATAAAAGCAGATGCAGCAGAAGCACTATACGTAGTGGTAGTGGTAATATTAACACCAGAACATGCAGTAATATCAGTAATATATAGTAGCTGGAGCAGTATAGGCAGTATTGAAATATCTGAGCACTTAACTCCTGTCTCATGTTACGCATGCGCAACACGCAATTGAAGGAAATAGTGTGAGAAGTGCGTGAAGTGGGTCGGGACTTGACACGAAATCTGAGATTTGACTTGATCCGCGCTCTACTTTGAAGGATGTAACGCTGCAGCCTGCAAACCCTGTTTTTGTGAGCAGCTGGTGAAATTTATGAAGATAACCCAGACAGGATCTGCACAGCCCACCGCTGTTCCCGTCGGCACGGTAACTTCGGACAGAGGCAGGGCTCTCCTGCTAGCTGCCACACCAGCTAACTCCAGGTAGCATACAGTGCTAACACTAGCTACATAGCTTTGGCTGGTTTTCAGTTAGAAACTACTCAGCGATCACATACGAACCAACGATTATTACAGTTGCCTTAAAGTATGTTGTCGCTACCTATCAAACTAAGTGGTCAACAAATAAATACATTGTAGCACAGTAAACAAACACGCCTGCTAACCTCATAGTAGCATGCTACGTTAGCTGGTTTGCTATCAACAATCATCGGTGTTAGCTGATGTTTTTAGTAGCAGGTAGCGAGCCAATCCCATGTCAAGGTACTTAGTGAAAGCGTGTATTTCCGGTTATGCTCTTCAAAATAAAACCCTACTTGAACAGTAACGAACATGGCAGCTTACAACAATTTTACAATAATAAATAGTGGCAGGCAAATATACCTGGGAAAAATACATTGTAATAATGCACCTCTATATCAGAAGTACTAATGGTTTGAAGTAAAAGTATGTCACAAATTGATGAACTTTCTAATTGAATTAAATAGAGGTTTTATTTTCATTTTATATGTAGCTCTTTTTATATCATAACCATTAACACTTAATTGACCCTCTGAGGAAATGTGTGATAGGTTATTGTCGTTCTGATGTGAAGCATAGAGAATTATAGGAATAAAAATGAATAAGTACGAACTATGTAAACATATTACAATAAAATAGGTGTATCATGCTACAGTGCTAACACTAGCATGTCAAATATGTAAAAATATAAAATGTGTATAGTGCTCTCTGAGTTTGTAAAGTGTATATAAAATATAAAATATGGGCCTTATGCTACGTCACAAAGTATAAAACTAGTATGTGAAGTTAAAAATAAAACAAAGATGTGTATTTGACTATATACATAACTCGAAAAAATAAGTAATACATACAATATCCTATGTGCAACTTATGTTAAGTACACATTCAAGAGTGGGAAGAGTTTTACACAGCTAAATAACTGCGCTATGTTGCTGTAGTTGAGTTATTTCTCCAATTATTGTACAGTGGAGACAGTGTTAAACAAAGGATTATTATACCTTTAAGTCCCTATTGCACATTTGAAATATGATATTACAACTTTTTTTCACATCCATGTGTAAATAATCCTGTCTGTTCTTTAGCTTTATGTCTCTAGCATTTTTGTGCTTGTTTCTAACTGTCACATCCATTTTTGTGCATGTACATTGAGAGCAATGCAGAAAAAAACTGAGTCCAATTGCTTCTGTGTGTACACATATTTGGCCAATAAAGGTGATTCTAATTCAGAAATAACTTACAGAAGGCAGTAAACATTCTCATCAGTTATCTGAAGTCAGTTTCAGACTCTTTAGAGCTCTGACCGCCTGCAATAAATGGTTTTAATTTACAGTATATAAGAACACATTCTGTAACTTGTATGACCAGCTTGCTGCTGATAGCAGATCATCTTATTGTCCTTCCCACTGTCTTACCCAGCACCTTAGATGCCTCAAATGTTAGTAAATAATCGACTTTATTATTTTAGCCTTTTGCTCGTTCAAAGCTTCACCTTTATTTTGAAGACAAGTGTTCACTTCCGGTTAGTTGTGTCCGCGTGCAGTAGCTTCCCCGGACTAACGGCAGCCAGAGTGGCGCCGCAAGCTAGCTAAGAAGATACAGGCGAGCACAACTACTTTAACCTTGTTTTTATCCCGGACTAAATAGTTCCGGACATTTGTAAACTCAAATATAAATGTAAAAAATGCCTCTTTGTCATGTTATCAGGTCGTTGGCGAGCTAGCGTCGTCATTATACGGCTAACAACTTAGTTAAAACGGTATAGTTTGTGGTTTACAGATCTCCTGTGGTCTCCAGACTCAAAACCGAAGCTTTGTGTGTTTATCGGGTTTTGCCTGAAAGCTAATCTGTCATCCGGATTTACTCAACATTACAGCTCATTAACAACATGGCAGGAACTGACAGCCTCTAATGAGAGGATAACAGAGGTAGCACACAACCTTATTGTTGAATGAACTTTTGCCAGTTTTATAAGTTAGATACACTGAGCTACAACTTATGTCTTCTAATACCACAGCTCTGCAGCACATACCTACATCCATGCAGTCTGTCATGTTAGTTATGATGTTCAGTTTTTGTTTAATATCTTGTCTGTTTGTGTCAGTTGAAGCAGACATAAGAAGGATGCGTACAACTCTACAGCCTCTTAAATGAACATAAAGTCTAATTCATTTTCAGATCTCTTCACCCCTCCTCCTGATGCTGAGAGGTCTGCGGTCCCACATCTGTCCCATCTGCAGCTGAACAGCTGTGAAGATCGTCTCTGCTCCGGCCTCCTGATTCAGTGAAACCGTGTCAACTACATAATATCCTCAGAAGGCTTAGTGAGAGATAAGTCAAGATGTCCATCACAAACACACCCACCAGCAACGATGCCTGCCTGAGCATTGTGCACAGCCTGATGTGTCACAGACAGGGTGGTGAGAGCGAGACGTTCGCCAAGAGGGCCATCGAGAGCCTGGTGAAAAAGCTGAAGGAGAAAAAAGACGAGCTCGACTCCCTCATCACGGCTATCACCACCAACGGGGCCCATCCCAGCAAGTGTGTGACCATTCAGAGGACGCTGGATGGACGGCTGCAGGTAGGACAACACACTCTGGATCATTTATTTGATACGCTCATGTACATAAATATAAATCAGATTCATACACTTCACATTAGTGATGATTAGTCTTATTTGTTGTTTGTAGTCTATTAATGTTTGGGGATTTCTAGTCTTTTCACCCACAGTAAACTATCCCAGCATTTTTTTTTTTCTTGAATTAAAATAAAAGACCACAACAGACAGTTATTCAGCATAACATCGAGGCCTGCAATTTGTGACTATTTTCAGAACAGATTAGTCAGAAAATGGTGAAAAATAGCTACTACCACTTAGCGATTATGGTTACATAATTAATCATCTAGTTATTCAATCATTATTCATCTAGTCCACTCATAGTGTTATTTTGGGTCTTTTATACATGACAATACACAGGAAATCTAGATATGTTGTATTTATTTAATGCCATGATAGTTGCCCAAGCAGTAACCCGTCTGGCTACTTGAGGCTGGTGCTGCGTGCGCATTGAAGTTATAGCAGGATAAAGAAATGCGTTTTCTCTCAGTGAAGAACGTATTCTCGTCGAAGCTTATTGTTGCTAGTGATGGAGGGATGTACAAAACAAATGTGCACTGGGAAAGCACCTGTAGTTGTAGTCACCCTCATCAGGTAGATTGATAGTGCCCTGGCACATGATGCTCCCGTAACGCCTACTTAATAAAACAGCTGTACTGTATTTTGAAACTGTCAACTAAATTCAGTAAATAAAGAAATTGTCCATTTCATTGAGCCAAACTTTTGATCTTTTTGGTTGCAAAACCACATAAACAGTTGGTTAGCAAACTATTTTTCTGACCATCGACTTTGCAATTTAGATTTAACATCATCCAACATGTGAGATGAGAAACCTGCCAATATAAACATCGCAAGCTGAGATTACAAAATGGAATAAGTAACCACATGATTCTCTGGAAAATTATTCAGCCAAAAAAAGGCAAGAAAATTCAGGAAATCTCTGCAGAAAACCAAGTTGGTGCTGTAACCTTTTTTAAAAGTATTGTGACCTGTGTGTATTCGTCTACTCAGAACATGCTGTTCACCAACACAGTGGAAAACAAGATGTGTTCCACAGGGTTTCTGTGGGTTCTTAAAAAGTCTTAAATGGCGTTGAGTTCATTAATTTATTATTGCCGTTAAAATGTCTTAAATCAATCTTTCAAAACTCTGAAAAAATAGAAAGAAAGAAAGATTTTATGTATGTTTTTTCCCCCCTGACATTGAATTATAAAATCTCAAAACAATTGGTTACATCTGTTTTTAAAAATAATGTACTTAATGCCTCTTGCATGAACATCAAGCAGAGGTGTATCAGGATTGTGGTACTAGCAACACTCATTTTGTTTCCCCCAGGCATAGCTGTCACTGTACGACAAGTCTTAAATCTAACTTGCCCTAAGCTGTAGGAACCCTGATTTTAATAACTGACTTAACACTATATTTGAGCTCAGCTGTGAGGTCAGTGAGTCCACAAATGATTTAACTCTGTTCCTGTATTCTTTCTCTGTGTTGTCGTTGTTGTTCCCAGGTGGCTGGACGTAAAGGCTTCCCCCATGTAATCTACGCCCGGCTGTGGCGGTGGCCTGACCTGCATAAGAATGAACTGAAACATGTCAAATACTGCCAGTTTGCCTTCGACCTCAAGTGTGACAACGTGTGTGTCAACCCCTATCACTATGAGAGAGTGGTGTCTCCTGGCATAGGTGAGTAACGGGGAAGTGGGCATGTGCCTGTTGAGGTGCCATTTGTTTTAGTTATACTTCTCCAAATCACAGTCTGCCTCACAAGGGATATTTTCTTGGCATTGTCCCTAATTTGTTCCACCTCTTTATCCTTTTTCTTGGTCCACAGACTTATCAGGACTGACGCTGACCCCCTCTGGACCCAGCTCTGCGCTGATGGTTAAGGATGAGTATGATTTCGACGGACCACAGAGCCTACCCTCCATCGACGGAGGGCACTCCATCCAGACCATCCAGCACCCCCCATCCACCGGCCGTCCGGCCCCCTCTGAATCATTTGCAACCCCGAACCTGCTCCCGCCTGCGGAGGCCTCCACCTCTGGTTCATCATCATCCTTCCCTGCCATCGCTGCTGGATCAGGCAGTAAGATACAGTTGTAAAATATTCTTGTGTGTGTCCGTGTTTGTCTGTATATACATGTGTATGTTTGGACATGGGTCTCTGACTTGTGTTCTCTTTTCCTCCTCAGGTGCCAGCTCAACCTGGTCCAGGAACAGCAGCTTCACCCCCAACATACCCCACCACACCAACGGTCATCTACAGCACCACCCTCCTATGCCACATCCAACACACTACTGTAAGTACACACTGTCGCTACCACCAAATCCTCGGATAACTGCCTACCTCTTGACTTTATTTTATTTTTTAATTTTTTTTACATAGTGTGTAATTGCTGCCATTACTCCCTCTGTTTCTCTCAGGGCCGGTGCATAATGAGCTCGCCTTCCAGCCTCCTATATCCAATCATCCAGGTGAGAACACACAATCCACTTGTAACTGACAAACAGAACATCTTTCTATGCATGTTTTTATCCACATAGATTATTCACAGAGTGCTGCCTTTGTTGGCTTTCATTCACAAAAGGCAGCATTGTCCCTTTTGAGTGTCTAAAAAGTTGAAGACTACATTAGATACAAAGCTGTTAATATGCTCAGTTTGATTGTCTCTGTGCCAACTTTTGAATTTACAGGTTATCCTTACATCACAGCATGTGTGCTGCAATTTATTTATTTATTTTTAGCTTTAATTAGATTAAAGCACTCATTTCAGGTAAACAAATTGATTCAAAAGTCATTTAGCGAAATAAGATTATTGCTGCACGGTTTGATAAAAATGTGCGATTACGGTGGACAATATCGCAATTTGCGATTACAATATAATACATAAATGGTATCATTAGTCTTCTTGCCTGATTCAGTGTTTCCCCTAAATTATATTAGGGGGGCACTGACCTGACCTGACCTGACATAGTTATTGTTATGGACAGTGTGTAAATGACCATCAACAGACTGAGCACAGTCAAACACGCTGCTCACACAGCAGCACAACTTTTACACAGCACGTCTTTCTGTTCACCGTCGCCGTACCTGAATCCAAAGTATCGCCATATAATAGACGTTGCCTTTTTTTCGCTACCAACTCAGCCTGTTCTTGGTTGTGCTCATGCTCTTCTTCAGCTTCTGTGTTGGTCACTGCTGCACGCCGGGCGGTCACCTGACCATACATGTTACCATACAAGTTATTTTTATAACTTGAAACAAAGTCACACAAGTTTAATATTACTTTGACGAGGAACATTTTCCATTCATGACTACAAACCATTGACATAAGGTTCTCCCCTCTGTCTCAGCTCCTGACTACTGGTGCTCCATTGCCTATTTTGAGATGGACGTTCAAGTCGGGGAGACGTTCAAGGTGCCCTCTTCTTGCCCCATTGTGACAGTGGACGGCTATGTCGACCCCTCAGGAGGAGACCGCTTCTGTTTAGGCCAGCTCAGCAATGTACATCGCACTGAGGCTATCGAGAGAGCAAGGTGGGTGATCTTGTTACTCTCAGTAGTTAGAGAGCAAAATAGTTCAAATCTTACTGCTAATATAATCAGGGATGTATTTTTTTTACATTTGAACCAGAAACAAGAGTTTGGCTGTCAAGCGTCATCTTTGTCATTGCTGCCAGCCTGAAACGTTTTTTGGCATATCTAAATTTATCAATAAAAAACCCCACAGGAAATGTGATTTTTGTAAATCAAGTTAAATCAAATCAAATCCACATTTGGAAATGAAATGTGATTCCAATTGGATTGGAGGCTCTGGCTCCTCAAATTAGATTTCAAAGTGTCTTTTGTGTACCTTTGCTTTATCGCTGAAGTGGAGCTTTTTCAGCTGAGCTGCGTGCGTGAGTCTGTCCCACCACCAAGTGTTAAACAGATCTGACCAAAAAAAAAAAAGTCTGACATACTGGACCATATTAGGGCTGTACCTGACTCAGAGTTATGTCAGTTGAATCAGATCTGTCTGTTCAATATGAATATTTGACAATTCTTTTTTTCTGTATAAAGTTTGAAAGTTTGAACGGGGCTCAGCAGGACATTCAGTGTGATAGCAGCATTCACTTTGTATAGTGCATAAGCTAACTGCGCTTGCAACAGATCGGAAATGTGCAACATTTTTTTGCTGACACTAGATAACAAATAAAAGCCAGAGACTGTATTGTATTAAGTTGCTGTGAGCTGTAAATTCACCCCTCCTAAGCAGAAGAGAGGAGATAATGTGCCGCTGCACCGTGTCCACTGCAGCCTGGACTAAAGAGCAGCATGAAAGTCCATGTCCTCCTTCCTCTTCCTCAGGCTTCACATCGGTAAAGGGGTTCAGCTGGAATGTAAGGGTGAGGGAGACGTGTGGGTGCGATGCCTCAGTGACCACGCCGTGTTTGTTCAGAGTTACTACCTGGACCGAGAGGCGGGTCGAGCCCCTGGAGACGCTGTTCACAAAATCTACCCCAGTGCTTACATCAAGGTAAGCACATGGGTCACTGAAAGGGCATCACTCAAAGTTGACGTTTCATAAAATGTTGTTTTTCCTCTTTTGGAAGGTCAGACTGCAGACATCTCTTTCCATACAGTCTCCTCCTTTACATTGGTTCTGTACAGTAGTTGTGTCTACGTACTGCCACTGTTTACTGTCTTTTCCACTCTCGTCTCTTATAAGGGGAAATCATACCTCTTCACACAGCATCTTTCTGACACTCTCCCTGATTGGCAGCCTGTGGTGATATTTACATTTCTCCTATGCAGGGGGCTAATTGCTGCTGAATGTACAGTATTTAAAGTCTCTTCTCTCCTTCCAGGTGTTTGACCTCCGTCAGTGCCACAGACAGATGCAACAGCAGGCAGCTACAGCTCAAGCAGCAGCTGCAGCCCAGGCAGCCGCTGTGGCCGGAAACATACCCGGACCTGGATCAGTTGGAGGGATAGCTCCAGCCATTAGTAAGACCCTGTAGTAACTAGCTATGAAGAGAACAGAGACATGCTCAGACTGAATTTCAGCCCAATTGTGGTTAAAAAAAATCAAATGAATATGTTCTGGTAACACAAATTTGATAATGAACAAGATTATATTGATTTTTATTGGTTGACAGATATTTGCAGGCGTAATTACTCCAAAAATGAAGCTGAAAGTTTTGAATATAGTGTTCCAAGTAGGGGTGGCGATATGGCCTTAAAATAATATCACAATATTTCAGGGTATTTTTGCGATGATAACATTCTTGACGATATGACAAATTAGTTGATTTTTTTTTTTTAATTAATTTAAGAAAATAGAATTGCAACAAAATAAGTGATAGTTTTACACTTTAACCTAAGTTTGCCTTCAAATGTTAAGTAAAAACTAAACAAAGAATAGTAATACAACAAAATAAAAACTCCTAAAAATGACACATTCAAACAGAGTCTGCAATAGTTTCTCTTGTTGCCGTGGGTAACAGTATGACGATAATTGGCCAACAAGCCGAAATATCGCAAGTATCACGATATGACGTTTTTACATGATATTAAAAATTATCTCAGTAGTATCATGAACAAGACGTTTTTATTACAGACAACTCATTAATTTTCAGGCTGCAACTATTTTCATTATTGATTAATCTGCCAGTAATTTTCTTTTATGAATGGCTTTATCCTTTGCTCGTTTAAAATTCCAGAAAACAGTGTCCAATTTGACGTAATCAGATCGCTCTTTTTGTCTGACCAGTGGTCCAAAACTCAAACATATTCAGTCTGCTGTCATCAGAGTCCAAGAAAAGAAGCAGATATTTTCATTTTAGAGGCTGCAACTTTAACATTTTTGCCTAAAATTGACTCAGATAATCGACTAATTGTTTCATCTCTAGGAATCACCTAATTAATTAATTGTTTGTCAATACATTGTATGCCAAATCACACTGACCTGATCATGACTCTCTCTCCTCCCGTCCTCTCAGGTCTGTCAGCGGCAGCCGGTATCGGGGTAGATGACCTCCGGAGGCTGTGTATTCTCAGGATGAGTTTTGTTAAGGGCTGGGGGCCCGACTACCCGCGCCAGAGCATCAAGGAGACCCCCTGCTGGATCGAGATCCACCTGCACAGAGCTCTACAGTTACTGGACGAGGTTCTGCACACTATGCCTATAGCGGACCCGCAGCCTCTGGACTGAGACCTGCGGCATCGCACTGCGACTCATACAGTGGCAATTGAAAGTCTTCCTCAGTGAACTGTTTTGGGTGGAGGAGCCAGTGGAACAGGTGTGACACTGAAGCTCACCCACATGAAAAAGTACTTTCAGGTGTTTGAGGCACCTTTTTGCACTGTGGCCCCGACTCTTACTTCTTGAAGCAGGAGTGACACTAAAATGAACCAAAGCCATATATTAAAGATATGTGTGTCATATTTTTGATAGATGGCTTTGATATCTGATGACTGGAATGATGAACTATAGGACTAGGAAAGGCATCACAAATAACTACAGTTACAAAGCACCACGTTGTGCTCATTGATGACCTGCGGATCCCATGAAACTGGAATGTACAGCGATTACTCAGAGTCCACAACCGCCAACTACTGACAGATATTAGAGTCACTGAACAATAACCGAACATCTGAGAGCTGCGCTGCTGTGAGATGGATCATATCCAGTGTCTGGGCACCGCAGCACTGCTCAAAGATCACCGCTCGACATTACGCTGCCTCTTAGATACTGAACAGGGCTGAGGACCACCCAGCTTGGATCAGGTCATACGAGACACTCACAACCATCCACAGATATCACAGAGAATGACATGCACCATCCCTAAAGCCGACCCCTAACCTCTGAACTGAAACAAGGTCAAGGATTCTTCTAGGTCAGGTATTGTCAAAGTATGGGTTTGGACCTTAAAAACTGGTTGTGGGCTTGGTGTGCCCCCACCATACATGTTTCTATTTTCCCTCTCACCTGTAGTGCTGTTTATCAGCCTTGATTGTTTTGGTGTGAGTTGCAGAGTGTTGGAGATATCGGCCGTTTTTTTTTTTTTGTTTGTTTTTTTTGTTAGATATTTTTTTGGGGCATTTTTTAGCCTTTATTTGACAGGACAGACAAGTGTGAAAGGGGGAGAGAGAGAGGAAGTGACATGCTGAGCATCTATTTTTTTAGGGTTCAACAGCTGTGCCCTGTGATAAACTGAGTTCAAGTTTCAGGTAAACAGGCTATGATGTGTGTGTAAAGGTTGTTTTGCAACCTCAGACGCAATCTGCCGCCACACTCTTGAAAGCTGGCTTAAAAAAGGCACAGAAGTAGCACCCAGCGCTCAACCTTGCCTTTTGTGGGCGGTGAAAGACATGATCCCTAACACACTTGGCCTGTGTTGCTCAAAGCACTAAATAAAAATTCCCAGACCTTGTTAGCAGTTTAATGTAGGAACTGTTTCTTTCTTCCTAACTGCACCCACCAACCAAATCAACGTGCAGAAGGAAGTGTGCATCTACCGCTAGCTCGCCTAGTACCACTGAGCTAGCTAACATTACAGCTCAGCCAAGGAGGACACCATTGTTGTCATGAGTAAAGGCCTCTCGTCCATTAGTTGAAGCACACTTTCTTCTGCACGGTGATACCGTTAGTGGGTGTAGTTGGGTAGAAAGAAAATAGTTCCTATCTCAAACTGCCCACAACAAGGTCTGTGGATTATCTTGAGTAACAGGGTCATGATTTCTGAGTTTTTCTAATGCATTTTGTGCCGATTTTTAAGCAACACAAGTCGAGTACCATCTAGTTCCATTATATTCAAGAGAAGGCAGACATCTCTACATGCGATATCTCCAACACTCAGCTCACACCAAAACAATAAATTGATAAATAGCACTACAGGTAAGAGGTAAAATGTGTTTTTAATTTTGGGGTGAACTAGATTGAACAAGATTTCGGAGCAAAGAAAAAGCCCACAGTCGAGGTTTTGGACCAGACAATAAAGTTCTTCTCCGGCATAATGACAGACAAAGTTGAATGGCCCATTGATGATACAATATATCTGTTTTTACTGACTTACTGTGATTATATCATTTCTTCACTCACTCAGAAAAAGTGATCATTTATCACTGGTCACTTCCACCTGTTTCAGGTTACTATTTTGGAAAACGCCCTATTTTATGCTGCCACAAAGGATGAATCTCATACACCGCCTTCTGCAAACTCCTCGCCATTTGTCCCTTTCATGCTGAGAGCAAAAAAGAAAACAGCGGTGATGTTTTTGTTTCACATGCAATGGAGTTAAGAGAAGAAGGCAGACAGATGGTGTTAGATATCTGAGATTTGACCATGGTACAAACAACAGGGTTCATGAAAGTTTCGGCAAGCCAAAGTACTTATTACTCAGACACACACTGTAGGTCCAGTATGATCATGTCAGCTGCCCCACTTTTTATTTGGAAATTTCTTTAATTGAATTTTAAAGGTGATGATAATTATTTGTATTCATTTAAATTGGTATGGATTTTAATCTCCAAGCATACCCGACACATCATCCCCACTATGAGAGTCATTGTACTTAAATATCTTATGACTTGCAGCCCACTTATATACGACTCGATCCAGGTCACTTGTGTGTAGTTTACTGACAGAGAGAATTTAAGGCAGTTTCCCAGCAATATTGATATATTTTCTTGGTTTTATTTTTGTTACTTTTATTAATTAATTTGTATTATATTTTTAGCACTTTACTTTTTTTCTTGTTTTTAATCCAGTAACCCTTATTTTGAGGTGGTTGTCCTGCGATATGAATAAGGGAGTGAATAGTTTTATGTAGGATTGTGAGCAGAGGCGACTTTGTGATGCATTTGTATGGAGAACATTTGTAACACTAAGGCATCTTTTTAAAATCTGTTACTGCCCTTTCACTCTCAGTAGGCATTTAGACAAATCTGTAGGGTTTCTTTCGGCTGTTCTGAGTTGCAGTCTTTTTTTTGATTTGCAGTTTTTTTCCTTTTTAACCCGTGTAAATAACTTTTGTTTCTGAACTGCATGTCAATGTTTGCATGAATTTTAATGGCAAAGAGACCCCTTTATCTCTGACCCCCCTTTTTAAAATAGGTTACTTCACTTGCCCCGCATTACACAGGAAAAGTGGATTATCAGAGGAGAGTAGAAACCAGCACCCACTGTGTACTGGTGTGTGTTAACCAGCATAAAAGGCAAACAGATAAAAGCTACAGAGTCACAGCTAATGTAAATGATCCGATTTAATTATATAAACTGAACTTTTTAGCACCAAGGTTCGTAAAGAAGGCAACTTTCCTTCTGAGACCTAATGTGTTTAGATACAGTAATGCCGTCAGTTATTAGTGTGCAGAGAAACAGATAAACAGATAAAGGTAGGCCGACACACAGAAATAATTTGATTTCAACACGAGTCCCCTCGTCTCCTCTGCCTGTGCGCTGCCTGTGATACTTTCTTTTTCTGTTTTTAAAGGCATTTGTTGGGACATCTCTGTAACATCAGTAACCTTTAAATTTAAGTGTACATTAAAGGCCCAGTGTGTAAGATATATGGGGACTTGGGTTGTATCTAGAGGTGAGGATTGCCGATTGCAACCACCTGAAACTTCTCCAAGTTAGATTTCCTTCAGTGCTGATCGTACAAAAGGTTTTTACCCTGAGCTGAATTGTCTCCTCTCCAAAACAAGTGGACCAGCGTGAAAACACTGATTTAAGTAGTTTCATGTCTGTGTTTCAGATGGCCCACTTGCCTAGCACCTGCTAACGTGTGCCCACCTATTGTCTCTGACATCTTAAAGCGTGCTCACTTTATTTCTGATTCAGACGTTCAGGAGGTTTTTACTGTGAGCTGAATTATCCGCAGAGGTCTCTTCCTCTCCAAAACAAATGGGCCCAGTGATTTAAACCTGTAAAAACACTGAGTAAAGCAGTTTCACGTTAAAAATTAAGTGTTTTCCTGACAGACTTTTCATGGACGGTGGCTGACACAGAAACGCGAAGCACCCGATCTAGAGCTAGTGTTTGGTTTGTCCGTTCTGGGCTACTGTAGAAACATGGCGGTGCAACATGGTGAGGATCTGCTTTCTATATAGATACAAACGGCTCATTCTGAGGCAAAGAAAACACGATGATTCTTATATTCAGGTGATTAGACACTAAAGAAAACGGTTATTATATTCCATTTCTGCCCCTAAATCCTGCACACTGGGCCTTTAAGACTTCACTTTGCAATGACTAGCATAGTTTTAAAATCACTTTTAAATTGGCAGTAGATATGAGGTTGGCACGGGTTACCATGGCAATTCATCTCTCGGGAAATGACATGGTAATTAAATTTAAGTGCGTCCGAAAATATACATACCACTGTTTATAAACACAAAGGTATGTTGAAGAATAGCACACATTTTGCCATCCAGTCGAGTGATCAAATCTAAGCCAGCGGGTTGCTTTCTCTCTCCTCTGTCCCATCTGTAATTATCTCACTTTAATTTGAAACACATTGTCTAAAAATATTTGTTTAACATCAGGGATTAAGACTCAAACTTTAGATTTTAATCACATAATTATGCATTCTATCGATTGAATGGCAGGAAACAAGATATTTTATGATTCTGTGTTACTGAAAGAACTGATGCTGAATTCTGTCTGAAGAAATAACCTGTTATGTTCTGTTGTGCTTTACGGTTGAACAAATGTTTTTATATCACTTGCAGTTATAGAAGCCTGAAGACACGGCTCCAGTGAGCTGATGTTGACTACTATGACAGAGTGCAGAGACAAATTTTACCTGTATTTCTTATGTGAGAGTCTATAATTAAACATGGCCAGATATTCTCTAAGTGGTGACCTGGTTATTTTCTCAACAAAGTCAGTGTGTTTATTAGGATACGATTCAAACACTGTTGTATTCACTACTTTTTAACTTGATTCCTGCTCACACTGAAGTAGTGGGATTTACATAGGTCAGCATACCAGTCAGCCTCCCTCACAGCAGACATCTTGACATGTCAATGCAGGAAAAGCTCAGCTGCTTGAATGACAATGAAAGATGGCTGGATTCCACCCAGATGGATTACTGGTACACTTGTGTTTCGAATGTGCTTTACGTGCTATAACATGTCATGTTGTCTACACTGTAAAAGGTCTATAGGGATGATAAAGGTGTGAGTCATCTTGCCTTGACAAGCACAACAATCACGCAGCCTGAGCAGATGTAATCTGAAGGCCAACAGGAAATCTCCGGCTACAGAATTACCACTCTAGTTTCTCTTACAGTTTACATCCATGTCTAATATTTGGGGATGTGGTTTGACAAGAACCTTACGTTGTCGACCCATATAGAGAAAATTATTGGGAAATGTAAAAAACATGACTGAAAAAGTTGGATGTAATTTGGTATCAGGCCCTGAGACTTTGTTGTGGCACAATAAAAACAACTCCAGTATCAGCTTTACAAGTGGAAATGAATGAAATGCTGTTGGAAATCAGACGAACTCAACTAGCGCTAACTTATTGGGCCAATTTAAAGGGCCATAAGGGGAGTCATCTGACTCAAATGGTATTGCGACCTTTTCAAGAGAAAGGAAAGAGGCCGATTAAGAGCTTCAGTTGGACAATAGGGAATACGGTTAATGGAATTGGGGTATAATGATAAGCCCCACTGTAACATTCTCTGCTGTCCCACCTTGGTTACTAGGAGAGATACATGTAGACATGCTTATGTTAGAGTGGAGGAAAAGGAGCTGTTTAGCATGTTTAGGTATTCACAGATGCTTCAAAAACAGACAATAATAGAGTCGGGGTTTCATTTATAATAAAAAGAGAAGAAGATATAATTTTGAGGTTTAGATTTGGACACTGGTTTGAATAGTACACTTAAGTTAATTGGAAAACATGAAACCAGTTTGTGTGAATATTGTAATATGCAGCAAACAGCATATTACCATTTGTTGTCCAAAATACCAGCAGGAAAGATGAAGTCATCAACACATCAAACTGGAAAAACTACAGTTGAATTCAGGACATGTGGAATATAGGGCAAGATATTTGGAAAAGACAGGGATAGGCAGAAGAATAAAGGACTGCTAAGGACCACACTCCATTTCAATAGGTGGCGGTAATGCGCCGAAAAGCTGTTTGCCGACCGCCATTAAACAGATAGAAGAGGAAGAAGAAGAATCAGTAGTACCAAAGAGCATGGATACCAAGAGGCGAAGCTCAATAGAATGCCCCATAGCAACAGACTCGCCCATGGTTTCGTCCTACCGCCGCCATTTTGGACTGTCAGCAGACCGCAGCACACCCGTTTGCATACAAAACCACACAGACAAACTGAAGTATATCGCTATTAATTATGCTTACAGTGCTACTCAGCTCGTGATAGCTTGGTCACAGCTGCTTTTTCACGTTTGTGTAAAGCAAAATATAGACTAAAAAAAAAACAAAACGAAGAAAAACGGCCTCTGGCATCTCTACATGTTACATCCACTTATGAGAACATTAACTTAATTACTCCTTCAAAATCACCCCTAGACTCACAAGTCAGTCTTTAGACGCTTTGCTTAAGGCGGAGATCTCTGATTGTCTGGTGGCGAGACTAAATCACCCCATAAGCCAATCTACCAAAAAATTATTATTATTATTTTTTTTTTTTAAAAAAATCAATATTTTAACTAGAAACACATGGCGACGTCACATAGTCAGGAATAAAGATTTATTTACAGTTTGTACAGTAAGGGGACAGTAATAATAATAATAATAATAATAATAATAATAGGCTATTTTAATATGATATATTTTAATGCTAAAGCAGTAATTAGTTCTGATATAAATGGTCCAAGAGGCCATATATATATATATATACAGTACAGGCCAAAAGTTTGGACACACCTTCTCATTCAATGCGTTTTCTTTATTTTCATGACTATTTACATTGTAGATTCTCACTGAAGGCATCAAAACTATGAATGAACACATGTGGAGTTATGTACTTAACAAAAAAAGGTGAAATAACTGAAAACATGTTTTATATTCTAGTTTCTTCAAAATAGCCACCCTTTCTTCTGATTACTGCTTTGCACACTCTTGGCATTCTCTCCATGAGCTTCAAGAGTTAGTCACCTGAAATGGTTTTCCAACAGTCTTGAAGGAGTTCCCAGAGGTGTTTAGCACTTGTTGGCCCCTTTGCCTTCACTCTGCGGTCCAGCTCACCCCAAACCATCTCGATTGGGTTTAGGTCCGGTGACTGTGGAGGCCAGGTCATCTGCCGCAGCACTCCATCACTCTCCTTCTTGGTCAAATAGCCCTTACACAGCCTGGAGGTGTGTTTGGGGTCATTGTCCTGTTGAAAAATAAATGATCGTCCAACTAAACGCAAACTGGATGGGATGGCATGTCGCTGCAGGATGCTGTGGTAGCCATGCTGGTTCAGTGTGCCTTCAATTTTGAATAAATCCCCAACAGTGTCACCAGCAAAACACCCCCAAACCATCACACCTCCTCCTCCATGCTTCACAGTGGGAACCAGGCATGTGGAATCCATCCGTTCACCTTTTCTGCGTCTCACAAAGACACGGCGGTTGGAACCAAAGATCTCAAATTTGGACTCATCAGACCAAAGCACAGATTTCCACTGGTCTAATGTCCATTCCTTGTGTTTCTTGGCCCAAACAAATCTCTTCTGCTTGTTGCCTCTCCTTAGCAGTGGTTTCCTAGCAGCTATTTGACCATGAAGGCCTGATTGGCGCAGTCTCCTCTTAACAGTTGTTCTAGAGATGGGTCTGCTGCTAGAACTCTGTGTGGCATTCATCTGGTCTCTGATCTGAGCTGCTGTTAACTTGCGATTTCTGAGGCTGGTGACTCGGATGAACTTATCCTCAGAAGCAGAGGTGACTCTTGGTCTTCCTTTCCTGGGTCGGTCCTCATGTGTGCCAGTTTCGTTGTAGCGCTTGATGGTTTTTGCGACTCCACTTGGGGACGCATTTAAAGTTTTTGCAATTTTCCGGACTGACTGACCTTCATTTCTTAAAGTAATGATCGCCACTCGTTTTTCTTTAGTTAGCTGATTGGTTCTTGCCATAATATGAATTTTAACAGTTGTCCAATAGGGCTGTTGGCTGTGTATTAACCTGACTTCTGCACAACACAACTGATGGTCCCAACCCCACTGATAAAGCAAGAAATTCCACTAATTAACCCTGATAAGGCACACCTGTGAAGTGGAAACCATTTCAGGTGACTACCTCTTGAAGCTCATGGAGAGAATGCCAAGAGTGTGCAAAGCAGTAATCAGAAGAAAGGGTGGCTATTTTGAAGAAACTAGAATATAAAACATGTTTTCAGTTATTTCACCTTTTTTTGTTAAGTACATAACTCCACATGTGTTCATTCATAGTTTTGATGCCTTCAGTGAGAATCTACAATGTAAATAGTCATGAAAATAAAGAAAACGCATTGAATGAGAAGGTGTGTCCAAACTTTTGGCCTGTACTGTATATATATGTATATATATATATATATATATATATATATATATATGTGTGTGTGTGTGTGTGTGTGTGTGTGTGTGTGTGTTACCTTCCCTCCAAAACTGGCATATTAAATTGATATTAAAACACTTTAAAACTTACACCTCAGGAGTTCTTACCTGTCGGGATCCTTCGGGAAACGGTGGAAGGCCAGGTGCGGGGTGTTCCACTGATAGTTGTTGCAGTTAATTGCACTACACTGTTTTTTTTTTCTCCTCTCTCCTTGACATCTGTTGTCTGGGCGCAACAGTCCAAGCTCAACAGTCCAAAATGGCGGCCCTAGTGGCTGTTGGCCAAAATTCAACGGAGCTTCGCCTCTTGGTATCCATGCTCTTTGGTAGCACTAGTAGTAGCAGTAGAGGTAGAAGAAGACGAAGCTTCCCGCGGGAGATCACAGTCAGCGGAGCTAACAGCGAACCAAGTTGCTGCAGCTATTAGAGACATTGTTATTTTACTTTTCCAACATGGAAACAACGCGCGAAAAAAACACAGAAGAACCCCCATCCACTGTGGGAGCTGAACACGATGAAGATGAATATGAAGAATCAGGAGCAGAGAGTGAAGAGTGGGTTAATAAAGAGGAGGAAAGTGACGACTCTGACGAGCAGTAAGTGGCCTACATTAACTTTCAGTGTATGTGAAACATGTATATGCATAGTTTTATTTGTTGTATATTTAGTGGTCATTTGGACGGAGAGTGTTTTATGGTTTTAGCAAAGTACCAGATGGTCCAAACAAGTATCCATCACGTTTACCTCCACCACATAGACATGTATATATGTCTATGCTCCACCAGACCGGCTCAAAGAAACGATGTGAGGAATTCACATGGTGGGGGGTTGGGCAGGAGGGTGGAGAGCCCCCAAGGGAAGGGGGGAAGGGAAAATCTTGGTGAGGACCACCACGGTGTAAAGAAAATCCCACAGTGTTTACACAACCTTGCGTCGATAACATGCGACGGCGGATGTTAATGAGATCATCTATCCTGTTGAAACCAGCGACTATGTTCTGAAACTAAATATTTCACCCTGTGCGTCCTTACAGTGTTGTTTCATGCAGGCTACATAAACATGGACACCCCAGCCCCCCAGGAAAGAAGCTCGCCCTTGCAGCAAGTGTTTTTCTCTCCCAGAGGCCACTTGTAGTATTGCAGCCAAAAAAATCACCTGCAGCCCAAAAAGCATTTTCCCCATAGACCTCCTCCTTTCATACAAACATGCAGCCAAAGTTGGGATGACACAGACACAAGACATTAAAATATTGAAAAAGCAAAGCAACCAAAACAGAGCAAACTCACAAAACAATCAGGAGAGATCAAATAAAGTAAGAACTAATGGTTAAAATTTTAAAATCAAGACTGTAATGTTCCACCAGATTAAAAAGATAGGTCTTTAATTTAAAAATACATTACAGTATTTATACAATACTCGCCATTCCTATATCCAGAGGTAGTGAATTCCACAGTTTAGGGGTGTAAAAACAGGAAGCACTCTCACCAGGACTTTTATGGGACAAATGAGGAACATTTAAAAGTAAAACATAAACATAAAATAATAGAAAATTTGATGTATGGAGGGGTAAGGTCATTTAAAGCTTTATAAACAAGTAAAACAACTTTAAAATCAAGTCCAAAAGACACAGGGAGCCAGTGTAGTGACTTCAGTCAACAGTCTGGCTGCGGCACTCTGGACTAGCTGTAGTTACTTATTGACTTTTTGGGTAGTCCGGTGAAAAGGGAATTGCAGTACTCAAAACTGAAAATTCTTGACAGGACACCTCCCACTGCAAACAAGAACAATTATGAATCTTTCTTTTCTGAATTTTTGAACCCTGGAGGTTTTACATTTGTAAAACTTTCCTCAAGCAGAGAAAGGCGATTTTAAAATCGGTGACATCATCAAAATGTAATGAAAGGGGGGTCAGTCAGTAGTAATATATACCAAAATTATATGCGTATTCTATATGAAAAACCACCTGTCGTGCCTTTGAGTAGTAAGAAAGGACAAGAAAGAAATGAAAAGGAGGGGGAAAGTAGCAAAGCTCCGTAAATTGGATTTTTGTGCTTTTTAAGCAGTTGATAGTGGTGTGTGTGTGCACCTTACAACTAGTAACTAGGGACCATCACCATACCGTGAACTCCGGCCTGTGGTAACTTCCTTACGTCGCTGGTCGGCACCATAACAACAGGGTCGTTCGAGATGAAGTGCGCCACACCTGGAAAGTGGATGAGATCAGGCAGCTGTAGCAGAAGACGGTGACAAAAAGCCACGTGTCGTACAGTCTCCAACAGCCCTCAGTCTGTACAGGAAGTCACAGAAAACATTGCCATCAAAGATGCAGCAGTTTGGGAAAAGTGGTTTGTTAATGTCAGTAGATTTGAGACCATCAGTGACTTTGTTTAAGTACGTGTAGTTTGGTTAGCAGGTCATGTCTTTCCTTAACCTGGCAAGATGACACGTACATACGACTTATAAGAACCCCTGCACTTACTCAGCCTCCATGCAGCCCTGATGAGAGGGATTCCTCCTCCAGCGATCAGTCACCCTCAGAGGAAGATGAATAATTTATCCCGCCAAACCACTGATCTAATCTAATCATCTGATTCCAGCTCCCCTGCTGACAATGACAACACCATGGAGACGAATGACGCTGTACCTAGTTCTGGGTGGACATCCAAGAGTGGGCTGGAATGGTCTCCAACTGATGCAGACACCATGCGCTACATTGCTCCGCCCATCAAAGCCACCGGACCTACACGTTATGCCATTGACAGGATCACTAACCTGGAAGATAGTTTTGAGCTCATGGTAACGCCTGAAATTGTCAAACACATCACGGAAATGACGAACCTCCATGGCAGACGCACTGTGAAGAATTGGACGGACACCGACACTACTGAGATTAAAGCCTACATCGGGCTGTTGATCTTGGCCGGCGTCTACAGGTGAAATAGTCTCTGTTATGTTTGTATATTGGTGTGTGATTTCAATCTGCACATTACTGTGAAGCACTGATAAGTTCTACTGTTCCTACAGGTCTAGAAATGAGTCGACAGTCAACCTCTGGAGGGACGGCACCGGGCGGCCCATCTTTACCGCGACCATGGCGCGCAAGAGATTTTCACAGCTCTCCACCGTCATCCGTTTTGATGACAAGCAAACCCGGCAGGCACGTTTAGTCCGCCAGCCGGACAAGCTGGTGGCGATTCGGGTGATTTGGGATAAATGGCTGCGTCAACTTGAGAGTGTTTTCATCCCAGACCGGGAAATTACCATAGATGAAAAGGTGATCCTATTCAGAGGCCGGTGTCCTTTCCAGCAGGCCATGCTCAAAAAGCCATTCAGATCCGGCCTAAAGATTTGGGTACTGTGTGATGCCCAGACCTCATTTGCATGCCGTATGCAAATACATACAGGGAAGACACCAGATGGTGCTCCTAAAACCAGCCAGGGCAAACGGGTCGTCCTGGAACTCACTGAGGGGATGAAAGGAAATACGGTGACTTGCAACAGCTTTTATACATCGTACAGCCTGGCAGAGGACCTCCTGCGGAGGAAGATCACGCTTGTTGGTCACATCCACAATAGCAAGCCTGAGCTTCCCCCAGCTCTGCTGCAGATGAGGAGAAGGGTTATAAACTCCGCCGTCTTTGCTTTCCGCAAGAAAGCAACCTTGGTGTCGTACATCGGGATGCCTAGGAAAAATATCATCCTACTCAGCACCAAGCATCGGAAGCCTGAAGTGACCAGCGGGAAGAGTCGCAAGCCCCAGATGGTGCTGGATTACAACCGCTGGAAGAAAGGCGTGGACGTCCTGAATCAGGTATTTATGTTTATATTCAGTAGCCTCATTCTTGCATTTATATAAATATATATATATATAAATATATATTTGTGTACGATGAGGAAGAATACTTATTCAATTTTTCTTTGGTCTTTTTTTTTATTATTATTATTATTATTATTATTATCTTGCAGCTGGTGGCCACCTACTCGTGTAGGCAAAGGACATGCCGTTGGCCGATGGCCCTTTTCCACCACGTCATTGACGTGTCTGCCGTCAATGCATCAATCCTGTGGACAGCGGCGCAGCCCAACTGGAAGCAGGGCAACCCGACCCGTCGGCGGCTCTTCTTGGAGGAGCTGGGGAGGGCACTGACCTTTCCACTGATGGCCACAAGGCAGCGCCTTCCCCACCAGCCAGGTGCTGCTGCCATGGTGACACAAGCCCAGGACCTTGCCCCTGTCACTCCCTTGTGCAAATCACTCAAGGACCCAAGGAGGCAGTGCAAATACTGCCCAGTCAAAAAAAGGAGGATGGTCACAACCATCTGCCAAAAGTGTGATAATTACACTTGCAAAGAACACACCACAGTCATTTGTAACACGTGTGCCCCTTCTGTCTGGTCTAGACTCTCTCACACACACACACACACTGCCTCTGTTCCTGTCTGTTCTAAATGAATGTTGTTGAATAAATATTGGTTTTCTTGTCCAAAGTAAACAGATTTTTTTTTTCTTTTTTTTTCTTTCTTTCTAGAGAATCCTGAATATGATAATGGAAATATTTTTTATGCTCAAGTCTGAAGTTGGAGCAGTACAGTCATTTAGTATTCATATTCATGTAAAATACACAACAATGGTTATGAGGGTATTAAATGGATTACTTTAATAATCTGACAGTGCATTCAAAAACAGAAATGTATCTAGATCAAAGTTGTTGTTGACCATATACCAGACATAAACGGGTCATAAAGGGTCATAAACCCTCTCAAAAACATCCACCTGGCATTTAGTATGTTATTTCTTATTCTTTTAATGGTGGGCATTTATAAAATAACATTTATTGTGCATAACGGGGCTGAACTGGATTATTGTGGAATATGCAAGAGGTGTTGAGATGTGCCTTGCCACGGCAAGCTGTGCCGGAGATGGACCTTCTCAGGAGTAGGTCCAATAGCCGGGCCCTCGAGCAGGTAGGGTGAGGTCTCGTCGACTGCGGCCAGTTCACTATCAGCTGTATTAGAAGTTGCTGCTCGAAAAACTCAACATTTCTTTATGTTGCTGCTTCACTATAAAAATTTTACATAACGAAATAACAGGAGACTTTTATTGTGAAGAATCTATAGGCCATAAAATGTGTGATTACTGATTTGGCAAAACTTTGTGAGCAGCCTCTCTTCAATAAAGGTGAGGCTAATGATACTGCAGGGAGGAAAGTGAAAGCAGTAACAGCCACAGTGAGATGTTGATGAAGAGCTGCAGACAACAGGCTCTTACTGCACCTCTGCAAGCAGCTCACCTCCAACAGGTAAACTTCTTTTACCCGCCCTGCTGTGGAAAAACACATGCAGCAAAAATAACAGGGGACTTAGACATCATCACTCAAGACCAGCCATCGCCAGTTTAAGACACACCTTCAAGAAGGTAGCCTTGTTGTAATGGAAATACAAATCCCTGCTGTGCTGGGCTGACAGCCCAAACCAAGCAAAACCAGGCCAAGCCAAACCAGCCCATGACTGTGGAAAAGGGGTAAAAGTCTGTTCCTTCTCCTTATCTTTCTTATCTTGGAGAATTGATCCCACAATAGCCAGTAGTGACATACTTTAATATTTAGAACTATTTGATCCTTTTCTACGGCTCTCATGACAAGTTGTGGTGAAGTCACAGCTGAATCCAAATGTCCTCCCTCTGGACTGAGCCCTCGCTCACTTCAGTTGTACATAGTGTGACATATTTACTGTCATCACGTAAAGTCTGCGAGGGCAGAGACTGCGAATGGCTGATAGACAACCCTCGAGACTGTTTTTCTTATTGCCGTGGAAACACGTAACTATGGCTGCTGTCATATTCATATATATGTCATATAAGGTGATGAACAGTGCCCACTCATCTGTTCCCGCAGATAACAAGATATAAATCCCATGATTAGCCTTTTTGTGACTGAACAAAAAATGTATTAATACATCTCTATATAACAGGCTACACGTTCAAAAACAGAAATGTAAAAAGGGCAGGAAATAACTCAATATTCAGCAAACTGAGGCTAAATAAACTGTGTCTGACTATTAGGTTAATGTTTTCAGAGGGAAAAAAAATACAAGACAACAGTTTTTTTTAAAGATCAATCAGATACAGTCAGGGCTTCACATCTGTACAGATGTTATTTTAGGAATCCTCACATCCCACTGACCACCAGTCTCTGTGATGTTTAATACTTCAATAATTAAACAGTCCAGTGTTAATACACAGTAGACTACATATAGTTCATGATACAGTTAAAATGGCCAAAAATGTGAATAACTGAGTTGCAGGATGTGCCCCTAAATCTTCTGCTTGTGCTCCTAAATTTTTCAGTGAGGAGCTACAGTGCTCCCACTAAAAAACGTTAGTCTGGAGCCCTGATCCCATTTAATACAAAAGCTACATGTTAGTCAGTGTTAGTGGGTTTTTTCTGCAGTGGTTTAGAGGCGTAAGGGAACTGAGATGCACCCTGTTCAACCACAGCCTACACATTTCAGTGTCATTACAGGGGTCAGGTGATATCAGTCTATCTCAGCCATCTCATCCTGTGTGAGAGGTGAAACAAAAAAACAAGTTCTTGTCTGACATATATATGACTGGATACTTCAAACCTTTTAATTTGTTTTACAGTGATGACGAGGAACTGGATGATTCGGACTCTTTGTTTTGGTGACAGTAGCAATGGCTACACCTCAAACTTTGCTGTGTTCTCTGGAAAGCCACAGTTGGCATCAGACTTTGGAACTGGATATGACTCGGTTATGTCCCTGATGAATACAGTATAGTTGGGCAGTGGCTTTCATCTACATGTGAAAACTTCTACACCAGTTCACAGCTCCTCCAGGATCTATTTAGCGTGAGTATCAGAGCATGAGGCACATACAGAGACAACAGAAGAGATTGCAAACACACAGGCTCAGTTATTCCTAGAGGCTCCTTCAGATGGATCCGTGATGACCCACTGGTTTTTGTGAAGAAGGTGGACTCACGAGAGGTCTGTGTCTGCTCTACAATCCACACGGCATTCTCTGGAAGCACTGTGGCAATCGCTTCTCAAGCTGATGTGAGCTAGAAGACCTCCCATGGACACAGAGCCTGTATACACTGCCGGCCGACCAAGCAGGTGAAGCATAACACCTCCTGAGAGTGTAAAGAGTGTGATGTGGCCCTCTGTGTCATTGCAGACAGGAACTGCTTTCAGGAATGGCACAACTAACTTTTTGGAGCGTGATCAAACAGGGCCTTATCTGAAAGAACTGAAATACTTTTTTGAAAGAATAGTTTTTGGTGTTTTGCCCTTATTAGACAGGACAGCTTCAGTGTGAAGCTGTGTGACTGTGATTTGCTCCACCTATTGGTGATGCTCACCTAGTCATCATCAGGTGTGTAACAAAGGTGTGACCTATATAACAGAGCAGTGTACCTGTGTCTTAGTATGCTTGTTGATACTGAAGAAGGCCCAAAGGTCATCAAATAAAAGAAATGCATATGGAGCCAGAGTGCAAGACACTTGTTTTCTACAATCAAGTGAAAAGCTGATCCCCCATCACACATGGTAAACCTACACTGGTGACTTCAGTTTTTCAGGGTCTCATCGGTTATATATAGGTTCCCTTCTCACTTACCTTTGTACCCTTTAAAGCAGTGTTTATTTTTTGTGCCCAAGGTACACCAAAGGGCAAGCAACAATCTCAAGGCACACCTGTATTTATATCTGTGCACAATAACTTCCATAATGTGTTAGGTCATCCTTGCTGGTGCTTTGTTGTAATTTGCTCCATACAATAAAGCGATCTATTGTCCCACTCGCGACTTTCTCCTTTTAAATGTTATCATCCCTCATACTGGCTGCCAATCAGGGCTTTTGATGTGTCACACTCTTATAATTCCCACATGCAGACAGTGATAAATAGGCTCTCTGTGAGCGTTTTTAAATTAAATTAAATTACATTGTTTAGCTAGAGCTTACCTCTTTATCATCATCATGGTACTCATTCACGGAATAGGTTGTTGCGTCACACTCCCTTATACATGGAATGATCTACAAAAGACCTTAAACTTGGACACTCTGCCGCCCTTATGGCAGTTTAAGTGCCTTATTTCTGATGTTTTAATTGAATGTAAATGTTTTGAACTATACATCTACACCTTAGCATGTTTATCACCCTGTATTTCTACTTTTAGCAATCATTTATTGCTGTTGTTTTTTATGATTTCATTTTTGTTTTAATTGATATGCATAATTGTTCTTTGTTTGCTTATTGTTTTAATGTCTTTGCTCATGCTCAGCATCATTGAAAATGAGGGTCTCCCTCAGTTGATTTCCCGAGTCTTAAATAAAGGTTTGAATGAATGAATTATTGCTTGTTTTGTTTATTTTTATTAGTACTTTTTTCTTTTCTTTCCTCTTCTTCCCTCACCCTTTCACCTGTCAACCTGTATAGATGTACAGACACACACGACAGCCAACATAACCTCGTCCTCTTATCCCCTGACGACACTTAACTGTGTTCACTTTTGTATTCACTGTCTTAGTGTTTTGTATTGTCTTGCAACAAATAATTCTAATAAAAAAGAACATTTACCCATCTACTAGAGAAGCAGTGACATGTAGGAACCACAACAGGCTGAGTGCTGCACCTTTTCAACACTGTTCTGTATTACAAACATGAACACCATTTCACATAACGTATAAATCACACCAGTCAGACACCCTCTAAAATGAAACCGTCTTTATTAAGTAACTTTAATATCAGAAAAATAAAACTCTTAAATTCTCTTTACAGCAAATATATAATATCAGTGCTTTGGCCGCAATAACTTAAAAGGCCGTTATAAAATATAGTCTGCTTTTAAACTCCTGACTCAATTTGAAGAATTTATATGCCATAAGACTCCCCCTACATATACATAACAAAAGTGTAGTAAAATTAGCAAATACTTTGAACTGTTGGTACATCTTAACAATATATGTATTATTTATATATAGATAATCTAAGATACATTGTACAGTATACCGTTCTTAATTTGGTGGCGTACAGACATGACAGGCAGCTTGAATCCTTGGCCTCTGTACAGTTGCAGTGTGACGTTTTACATTGGCGGTACATTATGAAGACATGCTCGTGATGCACATTCCATTTTCCACTAGGTTAAAACGGCAGCTATCAATACTATTATCATCAATACTGTAAACTAATAACTAGACTACAAGCAGATAGCATTGACACCCTCTTCCTCCTGCATCATCTCTGGGTTTCCAACTCTTCATTCACTTGATCACTCAGAAAAAAAAAGTTAAAAAAAAAAAAATTAAAAATCTTACTGTAAACATTTTAATATAGATATATTTATGTATATATATGAAATGTAACAAAATAAAAATAAGTTCTGTATATTTATCAGTCATTAACAGTAATATCGTATAATACATACACAAAAATGTCAATAGATTCATGTCAATAAACCGAGGGCCGACAGTGTATTGCATTCCCTCAGAGAGAGTAAGAGAGCAAAGAGAGATCAACTCCTCGTAGAGCTGAGAGAAGTCAAATAAAAAGGACGGAGAGAAGACCCGAGGGGACAAAAGCAGATGGGGTTTTTTTTTGCACTTTTGGGACTCATTCTGTTCAATTTCCTCGAGGAAACTCAAATCATCCCCGACGGATGATATTTAAAAAAACAGAGCCAAGCAATAGAATAACTCCCAAATACTATTAACAGCTGGAATGCTAGACGGACTGTGGTCCAATGTCCACAAAGTAAAGCAACAGCATTGACCTTATGTAGCGTCAGCACGGTTTATGGTGAAATCATTCCAGCTGCTTCCCCTTCGCAGTGTCCGTCAACTCATTCAATCCTGTCAAAGTCTAGAGACACAGGTGTTTAAAGCTAAGATCTGAGATGAATCTGTACCTTTTCTTTACTGGTCGGACGAAGGAAGGTGGGGGTCAGCCTGTGTTCTGGATCCAAACTTGTCAATAAAGTGATAAGATATGGGGAAGGACAGTAAACAAATGAGCTGATGAGACATGACAAGCAAAGCGTGTGCCTTCGAAACATCTCATCAGTGCATTGGAGCAGCTAATGAACCCCGACTCAAACACAGTAGGAAAAACAGAGGGAAGATGTCCGTCTACAACTTTACCCCCAAGATGTCTGGAGCTCTGTGATTAAAACCAAAGTAGTTTTATTGATCTAGTGCTTCCTCGAGTTAAGATACTGAGATGATTGTTGCATAGGCCTGGTAGACACGGTCTCAATTTTGCATCCCAATAGAATTATGCTCACCAATGAGGACACAAAATGGCTGTGAGGAGCGGCCACTGGGTGGAGCAGTTCCAATGAAAGGAAATGGTAATATTGAGATGGCTGAGGATTTTTTTTTCCAGATTACAGCTCTCTTCGTAGCAGAGTTTCAAAGAATATCAGCTTTTTTGGCTCCCAGGTGAGGTTCCACTAACCTAGCCATACTCCTACCATCTTCATAAGTGACAGCAATAGGGGGGGTGGAGGAATGTTTCCATAGGGACAAGCTGTGCACATCTTTCTGGCTGAAAATCAGCACACGGTTTCCCCATACTAGGATGTTCTCGAGAAATAAACCAAAAGGCAAAAAACAATGAGAAGGAAAATAAAGATGGAAACAGAAATAAACTAAATGGGAGTGTCTGGTGCAAAAAAGATAAAAGCAATAGGTGGGAAATACTTGAAAAAAGGCTCAACAGAAATAGGAAGCAAAAGAAAGCACCCCTGTGATATAATACCTTTGTTCCACCGAGATGCCTTTAAGAGATTGAACTTTAACGAATACATTAAGACCTCGGTCTGTCAGCTTGTGATCTATCGAGCCAAAATCTGGATTTGTAGATAGTGTTGTCAGTTAATTACAGGCTTTCCAAAAAAAGGCCACGTTTGTTTTAAGACAGAGCAACACTGTACGTCCACTGAACCAGTTGTTTCTCTTTGTTTACAGAACGGAATCAGGCACGAGTTTACCGTAAACAGTTTCTTTAAAAGTAGAAATGGGAAGCAACGTGGCAATACAGAATGCCTGTAACGTCCTGGTACTCTAGAAAAAAAGGATTTATCCGCAGACTCTGGTCTGGGAAAGAGAAACCTGAGGCAACAAGAGGTTGCCATAGGCCTTTTCCAAAGATGGCATTTTGACACATCACAGTAGGAACAACATGGGTGTAAAAAAAATACAATAAATGATGGCTGAATTCCATTTAGCTGCTCTGAATGCTTGCTCACTGTCACTCTCACTGCAGCCCTTGGATTTAACAGTGCCATCGCTCATGTTATTAGTTCCGCCTGTGCTTTTCCTACTATGAAAAGTCAAAATGTCTGCTATGAGAAAGGCTCACTGGAGTGTGACATTTTTTGTAGTTGCAGGTCTGACCCACTTGGTTTAAAAACTCTCCGTGGGTGGGTTTGCATGTGTATCAATATGCTCTTAAAAATTCAGAAATTCTGATTTATGATCTGGAGCGTGTAAACATCATATCCTGCTTAAAGGTGCACTTCCCTAGCCTGATAATATTTACGCAAATTATCTGGGATAGAGTGGCTCTTGCCAGGATAATGCAGCATGTGTACGTTGTTTCCAGTTCACCGCGGTAGGCATTTAAAATCTGTGGTAACCAGGAAAATACTATTAGTTTATACATATTCATATGTGGGACTCACTATATGTAAACATGCTCACTTCTTTTCTTTCCTTAAAGTTTGCCGTGAGCACAACAAATGAGGCAATGGGGCCATATTTCAGCACATAAAAACAACTGTAGCAGCAAAATAAAATTTAAAAAAATGGACAAAAATTTTGAGATGTAGACAAAAAAATATCTTTGACCCGAAAGCCAACATTATGTATCTAATATAATTCAAAGTACATATAAACAATTTGATAAAATACAGGTAGGCAGAAACTGATAACCAGATGCTTCAGGGAGAAGAAAATGTAAATCAAAAATCACAATGAGCAAAAAATATATATATCCCGCCCCACCCAATGCTACACAGAGGGTTTCCAACCCTCCCATTGATCAAATCAATCAATCATGGAAGAAGACTTCACAATATCAGGCACATGAACGGGCCGAACACCCTAACCCATGCCCTAAATACAGATCATTCTTAAGTCACCTATTCTTTCTCACCTTTGTCAACCAAACACCAGCTTGGACAAAACAGGGGTGAGGACACACCTAGACACTGATTTGGGGCCAGTTTTGTAATTTCCCCACACATTATGAATTTGAAGTGTTGGGGAGGCTGATCCCTCATCAGGAAATGGATCGAAATCACATGTTACGGAGCTGAATGGCCTGTGTGACTGGGGACAGGCACACAGGGCAAACAGCGTCTGGACCCTGGCATATGTGTGTGGCACAATCTAGACAGAAGAGGTTATGGCCACAGGGAACCAAGGCAGCGATCACCTGGTTATCCATACAGTGGATGCATATCTCCTGCCCTCTCCCTGCTGATCCGAGCCCCGGCCGATAGGAGAGGGAGGATTCAGGGGGGGAGGAAGAGGAGGCGGTGCTTTCACTGGAAGAGGAGAAGGCGGAGCTGTAAGAGGGGAACCTGTGGGCGTCGAGGGTCCCAGCCGAGCCGAAAGGCCCTCGATGAACTCGCTGGGCCTGAGGGTGCTCCAAGGCGTCTGTCCCCGAGAAGGTTGGAGAGAGCCGAGGCGTCCCAGGCTGACTGGTCTGGAGAAATCAATATCAACAGTTACTAGATGACATGAACATAAAGCATGCTTCTTAAATTTCTTTATCAACATAATGGATCATTGATGCATTTTCTGGGCTGTCAGAGTCACTGCACTGCACAGACTTTGTCCTTTTTCTTTCCAAACTAAAACTTCCAGGGCTGAAAAATGTGTTTTGACATCAATCAGCCTACGCCGTAGCGTGCGATTCAGTAGGCGTTGTCATCGTACAGTCTGCATACATCAAACCAGATGCCCGTGTTAAAATGGCCAACTTTACAGCAGAAGTAAACATGTTTACAACCCACTACAAAAGCAGTTTTGGTCACTATAACGAATTTCACTCTTCATGACAACTGTACCAAGGGGTGAATTTTTATATAACTCACCCTTTTAAATGGTATTAAGGCTTTAAGATATGAATAATGAAGGGTGTGGCCACTTTGAGCGACAGGTGGGTGGCACGAGACAAGCAATTGGTATATCCATAAGTGCAGTAGTAATCACAGTTTTGACAGTATCATAACACAAACACCCCATATTGTCTACAATGAAATATATACAAGGCAAACTGTGGCACTTTATTTATTGTCTCCACAGCAGGTCATAAACTGTGTGCTCCTGTTGAATTTCAGATACCTGAGACTGACGTGCATCGAAGGCCTGGGGGGGTTGGTGGTCCACAAAGGGGCTCCAGATTTGTGGCTGCGCAGCAGGGTGCGAGGCTTGGGCAGTTGAGATGGTTAATGGGTCAAACCCCGAGGAGGATGACGATCCGCCTCCCAGGCTGACCAGCTCGTCGGACCCCATAGGAAGAAGGCTCTCACCAAACCAGAAACTTGTATTGCCGCCATTACTGTTGTTGTTGTTGTTAGCGTTGGCATTAAACTGACAGGTTGGGCTGAAATCCGCCATCCGGTTACCATTACTGCTGCTGTACATAGAATCAGCTGAACTGGAGCCGCTGCCCAGAGAGCTGGAGCTGTCGTTGCGGTAGGTGGAAGACATCCTGACACCACTGTTAATATTGCTATTGATTCGCTGAGTACCATTGATGCTCACTGGCAGCAAGCCACCACCACCACCACCACTTGGTGATGATGCACCAGCATGAAGCCACCCAGCCTCCCCCAACCCAACTGGTGGTGCAGAATGCTCAAAGCTGACGTCTGTCCCGTTGAATTGAAAGTCATTGTTGTCTACACCAGGGGCCTCAATGCCTCCACAGGTTCCTGTGCGGAGGGCGATGTGCGCCTCTATCTCATCCCTTGCCCGGTCCACGTTCTCCGGCATCCCGGTGACCTCAAACACCGGCTCTTTGTCACGGCTCGGCGTCACAATGTAGGTGTGGGTTTGTTGCTGAATACGTTTGATGGTTGCCCCTGAAAGACATGACCAGACCAAGACCCTTGTACTTCAACAGTTGCACACTGAGTTTCAATAACTGCTCTGGTCACATGGCTACATGCCTGTCAAGCGTGAACCATTAAATTTAATTTGACACGTGATATGTGTGACCATTCCTAAGAAATATACATCTGAGCATAAACGAATGGCACATTGAAGAAGAAAAAAATAATCAAGTGTGTGATTGTATTAATAGTGCTAAATACATCAGCTGGAGAACAGATGTGTGTATTTCATTGTTGTTTCATAACTACAGCATGACTCGAGTGTCAAGTTGGCAAACTAGTCCAAGCAGTAAGATTAAAAGACTGTCACAGTAACAGCATTAAATAGTTTCAGTCAATACACTTGTTTTTTTCCCCTAACAACAACATCTGACACTAAAATTAGAAGAAACACAGCTGTCCAATAATAACAGGGCACAACTGCAGGCTGTTCTGGTGACTCAGCTAACAGGGGTGCATACCAACTAACCACAACACTGTGAGTTTCAGTCTTGTGTAGCAGCTTCTCAAACACCAACCATATATATCTGGATAAGACTAAATAAGCAGAGAGTACATGAACAAACTTAATCGCCGCAATGAATTGGCAAGTAACACACACTTTTTATCTCAGTGCTTGTACACACCAATTGTTAAATATCAAAATTCCTCACTGCCTCTCCTCACCATTTCCAAATCTGTTGTCATTCTGACTGGTGACCTCGCCCTCTCCAGCCTAATGGCACATGGTTGAGAACTGCCGCACTTCAATTTACAAATCAACCCCAGGACTTTCTGACACCGAAGTGCTAATGTCAACAGGGCAAGGGGTTAAAGACTCAGTGAGAGCAAAATGTAACCTTCTGGAGTAAAGCTTAGCATATTAGAACTCTTCCAGAAACTGCAAGCAACTTATAACACACTATTAGATAATGTATAATTTCCTGTAAATGCTTGGAAAAAATGTTGTGTACAGTATTATCTATTACAACAATGTGGTTCATTTATTAGTCAAGAACCAAGTAGATAATTACTTTCATTTAGACAAAGTCACCTTCTGGGAGTATAATTTTCATATTCCCAAAACCTAAGTTTCATAATGTGAAAATAATGAACTAAAAATGTATTGCCTTACTGTAAATACTCATGCTGTTCCTTCCACTGTGTAAAACAAATTTAAAAACATCCAAAATTCTGCACACTTGTTTTTACCTGTTTGCTAGTGTTGTACAAGATTGTTGTTTTTCTATTCACACTAAAAAGTAACTATCGAAACAAAACTCTTTTTACAACAGTCCTGCAACTGGAGCAAAAACTACTCGATGAATAACAAGACTCACCTTTGGGACCCACGACCAGCCCAACAACACGATATGGTACCCGCACCTGAAGGGTTGAAATGACACAGGGTAAGTATACACACTTTAAATGGCCGACACAGCCAAAAACACTGAAAGCCTCTTATATATAAACAACAGTGCATGGTGACATACACAACGCTGTATTATAATGACTTCACATAATGTGATTCACTGCATAGGAATGTCTGTTTTCGTAACACTGACCGACCCTATGACTCATAACCCTATTTGCTGACCTGAATGGTCGTCTGTCCAGGTAGAGAGGGGGTCCCTGGACCGGTTACAGCAGTCAGAGGGCCCGTCTTGTTCCGTGAGGCTCTGATGAGGGAGAAGTGCTCGGCTGCAGACAAGATCTCCCTCTTAGCCATGGCCACATCTTCTTTGCGCCCCGTCACAACAAAGACAGGCTGCTCTCCCCTCACCGGTGTCTTAATGTAGGTGTTGGTCTTGGCTCGCAGCGCTTTAATCTTACAGCCTGTCAGAGGCAAGTTAAAGAGAGGCAAAGAGAGGCAGAGGAATGTTGGATCACTTCACTTTTAAAATGTACCACACTGCATTACATACACATCACATTAAACTTTAATGATGGACATATAAAAGATTATGGCATCGCAATTTCAGTTTCCAGTCATTAATGCCATTTAAGAGTAGCATGTCTTATAAATTAAATATTCCTTTCAGCTGTGGTTGAGAGTCCAGCATCATTACCAGAGCCATTTCCTGTTGTTGTCAACACTGCAGTCTGTGTGCACCCTCCCCCAACTGGTCTCAAAGACGACATAATAACATTCTCCCAACCCTGCCATTGAGCTGTGTAAAGTTTATGTAAAAGACCAGATAAAGGCGTTGGATATGTAAGAAAAGCCGGTCGTGTTTAGCTGAACCCAGAAGTCTTGGTTATGTCACGGAGCTAACTATAACCTACAGCTGATGTGGCAGAGCAATGGTGACCAGCAGCCAGCACACTGCTTTTCATGTTTTCCTCCGAGACAAAGCCAAGCCCGGTTTAGCACGACGAGGCACGGCTGAGGACAGACTGTCTGTCCGCAAAGCACAGACAAAACATCCATAACCCAGACGTGCTGACAAAGCAAGAAAACACAGGGGGGTCTGTTGGTTCATATAACTTGTGATGCAAAGTTTTGTTGAGGGTGTTGGGCGAGTGGCGGTGTTGACCCAGTTAGGATTGCTAAGCTAGCTGGTTTCATGCTAACTGTTGTTGCTTATGAAGCTGAACGGCAGTTATGTTTAATTGTTGGTCATTTATTTAATATCTAAACTATAAAACACGAGTGAGGTGTCCCATATAAAAAATGTAGCTTCTAAAAATATTAGTTTATTATGTAAAATGGCGCGTAACCGTTAATGTTGGTGCTGCTGACAACAATAAGTTACTAGCTAACGTTAGCTTGTTGACTAACGGCAGTTCCCACTTGCGACAAATAATCTATAATTTAGCTTAACGTTTAATCATAATTCTGCGTTGTATTTATATTTTAATATTTTGCTGTTATCGTGCATTATATTCACTGTCCTTTTAAGATGTGTGTAATATTATTTTGCCTACTTAACTGTTTTTATGAACTGTCTTCCCACCAAGTTTCGTCCCAACTCCCATTAGCAGCTAAACATTAGCTAATGGATCCAAGAAAAAAAAAATCCCGAAAGACAACACCGACTCACCCTGTCTGCCCACGATCTCCGCGACGTGCTCGGAGCTCGGCACCGCCACACACTCGGTTGTGTTGACGCTCTTTCGCCGAGCCAACAGCGCCGACTCGGCCTCGTAGCCCGACTCCCCGTACACGCCGGGCGGCAGCATCGCCATGCTGCCAGCCGGTGGTAGGGCGCTGCCGCCGACTCCAGTATCGTCCCGGTCGTCTCCATTGTACAGCAATACCGTCTCGACGTGCGGCGGCTCCATCCCGGACGGCATCACGGAGCCACCCGGCCCCGGTGGGAGGTGTTGGTGGCGGTGGGCCTGCACTAACAGCGAGGAGTCGGCTACAACTTCTGGCTCCTCGTCCTCGGGCGCAGCCGTTTTGTTCACCTCATCTCCCGAGGGCGGCCGATGCAGAGGCAGCGGCTTCAAGTCTAAGACCGTACCGAGGAGGCTGAAATGGGACACCGGGGGGAGCTGGTGGTGGCGGTGAAAGGAGATGCTCTCGTCTATTTGTTCGGGGGTCTGGCTCTGGGTGCCGTGGTGCTCCTCAAGGCCCATACCGGCGAAAGCGTGCACTAGCGGCGGTGGGACCTCGGACTCTCCCTCGTCGGCCTCCAGCAAAGACGTGCTGCTCGGCATGATGCAAAACTTTTCTAAAATTGACGTTAAACGGAAATCGATACGAATAGTGAATCGATTTTGTTTGGGCTTAAAAATAAAAATAAAAAGCGACCAGCGCCTGTTGGTTGAAATGTGTGGCTTTTGTTTTGTCTTTCCAGTTTTCCATGCAGCCCTCCCTCCCTACACTGTAATCCCGCACTGCTGGTTATCGCGAGACTTCATTTATGGGTCAGACGTGTATTCACAACTGTCAGGAGGACGCACTGGGCGCGCATCTTGCAGGGGTGTTATATGTGTGGTGTTGTCATGAGAATAATTCATGGTAATTTATGTATATACAGTACAGGCCAAAAGTTTGGACACACCTTCTCATTCAATGCGTTTTCTTTATTTTCATGACTATTTACATTGTAGATTCTCACTGAAGGCATCAAAACTATGAATGAACACATGTGGAGTTATGTACTTAACAAAAAAAGGTGAAATAACTGAAAACATGTTTTATATTCTAGTTTCTTCAAAATAGCCACCCTTTGCTCTGATTACTGCTTTGCACACTCTTGGCATTCTCTCGATGAGCTTCAAGAGTTAGTCACCTGAAATGGTTTTCCAACAGTCTTGAAGGAGTTCCCAGAGGTGTTTAGCACTTGTTGGCCCCTTTGCCTTCACTCTGCGGTCCAGCTCACCCCAAACCATCTGGATTGGGTTCAGGTCCGGTGACTGTGGAGGCCAGGTCATCTGCCGCAGCACTCCATCACTCTCCTTCTTGGTCAAATAGCCCTTACACAGCCTGGAGGTGTGTTTGGGGTCATTGTCCTGTTGAAAAATAAATGATCGTCCAACTAAACGCAAACCGGATGGGATGGCATGTCGCTGCAGGATGCTGTGGTAGCCATGCTGGTTCAGTGTGCCTTCAATTTTGAATAAATCCCCAACAGTGCCACCAGCAAAACACCCCCACACCATCACACCTCCTCCTCCATGCTTCACAGTGGGAACCAGGCACGTGGAATCCATCCGTTCACCTTTTCTGCGTCTCACAAAGACACGGCGGTTGGAACCAAAGATCTCAAATTTGGACTCATCAGACCAAAGCACAGATTTCCACTGGTCTAATGTCCATTCCTTGTGTTTCTTGGCCCAAACAAATCTCTTCTGCTTGTTGCCTCTCCTTAGCAGTGGCTTCCTAGCAGCTATTTGACCATGAAGGCCTGATTGGCGCAGTCTCCTCTTAACAGTTGTTCTAGAGATGGGTCTGCTGCTAGAACTCTGTGTGGCATTCATCTGGTCTCTGATCTGAGCTGCTGTTAACTTGCGATTTCTGAGGCTGGTGACTCGGATGAACTTATCCTCAGAAGCAGAGGTGACTCTTGGTCTTCCTTTCCTGGGTCGGTCCTCATGTGTGCCAGTTTGGTTGTAGCGCTTGATGGTTTTTGCGACTCCACTTGGGGACACATTTAAAGTTTTTGCAATTTTCCGGACTGACTGACCTTCATTTCTTAAAGTAATGATGGCCACTCGTTTTTCTTTAGTTAGCTGATTGGTTCTTGCCATAATATGAATTTTAACAGTTGTCCAATAGGGCTGTCGGCTGTGTATTAACCTGACTTCTGCACAACACAACTGATGGTCCCAACCCCATTGATAAAGCAAGAAATTCCACTAATTAACCCTGATAAGGCACACCTGTGAAGTGGAAACCATTTCAGGTGACTACCTCTTGAAGCTCATCGAGAGAATGCCAAGAATGTGCAAAGCAGTAATCAGAGCAAAGGGTGGCTATTTTGAAGAAACTAGAATATAAAACATGTTTTCAGTTATTTCACCTTTTTTTGTTAAGTACATAACTCCACATGTGTTCATTCATAGTTTTGATGCCTTCAGTGAGAATCTACAATGTAAATAGTCATGAAAATAAAGAAAACGCATTGAATGAGAAGGTGTGTCCAAACTTTTGGCCTGTACTGTACCTATGGGTCCCCTGCTGCTATGATGGGCTACAAGCCCAGACACATTTGGAAAATTATTCTGTAAGGTCTCAGAGACAGACATTGTGGCATTTAGGCCTATTCTGCACAAACAGCCTAGAGAAAAAAGTAGAAAGAACTGAAGTTTTATTATAAGATAAAGCTCTGATTGAGGACAAGGAATATATATATATATAGGACCATGTCTTTACAGGGCAACCTTGCATACAACAGTGAGCTTCCAGCAAGAGGTGGTCTGCTTGGCCGAACAGATAGAGGCTGGAATATGCAAGATTGTCTGCTAGACTCCATAGAGGAGATGAGAGAAAAAAATACTACTGTCTTGGACAACACATCCCAACCCAGAGACATCCACCACACACTGCAGGTCATTATCTCTGCTTCTGTGAGGCACTGTTGGCCACAATAACCCCAGACTGTACTGTGCCTTTAAGTCAGTTTCATCAAAATAGTTTATGAAAGGTATGTTGCTGTACGACGTTTTCTGTGGCAATTATCATCAGTATCTTGCACATACTGTAGATTTCATGAGAATATAAAGCACATACATACACTATCAGTTCATAGGAGCACATTTCTTTAGATGTCATGTTTTCTATTTTAAAAAGAAAACCTTACATAAGCTTGGGCAATGCAAAAAAAACAACAACATGCAGTTGTGTGTAATAATGAGAATCAAGTAATCCTGCCTGTCTATTTATTGGGTATATCTTGCTTTTATTTCTACTGTTTACAATCATCACTCAAGCTAAACTAAACTAAAAACTTCTAAACTTCCGACGTTCATCAGCCTGTCAGTTTATTATATTTAGCTTTTTTTTTTTTTTACTGTTTAATTATTACATTGCCTTGTGTTTTGTTTTACTGTTTACTTATTATATTGCTCTGTGATTTTTACCGGTGTTGGCCTAATTATAATATTTGTTCTACATTTCAAAATATCAGCATTTTAAGTAAAGCTGTGGTATCTTGTAAACTGCTCAACACAACATATTTTTCAAATGCAGTATTATATCTAACTACAGTCTTCTAATCGCAGCCACGTTGGAGTAAAATGAAAAAGAGGAAGATGCTTCCCAATTATGTGGACGTGGCCCACGTGATTTCACAAGCACCCTTCTTAATTGACCAATGAGAGAGCTCGGGGGGCGGGCTCTTACAATGACAGCCAATGCCGTGTTACGTTTGTAATACGTTACTTAGCATTAGTCGCATCCGGGTGAGCACTTTAAGGTGAGTAGCTAATGCTGACTGGGTCAAAATAATGAATTAAGAAACGTTAATTGTTATATTTACTTGAACTTCAATGACCGCGAATGCGCCCTTAATACACAAATACACTAGCCACAAGAAAATGTTACAAATCCCCAGTGGCTTTCCGTCTCTAATATATAAAGGCCAGGCAGCTAGCTAGTTAGCATTAGCTTTAAGCTAACAAGTTGTCGATGATATCAATGTCCGGGTTTGCTTTGTCACCATTTTTGTCTTTTCGCCTTCCTATGTGTCGATTGTAGATTGATTTCTGATTATGTTTCTTTCGACAGGTCCGCTCAGGAGTTCATTTGAAGCTTGGATCTCGGTCTTCAGGATGTACGGATCCTTTCGGTTACTGTTGCAGGTGCTGTCGGCCCAGCTGCTCTGTGTGTGGGTGCTGGGCTCCGAGCTAACTTTTGAGCTGCCAGACAACGCCAAGCAGTGTTTCTACGAGGACATCATCATTGGCACCAAATGTACACTGGAGTTTCAGGTGCGTGTGTCTTCTTTCTGCCCAAAGCTCGGCTTGTTTTATTAATGGCCCCAATGGGAAGCTGTCATTCTCAAAGTGTTGAAGAACAGAGTCCAACCTGCTCTCTTACAGGCATCATCAGGCTTTAGTGATTAACAACCCAGGGCTAGGAACAGGTTAAATCATCAGTTACATGACTGATTAATACATGACCAACTTTCCAATATAAAAGCAACACTTTTTAAAAAGTATTTTACAAACAGAGGAGTTTTTGTCTGTTTTCCCCATTGTATTCACGTGTATGGATGCTCAATGCATGAAGTGTTGTTTACTCAAAAAGGTCGTTTTTTTCCCTGCATAGGCAAAATATCTATTCATATTATGAAGCATAATCTAAGTCAACATTTCTTTCACTTTTTAGTATGTTTTTACATATTTTGGTACAATATAAATCCTAGGATTTATATATTATTTATTATATATTTATACAAGTTTAAGTTTTTATTTATTTCTTGAACTGTTCAAGATAACCTGCAGTATTTATACAAGTGTTTTTACAGCACAGTTGTACAGTTTCCTCGGATATTTTGTTTGCTGTAACAAGCTGAAGTTTGCAAACAATAATTTCAAGGCAAATATTAAAACCAACTCAGTAACACAGATCAATGTACAATCTACGTTAGCCTTAGGGAGAGCAGTATTTGCCCTTAAGCTTTCATTAGATTCCTCTTTTTTGAATATATATGGTTGCCTCTTCCCTCAGGATGAACAGTTTCATTATTTCATTAACAAATTCATTATTAATTTTATTGTTTGTAGTTGTTTCATAAATTGTATTCTGTCTTTATGCCAGTCTTTCATGTCTAAGTATGACTTAAATCTCTCACAACTTGAGATAATATATAATAGTGCACATTTATTTTTAATCATAGTATTGTTGCGATCTAGTGAAATACCTCATTTGACTGATGTGACAATCAGAAAATGATTTTTGTCCATGTTGGCCGCTTCTCTTCGTTGTCTCTGTATAATCTGAGACAAATTGAATGTTGTCAAATGTTGTTCATTTAATGGTCATCCTGTCATGATGTTTTCCCAGGTGGTGACCGGTGGTCATTATGATGTGGACTGTCGTTTGGAGGACCCAGAAGGCACGACACTCTACAAGGAGATGAAGAAGCAATATGACAGCTTTACCTTCACAGCAGCCAAGAATGGCACCTACAAGTTCTGCTTCAGTAACGAGTTCTCCACCTTCACACACAAGACAGTGTACTTTGACTTCCAGGTCGGCGATGACCCTCCACTCTTCCCTAATGAGAACAGAGTCACTGCTCTCACTCAGGTAAGCTGTGTGTGTGAGGATGCACAGACTTAATCATACATGCTCAATGCTTTGTCTGACTCTGACGTAAGCTCAAACGTGTTTTATTTTATCTGTCTAAGAAACTACAGGCTCATTTCCGAGACAGTATGTGGTGCAACATGAGATGATACACTTTCCTCTCTCACTCTGCTGTGGGGTTAATTGCATCTGTTAGGGTGCTACAGCTAACACCTTTGTGGCTACTATAAGTACATGTTGCTGTGTGAATTCTGCAAATTCCCGGACAAGCTCCACCCAGTTATACCCTAAAAGAGGTTAAACCTGCTACAATGACTCGAACACCTGTCTGGGTGTGCTTGGCACTAGTTAGTGATCTTCTGTCATTCACAGTTATGTGGAGTCCATGTCTGCAAACAGTTTATTACATGGGTCCTCAACAGAAGAAACTGGCAGCTGCCAAATTAGTGTTTGATTTTTTTATTTTTTTTTCCCCAAAAAATTAAAATATGTGAAATAATGACAAGATTTAAAATATGACAACGTGCATCAACATAAGTCCAAAATATCATCAACAAAGCTAAATTGGCCTATTCATTAAAACACCCATTTACAGATTTACAGAACACAACACTGATGATAGGCTAACTGTTACCCCCCGGTAATCCTGTGAGCTAGCTAACCTATGTTAAATAAATTTGCCTTCCAAATGTATACTTAACATTAAAACATGATGTATTAATATATGAATCTGTTGATAATTGTTATTTGAACATCTTATCTTAGTATTATAGGCACCATAAAAAGGCATCTTTGTACATGGCACTTTATAACGTATGCCCAGTGTAATCTGCAACTCAGTATTATACAGTACATGTAGTAGGGGTCCCTGGTCCATCGCTCTGTGAGCTAAGGGGTCCTTGGCCAGAAAAACATGAATGACCCCTTATTGTTTATGTTACCTGAAGTTTTTGCATATTTAACCACCATTAACACAATCTGTAATGTTTTATTTTGCCCACACCCAACTGAACCATTGATGATATTTTTACAGGCTTTTGCAGTCACACCCAGTCGAGGTTTGATATTTTTTTCTGACAACAGGTGACACATTTCCGGGAAATAGGAGGGACAAGGAACTACAGTGCCCTCCAAAAGTATTGGAACAGTGAGGCCAATTCCTTTATTTTTGTTGTAGACTGAAAATATTTGGGTTTGACATCAAAAGATGAATATGTGACAAGAGATCAACATTTCAGCTTTTATTTCCAGGTATTTACATCTGGATCTGATACACAACTTAGAAGATAGCACCTTTTGTTTGAACCCACCCATTTTTCATGAGAGCAAAAGTATTGGAACGTGTGACTGACAGGTGTGTTTTGTTGCCCAGGTGTCTCCCAATTACATTGATTATTCAAACAATAAATAACACTGAATATCTGAGCTCAGTTTCAGATTGGGTACGATAGGTTTTGCCTGTGCAGACTGCATTTAGAGGTGGAACCAACATGAAAACCAGAGAGCTGTCCATGGGTGAAAAAGAAGCAATTGTGAATCTGAGAGAAGATGGACAATCAATCAGAGCCATTGCACAAACATTGGCCATAGCCAGTATAACCATTTGGAATGTCCTGAAGAAGAAAGAAACCACTGGTGTACTAAGCAACAGACGTTGAACAGGTAGACCAAGGAAAACATCAGCAGATGATGACAGAAACATTGTGAGAGCTGTAAAGAAAGACCCTAAAACAACTGTTAGTGACATCAGCAACAACCTCCAGAGGGCAGGAGTGAAGGTATCACAATCTACTGTTGGCAGAAGACTTCATGAACAAAAGTACAGAGGCTACACCAGAAGATAAGATGCAAACCACTCATTAGCAAGAAGAATAGGAAGGCCAGGCTGGAATTTGCCAAAAGGTACAGAGATGAGCCTCAGAAATTCTGGGAAAAAGTTTTATGGACTGATGAGACAAAGATTAACTTTTTCCAAAGTGATGGAAAGGCGAAAGTTTGGAGAAAGAAAGGATCTGCTCATGATCCCAAACATACAAGCTCATCTGTGAAACACGGTGGAGGTAATGTCATGGCTTGGGCTTGCATGGCTTCTTCTGGGACGGGCTCTTTCATCTTCATTGATGATGTAACACATGATGGCAGCAGCAAAATAAACTCAGAAGTCTACAGAAACATTTTGTCTGCTAATTTAAAGAAAGATGCAACCAAACTGATTGGGAGATCCTTCATCATGCAGCAAGATAACGACCCAAAACACACTGCCAAAACAACAAAGGAGTTCATCAGGGGCAAGTAGTGGAAGGTTTTAGACTGGCCAAGTCAGTCTCCAGACTTAAACCCAATAGAGCATGCATTTTACCTGCTGAAGAGGAGACTGAAGGGAGTAACCCCCCAAAACAAACAACAACTGAAAGAGGCTGCGGTGAAAGCCTGGAAAAGCATCACAGAAGAAGAATGCAAAAGTTTGGTGATGTCAATGGGTCACAGGCTTGATGCAGTTATTGAAAGCAAAGGATTTGCAACTAAATATTAAGTCTCATTCACTTTAATCTATTTTAAGTTTATATGTTCCAAAACTTTTGCTCACCTAAAAATTTTGTGTTCCATTACAAATAATGCTATCTTCTAAGTTGTGTATCAGATCCAGATGTAAATACCTGGAAATAAAAGCTGAAATGTTGATCTCTTGTCTCATATTCATCTTTTGATGTCAAACCCAAATGTTTTCAGTCGACAACAAAAGTAAACTAATTGGACTCACTGTTCCAATACTTTCGGAGGGCACTGTATATTTTCCAGTAAACTTAATATTTCCTCAAGTTTTTCCTCTAGTTTGTGAATCAAAGGTAAAATGGTGCTCTTGTTGGTCAATTATTAATGTCCAGCCACAGTCTAAATATCTTATGTTGGTTTTGGCTTTCATGTTTTCAACCAATCTTCAGATGGAATCAGCCTGCGTTTCCATCCACGAAGCCCTGAAATCGGTCATCGACTACCAGACTCACTTCCGCCTCCGTGAGGCCCAGGGTCGCAGTCGGGCAGAGGACCTCAACACCCGTGTTGCGTTCTGGTCCATCGGAGAGGCCATTATCCTTCTGGTGGTCAGCATCAGTCAGGTGGTCCTGCTGAGGAGTTTCTTCTCTGACAAGAAGACCACTACAACACGCGTCGGATCATAACAGTCTCTGAGGCCCAGGATCTGATTCGTCACTTTCTTTAGCCGTACCTGGGCTCGTGTGCATAGAGTAGGTTGGAATATCAGTGCTGAGCTGACATTGGATCATATCAAACTGCCAGGTCAAACAATCTGACACGTCATCTTTATTCAGCATTGGTATTCATACAAACTTCATGCAAATGAGTCTTGAGCGAAAAGGTTGTATGTGTTCAAAATGTTTTAGAGGGGTAAAAGAGAAAACCTGTAAAAAGGCTTTCTTGTGTTGCTTGTAACTATCTGTACTGGAGGCAGTGTAAGCAGCTGATCATGTAGTTACAGCAAACCTTAAATACTTAAAAAATTTGAAATTATTTCTAAATGTATTCTTATTTTATTTGTGTCCTTTTCTACCCCGTCATCTTCTACCCTGATCTCTTCCATTTTTTCAGCCCAAACTGTGCACTGAAATAACAAAGAGTGGTTGCAGTGCATTGAGTCTCTAAAACCACGCCGACAATGCAAAGAACGTTTCCCCCCCGAAGGTTGTATTTGGTTTTGAAAAATCTGTTTTTTTTTTCTTTGCTATTAAACCTCACTGTGTTAGTGAGAAAGAGTATATATTGTGTTGTGCTTTTATCAGCTTTGTCATTTTAGATGAGTTATAAGAAGAGAGTGTGCTGTACAGAGAGAACGCCATCATTTAATCTAATATTAGCTAAAACAGTTCAGATTTGGGTTGAAGGATTGAATTTAGAGATGCAAGTGGTCTCCGTTGAGTGACTGCAGACTCAATTCCTTTGAAAAGTTTAAGTCAGTTTCTGCATTTTGGGTTCCATTTGCTCGATTAAACACCGAGGTAAAGTTGGTCTTCAGGTTGACCACACTTCAGTGAATTGCCTCCTAAAAATGTCAAAATAATCTGTGTGACTCAGTGTGGGAGGCAAAAAAAGAAATGACTGATATCATCCTTGTGTTTGAAAATGACACATTGTATGTGTTAGAGGAGCACTTCACCCACAAAATGACCATTTGTAAATCTATTCGTCATGCTGTGTCACCTTGAATTCATGAAGAAACTTTATTTTTCTGGCATGCCTCCATGGAAAGTGGTGAACGTATTGATTTATTGATTGATCAGGGGCCACGTTTAGCAACAAAACCATATCAGAACATCAGTGTACAAACTCTCACACAACTCATGCAGTATAATTCAAGTCTCATTTATCCAGTCGTATGCTCAGTGCTTCCCACAGACATGCATTTTCACTAAAAAACCTTAGTCCTGGAGGCTAGATGGAAGAGAACATAGATAAGTTTCCCTTTCAGTTCAGTCTTTATAGTAAGGTTTTAGCAAAAACACATGAGTTAGGCAAGTACTGTGCATATGACTGGATAAATGAGACTTGGATTACACTGTGCAAGTTGTGGAAGAGTTTGTAAACTGATGTTTTCATATAGTTTTGTTGTTACACATGGTCCCCACTCAATCAATAAGTCAAAATGTTTGCTGCTTTTGGTGGAGCCAAGTGAGAAGGTAACACGGCATGACTACTAGATTGTGAAAAGGTCATTTTATAGTTGAAGCATTCCTTTAAGTGGCCATGCCAGATTTTTTAAATTCAAAAACTTTGTCTTTCACTGGTTCCCTTGCAATGTTTTGTCTAGTACTGCCTTTACTGTTAAAAATGTAACATGTTATTTTTTGTGGGCTGCTATGATCCTCTTGGTTTTATGCAGCACTGTTGTAAAATTTATGTTGTTTTGCAAAATATTGCTTGAATATAAGATTGAGTTGTGGTTGTAATTTGAAATTTTATTCCCTTGCAGACTATTCAGTTAATTTTCTAAATTAAGAGGAAGGAGGATTTGGACATCTTAAATCTGTTAATATGACTGGTTCTGAATATTCTTGCCTGTAAGAAGCACTACATGCTGGCTTAGTTCAGTCTGGCAGAGTCGCTAAAATATTTTTTTATTTTATTCAGTTATTAGTTCTGGTCTGGCTTTGCTTCCTTTGTGATGCTTTCCCCCTTTCATCATGTTTTCATTGTCAGTTTTGGTGAGTGGTGCAGTGTTGGCATTTCACTTTTGGGTTTGTGCACTTACAGGTCATTTTTGGACACACATTTAGCTCTCAAGCATTCTGGGAACTTTTTAAGTTATTGGGATGGCTGAATAAACTTTCTGTTAAAATGTCGGGGTGTGCTTTTATTTAATCAGCATTATTAAACACTTTTTTCAGTTTTCAGTGATAGATTTGCGGACACACTGTGGCCATGCTTCTTTTATCCTGTAGGGAGTGATATAACCAAGGCCATCAAGGTCAGCTTTCACAGTTATAATATTTAAAGATATTTTATAATCTGCAAGATATAAAGGAAGTATTTTTAGATTCGTTTTGACGTTGGTTTCCCTTTCCATAGTAATTACTTCTTTATAAAGTCTCAGGTATTAAAATAGCAGCGATTCCCTTTTGTTGTTCTTGATTGACTACGTCACCGCTTTCCAGCTCTGTGATTGGCTGTTCACACGTCAATCACCTGCGCTGGTGAAGAAAAAAGACTGCGTTGGGTTTGCGATTTGACAGAAACTGAGTCGTGATCATCCGGTGGAGCCGTGGGTGGATAGCCTTCCCTATTTACCTTCCCCGTCGCCGAGATTACTGTCGTTGCAGTTTGCTGGGTGGCTTAATGGACGACTTTTATTCGCCGTTTTGGGGGTAACATTTCTGGCTTGTATCTCGACGTGTGTGTGTGGGAGTGTGTGTGAGAGGAAATCGGCTCGGACGTTGGGGATATCCCCTGATTGTTTAGCCGAGCGAGAGACCGAGCGTCGTTTTCCACAGGCTAAGCTAACAGCAGCGCGGCGTAACGGGTGGGGGTGGATTTCTACATCTCGGCCCTCGGGAAGCTGAATATAAATAACGTCTCAGGAGTATGTTGTGGGACAATGACAAGCGCAAGAGGCAGAACTAATGGAGACGAGCTTGTCGGAGAGGAGGAACGTCAGTGGATGAGTGTCGGTTGAACGGTCGATAAAGAGGGGTAAAGTAGTTGAGCTAGGCGAAGCTAGTCGGTCGGCTACATTGATCGAGGAAGTTGACTAGCCACCTTGCTAACTCGGCGACAAATGTATTACTGGACCAAGGGTCGTCTCAAGTGTTATTCATCGATTTAAAGATTCACACAAGAGGCCAGTGATGCTAGTTTTTAAAGCTAAAGTTTAGAAAACACACATTCTTATTGGCTTTTTAACCAAACACGCTAGCTAACGTCAGTTGGTTACTGTTAGCCAGTTAGTCGGAGGTTGTTGTAAACAAAGGGTCCCGAGCTCCACCTGTCCACAGCAACATTACACCTCGGGTTGACGTTGGCTGGTTGTCTCACGGACATCGTTGCCTTTTTATTTAGCAGTGACACCCACTCTCAGAAATGGATTTAAAGACAGCAGTGTTTAACGCAGCACGGGACGGTAAGCTCCGGCTGCTTCAGAAACTGTTGGAGAACAAAGATGGACACGAGGTGACCAAGCTGATGGGTGAGAAGACAAACGGGGCCACCCCGCTGTTGATGGCCTCCAGGTACGGCCACCTGGATCTGGTGGAGTACCTGCTGGAGTGCTGCAGCGCTCCCGTGGAGGTCGGTGGGTCGGTGAATTTTGACGGGGAGACCATCGAGGGAGCGCCCCCCCTGTGGGCAGCCTCTGCGGCGGGTCACCTGAAGGTGGTCCAGTCCCTGCTGGGCCACGGAGCGTCTGTGAACAGCACCACCCTGACCAACTCGACACCGCTGAGGGCAGCCTGCTTTGACGGCCACCTGGACATTGTGAAATACCTGGTGGAGCACAAAGCTGACCTGGAGGTGGCCAACAGACACGGTCACACGTGTCTCATGATTTCCTGCTACAAAGGACACAAGGAGATAGCACAGTACCTGCTGGAGAGAGGCGCAGACGTCAACAGAAAAAGTGTGAAAGGTGAGTGGGTAGCACACTCACAGCTATCAGCAGTAAGTGACACACTTTATTGACATGGTCTCTGACCCTGAGAAACCTGATTGATTCAACACTGTGTATTTTAGAGCTCAATATGGTTTGAATGTCCTATTCTGCAGTAGTGTTGCCAGACAAATGACAGATCAGTAGATAATAAAGGTATGTCAGAAATGCCCACAGGTAAAATACCCTCCCAACATCACAGGTGACTACACACACTGAGCTAAAGACTTTACCGTAACCTGCAGGAGTAGTAATATTGGATAATACCAGAAGCATTTGCATGTCTCCTTGTGAAATGACTCAACACAATAACATGAACTTCTGGTTTCACAATGGAAAGTTGTGGTGATGTCAGCGTCACTTTGGACCGATCCTGTGGGTGTGTCATGAGCTCTCCTTTTATCATATTTCATGAATACATAAAAAACATTGTCCATTCATATTTTAGGGTATTGTTTTATGGGAGATTGCAGACCAAAGGGTTGCTTGAAGAGAAAATCATGAAAGTGATATCCTGCTTTAAATAATTTTGTGGATCATCAAACACCACTGTAGACGTGTAAGAGGCCTGGCAAATGTTCAATGTATTGCTCCTTCCTTCTGGAGCACAGCTGCGGTGGTTAGTCTGAATTCAGGTTTGTATCAGTGGATTTAAAAAATGACCAGTTTTCATGATTGCAAAAAAATATCAGTCAGTCCTTAGAAATATCTCAAACTACAGACGACTTCACCTCTGTATGGTGTTTGTGTTAATCCTTACGCAGGACTCTGTCAAACCTGCACTAGTATTGGTTTGCACACACCTATGCTTCATAGGTCAGAACCGTGCAGTTATAGCTTGTCCTCGGCTTGCTCAATGAACCCCCCTTTAGCTCATTCATGGTTGACTCTAAATTAATCAACTCTAGCCAAAACACCCATGTCAAGACACTTCGTTCTCCTGACCAGTAGAATAGCAAAACGCAGGTGCTTTATTGTGCACAAACCAGTGCTTGTGTTTGCAAGTGAGCTTGCCACTATATCATGTGTGGTGATTGACATGGAAAATAGTTCCTAGCCCAGACTATTGCCTTTCCCACAACAGCTGAACCAACAGGAAGCAGTATATGTGTAATATTAGATATGAAGTGGCAAATTTCCAAAAACAATGGACCTTGTGTTGATGGAGGAAGGCAAGCAAGCGAGTTAGAAAAAAATGGTCAGGACACTACAATCACAGCTGATTTGAGCTGCTGAAAAAGCTGCGATCAGCTTGCTTCCTCCTCAGACAAACCAACACTTAGCCTAGTTTATTAAACTCCCTCAGTACAACACCTGTTATTGAGGTGCCCTCCTGTCTTCGGCTTACGGTAGTCTAAATTCAGTCTGGAAGCGCATGAGTATTCAGACTAATACTTAAGGCTAGGCACAAAGGCTTTGGAGAGGATTTCCTAAGTTTCTGGATTAACTTGTTTTGGTAGTGGAAGTGAATTTATCATCCAGACAAGCATAGCTCAACATATTTCATTCACCAGGTAAAACTGTTATCATATTCCCCCACAAAAGGAGTCAACTTCGGTGGCAGTAGGTTTTAAAGAAGGTCCAAAAGAGGCACTGTGACAATTTTATGTCAACATGATGATTAAGTTGTATAATATTCCTTTGTAGCAAACGTTATTTGATATCCCAAAAAATATTAAAACAAAATCACTTCTCTGTTTTGAAAGCATTCAGCCATCCAAAACCATAACAGCAGTGTTAAACAATTTGCTGCAGTATTAACCCAGATTGCCTTATTCATTTCTAACTGGCTGCGCTGCTGTGCCCAAGTTTTCTTTGTCATGGCGAGGGTAAGAGTAAAAAAAAAAGAATTGGATCAGTGTAGTTTTGGCACAAACTGCGGAGTATAAATAATGGTTAATCCCTGGCTAACCCTGTTTGGTCTGGTCTGCTTGAATATGGATTAGCCGTAGTGTACTGAGAGCGATGAGGCTAGATGCAAGTGAAAGCACAACAACATTACACAGAAGTGTTGAAATGATAGTCTGGTGAGGATAGACATGAAGTGTCCTGAGGTGTGTTGGACTCATTTACCTAAACATTTACTTATATGTTTTGTTGTTCTTTGTCATTCAGTGTTAACCAGGACACTGAGTACTCAAGGCTAACTGTAGGAACAGCCATCTTAGGAAACCGTATTTGTTTACATTGTTTTTGTGTGATGATTGACCCTGATTTCCAGGGCTGCGTTACCTATTTCAAAGAAAAGTTTGCAGGACAAGGACAGGCAAGACATGTCAAGGCTTAGTAGTGTTCTACCTCCAGATTTGCATCCATATAACAGCTACTTGTCATCAAACCATATACTTAGGTGTCACTCAAGGATTTGTCTAGATGCATAAGGTCTTTCTGCTGTCTGAAATGATGCCGGTCAGCAACACATGTACACTGTCGCTGTATTTAAAATTACCCAGTTTCAGTTTTAATGGGATACCTGGCCAATTTTCAACCAGCTTTATATCAAAATAATGTGGGTAGCATGTGCAAATGAACTGTGGTAAACCCCCCTCCATCTTAGCAGCGCCTAGATCTCCCTGTTCATCTCCCAGCTCAAATTTAGCATCATCTGGTGGATTTTCAGCGGCTCTAGGGCTGTTGCTCAAACTACAGCTTGTACTTAGGCATTTTTGTATGCCCACCACCACAGACACAAAGAGCATAGAAGCTGAGCGAGACAGAGAGCCCCCTGTCTGTCTCTATCAAACTCAAACCAAACTCAGATTAAATGGTAAAACTAGGCAGTGCTGATCAAATATAAACATGTATATATTAGATTCTGTTACTCTTTCGTCTATTTTTTGTTAAAAATGCCTTCAGAAACATATTGTAGTGCACTGTTTGGCTGTAATGTGACAATGTGTAAACAAGAAGCGAGGCTATACTGTTTCCTATATTGTAAAAGCCAAGGCTGACAAACAGGTCAATGGTGAAACTAGGCAGTGCTGATCAAACATGAACTAGGTTTACATTTCTATGTTGCCTATTCCTCATATAAAATGTTTTTTCAGAGACATTTTACCTTACTATCGAACTGTAATTTGAGATTGTTTGTCACCAGCCAGTCACCATATTGTTTCTGTGTCAGAACTGACAAGCTCACGTTATGTCACCCACCAGCTGGAGCGTTTATTGTTTCCTCAGACTTTCCACTCGGCTCGTATGCTGCATCAGCACTGATTGCAAGTACAGAAGCTGACATTGTCATTTTGCACATTCTCATTCAGGAAGTATCAAAACATTAATACATGTGTTGTGGTTAAAATGTGCTCCATTATGTGTTGTTGGCTGTTAAGAACATCACAGTGTCTTAAATCTCACCAGGTTTTGCTTATGATTTTAGACACCCACCATGTGAAGGCAAACAAACAACTTAAGACCATTTAAAAATGTTGCACAGTGCCAGGACTGGGCATATTATTTAACCGAGCATTTTCACACTACACCTGCACAGGTTTGCAGCAGCTGAGCTGACATCCCACTGGGAAGCTTTTATTTAACACTATACTAAAACTAGAGGCAGCACGGCCTGCTTTTTTCTGTCTGAATGAGTGATGCTGAGAATCATATGTACACACTGCAAGCATGGCAGGTTTCACATAAATGGGTAAACCATGTGTGGAAGTGAGCATGTCACAAGCATGACTCGATGGCAGCCTCCACATTAATCCTGATATCAACTGATCTGTGGCCATTTTGAATATATTCTAAGAGAAAGGACAGCGTGCAGGATAAACAGCTGTACTTCTGGCTTTGCTGTAACTCTCTAGGTCTCTGTGTAGAAACAGTAAGACTTGGTACATGTATTTTTGTTTGCAGTTTGCAAACCAACCAGTTTCCCTAAAAACCATTTCTGCTTTATCCACAATGCAGCGGCTCAGCTGGGGGTTCCCACTGGTTGTATAGCGTCAGTATAGGCCACAATTACCTCTTTCTCTTGAAGCATGAATATATGTTCTTCAATTCAATTTCTGTGAAGACCATCCAGCATTACGTGTTTATGCTGGCTACTTCTGTGACAGAAAAGTCACCATAAATGTTTAATTGTTCACAGGCAACACAGCACTTCATGACTGTGCAGAGTCGGGCAGCCTGGAGATCATGCGGATGTTGCTGCAGTTCGGAGCATCCATGGAGCAGGACGGCTACGGCATGACGCCCCTGCTCTCCGCCAGTGTCACAGGCCACACTAACATTGTAGACGACCTGACGACGCACCCACAGGTCAGGGTTTCTGTCAGTTAAAATAGAGAGTTTGTCTGCATATATGTATGTAAGGCTCTAGCATTGATATTTTGAATATAGTCGTCTTGGAGAAATTTTTAAAAAATATAATGGGAAAAATATCTTCCTTCTTCTGCAGACAAGTCACAAAGAGCGCATTGATGCCCTGGAGCTCTTGGGAGCCACGTTTGTTGACAAGAAGAGAGATCTGCTCGGAGCTTTAAAATACTGGAAGAGAGCCATGGACCTCAGGTACATGGACAGTAACAACATTGTCCATAAACCAGAACCCAAGCAGCTGATCATGGCATACGACTACGCCAGGGAGGTGAGTGTCAGTTGGAGTCTGTCTTTCCACTCAGCACCATCCCACAGTGATCCTGCATTGTATTTAATGCTCTTGAAATATGTTTTATTATTGCTGATGTGGTCATAAGTTGGTAAAGGCACGCAGAGTTTAGCAGGGTGACTGCTTATAAATTCCAAAACCTAGAAAGTCACACTCTAGTCTTTTTGTATGAGAAACAAAGGCTGCAAATTTTGGCATTTACTATAAAGAAATGGAACAAAGAACCAGATATTTAAGACCATGCACAAAGGAAACAGAAAACAGATAAATATATATATATATACAGTATAATACACTGTGAACCTGCTGCAGTAGTCCACTGTCAGGTCTAAGTTAATTTTGCTTCTGAAAACCATGATTTCATCATCACAGGGAAACCATAAACTGCCTCTTGTCTTGACCTTGTAATCCTCCTCCTAGGTAACAAACGGAGAAGAGCTGGACGGGCTGATATCTGACCCGGATGAGATGCGCATGCAGGCACTGCTCATCCGTGAAAGAATCCTCGGCCCACAACATCCAGACACTTCTTACTACATCCGTTACCGTGGTGCCGTCTATGCTGACTCTGGGAACTTTGAGCGCTGCATCAACCTGTGGAAGTATGCGTTGGACATGCAACAGACCAACCTGGACCCCCTCAGCCCCATGACGGCCTCCAGCCTGCTGTCGTTCGCCGAGCTCTTCTCCTTCATGCTGCAGGACAGAGCCAAAGGGCTCCTGGGGACATCGGTGTCATTTGAGGACTTGATGGGGATCCTTTCCAAGAGCGTGTTGGAGATTGAGCGGGCGGTTAAACAAAATGGACCGATGCCTCCTGACCCTGCCCAGCTCAGCAAGGCCCTGTCAATCATCCTGCATCTCATTTGTCTTTTAGAGAAGGTGCCCTGTACTGCAGAACAGGACCACTTCAAGAAGGAAACCATCTACAAGTGAGTTCATGTGTAAATTACTTATGTTGCCAACAATTTGTCTTCAGTGTGGAAACTTGTCTCAGTAATTTTGCAGACAGGGGTCATTATGTGTGTCTGCAATGCAAAATAGGGCAGTTTTGAGTGTAATGCATATTTTTGTGGCACTGATTTTCTTTAACCTCATTTCTAAAAATGTCTTTTTCATGCCCTGCCTTGTATTTGCTTTGGTAGTGTGAACTTGCACCAGTCAGAGCAGCTTTCATATTCTCCTTTTTCAGCAAATAAGAGTGTCAGTTGAAGTAGAGGTGGGCGATGTATCTTTTATAATCTATGTATCACAGCTTGTTCCAAGTGGGATGTATAAAATGACTATATCGCAAATATTGAGTGCACATTGTCACATCAGTTTTTTAGCCACCGGCTTAGGCGTTTTGCTCTTTTCTTTGGTTCTCTCCCTCTCAGACACAATAATGGGAAAAAAAGAGCTGCAAGTGTGTGTTTTTATATCTGCAGGGTGCCACACAGCAACCATTTAGTCGCATTTTGCAATCATGGAGCACCAGTGCGACTTGCAAATATTAATATAAGCTAATTGTGAGCTAACTTACATCTAACTGTAGCTGAGGAAGGGAAGCTTCAAGTTCACAGCAAAAACATCAACACTTCCTGCCTGAGACGAGCTGGGTGCTACAGAATAAAAGCACCAGCGGTTTTGCTCAGATTGATTTGATGATAACAAATCTTTTATTCTAACGGTGCTTCATTTACCTTTTATTATAACAGTACTTTATTTAACGTTATTTTGACTGTAGTTTATTCAGTAGATTTGTATTTTAGTAGTCTACAATAGGAGGAGATTACAAAATATTGAAATAGATATAGTTTATCACGATATTATTCATAGGCCACATCGCCAGACCTTTTGTAAATTTGTGTCAATAGTTCAATCAAACCTGAAGTCCTCATTGTCAGGTGGGATGTATTCCAGTCCTTCCTCAGTGCTGTCACCATGACAATTGTAGTTGATTGTCGCCTTGTTGCTCTTCTTTGACTGAAAACTTGACATCTTTCCTCATCTCTCCAGGTTCCTGAAGCTCCAGCCGTGTGGTAAGAACGGCTACAGTCCACTACACCTGGCAGTCGACCGAAACACCACCTGTGTGGGTCGGTATCCCGTCTGCAAGTTCCCCTCCCTCACAGTCGCCTCTATCCTTCTTGAGTGTGGGGCAGATGTGAACAGTCGCGATGAAGATGACAACAGGTCTGTTTTTGTTTTTATTTATTTGTTTAAGCTCTCATAATTGTTCTTTCTAGGGATGTCAACAGTTAACGGATAATTGGTTTACCACTGAGAATATTTTTGATTGGTTACACATGTCAGCCTCTAGCTTGATCTTGCTACTCTTTAGTTTACTGCACTGCACACAACCCTGGTCTGGTGGGAGCTAGCTGTGCTTCTTATTCAGCGATTACTGCTACTATTAGCATCCGGACCCAACAGTGTTGCTGGGGAAACATTGTGCCCACCCTCCACTCTCCCCCTAGATTGCCCCAGTAAGTAAGCAGCTCAATTTTGAGCCACAAACCACTTTTAACATTGTGAACTAGATCTAAATTATCATTGTTGGCTCTGTTAGCACTGTAGTGGTGTTATCATGGCTAGTGGTGCTAATTCGGGGAGTAACAGTACACAAAAATCTCGGTTCGCTACGTACCTCGGTACACAAGTCATGGTTCGTTTTTTGTTTTTTTTTTTCGGTACAGTAATGAAAAAAATAGACAACTATTAAATATCTTTTACTTATTGGTAACCTTATTAAAACATACCACCACAGCAGTTAACTCTTTTTACACAATTTTTGAATGAAACAAATATATATATAATCCTGCTTTTTCACGTTGTTTGAATGAAAATAGAAATATAAAAGTGAAAAATAAAATCCTGCTGTTTTTTTAACACACTGTTTGAATGAAAAATATAAATATACATTTCTGCTTTAACAGTTTTACTCAATTAAAATAAAAAGTATAGTGCAGCTGGTCAGCTTTAAAGCCTGCTCAGATTCAGTTTTACTAGGAACTTACTTAGCTTTCCCACTTTGTTAAAGTGCAGTAAACAAAACATGCTTATATCTAAAGTGCAGCTTAAACAATTTTACTCAACTCCAATGGCGTTGGTTATTTCTTTAGCGCGATGGTCAGGGAAACGCTCTTTCTTTTTAAATGACGACGATATCGTAGTCTGCACCAGATTGCTTTTTCTAGGCGTGCCGGTTAACGTTCAAACTCGGGTGGTGTCGTTTTAGATGCGTTAGCATGTTAGACGTGTTTCCAAGTACATACCCGACCGTTGTTCTGCAGTGTCGGCACACTGCTTTTGTCTTGTCAACTTGTTTATTTCCATCTTCGTATTTTACCCTGAAACCAAAGTGTTCCCGAATGGAGGACTTAAGGTTTGCGGGTGGGTCTTCAGGTTCGTCAGGCTCACTTGCCATGGGGTCCATGTCATTGGTTCGACATCCCATTAGTCTGACTGTCCGCGGTGCTGAACGGCTCGCGGCGGGCGTATGGTGCGCCGCGACCGGCTTGAGGCGGAGCAGGCTCACGGCTTATGTGTTTGTCACTTTCTTTTTCATTTTAACCCACACCATGCACAAAGTGAAAGCGGAGATTTACGGGACTTGGTGCGTCACTCAATTATGTCCGTCGGGGAACTAGATATTTTAGATGGTTCGGCTCGCAAAAACGGAATTAAAATAAAATAATATCCTGCGCCCAATAATTCGGTACAGGGTCGTGCCGAACTGAAAGTCGCGTACCGAACGGTTCGACACAAATACATGTACCATTACAGCCCTAGTGCTAATGCATGTCAGTTAACAATGCTAAAGGGGTTTTGCGGCTCAGAATGAAGCCTCTTACTTACAGGAGCTAGCTGGGGGCAGCCCACAAGGTGGCCACCATGTTTTTGCAGCAGTGTTGCTAGCTAGCTCTCACCTGACATTGGATGAGTTTGTATTTCCTTGGATGGATAAGGAATGACCCACCCTAATTTCTGCAAGTTAACACAGTCAGCTGGCTTTCTGACAGCAGAGCAAACAGAAAATAAAGTAAATGTCAAGACTTTTGCATCACAAAATATTTAAATTTCACCACCTATAAATGTATAGAGCTTTGAAATACAGTGCTAAAGCTCACTGAGGTAATGGAGTGCCAGACTACAAGGAAACGCCTCTATTTCACACCATTTTGTGATGTTTTGTTGAAAAATTACCTGTTAAGGGGTGTCTGGCTATCAATGTCAAATTTACTGAAACTGACATTCCTAGCTCTGTCACTGTCATCAGGGGTTTTAATTTTTTACCAATATTTCTGTCAATAAAAAAACAACATTGACAGAAATATTGTAGATATTGTAGATAGGGTTAGAAAGAACATTGTATTTCTTTTGTTTGTAAAGAGAATAGTAGATAAAATTCCTAAAAAGCTCCTAAATTGCATCATTATGACAGCCACCAGTTAAACAAATAGCATGAACATGTCCAATGATAACAACATGTTTTGTAGTATAATCAAATTGAGGATCTATTATCTTTTCCAACCCACCAGCCCCCTCCACATAGCCGCATCCAATGGCCACCCTGACATCATGAACCTACTGATATCATGCGGAACTCACTTTGACAGCACCAACGCCTTCCAACAAACGGCCTGTGACCTCCTGGACGAGAAGGAGCTGTCCAGGAATGTAATCCAGCCCATTAACCACACCACGCTGCAGTGCCTGGCCGCCAGGGCCATCGTCAAGCACAGCCTCGATTACCGGGGAAACATCCCTGAGAAACTAGAGGCCTTTGTGTTGCTCCACAGATAATGATCGTGGAGGAGGGGAATGGATGGACGAAAAGGGGAGTAGGTGTGATCACATCGAGTGGAGTGGACAGACTGAGGAGCGTCATAGTTCAAGGCCTGACCTACGAGGTGTTTGAGGAGTGGAAGGACACAGTGTTGTGGGTTAGGTTTGCAAATTCAAACTAGAATATCAGAGGAGAATATGAACTTGAAGATTAGTGTGATCAAAAATGTCTTCATTCAACCAGGATAAACTGAAAAATGATCTGAGGTGAATGGAGGAGGGAGTTTTCTTCCTCTGTTTGCTCTTTGATGGAGCCACAGCTCTGTGGTTCCATCTGTGGGGATGTATTACGAGTGGATTGCAACATGGACAAACACAGTTGTATCTCTGGATGAACTGAGCACGGGGTTTACATATTTTTTGCTTTAGAAAAATTTGATTTTTTTTTTTTTTTTTTGCATATTCCACTATGCTATTTATTGAATGAAACTTGAGAGATTTTTCTCCATGCTGGCTCCAACCCAGCCTCAACTTTGCCTGCGTCTCTCTTCTAAAAATAAGGATTGAGGCATTTCTACATATGCTGGGACTTCAGGTTATTTTATTTTTTTGTTTGTCCCATCACTGTTGCCAACAGTCATGGACCCTTCCTCAGTTATTATTAGGTTCCTCTTTTTTTGTACTTTTACAAAACATTTAGTTATTGTCATGCAACTCTGGATATCTGCCAAGTAGTGTGGATTCTAGACTCATTTGTTGTTCCCTCTTTAGTGTATAACAAAGCTTTACGAGAAGGGTTTAATGTCTGCGAACACCATAAGTGCTTTATTCTTCCTATGCACAGGCTAGGCTGTTGGAAAGAGAGACTGTTGTATTCTGTGCCGGCACTTGTCTGTGCAATATCTCATGAGTTTTTGTGTTTACCTCATTGCTGCCGTTTCCTTCAGCGTCTCCTTCCTTCACTCAGAGAAGGGAGGGGATGCAAAACCATTGTACTGATTGTTGTAAGAAGTGTGAATGAATTTGAGTGACTGTGTATGTTTGTCTGTGTGTGAGTACCACACAGTGTGTTTCATGTATGCAGAGTGTTTTTTTTTGTTTTTGTTTTTTTGAGCTTACACAAATTATTGAGGACAAGAGTTTGAAGTGGCGCTCATCGAGATTCCATAATGCACATGACTGCCACTAAAACCCACAGCGGCCAAACTCAGTGTCTACAACCGCTGGAGTGTGCAGGCTTGTACACAGAAGTGACCTCTTAACGTTTGTACATGGCCGACCTTTAAAATGCCATCGTTCTTTAAATAATCATGATCAAAAAGGAAAAAAAAATCTAGGTAGGTTACCAACATTGGCCCACTGTGCATGTGCAGCAGCAGCAGCATATCAACCAACCAGTCACTGCAGAAAACCTTTCATGAGAACTCCTAGACTCCAAACCAGACTACAGCTAGGATAGTTCTGCTTGTTTTGTACAACCGTCGTCCAATTGTATGAGAGCTGAAGACACAGATGAGTGGGAGGACGCCTTGACGTACAGAATAGTAAAGCTTTGTGAATTATCTTGTTTGCACATTAGCTTCTAGATGTGTGGGTTGAAAAAAGGGCTTTTCATAATTCATAGGATTTCATATTGCAGTCTATTTAACCTGACAGTTCAAAACCAGACATAGAAAATGTATGAGGACTCCCAGGGCAACTTGATTTGAATCTGCACTTTACTACAGCGGAGTTTAAGATTTGATATGGCATTAATCAAGTTCATGTCTTAATAACCAGTTTGACAATAAACCCATGTTGCACTTGTCTCCTTGTCCGAATGTCTTTTATTTCCTTATTCTGTCTGTTTGTGGGGCTTTTACTAGAGTTTCAGAGAGTCCTCTGAACGTCATGCAGTTTCAGGGTGTTTTTTGCTCCTGTCACATTTCTTTCACTGCAATATATCGCTCCTGCACCTCTATGGAAACAGCACAATCATGACCAGAAGTAGGGGGGACTCAGAAAGGTCTTTTGTGCAGGATTACACAGTTACAATCCCATAAATCATCAAAAAAACATGTTGAATTTCTTTATTTTACAATAGTTGGAGAAATAGAATCTTTACAACATTTTGTGTGTGTGAATCTAAAGGTGTCTTCACATTTAGTTCTCTTTAAACAAACTAAACTCACCAAGTGCACCAAAAAGTGGACCAACAGAAAAGGGACTCAGTTCTTTTTGTGTTCACCTTGTCAGTTCATTTGAAAGAGAACTCGGTTCTCTTTCTGGTCAACTTCAGCTCTGATGGGGCCTCAGTCCTCTTTCTGTTCACACTATAGCCTGTATATAATATATATTGACAGTTTTGTATTTAATTTGGAGTGGCACTGCAGTGCAGGTATAAAGCCTCTTGCTTTCAAACTTAAAACTGGAGGAAAACCTTAGCGTTTCTTTGCTGTAGACTGATGTATTCTACATTCCACATCTGGAGACGTGCAGTATCTTCCATGGACCAAACTGCTCCTCAACCTGTGTCCTTGCAAGCGACACAGGCCTACGTGGTTCGGTCTGTCTTTTTCAGGCATCCCAGTGCAATAGCATGTGATGTAGAGAGCTAAATACAATGGCAAAGACCAAAGCAAACCTGGAGTGCTTTGTGTTCACAAGGCACAGGTAAAGTGAACCACACCGCAGACTTGAGGTGGTCTGAGTTCGGTTCGCTTCAGAGGGGTCTGAGTTCTCTTGGAGTGTTCACATATGTGCAAAAGAATGCTGAGTCACCACTCTGAGTCAGTTTAGATGGCTGAAAAGGACCAAGTGTGAAAACACCCCTAATGAACACAAATCAGGGCAGCATGGCTTTACCTGGCATGGCCAAGAGTGACAATGGAAAAAGCTGAGTTGTGGTTTCAGTTGAGTCATTCATGTCCTCCCTGTTGCACTGAGGAGTGCAGAATTTAATGTTTTTGTACAGGATCTGGCCAGTGCATTTTTGGTCAAATTTTAAATGAGACAGGTAGAATAAAGCGATTTTGATGTAAAATAATTATTTTAAGTTTAGATTTGGTTGTTTTTCCTGACAAGTGTATAAACTGTTGAAAATGTTGTCAATAATTTTATGTTTTTACAGTTTCGGCCTATAAAAAGTGGTGTAATTTGGGCAGTTTATTTAAAGAAATCTTTCCCATGTATCTTTCCCATCAGGAAAATTGCATCTCATAAAAAAGTCTGCTTTTAAATCCTGACTGAAATATATATAAAACCACTGAAAGACATAACTTTATGTGTTACAAACTTATCTCACAGCTTAAGGCAAAAAGCAGCTATTACCACAAGTTACTAGTTGGTATTTCTGCTTCTGTGCCTGTTGACTATTTCAATCTGATGGCTTTAACTGGATTTCCAGACTGTTCTCGTCCATTCTCCTGCTGCTCTTACTGCAGAGTCACTGAGCGGTGGACTCAGTCCAGACACTTGAGCTGGGAGCGGGAACACAGAGGACCCCTCTGGACTGGAATGTGTCCAGAGAAACCTTTGACATTGCAGGAGGGGTTGCTCATGTTGTGCATCCAGTCACTTCCAAGAACGGTCCCAAATAAAAACATGCTGATTTGTGGCTTGTTTGTTCAGTGCTCGCTCCTTACGGCAAAAAAAGGAACATCAGTGCCTGACTGGGTGTTCTGCAGAGAACATGGGGCTGTGGTTTGTGTCCAGTATTTTTATGATAGTCAGAAGGTTTATGACCAAAGAGACTGTGCTTAAGGACAGCTTCACTGGCATGGCTGTAGACCGTGCAATGTTGTCTTTTCATTGGAAATGTTCATGTAACAAAATCAACAAATGGCAGCCTCATCCTTTAGGCTGTTCTCTGTTGTTAGGAACCTTTGTTGTGGTTTATTCTCCAGGTTTAAAGATGATCCTAGTTGGTATTTCAGTTTGGAATATGTCTGTATCGCTAACAAGGTCAAATACAAAGGTGAATTAAAGGAGAAATTTCCCACTTTTTATGTGGCTATCCAATCAGTGTTGATGGTAACTCTAGTCAGCTGAAGCAATAAATTCCTGAGTGTGTGCTGCACTGACAGAGAAGATGAGTTTATGTGAGATTTCCTTTTTGCACAGCTGTTACATGCACCAGGATGCACTGTGGTCAAGCTCCTGACGCTCGAGTCCCAAATACTTCCCGAACCTGCCCAACACGTGGAGGTGGGCATTTCAAATGCAGCTCTGTTTTCTGAAATACGTTATGTCACTTTTTAACTAGAACACAAAAAAACATAAATTGAACAACACTAGTTTTGTCAACAACAAACATGCCTTAGTGTCTCGTGCTTGGAAGCTGTGTATCATCACCCCAGCTAAAAGCTGTTTCTTTGTTTGCCAAAACATAGGTGGGTTAGGTGACAAAAATACTCACTCATTAATCATCTGCTCTCCTGGCCCTGCTGGCGCTGGTTGTCTTTTCCAGTTTTTCTTTGCAATCCTGAAGAAGGTGTCTAGTGATTTTCCAAACGACCACAATTAGTCCAGCAACCAGCAACAAAATGAAACTCTGCTTTGATTGAAATAAACCCTTAATTTACAGACATGAGATGTGAAATACTCGACTCCACTGGGTGCCAACTGGGGTCCAGATTTATCCAGGGTCCACAAAGTTTAATATATTCAACATCTGACTTGCATTTGGCCATGTTGCTGAGCTACTTTGCTGTCTCTGTCAAGTAGCTGTCCAATATTCACTCACTCTACAGCAGGAAATGGCACTTAAGAATAAAAGCTTGTATCAGAAATTCACTGTTCTTCAAAGTACAGTGTGTTTTTTTTACAAACTTGACATGTTCACAAGTCATTTGTGGCCCTTTAGGAATGGACCTGTAACCTTCTTTTGGATCACGACTCACCAGTTGGGAACCACTGCTCTGCACACTGTGTTTCCACGCTGTTTATCAGCTGATGGCGAAGCAGCAGTTCTCAGTCATTCTACGGAGGCATAAGAAAAACAAAATGACAAAATTGGCCCCTTTCCCCTTAAAAAAATAACTGGTGACATAGTCAGACAGTCCTCAATGTTAACATCCAGTAATTGAACCATAGTCATGAGCACACCTCTGTCCGAGTAAGGAGCAAAGCCATCATGCATAGTAACCCACATGGGTTCATTCTGGGTTGTTGTCAGCAACAGCATCCAACAAAAACTGCCCACACCGAAATTCAGTGCAGCAGAATGACTCCATTTCTGTTTTCTTTTGAGAGTAATTTGCAGTGGCTGTTCGATCTCGGCAGCTCAGGTTCGGCAGATGTATCCTCTTCCAAGGCTAACATAGCTGCAACCTCCGCTGTGGTGCATTGGATTGCTTTGTCCTCTCTCCGCTGCATTTCTGTGGCTTTAAAAAATACCCTACTTCAATACTGAGTCAGCCAAAACACAAGTATCCTTCTCTATAGCATCCTTTGCAGTCACATTAAATTATTCCATTTTCGCTGTTGGACACTCAGCTAGTTTGCAATGCAAGCCAGACATAAATGTCTACAAGTCTGTCTACATCTCGTTAGCGTGTACAGGTTTGGCGGGATCATGGCTTCCTTTCCCCGCCATGGACCTCAGACCAGGGGGCTCAGTCTGCCCAGCAACGAGACCTGAGCTGTTACCCCAATTGGCTTTTCAGGGTTTTCCATTGATTCTTGGAGGATGAATGCACCATCGGGACGGCAGCAAGGAGTCGGACTCTACAGCTGGACTGTCTGCATCTTCTGCTGTTGGCTGGGAGGAGGAGGGGTCTGTTTTGAGTGGCATGTCCCCAAATATCCAGAGGCTGAAACTACAAATCCAAGCTCTTGTTTCTCTGAAGAAACAATGACGTCAGTGGTTTGCAAAAAAACAGCAGATTTTGAAGCTGCTCCCAAAGACACAGAAAAAGTTATAAAACATGGTGCTTGTCACATGATATCGCTAATTCAGACAGATGAAGATCAGGCTGAAAAACAGTTAAGTTGTCCTTTAACTTTTTTCCCCGCCCCTCCCCTCTGTCAGCGAGGATCTCACCACCTGTTCCCTCCACATGTACAGCAACAGCAGTCGGTCCCAGAATGTCACACCTATCCTATGTTTGCCGATGAGTCACTGCCAGGGTCTGAAGCAAAGTGGAGAGTGGGAATTTCTTAATGAGTCACGATCACTGTAGGTATGTGCATGTGTGTGTACGTGTCTTTGTGTGTGTGTGTTTGTACTGGGCGGCTGAGGCTGAGCAGAGCAGGTTTGGGTAGATATTTTTTACCATCTGCGTGGGTCATAGCAGAACAAGAGTCCATTTTGTGATCTGTAAACAAGGATTTTGTAAAACTGTTGGGACTTTTTTTTTTCCAAAGCAGCACTCTAACAAATGTCTACAACACGCAGCCACTTGAAACCATACTGTTACTCTTTCATAACAGAAACAACAGAACCATGACTGCAGAGAGCTCAGATAACCTAAGAAAACCAAACTGCAGAAAAAGAAAGAGATGATGCAAACAGGATACTTTTTGATGTGTTTGAGTTCATGTGGTTTACTGAGGAGTGTCATTGAACTGTGCTGTTTTGAATTATGGTAACCACACCCAGGATTACCTTCTAAAAATAGCACAGACACAATGAGGTGAACGAGGACACATGATTATTTGTCTTTACTCAGTGTGAGGAGTAACACATAACTGGGAACTCTATGAGTGGGAAAATTAATCTGACTTCACCCATATCTCTATAACTCTTCTGTCTTTCCAACCTGTTACCTCTGTTAACCCATTTTTCCTCCAGCAGGAATCTTAACATCTCTCACTGACAGTAATTGTGAAGTATACACTGTAGGTGTTTCTGGGTCTCGGTGCCTGGAACAAGTCGAGGCTTGTTACAGCACAGTGGAAAGCATGTGAGTGTTCATGTGGCGCAGCAGCCACACTTACTCTGACACTGGAGGTTAACAGTGCCGTCAGCTCTGTGGGGAACTAGATGTTGACATAATGAGGGAGAGATTAAAACGGGTGCGACGAGAGAAAGAAGTCCAGCTGAAATGAGTTGTAGGGAGGCTGTTTAAAAGCCAGATTTTCTAGAAAAATCCCTCGTCAGCTCAGCAGGGAGGGGGTGTAGTGAGTCAGAGGGTTGCCCGTGGAGTCCCAGTCATGAAGTTGGCGAGAATCTACCTTGCTGCACTGTCTTTGAGTAAGATACAGACTCCTTACCAGCTCCATAAAAAGGGTAATTCTTTGTTTTATGTGTAAGGAAAGGACATAGTGGATATTACACAGAGGCAGGAATCCCAAAAGCCCCAAAACAATACTTAAAGGAGGTTTAGGTTTACATTTTTTTTTTTCTAAAATTTGCCTTAAAACGATAGTAATATCCTCCTGAGACCCAGTGTCCTCATATGTGGACATTACATTTTGAGTTTACTGGACATTTTACTTCATTCTGCTTAACTTAGACCTGTTGTCTTCATTCGTGGACACTTTTTTGTGCTATCTAGTGGTAGTAAGATAACAATACACTAATCCATGTTAAAACAAGATGGCAGCCATCTCCGCCAAGTCAGTCTGCAGCCGATCCTGACATGAAAGTGGACAAGGTCCAAAACCTGATCACATTTTATGGCAGAAACTTGTTTATGTATAATTAATACAGTTTGTAAGTAATTTGTAGTTTGATATGGCAACACATTTGACCAATTTTAGCAACAACAGTAACAAGCTAAGATGCCGTAAATTAGGAAGTCATCATTTGAAGACATTGGGATTTTATTGTCATCTCCTTTGAGGAAATTGGAACGTCATTGTCATCTCGTTTTAGGACATTCGGACTTTAGTATTGTCTTTTTTGATGACATTGGGATGTAGTCTTGTTTGAAGACATTGGGACTTTAGTGGTGTCTAGTTTGAGGACATTGGGACTTTACTGTTGTCTCGTTTGAGGACATTAGGGCATCATCTCGTTTTAGGACATTCGGACTTTAGTATTGTCTTTTTTGATGACATTGGGATGTAGTCTTGTTTGAAGACATTGGGGCATCGTCTCTTTTGAGGACATTGGGATGTAGTCTTGTTTGAAGACATTGGGACTTTATTGTCGTCTCGTTTGAGGACATTGGGGCATCGTCTCATTTGAGGACATTGGGATGTAGTCTTGTTAGAGGACATTGGGACTTTATTGGTGTCTAGTTTGAGGACATTGGGACTTTACTGTTGTCTTGTTTGAGGACATTAGGGTATCATCTCGTTTTAGGACATTCGGACTTTAGTATTGTCTTTTTTGATGACATTGGGATGTAGTCTTGTTTGAAGACATTGGGGCATCGTCTCTTTTGAGGACATTGGGATGTAGTCTTGTTTGAGGACATTGGGGCATCGTCTCTTTTGAGGACATTGGGATGTAGTCTTGTTTGAGGACATTGGGACTTTATTGGTGTCTAGTTTGAGGACATTGGGACTTTACTGTTGTCTCGTTTGAGGACATTAGGGCATCATCTCATCTGAGGACATTGGGACTTTATTGGTGTCTCGTTTGAGGACACTGGCACTTCACTGTCATCTCGTTTGAGGACACTAGGACTTTATAATTATTGACAATGTTTAGTTTTTTATACTTATCAGGTCCTATTGATGTCATATAACTAGGAGAAATTGAAAATGCATACCAAACAAAAGTTCAGGTCTCAGGAGGACATACCCAAAAGTTCATAACTTTTTGTATACATGTAGGTCCAGTTGAATATTGCAATAATAATGTGTGGTTATCACAAAATCCCATGGCACACCTGGATTGGCATCATGGCACACCAGAGTGCTGAGGCACACCATTTGAGAACCACTGCTTTAGACCCAAACATAATAAAGTCACTTTACAACATACTGCACGGTCCTTTGTCTGTGAATGTTTTTTTGGCCAACAAAGGGGATATATGTATTTGTGTGTGTATAGATGCTTTAACATATAAAACATGAAATATTTCTTCAAATGGTGTTATAAAGCTTTATGGTCGTATTTTCTGTCACTGTCATCATCATGTGCGATTTCACTTTGTTGCCAAGGGAAGACTTGACTTTTTTTTTGTACAGCAGTGGGGTCTGTGGGAACCTAAACAATTAACAAAACACAAGGGTTATATGTATGAGTGCACACCACACACAGCCCTCACACACCGTACACAAGGCTTCACATTATGGCTTATTTTTTATGGCCTTTTTGGCGGTGCTCCCAGCTCAGCCTACTTCTGTCCTGTCTATTTTTAGGGCGTAAGAATGCCCTGTTGGAAAGCTGTCCTACATTAAGTGTGCGCCTCCATCTCTGAATACCTGCATGTGAACTCGCCTCAGACACCTTTCCTTTCCCCGTGCCTCCATCCGTCTCCACGTGCCAATCAGTCCAGTTCATTTCAGGTTGTATCGACATGACTGACAAGCAGAGTGATGCCAGAGCACGTTCACGAGAGCAGTAACAATCATGAATAAGACATTAGGTCTGTTGTCTCTTTAATGTTGTATGACTGTGTCTGTTTATCTATCTGTCATTGTCTGTAGGTGTCTGTCTGCCACCTCCTCCTCCTCCATTTTTTCTCCTCTTCTCTATCCTCCCTTCTCTCCGTCCTTGGTCACCACAGCAGCAGGAGAAACTGCTGTATTCTGTAGGGTTCACATTTTTGCTGCTTTTTTTCTGGATGAATTTATCAGATCACGACTCAACAAATAGTTAACTCCCACCTTCATTTCTACAATTAGAGGCAAGAGAAAGATGTATTTTTTGATAAGGAGGAGAGCATTTTCTTCATAGGAAACATATTGATATATTTGAGCTTATATGGTATATATACACCCAAAAACCTGAGCAAGGTACATTCATCAAGTTTTATTGTGAATATTTCAGGCAGAGACATAAAACTAAACTGGGTAAAAGCATAAAGTGCAATAAACGAGGCATTTGATAGCACTTTGGGCCAGAGCTGTAGTAATACTTAAGTCCAGTCTCGGAAATACTTTTTTGAAGTCTTGCACTTGTCTTGGCATAGGGCTATTGAGAATTGGTCAAGTTGTTTTCCACTGCTGATTCGGGATCAGTTGTACAGAGCATTGTTTGTTACTGAATCATCCATCTGTTTCCATGCACTTACCCAAAGCTGGGTAGCAGGGGCAGCAGGCTGAGCAAAGTATTCCAGACTCCACTCTCCCCAGCAACGCTTTCCCACTCTTCCTGGGGGACCCCAAGACGTTCCCAGGCCAGATGAGATATACAATCCCTCCAGCATGATCTGGTTCGGCCTTGGGGCCTCCTTCCAGTTGGGCATGCCCAGAACACCTTTAACGGGAGGTGCCCAGTGGGCATCCTAATCAGATGCCCGAACCAACTCAACTGATCCCTTTTGACGCGAAGGAGCAGCAGTGGCTCTTAAACATGACGTGCGAAAAAATTGCCCCTCCCTTTGCCTTTTCCCTTCTTGCATTGCACCAATTCTGCAAGCAATGCTGGCTCTGATCTAAACACTTGCCGCCACAGTTCACTTACAGCAAGTCGCAAGCTAGCTACTTCACCTAATGTTAGATGGCAAAATTCCTCCATGATAAAATCTGGTTTATTGAAATAGGCTAGGCTTAGCGTCTTGCTTTCTGCCAGACTCAGTCTTGACTTGGTCTTGCCTCAGACTTGCCTGAACCTGGTCTGAGATATTTTTTTTTCTTGACTATAGCATTACCTTGGTCTTACAAAGCCTCTGATGGGAGTGGAATTTTTGACATTTCACCTTCATTATGCTGGACTTTCCAAGCATTAATAACTGCCAGCTGTCAGATGTCAACATCCGCCTCCTTACATTTTTAAAGGGACAGTTCACCCCAAAATCAAAAGCACGTATTCCTCTTACCTGTTGTTTTATTTATCAGTCTAGATTGTTTTGGTGTGAGTTGCTGAGTGTTGGATATGTTGGTTGTAGAGATGTCTGCCTTCTCTTCAGTATACTGGCGCTTAGCTTGTGGTGTTCAGGGTGCCAAAAAACATTTGGAAAAACTCAACAGCAATGTCTCTTTCCATAAAAAATAATGACACAGTTACTCAAGATAATCCAGCACCAACCGAATCACTGGGCTTGAGGAAACATGCATCTACTCCTAGCTCATCTAGCACCACCAAGCTAGCTAACATTACAGCTCAACCAAGGAAGACGCCAATAATGTTTGCATCTCACGCTGTCAGGAGCACAAGCTTCTCGCCAGTGAGTAAATGCATGCTTCCTTCTGCACTGTGATACAGTTGGTGGGTACAGTTGGGTACAAATAAAATAATAAGGTCTGTGTATTATCTTTAGTAGCCAGGTTGTGATTTCTGGAAAGAGACATTGCTGTTGAGTTTTTGAAATGTATTTTTTGGCACTTCTAACACCACAAGCCGAGTGCCATCTTGTTCCATTATATTCAAGAAAAGGCAGACATCTCTATGGCCGATATCTCCAACACTTGGCAACTCACACTAAAACAATGAGGACTGATAAATAGCACTACAGGTAAGAGGAAAAATATGTATTTCTGATTACGGGGTGAATTGTCCCTTTAAAACCAAATGTTTCTGTGCTGTTTACTGTACTACAGATTACATTTCTATTCTTAACAAACCTCACTGCCACTTCACTATGACTTGACAGGGACACAGACACATATTGAGGCACCTCAGTGCAGCTTATTTTAGTGCTGAGCCAGTTTGAGTGTGTTCCCCTGCCCACATGAACTGAACCCTCCAGAGTTCAGATACATTTCCACAGGTTCCTCAGTGTGAATACATGCTGAACTCATCGCCCGCTGAATATTTGATTCCTTTGAGTCCTTCAGCCCTGGGACGTTTAAATCAATCAACACAGTCTTTTCTAAACAGAGCTGAAATGGAGCCTGATCTGCACTGATTCACCAGAGTACCACACTTCTTTTTTCCTGTTTATTCCGATGCACTCGCAGCGCATTGCTATGGATGAGAGGAGCACCTGCTGAATGTAAAATAAGAAGGTGGTGACTGAGAAAGTGGTGTTGGGAAAACGTGACCGATTACATAAGAGCCCCTGCAGCTAAAATAGATAGGCAGGGTATTAACATGGGGATCACTGCGGTCTGAATCTGATACTGGTCTGGGCTGGACTCCACAGTCTCTGCCTCGCTGTTTCTCTTTCTGTCTCACTCACACACACATGTCCCAGATTGGACCAGGGGAGCTGCTAATTGTGTGTGTACGTGTGTGTGTAACTGTAAAAGTTATCTATTGTGTGTGTGTGTGTGTGCGTGTGTGTGTGTGTGTGTGAGAGAGAGAGAGAGAGAGAGAAAGAGTGATTGCTGCTCTCCGAGCACTCTGGCACAAACACTTTCCACTTTGAGTCAGCTGTCAAAACAACACTCATATGAATAGAGGGAGAATTAGCTGGCATGGCAGTTATTATAACAACAAATACACAAATTCAATGCACACATACGAATAACAACACACACACACAGATCCTCTTCTGACTGCGAGATAGACAGTCATTCAAGCTAATTAATGTACAGTGTTGAAAAGACATGCACATAGACATAGCCTACTGTCGTCTGCACTTTCCTGCACACCACCCCCCAAACACACACTCACTCCTTGTCACTTTTTGTTTATTTATGTATTTCTTTATTGGCATTTTTGCCTTCACTGGACAGCATACAGTGTAGATACAGACAGAAAATGTGGGGCACAAAGATATCTGGCTGGACTCAAACCAGGGACATCCCTGTCACATGGTGTGCATCAAGTGCATCATTAGAGTGCCACGTTATTCTAGTACACTTGAGTTTGCTCAGTTGCTGTATTTCTAAAGATAGTTCTGATTCATTTTAATGCATCGTGCCACTTTTACCATTTTTACTTCTCCAGTGATTTTTCTGCTAAACTCAAATGCTGTATTTGTAACCAGGGTGTGTTTTCAACCTCCTGGTAAATGGACTGCACTTAAAAAGCACTCTTCCAGTCTGCTGACCACTCAAAGTGCTTTTTATACTACATGTCACATTCACACACACAATCACCATACATGGTGCCACGTGCTACTCCATAACCATTCACACACACTCAAACATTGATGGAACAGCCACTGGGAGCAATTTGGGGTTTAGTATCTTGCCCAAGGACACTTCGCCATAGTGACTGGAGGAGTCGGGGACTGAACTGCTGATTTTATGATAAGTGGATGGCCTGCTCTACTTCTGAGCCACAGTGTGAAATCTAATAGTTGTGATCATGTTTTTGATCATAGAGCTACATCTTTTCATACTTGTTGCATATTAAAGCTCCAACTTGGCTTCAAATATTTAGGACCAACAAGTCTCCTTTTCATTTGCGCTGTGAATCACATTCAGTGTTTTCCTTTGAGAAAATTAAAGCACAGAGAAATGTGTACTATTTTTTTTGGTTTTATGATCGTGGCCCCTGATTTCAAGGTATACCTGTGGTTCGAGCAGCAACATGACTTGCCCACCATACCTACACTGCAGCCTCCTTTGCTCATTGGAAGTGGAGGGCCTAAATAAAATGCTAAGTTAGTATGAAGTTAGCTATGTAGTGTTAGGTCAAAAGAGAGGCAGTTAGTTAGAGTTAGGGTAAGGGTAAGGGTTATATTTTGTTACTTGGTGAATAATGTCTTCATTTGTAATGACTCATAAAGTTATTAAGCTTGGTCTCACATTTATAGACCCTTTTAGAGACAACTTCACAATGATGTCAGTTTGTTAGCTGGAGGCAAAAGATGGCTCGCCACCACAGGGCTGTAGGCTACATAGGAGTCTTAAAATGTTGTCTTGTTGTGTTAATGGGAGCCAGAATAGAAGGAGTCATGGCTCAAAACCTAAATTTTATAACATACCAGCCCCCACTGCCCGTCAACAAAAACAAAGACAACTATGGTTAAATGTGATAAGATGAAAAGACTTGACAGAGGCGATTCTCAAAAATGCTCACATGTGCAGCACACACTTCATATCAAGTTAGGGTTGTTGTAGGGATGAATAATGTTACGTGTATTAAGAGTTATGTCCACCTAATCAGAAAATGGGGAGGTATGAAGAGGAATTTTGGATTTCTCCATAACGCTAACTTTTAACGCATTAGCTAACGTTAGCTTCCATAGCAAAACAAACTGGAGGAAACAATTTGGATAACGTCCTCCTATGTAAGATTGGCATAGTACTTAACCACTAAGCCGGCCATCTGCAAAGCCACTCTAAATTTACTAACGGTCCAGTTTGAGCCAGAGTGTACACTGACACTCGGATGAATATTTCTCAAACCACCACTTACATTATCTTCCTCATTTGTCAAAAACAAGCCAACACACTTGCTTGCTAGCACTAACTATTGTCTGTGGAGTATTATTTTGCGTCCAGCTAAGCCCCGCCCACCAAAAAACATCTTTTTACTACAATTATTCAGATAACTGATGCATTGGTGGGTTTGTCTTGTACTGTGGTGGGTGCGATTTGGAGGGGCTTGTCTCTGTTTTTCTGCTGTCAGTCAAACACAGACACCAACATGCCCTGGTAGCATTTCTGATATTTCCCCTTTTACTTTCCTTTCAGTCATGAGAAACGGTTTATAAGCCATTTTAAAACATAAAGGAAGAGGTTACACGTACTTCAAAAGAAATAGGCCTGTCCGCTGCTCTCAGAGTAGGGCAGTCTGCATCAGGAGAGCCTTTAGAGATTTGATACAAAGTGTACTGGAGCACACGGACTTCAGGCAACAAACTTTATTTGAGGAGAAATGTTTCGACACGGGGTGCATCTTCATCGGAGTCACCAAGTTTGTGTTCTCCAATAAACTTTGGTCCACATCTCTGAAGTCGACATTTTAAAACATGTTGGATTATTTTTCACAGCAAAAAAGGGATGAGTACAAAAAATAAGTTTTCAGGGTCTATAGAATATTACATATGACAACTTAACACTGTGTTAAAATCATTACTTGGAAACCAGTCAACACAGAGTGTAACCCCCGTTGCCTCATTTGATCTTCTCTCTGTCACCACTTCTCTCCTAAAGATATTTCAGTCAGCTCAGGAGATAATAAATGAGGATGGATCTGTTTCTCTGTAGCTACTCCACATGGGGCATTTGGGGTAACCTGGACAGCTGCTGCTGGTGGCTGCCCTGACACGAACATACTCAGGAGTAGGTATCCTGAAACTTAAGCCAGTGACAGTAGTGAGGCGATGACACCACCAATCCCAGCGGCCATTTTACTCACAGATTAGCCAGGAATTTATTACCTCACAATCAGGAAACCAGGTGCTGGTCAGTTACAGTGTGTGAAGCTCAGAACTTTTCCTTCCTTTACAAAGTTCATGGAAACCATAAACTAACTTTGTCACCCATATCGGTGTCTCTGGTTTTATGACATCCTTTTCAGTCTCACACATATGCTAGTATCTATCATAGCTTAGAGAACTGGGGTCTGTGTAATCTATAAAACTGACCTGGAAGAGCCAGTCTGGGATTTCACTGACCTTCAGTAAAAGACACATTTAACGCCTCGTTTCCACTTACGAATGTCACTGGTGTCCATTGATCTGTAAATATACGGATGATGCCTCCAGTGTCCAAAGCAAGGAAGTGCATTTCTTTACGGATGGATAGATACCTGATAGAAACTACCTGTAGCCATGGGGGAGAGGATAATGTTGTCCATTTTTCACCATCCAGTAGTTTGGATTATGCACTTGGAACATTAACCTGCGAGGTACGTGGCATGTGTTGTTAAATATTTAATTAAAAAGACATACAAAAGGATGAACGAGTCATAATGACAATCTCACTGTATATGATGTATGACCATTTTTTAGCAGAATAACATCACTCAGATTCACAATGTGTTAAAACTAGATTATCAAGTTCTTTTAAATCAGACAATCTCACTTGACAATGAACACAGGTAACTGAAATGAAGGAAATTGCCAGTTAGCATCCTGTTAGCTAAGCTAGCACACTATAGTGATGTCTCTCCGAAATCCACCACAAAAGTTCAATTTTTTTAATGTAGGGAAATTCCGGACCGAAATATGCAGGCACATCGAATATTGTGGATATTCCTATAGGAATGAAGGTACTTCCCAGTGCCTCGTCTCTGTACACATATGTAAGTGGAAACGAGGCATAAGGTGTCATTTACATCAGGGACGCTGGGGACATGTCCCTGCCACTTTCTGAAATGGCCAATTTTGTCCCCATTTTTTAAAGAGCATCATTTGTTAAAAGAAAAAGTCTCCAAAGTACCTTGCAAGAAGAAATGCTACTTAACGACTGAGAATGTTGTGAGAGAGGTTAATTTGCAGAATAAGAAAACATACAATGCGAAGTAAATATAGGAGAAATAAATGTGCAAAATCATAATGTAAGCTTAAAAAAAACCTTCTTACCTACTGATTCTAAAAACGTACATGCACCAACACGTAACTTTAACAACTTCTTGACACAGTTTTTTGTCTTGTCCAAGATTTATATTCTCTCTGGGAACATGAAAACACATATGAGCTAAAGTCAAGGGGTTTGTAATTTAAGTAAAATTATTTGATGTGTCATTGAAGTGAATAGGTGCCACTTGTACATGAGACTATGGACTGAAGAGTAAATCATGCCTAGATGTGTGCTGACTCAGAGAAAAGTTGATCTACAGGAGAATAAATAGTTGAAAGACATACAGAATGTGTGAGAGCATTACTGCATTATGTTCCATTACATGTTTTATATTTTGAATTTGACATTTAAAGATATTTTCACCATAAATTGGCTCATACAAATTTACCAGAATGCAGGAAATGAAGTGACACTAAAAAGTTTTGGGGGAGGACTCCAAACACACCCCACTTCATATGGTCCCTCCCGCCCCGCCACGCAGTAATGAAACCTACCTGGTAGTAGTCGAGGCTATGCCCTTTAGATGCACCGTTTCTTCCCAACGCCTCTAATTATCTACTCTGACCTCACACCAGTCTCTACATTAAATTGCCTAAAATCACACTTCAATCAGGAGAGAGTCATTCTGAGAGAAACAAATATTTGTTTACATTTGCACATAAGTATGACAAATGTGAAAAGTTCGATGAGCTCGTCCTGGGCTCTGGATGAGGTGACTGGAGGTGAACGGGGTGGAGGAGGGCGCTACACTTCCGCCTAAAATGACAGCTAACAGGACCAGAGAAAAGAACAGATTCAAAGTTTGGCAGCAGCAACATGAATGCCTCCAAAAGAAGAATGTTGTAAAAGGTGCACAATGCACTCTTTTCCTGATCCTGTCCTAACCCCTTTATTCTAAACTGAGGTAGGTCATGGGAACTTGAAATTAATGATGGTTCCACCATCAAAACAAAGCTTTATAATAAATAATGTGGCCTGTTTGTGGTTCAGCTTTTGTTGGATTGTTGTTTTATCATAGTAAATGTAACATGAGTTTTGTTTTCACATCAGCTGCGCATGTTATTTCACACAGATTGTCACTGCTGTGAGATAGCCTCTTCAGAAAACTAACTCCAGATTAGTTTCTGTGAGACGCAGGTCAGATTTGCAGACATGCAGTAATATAATGCTTAATATGAAGTTGCTTTACACTTCAAACACAAGGAGCATGTTTTATTGACATTTACTGTACTTACTGTAGCTGGTGTGGTAAGAGGCAGGTGACATGACTCATGATGCAAAAGTGAGAAGATAAATATCAAAGTCTGCGCCTTATCACAATGACTTATCAAAACGGGATGGTCACGTTCAGTTACAATCCAAGCTCCTGTTCAGGTATTCATCTCCGACCAATAGATAGAACTCTGAGTTGAAAAACAAACCCATTCCTGTCAGGTTCTGTATTTGTTTGTCTTTGATATTTCCCTCATTTCATCAAACACTTTCATTTCCCTTTTTCAGAATTCACCCTGAACAACAACAATCCCTCTTGATCAGTAAATGTTTGGCTGTGCCCACATTTGTTGCCAATGCCAAACCATCTGCCACACTGACTCATCAGGCCTGCCCACGCTCTTTTGAGAATCCACCATTTCCACAAGGTAGCTCCTTTTTTCTGTCTAATCACCATTCACTGTACCCTCCCCAGGATTTCACTGCGCCTCTGCAATCAAACACAGACCTGAGTATGTGGGCGCAAAGTGTTGCAGATAAAAGAGCAGTCATGGTCAGAACTGCAGCCTTGGAACAAATGTGCGAATATATAATGCAGGTTTTTGTCAAGGCTCATCGAAATGTCCTCGTTTACGGAGCAAGGTTTGATTCTCTATTCTTGTCTTTTCTATTCTAATCTTGTGCTTGTCTGGTATTGTCTAGTTTGCATGTTTGACAATTATGTCATGCTTTCATGTGCCGAGACACATAATGAGTCGCAGGTGTGAAAATGCACACACTCAGACACACATACACACAGTCTCCTTCCCTCTCTTACTGGCCTGGCACTTTCAGCAGTTGATAATTCACACAAAGAGCGGCAACAGTGTTTGCTCTGCTCCTGAGATGCCAGGGATCGGACAGGGACAGATCCAGTGTCCAGAGGATAAACTAGATGCTTCAACCTGCTGGTGTCCATTACTCATGATCACACTGATACCACTGATACGTCCATCCAAGCTTTTACATCTCCCTCTCTCTCTCCATCCTCTCTCGTCTCTAAATTTAGCTCCCTGTGTTCCCTTGTTTCCATATCTTAACATGCACACACAGTTAGGAACAAATTGTGCTTTAAAGGGGAATTCAATTAAATTTTACACATGAGAGTCCGTTTACAGGTTTTAGGACGTAGCCTAAAGTTGTAGAAAGGATTTCTGGGGCTGTTGAGTTAGTAAGAAGTGAGATTTCCAAACCTCTGTAGCGTCCTCTCTGCTTGAAGCTAGCAGGTCGAGGCTACAATAGCCGCCACTTGCATAACAGACCTGATTCTACGTCCAAACTGTCTGGTGATCAAGTTGCATTGTACTGTAGGTAAAGTAGGCAACAGTCCATCCATCCATTCATTTTCATGCGCTTATCCAGGGCCAGGTCACGAGTGCAGCATGTTGAGCAAGGTGCTCAAGATGACCCTCTCCAGAGCAATGTTTTCGACGTACTCCTGGGGGAACCCGAGGTGTTCCCAGGTCAGATGAGATATATAATCCCTCCAGCTTGTTTGGGTTTGCCCCGAGGTCTCCTACCAGTTCGATGTCCCCAGAACACCTCTAACGGTAAGGTACCCTGGAGGCATCCTGTTCAGATGCCTGAATCACCTCAACTGGCCTCTAGCAACACAATGTAGCAGCAGCTCTACTTCGAGCTCCCTTCAGATGTCTGAGTTCTCACCCTACCTCTAAGGCAGAGCTAGACCACCCTATGTAGGAAACTCATTTTGGTTGCTTGTGTCCACAATCTTATTCTTTTGGTCAGTACCCTGAGCTCATGACCATAGATGAGGGTCAGAAAGTAGATGGACCAGTAAACTGACTGGCGCAGCTCCCTCCGCCACAGCATCTGCATCACTTCTGATGCCACACCAAACCACCTGTCCATCTCACACTCCATTCTACCCTCGCTTGTGAACCAAAACCTTGAGATAAACTCCTTCGCTTGGGGCAGTAACTCTCTCCCAATCCTGGAGGGGGGGTAATCCACCATTTTCCAGCAGAGAACCATGGCCTCAGACTTGGAGGTGCTGGCTTTCATTCCCAGCCTCTTCACACTTGGCTGCAAACCAGCCCAGTGCATGCTGGAGTTCACAATGTGATGAAGCAAACAGAAGCACATCATCTGCAAAGAACAGAAATGCAACTCTGAAGTCCCCAAACCATTGTTATAGGAGTGCTATTTTTTTATTAATAAAGGGAGTTGAATAAATTGGGGTGCACATGGACTCATGGGTGTGGCAAAGGGAGGGGAATAAACATGAGCTGATCTGCCTACATGCCAGATTTAGAAATAGAAATTCCAGTTCTCCCATCAAAGCACTTGTGGCTGATATGTCAGAACATCAGAAGTCCTCAGGGCATTAAAATCCTTCAGGCACACACATACCTCCAAAGGCTCCTCCAAAAACAGCAAAGCCAGGACTGAATGTCAGCCAGAGTTCAAAGGTGCATGGCAGTGTGAGGGGGTTTTAATTGCACATTAAAATGATGGCACCCATCATAGTCTCCCTTTTCCTGCTGTGCAAAATTACTTTTTAAACTGAATTTTCTCTCTGTGAGAACAACTTGCTCTGACTGTAGCGTTAGCCATCCTTAAAGACACCAGGGGTTGGGTGACACAAGCAGCAATGGACTTTAGAATGGCCAGCCTGCACATTAAACCTCACACACATACTTGTATTACACCCTGTGAACCCTGAGCGGCACGTCTGCAATCAACTCCTCTCTTAAACTTGCAGGGCATCTCTGTAACTTTATCTTTCCTCTCCCTCTCACACACACACAGAAACACAGAAGGGCACAAAGTTAACGTTTTTCAGTGACAGAGCTTCATAATAAAAACCCCTCTAACAATCCCCAGGCTCCACGTGAGCTTTCATTCACTTATTCTAGTTAATGCTTAATCAACTGGTAGTGTAGTTACAGAGAAGAGGCCAGGCCACAGCTGCTGCTCAGTATTTAACAGATGCCATGACATTTTACGGTAATGTGATTTACCATGTTAACTATAAGTGAGTGAAGTCGATGTACTGTACTTACAGCAGGGGTATTTTCCTCTACTTTCACATGACACTGCGTCACTGTATGAATCGGTTCAGGAGAAACAGTTTCAGGAAGCATTTCTTACCAAACACTGAGCTAATTCAGTAAGAAGAAGTATGAGTTTCAATCAAAAGTCAGCTTTCAAGATGAGAGTGCGGAGGCAGACAAAATGAGAAAATGACAATGTGATGTTACAGCATTACATGAGTCTGTACACAAAAGTAAATCATCTTGGGTTTCCCATATATTTTGAAAGTTTCTCAAAGACATTTTGCATTTTGCTTGAGCATGGTAAATGGTTTATTTAAAAGAACCACCACTACATAGAGAACGTAATCTTAGAGACAGCCTGGTACATGCTAATGCAAAATCAGAGAAAATAAGCACACAGTCTTTGTTAAAACCTTTTCCATATGGGTGCTACAAATGCAGAGGATGTGCTCAATGTAACAATAGGGTCAAAGGGAACTATTTTACTCATCCACACACTGGGGAAAATGTATTTCATCAACAATGTCATCACATGTTCCACCATGCATGTAATTTATATGATCAGTGTCCTTGCGGGTTATGCTATGTTGGTCAAACATCACATGCATTGAGGCAGATAATAAGTGAACACAAGAGCTCCATAGGGAGAAATGATAGATCACCCAGTAGCTGTACATTTCAGTGACTTAAAACATGATATCTTGTTATGAAAAAGAAAAGAAGTGTACTGGATATTTAATCTGCAAACACCATCTCCCAAAAGATTAAATGATGCACACCTGTGAAATGAGTGGGGCAGTTTCTATTTAAGCTCAGTGTGTTGAACACTTTTGATGAAGGTCCAGGAGGACTGAAATGTTAGTGTTGAAAGTAAATTGTGAAGCTGAGCGGGAGCAGTGTGTGGGATTTTCTGTTCAAAGACTTAAGGGATATTTTCCAACACACCTGCATCTGAGACAGTTGGATGTACGGATACCTTTCTTCAAGCTTGTGCATGGTAAAAAGTTTGGGCCTTTCAACACAGACTGCCAGTGAGTGAAAATACACTTATTTGCTCTCTACTGAAAGTTGGATTACGTAATTAGCCCACGTCAATAGTCTACCACTTGAATCCCCTGTACAACCACAACTTGTCATTTTTGCATTTTAGTTTTTGTACAGGTTGAACAAATGTGTTATTTAGTGAGCCTCAGAGGCACTGATTAGCAGATTTAACCTTTAAACAGAGCCAGGCTAGCTGTTTTCAGTCTTGTACGATGCTAAGATAAGATAAGCTACAGTACACACATGAGGGTGGTAACGATAGCACCACAGCTATGGCCAGGCACATCATGCACTGTATGTGGGGCAACAGTGCTAGGGTTGGCAACAATACAGCCCAATGCAGATCCAGACAACTTTTTAATCCCACCAGGGGCAATATGTTTAATCAGCGTGCCTTGCACACATACTATAGCATACAGTAACATGTAGACACATAAATGGATGAGTAATAAATAAAAAGAAAAAATGTTCCAAGGACACTAGTGGAATAAAGGAATCAGTAATAAAAGAAGCTAATGGACTGATTATCAACAGAAGATTTTGAATAACAGTTAATTTGACAAGCAGGTAAAATGCAACAGCGCCCTGATGGCAACAGAGCAAATTCATCTGCAAGATCACGTCCAGAGGAAGCTAAAATACATGTGGCTCTCTGGAGGATTTGTTGATTGCAAAAATCGGTCAAGTCCCCTGTGATCTTAGAGCAGATTATTACAATGCTATTTAGACTGTGTCTGTCTTTCAGTGTGAGGCAGTGAAACCAGCAGATGAATGACAAACACAGGAGGCTCTCAGTAAAAGACATAAAAATGGCAGAGGATGACGGGACTGATGGAAAAATAATATAAATAAATTTAGTTTATGGAGAAGGTGAATTCCTTGTTGCCCTCGCTTCACAATATCTGCAGTGTTTACATCACATTTAAGATGTTCATTTAATAAAAAGGTACCTAAATATTTGTAAGAGGTTATCTTTTCGACAGTTTCATTATATCCATATGATCATCATCAGTCGTATTGCATTAACTCTCCGTAGTTGCGCTTAGGGCACCCAAATAGCAAGCATCAGCCCTGGTTAAGGATTTTTTTATAAATGTTTATAAATGTTGAACTGTTCTATCACAGTGACTGTGTTCAAAATGTTGCCTCACTCTCTGTGGCACAGTTGGCAGAATCGCAGCAGCAGAGACAATGTGATAATAAACCGCTGGCTGCCATCCTCTCAGAAGCTCCTACTGCACTCTGTTTTAAAACAGATTTGCTGTTGTGTTGTTTCACCCACAGCAAACCAAGCTTTGTTAGCAGAGGCGACATTTTCAATGCTGTATGTCAGGCGTATTTGTAAGTCTAAACTCTTGTGTATATCCCACGATGCTCTGTGGGAAGTCTCCCTTTAGTCAGAGCTAGAGCAGACACATCTCTGGCAGGAGGAGTGACCCACTTGCAACGACTTTATTCTTGTCTTTAGATACAGGCTATGGAGTAACATCACAGTATTACTTACTGTAAGACCAAATTAAAACCAGGTAATGTCACCATGTGATGTATAAAGTTAACATGGATTTAAAAATAAATAGGACACATTCCTTGCACAGTCTTTCCACAAATACACTTGTGTGGATTACTACTATGAAATAGCTCAGTCACAAATATCTATATATTAAAATGTTTAAATGTCAATATACCTTATTTCTAACATATATAGGCAAAGAAAGCAAGAACAAAACCCTTCACTCTTACATAAAGAGTCTCACCATGAGGTCTATTTGACAGCCGCTCTGGAGCTTTGATGAGCACATGGAGTTGGACCAGTTGTCGTTCAATTGTGGGTCAAATTTTATTGTTTTATGAGCACTTTTATGAGCAGATGTTGTTCATGTTGACTTTAAAAAGTCTTTGAAGTGCTCAGAAAAAAAATTAAATCACCTCCAATTCCAAGACAATCCAGGGCTCTCTCAGGATGAAAGCTGAAGTGTTTGGGGCACCATTACCTGCTCAGATTCAACCAAATGCTTCAAAACTCACTGGACGATGCTTCACAGTGCAGATGGACATTGACCTGAAGCATATTGCAAAAGCAACCAAAGACATTTTTAAGGCAAAGAAGTGGAATGTTCTGCAATGGCCAAGTCATATCATCTGACCTGAATCCAACTGAGCATGCGTTTCTCTTGCTGAAGCCAAAACTGAGGGCAAAACACCCAAAACACAAGCAGGAAGTGCAGACGGCTGCAGTAAAGGGCTGGCAGAGCATCACCAGGGAAGAAACCCAGCATCTGATGATGCCTATGTGTCCAACACTTCAGGCAGTCATTGACTGTAAAGGATTTGCAACCAAGTATTAAAACTGACTGTTTAATTGATGATTATGTTAGTTTGTCCAAATACTTATGAGCCCTTAAAGTCGGGGGACTGTGTGAAGAAATGGTTGTAATTCCTACACGGTTCATACTACATTTTTGAAAAAAGCCTTAAATGAAAGCTGAGAGTCTGCACTTTAAGCAGGTATTTATTGTTTCATTTAAAACCCATTGTGGTGGTGTACAGAGCCAAAATGACAACAACTGTATCATTGTCCAAATAATTATGGACCTGACTGTATATTAGACACTCAAAGAATCCCACCATGCATTGTGCAAAGTAGTGTTCCACCGACACTCAGTAACCAAGCACTATATCCCATCATGCATTGCACTGAATGAATGTACACAGAACTCCCTACAGTAAGTAGAGAGCAGTGAATGAGTGAATGATTTCGGACACAATCCAAGACTGATGAGGATAATGTGATAAGACCGAAAGCGCTCGAGCAGATAAATAGATATTTAGGTGCATCTAACATGCTGTTGCCATGGTAACTGTGAACCTTAAAATGTTCCAGTTTGATATATACGAAGAGAGATTAATCACTGTGCCACATTAAAGTGAAGAGTATATAACTCACTGTCAGCAGGTCATGTGTGGTCAGAGGTGAATGGCCTCCGCTGTACATCACCATGTGGAGTGTGTGGGTGACTGAAGGACTTATGTCACGGTGACTATGTGAGAGGCAGTCAAAATAAGGACATCACTTGACTGGCTGATGATATAAGTAAAATGACAGTCAGAAAAGTGCTGCCGAGCTCACAGGTGGTGGTGGGGGCAGATTCATGAGGTCTTCCAAGATAAGCAGAATGTGTTTTGATAAAATGGACTTGATGCACGTCATACCACTGGATGTGAGACAGGCTCTCAGTTGTTAATATTGCTCTTTATGTCTGTCATTTAATAACATGTATTTTAGATGACGTGTCTAAGCAGTAAAGCAAGTCTAAGTCAGAACGAAATAATAGCTGAAGGCGTGAATATATCACCACCAGTTATACATGTGAAATCCAAACATGTTATGGTATTGTTCTTTTTCTATGATGATGCTACAACACATCTACTGAAGTATTTACATTTTTAAAATGGTTTTCTAGGGCTGCAATGCCAGAAAATCAACATTTTAAGGCTAGTGCATAAAAAAGAGCAAGCAATCGTTTCAGATTTCCTTCATTTTCAGGCTGGTTTTGTGGATTTGGAGCTAAATGTTGTGCCTGGGGCACGTCGTGTATTAATGATACTCATTACCTGGAGAGGTTGGAAAAAGATATACGTTTCTTCCCTGTTCCAAAACCAAAATCAAACCCTGAAAAGTGTAGGGTTAGCTAGCTAGCTACTGAAGATATAGCCTACTGAATGTATACACATGCTGCTTTTGCTTTTTAATGATTATAACAGTGAAACAAAGACCAACCCTGCTGTACAGGAACCAGTGAAGGGAAGCAGGGAGACTTCGCTGATATTCAACCAGCTGTGTGTCATCACAGTGTGTGCAGATGAATGTTGTTTGACTCCCACGGAGATCCCTGCCCATCCGGTGGCAGAGGTCCAGGTGCTGGCATCGGCCCGAGGGCGAAGCCAAACACTGTTCACCTGCACACACTGTGATGCCACACAGCTGGTTCAGTATCGGTGAAGTTTCCCTTTATATTCATTGTCTTGTGTGGCGATCAGCAGGTATGTGGTGGTTCACTTTTACACTGTGATCTGTAGCCTATAGTTCGGCTTTAGCTTCTAACTATCTTTGTCTTTTTAACCTGTTGTTGCTGCTGAGTCAGTTTGACATCCTGGATATATCCTTCAAACACAGACTGTAGACCCCTCTGTCTGCTTCTCTCTGGAATCACTCTTTCATTTTCCCAACAAAAATATGATAATATTTCTTCAGGGAGTGCAGTTAGTTACAGTGTGGGCTCCATGCTTACTGCGACAGTTTGACTGACCATCACAAAGAGGCGGGGCTTAGCGAAAGGTCCAGACATTCAGGTGGTTTTTACTATGAGCTGAATTATCCACAGAGGTCTCTTCCTGTGTAAAACAAACAGGCACAATGATTTTAACTGGTAAAAATACAGGATAAAGCAGTTTCACTTTAAATATAAGTGGCTTGTCATGGAGGGACGCCTGACTATGGTGGCTGAAGCTTTCTATTCTGGGCTACAACATGGTGATGCAACACGGTGATCTCCATTGAAGAGGGCCCGCTCCCTATGCAGATAAAAGCAGCTCATTCTTACAGTAGGTAACAAAAACAGGTGATTATACTTAAGAAGAATACATACTTTTTTATATTATATTCCATTTTTCCCAACTTATCCCCCTACATCTGACACACTGGCCCTTTAAAACTGACACAAAGTCAACTTGGGACCCCTTTGTCACACACTGCATGTGTCGGTTGTGAAATAGATTTACAGATTTTTACATTTTAACAGTATTCTGAGGTTTGAAGAGATAAAACTGTCCAGCTGTCCTTTCACAAGGAAAGAAAAGAAAAATTATAGAAAATTGCTGGGACAAAATTTAAATTTTTTATTCTTTTAATTGTCTTATATTCCTCTTCTGACCCCTCGAAGGGGCACCAACCCTCAGGTTAGGCACCTGTGCTCCAGTCCAGAGTTTCATCCCTGCCCCAAGTTGTCCTTTGCAAAGGAAATTCATATGTTGGCATTTAAGGCACTCAAATATGCACCCACGTAAATCAGCTAAAAGTATGAGTTACAGGTCACATGTTCGATCAGGCCAAAAGGTGCATATTACATTTGGAGAAATGTTGATGTGTTGACGTCACAGGGAGAAACAGAGAGAAGGTACACGAGTCTGAGGCACAGCAGGAAAAGCAATTAGACTGATCACTTTCCCCACTGCCTTCCCAAGCTCCTCAACACACACAGCTTAAGTAATTTACTGATATGTACACACACATACACAGTACACATGCACACACACACATACACATGCATGTGCAGAAGCCAGTGTGAGTTTAACATGTGCAGGACATGCACAGATCATGTTGCTTTTTAACACCATATACAATTACAGCACTAGTCAGGTGTCAGAACAAATTGTGTGCGTGTGTTTGTATGTGTGTGTGTGTGTGTGTGTGTGTGTGTGTGTGCAACTATTCATTTTTGTCCGTGCATGTTGTTTATGTGTGTTTATCCACATAGTTAACCTTTATTAAAGCAGGCACGTTGACTGAAAAAACCTCCGTTCGCTAACAGGCTGAGAGCCAGCAGGACAGGTTCACACATGTAAACACACTCACCTGGAGTGTAGGAGTACTGACGCAGCTATGGATCTCCCACTGGGAACAAACACACACACACACACACACACACACAAATAAACACGGTGGCAGAAGTCATAAATAAGCGTGTCTAATTCAAAGAAGCGGCAGCAGGGAAGCTCAGAGTTCCACTGTGCATGAATGCAAAACTGACCTCTCAGTTTACAGAGATCATGTCTCATAACATTTCTGAACCGCTTATTAAGCGCCTGAGAAGAGGTCAAAGGTCATGTCTGTCTATCTCTCTGTCTGTCTCTCCTTTTCTTTCTGCCTTGCCTGTATCAGCCATCCTGAATTAGAGTCCTTGGGTCAAGGATGCATGGTTTCTCCTCAAGCTTAACAATGAATATGAAAAATGTAAATGTCATGTTTTAGGCCAGTTCTAAAGGCAAATTTATTTATACCACATGTTTTTGCAACAAGGCAATTTACATAAAACATCAGAAACATTGTGACAAAGTGCAAAAAAACACATCACGGGCTTCGTGGATAGAGCAGGCGCCCCATGTACAAGGCTGTTCGACTCCAGCCTGAGGCCATTTCCCGCATGTCACTCCCCCCCCCCTCTCCCCCTTTCACACTTGTCTGTCCTGTTGATTAAAGGCTATCTTAAAAAAACAAAAACAAACACACATTACAAAAGGACATTTAAAAACAGTTGTTAAAGAGCAAAAAAACAAGGTGAAATAGAGTAAGGCAGTTGTAAAATACAGGACTAAAATTTAAAAGGGATTAATAATTATTTGATTTATTAAAAGGCAGCAGCAAACAGAAAAGTCGTTCAGCCTTTATTTAAAAGAACAGAAAGTTGCAGCAGACCTGCAGTTGTCTGGGAGTTTGTTCCAGATATGTGGTGCATAAAAACTAACACTGCTTCTCCATGTTTAGTTTTGACTTTGGGGACACAAAGCAGACCTGTCCCAGAAGCCTCGATGGCCTGGATGGTTGGAGCAGAAAATCAGGCATGTATTTTTGCCCGAAACTATAATTGCTTCATAAATCAACAGTAGCTTTGGAAAATAGAGCCTGAAATAAACTGAAATCAACTTCTGTAAGAAAAGTATTTTTCGTTGTCCTTTGTAGGGTAAACACTTTGGCTCTTGTGTCAGAAAGTTTCAGAAAGAACCAAATGAATCACAGGTTTGACAAAAATAAATTAATGCATAAATCTAAACTCAGGATCTACTGACTAGCTCTTGCCAGAGCTTCATACTGTATCTTGAAATCTGAGTTAACTCAGTTGTCATCACCTGGCCTCAATTTTAGTCATGTGCAGTGGTGGAAAGTAACTACTTACTGAAGTATTACACTTACACACAGTTCTGAGGCACTTGTACTTTGCATGAGTACTTTCGTTCTATGCTACTTTACACTTCTACTCCACTACATTTATTTGACAGCTTAGTTATTGGCAGAAATGGTACATGATAGTCATAAAACTGTTTCATTAGTTTATAATAACCCAAAAATAAGAATCATTGTGTTTTCATTAATGACATGTTTATATCGACATAAGGGGCGGGTCCTCTTTTACAAAGTCTGTCATGTTTCGACAGTAGCCCAGAGTGTGCAAATCAAACACTGGCTCCAGGTGAGGCCATCTGCGATTTTGCATTGGCCACCATAGTTCTCCTACACGCTTGGCACATGGAAAAAGTTTCAATTCTGCAACCTCACCACTAGATGCCACTACATCCTACACACTGGACCTTTAATAGAAAATATAATCAACAACTAGATTTAGGACTATTAAGTACTTATTATGATCACTGTAGTAGCTGCAATGTTAATGATGATCAATAATCATAATCCACTAATATAATACTACATTAATTGTGCTGAAATGGCTCATTCTGCCTCATGAGTATTTTACTTTGGGTACTTCAAGTTTATCTAGAAAATGCATTTCCTGCAGAAAATGCATGTGGATGCTGAATTCTGAAATGCATTGCTAAGAATGCAGAAAAATAAAGAAAAACTGAAAGCTTCGATGTAAAATGTGCAGAACTGGAAGCTGAACTCATTTACCAATAGATGCTAAGAGCTGAAATACATTGCTAGAGAAGGTGGAAGCTAAACTCTAAAACTGTCAAAGGTTAAAATTAACTGAAAAGGCTATAATAAGATATGCTGAAGCACTGCTGTAACAGTAGTAGAAGTAGTAGTAGTTGTAGCAGAAGTAGTAGAAGTTGCAGTGGTTGTAGCAGTTATAGTAGCAGTAGTAGTTTTAGTAGTAGTAGTAGTAGAAGAAGTAGTTGTAGTAGTAGTTGCAGTAGTGATAGCAGTAGCAGAAGTACCAGCAGCAGTTGTAAAAGTAGTAGATTTAGAAGTGGTAAAAGTAGTTTTGGTAGTAGCTGTGGTACCAGAAGTTGTAGTCATAGCAAGAGTAGTAGTAGTAGCAGCAGATGTGGTCGTAGCAGTAGTAGTAGTAGTAGTATTGGTGGTAGTAGTTTTAGTTGTAGCAGTAATCGTAGGAGCTAATTAACCTTACTATATAATGACGAAAACTCTGTCTGCGTGTGTGTCTGTGTGTCTGTTCCACGTTTTTCTCCTCACTGACTTGGTCAATCCATGTGAAATTTGGCACAGTGGTAGAGGGTCATGGGAGGATGCAAATGAAGCAACATTACATCAATTGGCCGAAGGGGGGCGCTATAGCAACTGATTGAAATTACAAAATTTGAATGGGCATATTTCATGCCCCGTATGTCGTAGAGACATGAAACTTTGCACAGAGATGCCTCTCCTCATGAGAAACAAATACACCTCAAGAACCCATAACTTCCAGTTCTATAGATTTTCCGCCATTTTTAATTTTTTGAAAAACACTTAAAATCCATCTCTTCCTAGGAAGTTTGACCAATCTGCATGAAACTCGATGAACATAATCTAGGGACCAATATCTAAAGTTCCCTCTTGGCAAAAGTTGGAGGAAAACTTACTAAAACTGAGCTTCTATAAGGCAATGAATATTGCGGGTTTCACCGATCACCACGCAAATTTGTAGGCATATGACCACACATAATCTGAGGGGATCCCTCCATTATTGACCTTAGCAAACAAAATGGGGGCGCTACAGAGCTAATTTCTTTTCTAGGCCTAACCGCCATATCAATTTTTACTAAACTTTACTAAACTTACTTTACTAAACTAGGTGGTGCTATAACAACAGAAAAATGCTTAAAAATGGCTAAAATGCGACCGATCGCTGTGGCTCCCCCGTGGCCGAATGTTTGGGTTTTCTTCTAATTTTTGTCATGGTATGGTATGCTGTACTTAATCACAGAAACTGTCAGTGTGTCATTCTGTCAGTCAGTCATTCTGTCTGTCCCACGTTTTTCTACTCATTGACGTGGTCAATCTATGTGAAGCTGCACATAGGCATTGAGGATTAGCATAGGTAGAAGGTGACAAAGCTACCAATGGGTATGGACTAGTTTGATAGTAATTTGCAGGACTTTATGTGTAACGTATAGCTACTTTTATTTGAGTAAAAGAGCTGAATACCTCTTCCACCCTGACATACAAACACCTGTTGCTACCAACTGAGCTATCATCATGATGAAAGACTGTGAGAGTGCAGCTGAAAGGTCTGGACAAAGCTGGTAGGAGGACCTTGAGCTGAGATATTTTTTTTGTCAAACTAGGTTTTATTTGTTACTTTCTGACACATTTTCTCACAGGATGTTATCAAGAAAAAAAAGAGGTCAACATGTTTCCCTCACGAAGGACAACAAAAGAAAGAGTGGCCTTGTAGTTTATTTTTAGAGCTAACCTAAACGCTAACACTCTTTGACATTTATATTTTTGTACCCTGTTTGGAAATCCCCGTCTTTGTAGCAGCATGTTTTGTTTGATTTGTTATGCCAACCACTAGAGCGTTTGTCTGATTGTCTCATTCATCAAATTAAGCGAGTCGCTTGGCTGAAGACGAAGACAGGAAATTGTAACACTCTTCATTAAGGAGAGCGGTTGCTATTTATGTTGCGATGACAACTCTGTCTCTGCACCCCTGGGAGAGACCATCCCCAATATCTGCACTCAATAATGGATTCAGGTTTCTAATTATACTCCATCTCACTCTTTCTTTCTCCCTCCTCTTGTCTCTCTGACTGTCACTCAGCCAGCTCTCATAATAATTATAGCTGTTGGCCATCATAAAAAGGCTGTTACAGAAATAAACCAAGGCCTCAGTAGAAAACATGGACAGTTATGTGAGTGAGTGAGATGCGTGGGTAACGCTAACCATCTAGTTGTAGCGAGGTAGACTATGGTGAGCTGTTTCTATAGGGTACATCAGGAACTGGGCTGCAGCAGTTATACTAAATGCTGATTTCAATGAATGTTTTACAACACTACTTCTCCTGGTTATCACAAAAATAAGTCAAAATGAAGTCATGGGTCTTTATAACCTGCCACTCATGGGAAACAATGGGCCCCAGGGCACAAACATGCAGAAGGCCCCACCACCTCTCCTGCATAGAAACAAGGCAGGCTGGCTGTACAGTTCTTTTTGTTGTTATTTTATGTCTCTTTGTGGTCCTCATGCATCTCCCTGTAGTGTGGTGTCTCTTTATAGCTGCTTCGTGTCTTTCTAAAGTTGTTTTGTGTGTCTTTGGGGTCTTTTGCATCTCTTTGTCGTAGTTATGCATCCCTTGTTGTTGTTTTTTTTTTTTTGTCTCTTCGTGGTCATTTTGTGTCCATTTGTAGTTATTTTGTGTTTCTTTGTAATCATTTTGTGTCACTTTGTAGTCATTCTCACTCTCCTCTCTATGTAGTTCTTTTGTGTCTCTTTGTAGTTGTTTTGGGTGTCTTTGCGGTCCTTTTGCATCTTGTGGTAGTAGTTATGCATCTCGCTGTGGTTTTGCATCTCTGTCTCTTTGTAGTCATTCTGAGTCTCTTTGTAGTTGTTTTGCATTTCTTTGTAGTCATTCTGAGTCTCTATGTAGTTGTTTGATGTCTGTTTGTGGTTGTTTTGGGTGCCTCTGTGGTCCCTTCGCATCTCGTTGTAGTTGTTACATCGCTCTGTGGTTTTGTGTCTCTTTGTGGTCATTTTGTGTTTTTGTAATTTTTTGGGGGTGTCTCTATGTGGTTGTTATGTGTTTCCTTGTAGTCATGTTGATTCTCTTTGTAGTTGTTTGTCTCTCTTTTTATGGTCATTTTCTGACTTTTTGTAGTTTTTAATCCTCCTTTTAAAGTCTTTGTGATTATCTGTGTGTCTCTTTTGCAGCTTTTTTCATTTCTTTTTAACGTTATTGTATCTCTTTGTGGGCATTTTCAGTCTCTTCCAGGTCAGTTTGTGTCTCTTTGAAAGACTTTTTGCAGGTGAAGGCCAGGGAACCTGGCACTTTGGGCTCCTGGGCCTGTGCTCAGTAGGCATGTTCGATTATCCATCCATGCTGTCATGAAAGTAGCCTGGGTCAAGACTTCTGAATCCCCCTTAAATCTCCATAATCCAAAAGGAAAGTCAGTCTGATTATCAGGCCACCACTGAGGACAGTAAGATCTTGTTTTAGGTAGTTTTAGTACTTTAATTTGGGAGAGTGGCAGTCTTAGGATGAATTTACATTTATCAGCTACACATGGTGGGTGTTTTATAGCCTGATTCCAGTATTTTAGGCCCCTGTCATTCTCCAGGTTACATCAGGGTTGTCTCCTATAATGAAGTCTGATCATCAGGTCCTGATGGGAGCTGGTACAGTACTAATATGCTCCAGTTTAGTCCAGTATTTAGATCTAATCGTCTAATGATAGGCAGCTCCCTCTGCTGGTATGAACCACTAACTACAGCAGCACTGTTTTGAATAAAGTTTATTTGGTTTACAGGTTCCCTCAAACATGGCCGCCTTAGCAACCACACGATGTGCCGAAAAACACTGCTCGGTAACTATCACAGAGCTATTTACTGTAGTTGTGCTCAAAGGTACATATATTAGTTAACTTAGTCGACATTTTAATTATCTCAAGTGTTTAATATTTTCAGGGTAAGCAGGAGATATGATGTAGTGACGGGCTAGCGGTCCAGTGCTAGCTAACGTTAACGTTAGCTGAGAGGAAGAGCACCTGCTAACGTTAACTTAACGGTTTTATTTTAGCTTTACACACTAGCCACTAAAGTACCGCTATCTGATGTACACTTACTGTCCGCGCTTACTGTCATTAATTTGTGTAATTATTTTGGAGTGTTTGTAGCACTTTTAAGAGGATAAATCACTCCTACTAGCTTCTGTCCGAAAATGGATGCCTTGTGTGTCCCTTGGTTACCGATTGTGCTGCGGTGCCATTTTACGAGGATCTCCGTGCTCCATTATCGGACAGGTTGAGGACGCTCAATCCAAACTGGATTACATTTACACCTGCAGGTGTTATACAGTACACTATGAGCAGCATTTGTGTTTTCCTTTCACTGAATGAACTTGAGCAGGGAGATGGAGACTCCAGCAGTACCCAGCAGCTCTGCACATCACCTCCTGTCAGCAGTGACTGCAGTGATCAGAGGCAGAGAGCTGCACTGTTTCTCAGGGAAGCTGAGAAAAACAGGAGGCTGTAAGTGAAGCTATTCTGTTTTATTTTACATTTAATTCTAGATCACTGTAGAGATACCGTGGCTGGATAAAATGACAAGAGAGCACCACAATAAGTGATATCCATCATTACCTTAAAATCGATGTGTCTTCACCTGTTAATCATGTAATATATGTCTCTCTTCACAGGATTGAAAAGTTGGAGAAGGAGAGGACACTGAGTGTTCAGTGCAGGAAGAATGGGTGGACAGATGTGCCTGGAGAACTGGAGCAGTACGAGAAAGTGCTGGAGGAAGAAAGAAATGCTGAGAGTTGGTCTTTCTTTTCATTGCAGTAGCCTAATTTTTTCCCCAGATGTTTTAATGTGGTGGGGTGATAGGACCCCTGAGACAGCATTATTACCATGGGGTATAAAATACTGTGAAGTGGGGTAATAGCAGTAAACCAAAGTTAAAGTAAATACTACCCTCAACACTCAATGTTGATTAAAAAAAACTGCTATTCATTATTTTTATGCATCTTTTGTCTTTAGAGGTGAATCTTCAGAAGCAGCTAGTGAAGATTCATAATGGTGTGAGGAAATTTCAGAGACAGCTAACAGATGTGAAGCCGACTCCTGAGTGTAAGTTTTATACCTAGCAGTGTTTCTTCATAGTACCTTAAAAACAATCATACGGTGTTATTCTATCATTTATTGAGCCATCTTGTGAGACAATCAGTATTTTTTTGTCATCATTAATATCAATATTTGTGCCATTCTGCCACATCAGTCTCTCCGTCTCAATTTCTCTCTCTGTCTCTCCCTCTCTTTATGTATCATTTTGTCATATGGATAACTGTAAATTTATAATGTTCTGGACACATGACATGTATTGCACGTCAGTGATGTTTCTGCATTTCCTGTTGGGCTTACAGTGATTGAAAGACTGGAGGAAATAATGTCAGAGGTGGAAATCTCAATCAACACCCTAAAGGAGGAGCAGCGGTCATGGTAACAGCACACACTAATACTAACCATTTTAGACCAATATTGATTTAGAAACCAGGAAAATATAAGTAAAGTCTAAAATGTAATGCACTTTAACAAAATAACTCTTTAAAGGAATACTTCACCTGCAAGATAATCATTTGTATGTCGGTTATTATAACAATTATTTATTGATTGATTGGGGACAACATTAACAACAGCAAAACTATATCAAAACATGAGTTTACAAGCTCTCACACAACTCATGCAGTATAATCCAAGTCTCTTATCTAGCCGTATGCTGAGTTCTTCCCAAACACGTGGCTTTTGTGAAAACTTAATGATTTAAAACATGTTAATACGAACAGTACAGCGCATGGCTGAGTAGCGTGTCTGGGCACATGCAGAGATGAGATACACGTGCATGTTCAGGCATGCTCAGGGCGCACTACATGTAAGCAGAAGTGTTTTAAATCATAATGTTTACATGAAAATGCATGTGTTTGGGAAATACTGAGAATACAGCTGGATAAATGAGACTTGGATTATACTGCATGAGTTTTGAGTTTCGATATAGGTTTGCTGTTGTTAAACACGGTCCCAGTTTACTTCAGTTCAGGAAGAATTTTCGCATTTTTTGGATTACTCGTTCACCGTGGAGGCATGCGAGAAAAACAGAATTTTCTTCCCAAATTCAGCACAGTGAGTAATTGCTATACAAATAGTCATTTTACAGTTGAAGTATTCTTTTAACAAATATTATCTTCAACTGTTGATGTTCAGTTAATCACAGACATGGAGAACACAATGTTATAAATATTGCAAACACATTATTTAATAGAATGCAATCCAGTACTCGAGGATGGGCAATGTTTTTAATCCAGTGAACAAAATTGTAGTTAAATAAAAACACCTCAGCACAGCATTCTCAGACAAGTCAAACTAAAAGTTAAACTATTACATGGCAATGTTCACCCAAGCAGGCAGACAAGTAACAGCAACAGATCAGTGTTTGCGGCACACTTGCTATGAATACATTAATTCTAATAAATTAACTGTACATGAAATATGAATGGTCGCTCTTTGTGTGTCTCTGCTTCTCTCAGTTTTGAGGAACTTATGAAGGAGGAGAGGACGTGCAGACAGGAGATCGCTGCTTATGAGAAGAAGATTGAAAACTGGAGCCTTGCTGTCAAATTAGACCCCAAACTACCCACAGCGCCCACTGTTAAGGTCTGCCTCTCCTCATCTTCCTCTTTTCTGTATTTTCTCTATTGTACATCAGTATACAATGAAAAGAGGAGGGAGAGCCGGGATTGTGTTTGAATATTGAATCTTAGAATTAGATTGTGCAATATAAATAACGGAAGATGTTACACCTTTTGCGCTCTTGAGACGAAAAAAAATCAAACTTGTTTTAAATTATGAGAAAGTGTTACTGTATAAGTGTATAATTTGTGTAGTGTTAGGAGTCGACAGGCAAAAAACGTATCTTGTTCTCAGTGTCTGTTTTCAAAATGCGTCCAGAATTCTGAGCCATGCCTTCATGGTGTTATTTTTTCCTTAAGACCAAACCCCCGGACAGAGACCTCCCTGTAGAGGTCAGAGCACTGGAGGCTTTCCTGCTGAAGACAGGAGGCCCTTGTGGTGGCTGGGACCAATATGACCACCAAGCCTTCCTCAAAGTAAGACATTATTGTTACTCTGCTTCGATAACTTTCTTCTGCCATCTTCCACTCACAGATCATTGTAGACAGTCACTGAACACAACCACTTAAACTCAGTGTTCGATGTTTTGCCTCAGGCACCTTAAGCAGATGCTAAGCCAAAGGTCAGTTGCTGCAGGATCCCTGTCTGACTTACTCTAATCTGTTCAAATGTACAGGTCTGGACAAAGCACAGTGGGCGAGCAGCCTACAGGAAGGAGGCCAAGCTGTACCTGCCTGGTAAAACACTGGAGGAGATAGAGGAACATGAGGACTGGTATCAGGAGCTGATCCACTTGCAGGACAGAAAGAGAGAGGTACAGATAACACATGTATGAGCTCTAAAGGAAAGCGAACCTCATTGTGACAGTTACATCGTAAACACAACAGTCCTCAAGCTGTGAGCATCACATGAAGCAGCATGTGGCGATGAAAAATAAGAAAAAGCACCACATCTCATCAAGGGCGTAGGTTTTTTTTTAATATTTGGGGTGGCACATATTAAGCAGGGGCTCTGAGGGTCCCCTCCCAAGAAATTTTAAGCAGCAAACACTTCACTCCCTGCATTGTGGTGATTTCTGTGCTTGATTTTGTGCCTTTTTCTGCATCAATTTGTGGTGGAAATATCTTGGTATTTCCTGCTTCAACCATACATAGTTACTTGATCTTCTTTCCACTTTATGGCAGATTGCAAACATTGGTTTTGAGGTAGCATACGGCCACCACCTTCTTTACTGGAGGCAGTGTTTGGGGTCTATGATTCGCTTTCTAACAGTTCACCGAGTTGAAAGTCCTCTGCCACTTTCGTGTTTTTATTAATGTGAGAGCAGATACATGTGCTCTAAATCAGGGGTTCTCAACCTTTTGTAACCTAAGGTCCACTTTAGATTGTTAGAAAAAAATTCAGAGGACCACCTTCCCAAATAAATAATAAAAAACATTACATGACCAAAAACAAGGTAAAAAAAACTGGGCTGTAAGTATGTGTTATGTCACTGTTAGCTGTCAAGATAAGGTAAGAGATAAGATAAAATAAGAGTCTGCTCTGTCCTCTCTTGTATAGTGCATTAGTGTTGTCTGTCCAGTCCAGTTTGTTATTCAGATGAACACCCAAGTACTTGTAAAATTTCACCATCTCAATGTCCACTCACCACCAGCTTTTTTTTTTTCCTGCATTGATCTGGAGGTGGTTATTCTGGCACCAGCCCATAAATGTTGTGATGGCTTTCTGAAGTATGTTCCTTTTTCTTCAGGAAATATTCTCTTGACATCTTTGGCACAGGGTTGTCTCCCACATCACATTTTTCATTTCAAAAACCAATCCATCTCGTGTCACTGCATCCAGGCTCTTTTTATTCTGTATAAACATGACCTAACCTGGAGCTCAGGAAGAGGTGTTTGGTAGCTTTGGTAATGACCTCTAAATATTTTGCAGTTTCCATCAATTTCCACTACTTGTTTTCCTTCCATACCCAGGCTATTCAGCGGTGGAAAGCCAGCAAGCATCAGGAACGCCAGACCAGAATACAAAGTCAGGAGGAGGCGGAGGAGGCAGGAAGGAGGGAGAAGGAGGCCAAGAGCAAAGCCCACCAACACAGGTGAGTCAGAAGTAGAGCAAACATATAAACAAAAAGCAAACATTGATTTCATGGCCAAAGCAGTGAAGTGCACCTCCAAGTCATAAGATCTGACCAGATCTCATGAGCACTGGAGGTGTTTGATTGGTCGCCTCGAGTACAGGGGAATTTGAGGGCTTTGTTTGCTCATAGTCTTTGTTATTGTCACCTTGGTGTCACATCTTTATTAGTTAGTTCTATCATCTTCTGTTTAAGAACTGAGGAGGAGAAGAGGGAGGCAGCACGTCAACTGGAGGAGTGGAGGGAGGAGAAGAGAAGAAACAAAGAACAGGAAGAGGAGCAGAGGCTAGCAGAGGAGATACAGAAGAGGAGGCGGTCAAAGGTATTGTAGTTATGGTAATTTATCATCAAAGATAGTGCTTTGTATGTTTGAAAGGTGCATGTTTGAAAGAAATATTTGGCTTTATCAAAATTATTTCTGTTTATCAGGAAGAGCGTCGCCGCCAGCTGGAAGTGAAACTGACAATTGAGGAGCAGCTACGACTAAAGAGAGAGGAGGAGGAGGAACAGAGGAGGAGGTTAAGAGAGGAGGAAGAGAGGGAGATGGAGGAGAGGAGAAGGGAGGCAACAAAGGGCATCAAACGCTTTAATGAGAGGGTACGGAGTCTAAGAATCACAGAGATGCAGAGAAACTCCAGTCGCAAGAGCACCGTTTTTGTTATGTGACGTCGTGATGTATTTAAGGAATGTACATTTTTTTCAAATGTCTGAATAAATAGTGAGGGTAATGTTAGTAGACAAGTCACTATGGTATGTAAAATACAAAGGGTGTCTTTGCCTTTCTGCAGGACCTTAAACAGGTGGAGGCAAAGCTTCAGAAGAAACAGCTGAGGGAGAAAGAGGAAGAGGAAAGACAGAAGAGAATCACTGCTAAGTTGAAAGAGAAAGTAAGAGTTATTCTGTAAACAAGTCAAATGATGAACAAAAAGAGAAACATTTAACCACAAATTTAAATATCTGAAATAAACATGGTTTTGTTCCTCATTCAGGTGGATAGTCACATCAGCAGAGACCCCTCCAGGCTTACCCGTCCCACTAAGGGATGGGAAGAGCGAATGAAACACGTTGGACCTTCAGGAGGAGGGCCTATGTTACAGATGTTTCACAGGTGTGATTACCTAAACATTTATACAGTCACTAGCCCACAACATTTGTTAGGCAGAAACAGGTGCATTGAACATCCTGTTTTGTTATGCACTACCTTTTAATATGGTGGTAATTAATTCAATTCGACTCAAAGAGCTTTATTGACATGGGAAACATATGTTACATTGTCAAAGCAAGTGTGAACTAAATACAGAAATTGTATGTACAATAGGTAAGGATCGAATTTGGTTTATAGAAACATCACTGCTGATTTAACACCACTTACACACCCACCAAATGAAAGAAAACATACACATACCTCAAATCCTGTTGCACACTGTTGCACGTCATTTCACACTGTATTATGGAAACATTTCGATCAACCCAGAAAGCGATTTCAGATTGAACGTGTCCTAGGTTCATATTAAGGAATGTGTAGGGTAATAATTGTGGGTTGATGTCTGAAACACTGAAACCTTCTGTCATTGTGTTTCAGAGCTGTTCCCACATGGAGACAAGGCCTGTGATAAGCAACAGTGAAATTCAACTGAACAATCCTGAGATGCATTCAATGTGTTGTCTGTTTTTATTGTAATTAAATTCAATGAAAAAATTTACACTAAAGGCCTTTAGCACCAGATTGTGCCCTTTTTTTAATCTACTGTGTGCTGCTGTTTCAGGTTTTGTACAATCTATGAATTATAAAACTGTAAAATAAAAGCTTGTCACAGTTTTGTATAAATCTCAACTTCTGGTGGTCTGTTTTTGCTTTGTTACAGTGGTTAAAATGGAAATAGTGTTATTAAATATTCACCAATTTTTAGCAAAATGTTTAATCTTAAAAAGAGGAAATTTCTCAAAAAATAATATCCCTAAAAGACAATCAGTATACTGCGCACTCAAACCTTTTAATTTTAATTTCTGCCCATTGCGCTGTGTCGAGCGCTTTTATTTTGAAAAACAACCGTACCGGAAAAGATTCCTCATAGGTGCGGATGCAAAGATGGCGGAAGAGGAGAGCCAGTTTGAAGAATTTGAGCAAATAGACTTTTTAAGAGATAGACATGTACGGTTCTTTCAGAGAACATTACAGGTGTTACCTGAGAGATACGCCTCGCTGGAAACAACCAGGTACATTTACTGGAGTGAAACACGCTCCTGTAGTCTATGTGTTTCACTGGAGAACTTGACTAGCATTCAAGCTAGCTGTGCTTCAACCGCTTTGAATGAGCGCTAGTGCTACTTAGCTTAGCGGGCATGCTAACAGCAGTGGTAGTGAAGTTATGGCAGTTTGGCTGTAATAAAACACGAAAGTATAGCAACAGCGGACCGCGACGCCCTGATAAACTAAGTAGGAAACATTAGTAGGTTATATTATATGAATTAGGCTCTTATGAACGTGAACTTCAAGCTAAATGGACTGTTGGGCAGGTTCCTCATTTTGTAAACTTCACAGATAACTCTTCAGTTGGCTCAGCTGCCTGTACAAACTGAAGCTAAACTTAACTATCAGCTAAGTGTTAGCCAGTCAGGTTTTCTTCAAGTGATGTATTTTAATCATCTTATAATGTAATGTGAATTCACTGCCACGGTTTACACTGCCTCTTATTTGATGCATTCTTCTGACCATGCATTCACTCTTGTAGCTTGTGTATGTGTAGTCTTCTTTCCATCAATATTATCTGATTAATAATTAATAAGATTGCTTTCTGCCTCTTTCCAGGTTAACAATCATATTCTTTGCCCTGTCTGGACTGGATGTGCTGGACGCTCTGGATGTGATTGATAGGAACATTATGATTGAGTGGATCTACTCACTACAGGTTCTGCCTACAGAGGACCGTAAGTTTCAGACTTTCTCATTTAACACCTGACTGGAAATAACTTGAGATTACACAGTTATTTTGGAAAGGGTTTGCAATAAAAGTATTCATTGACTAAAGACATAACAAAGGTTCACATGAGGCAGCAAATCATACGCTTGTTCTGTTTATGTGACAATAAGCTTCAAAAAGACACTTTGACATGGTTGTAACACCAATGGTGTAGTGGAGAGTATATGGGGTATACTCCCACTAGGGGTGAGAATCACCAGAGGCCCCACGATAGTGTCTCGATACATAAGTCACGATACAATATAATTGCAATTTTAAGCCTGTTGCGATATGCTGAGTATTGCGATAAAATATATTGCGAATCATTACCCCTTTGCTTAAGATATTTTTAGGGGCATTTTTTTTGCCTTTAATGGACAGGACAATTAAGTGTGAAAGGGGGAGAGAGAGAGGGGATGACATGCAGCAAAGGGCCACAGGCTGGACTCGAACCCAGGATGCTGCGGCAACAGCCTTGTATATAGGGCGCCTGCTCTACCACTAAGCCACCGACACCCCATTACCCCTTTTCAAATGTAAATAATGCCCCCAAAAGTACAAACTTTATCAACATCAACTCTGCTCTCAAATAAAGTAGAATATTTAGTCTGTTGGGGCGGCACGGTGGTGTGGTGGTTAGCACTCTCGCCTCACAGCAAGAGGGTTGCCGGTTCGATCCTGGGCCTGGGAGCCCTTCTGTGCGGAGTTTGCATGTTCTCCCCGTGTCAGCGTGGGTTCTCTCTGGACACTCCGGCTTCCTCCCACAGTCCAAAGACATGCAGGTTAATTGGTAACTCTAAATTGTCCATAGGTGTGAATGTGAGCGTGGATGGTTGTTTGTCTCTATGTGTTAGCCCTGCGATAGTCTGGCGACCTGTCCAGGGTGTACCCTGCTTCTCGCCCGATGTCAGCTGGGATAGGCTCCAGCCCCCCCGCGACCCTCAAGAGGATGAAGCGGTTAGAAGATGAATGAATTTAGTCTGTTCATCTCACTTCACTCATTTTTAATGCAACAAAATGTAGCTAGTAAACTATAAAAGCAGCTGGTTATCATATAGGCTATCATATAGGCTACCATAGGTTTAGCGTGTATATTAATGATTTATATAATAATTGCAATACTATGCTATATTGATTTTTTTTCCCTGCACCGCTAATTCCCACCTATCAGCCATAAAGCCATTGGAGAGCATCCTTCACTTCCTCCTCGGTAACCTACCCATCTATCTAGTACACCCACTTTATCATCTACCACTACACCACTGTGTAACACCAACAAACCTGCACAATTTAAAAGAACATCACAGATAACAAAAATGTCACAGGACTAATTTTCATTGTGGTCCTTTTTGTAGTTTTAGTAGACACTTCCTATTACACTAAAAATGGTGGATTCAACAGTTACATACAACCCTGTCTACACAACTTTTTGTACAGGGACATCATCTTAAAGCCAGAGTTTCAGTTTTGCCTTAAGTGTGACTGGTTTTGTAAATCTTTGTCCTCATTTTGTAAAGCGCTCTTTTACACTACATGTCACGTTCACCCATTCACGCACATAGTCACACACTGGTGGCCAAGGCTACCATACAAGGTGCCACCTGCTACTCAGTAACTGTTCACATGTACTCACACACCGATGGAACAGCCGTCGGGAGCAATTAGGGGTTAAGTATCTTGCCCAAGGATACATTGACATGTGGACTGGAGGAGCTGGGTATTGAACCGCCAATCTTACGATTAATGAACGACCCACTCTACTTCTGAGCCACAGCCACTGGTTTGTGGTTTATTTACTGTTAATTGTTCTAGTCATGGGGACCCATGTGTCTAAAAAGCGCTAATACCCATCTGGCTACTCATTATAACCAGTGTCAGATTTGCTTTGTGCCTGTGAGCCTCTCTGACATGTGGAAGAGGTTAAATAAGTAATTTTGTGTTACACCATCTACTATTTTGTGAGTCTGACAAAATGTTAATTGTATCACTCTAGACATCACAGGGAACCAGTTTATCTGCATGAACTGGTTGGTCCCTTTGCTCTTATGAACTGAAATATAAGACCACTCAGATCAATTTATTTTGGGAGACCTGAGTTTTTACATTGATAGCTTGGGAAGATTACAGAACCAGGATATGATAGCGTAGTCAAAGTGGCTTTAGATTAAGCTGGATACCACAAGCTTCCAACTTAACCTATTCAGGAACACTGACTTTTCTGGCCGAGGATTTTGTTCCAGCACTCCACACACACTTTTCTTAGCACTTTCATGGCCATACCTGCACGCCCTGCATAGCCATCATTGTTGTCGAAGCAACTAAATACATCATGAGCAAGTTGAATGAACCATAATTACATCCAACACACAAGACTTCAAAAATGGTTATTGGACAAACAAATGAATTTCGATTTTTCGGATGTCATGGAGTGAACAATCAGTATTGTTGCAGTGTCATTCTGGCCTGCTGCAGCCAAAGACTAAAGCAAAAAACACTTAAACTGGACAATTTTATCTCTGAGTCAGCTTTCAAGGACTCTATCGTGGACATTTTTCGCTGATACATGAAGCTGTTTCCCGACACACTAATACTTCCTAACCTTTTGTCTGTCTGTTGCTCACAGTTTTCCCACACATATTCTTGTTCTCTTCCTGTTACTGTTTTGCTTTGCCTTGCCTCTTGCCTTATCACTTGTGTGTGTTACTCATATTCTGTTTGTTGTATTGCCTGATAGTGTTAGCTAGCTGCCTGCCGGATGCTTGTGTCCTAGTCTGCATTTCATTAATATTATGCTGATTGTCACACTTAACATTTCTTTTTAAACCCTATCCCTTCCCTTAAGAGGCTTTGCCTTTTTTATATTAATTACTTGACTGGTAAAAGATGGAGTATATGTATCTACTCATACAGAAGTAATCCCTCTCAATCATCACATATGACCTACTAGAAGTGTGTGGCAGTGTATTTTTCTGCGGAGACTCTGGCCACTGCCTGTATTTTCATATTTTCTGTGTTTAGGACAGTTACATTTACCTTTTTAATTACATTTAAGCAGCAGGCTCCCAAGAGGCGCAGTGTTGAAAAAATGCAAACATAGCGAGGCAAAACGGCAAATGATAGTGAATCTATGATTGGCTTTTACTTTCAGTTTTGCTGAGGAGCATGCTTACAAAGAGTAATTGGCAATACTGCGTAGTATATTTTTAAATAAAGGTTACAAATGTTGTTTCAGCTTTTAAGAACCATGGAGGAAAGAAGCAGTCTATGAGAAAACCCTTTGAGGAATGGATACTCGTGTGGTACAGAGATGAGCTTAGAAAAGGTGCAAGACTAATGCTCTTTTTATTGCTCTTATGGGCACACTTGGTGAAGACGATCTTGCATAAATTTCTAAATTTCCAGGGCAGGGAGCTTGAGTGTGTTGGGTGTCCACATCACGAAACAACTTCAAGGAGTTTCATGAGGAAAGAACTGAGGCAGAAATACTTCCTGAAATATCTGAGTTCAATTCTTCTGTTAATGTTATGAAATGTGTGTGTAAGGGACGGATCTGTGGTTTCATCAGGGTGAAGACTTCAGAGGTGTCAAACTTCAAGGCCTGTGAAAATATATATTCATACTGTTTGGATTTTGAAATAGATAGTAGCCTCCACAGGTCCTCCCCACCTCACCTCACCTGTTTCAGCTGTCCCTCTGTTTATCAGGGAGAGTTGATCTCTAAATATTTAATGACTTGTTTTTTTCTGTCTCTTAACAAGCCACTCTGAGCCATCTGTTTAGATGCCCAGTTAGTTCATTATTCAAGACATCAACAGAAATCATGTCGGGATAGCCGAGCTTGATTGGTCTCATTTTCGCTGCTGCCATATGTTTGGGTGTCTGGTTGGGCTTCTGTCATTAGATGTGAGAATAAAGCTTGGGAGGCTTTGAGCTTTCCTGGTGTGTCACTTCTGTCCCTAATATTGCAGGTACCTTCTTCACATCAAAATGTAGTTAGCAGACAGTAGTGTAGACCTTCTCTGCCTTGACTGAATACAGGTTTGAAGAGTAGAAATTCAAGAACAAGTGAGCACAGCACACGATCAGTGTGTTGTAAACCATTTCAATCAGAAATAGAGACACAATTAAGAATACTATTCTCAGAGTAGTTTGGTTCTCATGTGTTGAAACTGACTGTAGCATATTGTGCACTCTTTGCAGCACAATGACGGCATTTTCTTAATTGGTCTCTGCTATATCTAATGTTTCCATCATGGCCAGTAGGTGGCAGCAGCACACTGTTTTTAGCTGTCTGAGCATCCTTGCAGCACCTTGCTGAAGGTCAATACAGACAGACTGAGACCTAGTTTGTGAGAGTAAAAGTAGGGCTGTCTTGTTCCAGTTTCTCTTGCTGTTTACCAGTACTTAATGTTGTCTTACATCTCTACCTTCTCTCCTGTTTTCTCCTCCAGAAGCTAACCTTAGTCGATGTGGGTTTCGAGGATCGTCACATATTGGAATTCCTTACAGCACTAAGGTACTGTTTTTAGACCTGATCCCAAGTTTGACCAAACATTGTGTCTTGTATGTAAAATGTAAAGCATCCTCTCCATTTGTAATAGTCTGAAAATATATTTTGGGTAGACATATTCACTGCTAATGATCCCATATTTTCTCTATTTTCCTATTTGCATTAATCCTTCTCAAAAAATATTAAGCCATTTCAATCATTGCAGCAATCTGTGCATTCACATCAGGTTGTCTGGGCCATTTTCAGTTTTATTAGGATCATCTCTACAGCTGTAGTATTACCAATCATTGCATTAGATATGTTTTTTACATTTGGCTCTACTTATCTATTCCCATGGAGACATAGTTGTGGATGTAACAGCATTGCTAACTCGAGTCATTTCCTCAAAACAGTCTATTTTAGCTGTCTGTGGATTGCAAAATACCTTATCTCTCTGGTGTCTATAAACTGCGTCTTTTTCTCCAGATGTTTATTTTAAGAACTACAGTAATCTCTCTGTTTTTTTCTTCATGTTTCATAGTATTTCATTTTGATATTGTCTTCAGGGTCCAGGTGTGCTGCATCCATATGACAGTGGCCATGTAGCCATGACCTACACTGGACTGTGCTCACTTCTAATACTGGGAGACGACCTGAGCCGGGTTAACAAACAGGCCTGTCTGGCCGGTCTCAGAGCGCTCCAGCTGGAGGACGGCAGGTCAGTGCACACACACGCACTCACACACAATTTTGCACTTACGCTCTGATTTACTCTGGCACTAAAATATACCTGAGGTCATATGAAGAGTAGTAGTGTTAATGCAGACTGACATGAACTCACGTTTAGTCCGACAACAGCAGTTAATTTGTCCACACAAACACTCAGCCACACACCCACAGTGTGTATAGCATGTCTGGCAGATAACACTGTCTGTAGACATAAATTTATCTGAGTTAACCTTTTAGCAATTTAAGCTGATAGGCTTTTTTATTGTATGATATGATTTAAATGCATTCAGCTAATTTTAAACTGTTTAACTCTCTTCTTGTGTCTGTGTATCATCTTGCTTCCAGTTTCTACGCAGTGCCAGAAGGAAGTGAAAATGATATACGGTTTATCTACTGTGCAGCCAGTATCTGTTACATACTGGATGACTGGTCAGGCATGGACATCCAAAAGGCCATCGAGTACATTAGAGGAAGTTTGGTGAGTAGATCTAAAGATGTACAACCCTGATTCCTATAAAGTTGGGACAATGTGTCAAAAGTACAGTGGTGGAAAAAAGTTTTCGGACACCCCATGCATTTGTGAAATATTGCATTAAGAATCACTCTTAGGTCTTCAAGTGCAATTTCTTTTAGTACAGTCACAGCCAAAATACTAAATACATTCTAAAAAAGCCATGAAAAACTTAAAATTGATTGGTTCCATAAAAATACATAAGAAATTTTGAGTATTGGGTCATTTTGGTACCAGTGATGAAGGTCGTTCTTTTTATTAAAAGACACAATTTTTGTTGCCAAGCTTTGTGTCTACATAAAGCCAGCACATCTGAAAGTTCTTCAGACACAAAAATGGCTAAAACAAGGAACCTAACGCAGGAAACATGCCTGAAGATAAAGATTCTCAGCCAGGAAGGGTACAGCTGCCGCCAGATAGCCAGGAAGTGCAGATGCAGTCCTTCAGCAGTTGGATACACTCCAGGAATTGGAAGAAGATTTTGTGGTCAGATGAGTCCAGTTTCCAGCTTTATCTTCCTCCTACTAATGTGAGGGTACGCAGAAGGCCAGGCGAAGCATTATCTCCAGCATGTACAGTACCTACTGTCAAGCATGGTGGAGGCAGTATCATGGTTTGGGGATGCATGAGTGCTGCTGGTGTTGGTCATCTCACTGTCTGTGATGGCACATTGAACTCTACTAAGTATTGTACCATTCTCAAAACCCACATGCTCCCTTCTGCGCGTGCACTGTTCCGTCGAGGTAAAAACTGGATGTTTCAACAAGATAATGCCCCTTGCCACACATCCAAGGCCAGTAGAACTTGGCTGCATTAGCACAGTATCCAGGTCTTAGAGTGGCCAGCTCAATCCCCGGACATGAGCCCCATTGAAAATCTGTGGTGGATTATCAAAAGGTCTGTTTCAAAGCATAAACCAAATAATTTGGAAGAATTAAAAGCAGTAATTCAAGAAGAATGGGACAAGATTACCCCTCAACAGTGTGAAAGGCTCGTGGGGAACATGCCAGCCAGGATTAGAGCTCTACTACGTGCCAGTGGCAGGACTACTAAATATTAATTTAATGATGTGATGGTTTATTTATTTTTTGTTCAGTTTTGAACACATTCTCTGTTATTTGTTGACTTTGATACTGACAATGTTGAGAACTGACATATTGAAACTGTCAAGAATTTAGTTGTTAGTTTTTCTTGTAAACAATAAACAAAAAAATATAATTTGTATTTGTTTGTATCTGTCTAATGCAGCCACACCTTTTGAAACACAAAAAAGATTTTTCCACAAATATTTCATGATAATATTTGAGACTGTGTAAAATTTTAAGGGTGTCCGAAAACTTTTTTCCACCACTGTATATAAAAACAGAATGCAATGATTTGTAAATCCCTTTTGACCTATATTCAATTGAATACAGTACAAGGAAAAGATATCTAATGTTCAAACTGATTAACTTTATTATTTTTTTGTAAATACACACTCATTTTGAATTAGATGCCTGCAACACATTTCGGCAACAAAAGACTAGTAGTAGAATGTAGTACTAGTAGTAGTAGTAGTAGTAGTAGTAGTAGTAGAATGCTCAAAATCACCTATTTTGACCATTTCACAGGTAAACAGGCTAATTGGTAACACATTACAATATCATTATTGGGTATGAAGGGGCATCCTCCAAAGGCTCAGTTGTTCAGGATGGTACGAAGTTCAGCACTTTGTGAAAACCTGTGTGGCCAAATAATCTCACAGTTTAAGAACAAGATTTCGCAACGCAGTTGCAAGGAATTTAGGGATCTCTGGCGGCACTGAGTGTATAAAGGATATTACTGCATGGGCTCAGGAACGCTTTGGAAAACCATTGTCGTTAAACACAGTTTGTCGTTGCATCTACAAATGCAAGTTAAGACTGTACCATGCAAAATGAAAACCATGATCGACTGAGATGGACTGACCCTGCAGGCCTTTACACACCAAGTCCATTTTTTGTCCAAAATTGTCACACGTCTAAAAATAAATACGACCTCATGTTGTGTCAATCATGTTTGCACACTGAGTCCAAAACTTTAGTCTTTCATTAAAATTTTTGGAACCGGTTCAATTTTCGGCGTTTGTCACATCCGTCAGAAGCCTTTAGAGAGTCGTTTGACCAACTCGGATAGCTCACACTCAACGGGTCAGATATTGATATTCAGGTGGATGATGATGAAGAGGAGGAGGATGTGGACCGCACACAAAATGTGGAGGACAGCTCCGCCCCTTCATGCAGCTGCGGTGCCAAATGAAAGACAGGAAGGGAGTGGTGACAGCCAGATAGGTAACTTCAGTGGACAGAGGCAAAGGAGGAAATGTGTCTTTTCATTTGGTCACGTATTGGGACATTTTCACAATGAATAGAAACAATAAAATTTATCGGAACCAGTGTGCAAGGTTTTTGTGCATGACAAATTTTTTTGATGTGTTTAAAAAATGCATCTGAAAAAACTGACTCAGTATGCAAAGACCTTAAAAAGAAAAGTATGCAGTGACGTTTTATTTTAGCCTCTGGGATAAAGAGGAAAAGGACCATCCTGACTTTTACCAAGTTCAAAGCCAGTATCTGTGATGGTATGGGGGTATGTGAGTGCCCCATGGCATCATGGGTAACTTGTATATCTGTGAAAGATACATAAAGGTACATACAGGTTTTAGAGCAACAAAGACTACCATCCAGACAACGTCTTCTTCAGGGACGTCCCTACTAATTATACAGCCTCATTCTGCACGTGTTGCCACAGAGTGGCTTCGTGGTCAAAGAGTGTGGGTACTAGACTGGCCTGCCTGCTGTCCAGACCTGTCTCCCACTGAGCATGTGTGGCAGATTATGAAGCGCAAAATATGATAACAGACTGTTATCAGCCTGTTGTGCAACTAAAGTCGTTGGTCCTCAGTGTTGTTAAAAGAAAAGGTGATCTAACACAGTGGTAAACATGCTGTATGTGCTCCTGTCCAAACTTTGTGTTACAGCCTCAAATTCAGAGTCAGAATGAGTTTATATTTTCTTTTGTAGTTATTATTATATGAAGGAATATGAAGTTTTTGTTACAACCTCTCTCCACCATTCAAAGCAGTGTCTCTGCACAATAATGAGGAGAACAAGCCACCCACCTTCAGTAGGTGGCACTCTGCCTAGAAATGCTTCATTTATAATAAATGCTGAAGGGGTGGTTGAGCAGTGCATCATGGTCTTAAAGCTGCAGCAGAGGTTTTTCCGCCTCACCAGGAGATAAACATGTTCCAATTTTGTGACGTGGCACTGGAGTGATATTTTTGTCGGATGCTGACTGATGTTTTACTCAACCCATACTTTGACCTCAGTGTTAGTTTTTCCGTCAGACGTGGGTCAGACACGTCAAAGCTGTCTGTGGGAGGTATTGTCTTCATGCCCGTCTTCTCAATCTCATGTACAACTGAACTCCCCAGAGTTGAGACATGATCCCATTCACCACTGAACTTCAGCTTATTTTAAGTTGCAGACATTCAACACAAGAGTGTTTCATTACATAGAGTCTTTATTGTGCGCAGGGTGTGTATGACTCTATTTCTCTCTCTCTCTGACACACACACACACACACACACACACACACAGATGGGAGAGAGGCAGGGGGGCGCTCCGTTAATTAGTTAGCAGATAACTGTGATTCATGTCTAAAAGGTATATTTATCCACTGGCCACATGCTGGTGGGTGAATTCCAAAATGTCTCTGGCAATGTGACTAAGTTGTCAGTGATTGCAAGTACACAGAAACCAGCAGATGATAGCTGGGTTTGTGTCAGAGAGCCCTTGAACAGTAGACAAGTTAACCAGCCACACTTAAGTTTCACTTCCATTTGAATGGCGCCGGATATCCATTTACCAACCTTATTGTTATGGTCTGATCAGACCAGACACACAGACGGACAAGGACTCAACCTCGTTAGTTTTTCCCAAGTGACAGCCATCTGTTGTTGAGCCACTGCTTCATTCAGTTGCTTCAAAACTTGTCACAGTTTCAGGAGAAAATTTTTAAAGCACGTGTTAAACCTTATGCCTTTTCGTTCTGTGGACTGAAATAACTTGGTCTCTATGTGTAGTCCCAAAACACAGTCATGGAGCCTGCTCATATTTAGCTGCTCTGTTGAATAAAAAAAAGTTGGTTTAGACAGAAATACAAGTAAAACCAAGCTGACACCATCACCAAAGACCCAAAGGCCTGAACAACATCATTGTACTGTAGCTGGACAACTTGCTAGCTAATACAACTTGGTTTTAGTTGAGTAATTGGATATTATAAAATAATAAAAAAACTGAAAAAACTAAGACCTGGGTTATTTAAATCGTTTTACACATATTCATTTAAAGTAGTGTTTTTCCAGCCTGCTCCTCAGGTCTCGGAGATCTTCTAGACTGTTTCTCTCTTTTTTTTTTTCCTTTTTTTTTGTAATTCTCTTTTTACTGGTTTATAGAAGCAGTATAAAATGTTAACAAAATTCAAAACCGACTGAACATGAAGACTGTAAGCAGAAAAGGAAAAAAGATAAACATAACATAAATAAAAACATAAAAATACAGTGGGGGGCTAAAAGTCACATCACAGGGTTTCTAGTACCTATCAGACAAAGTCAGGTCTAATGTTTGAGACATAAACCAGCCATTTTGTCCAGCTCTCAGTAAAAATGTCCTTCTGGGTTCTCAGGCTGAAAGTCAATCTCTCCATTACATAGATATTATGAACCAAGTCAATCCATTCATCAACACTAGGCATATCTTTTTTCAGCCATTTCTTGGTTAAGGATTTCTTATATGCCACCAATAGTATTCTCAGCAGATACTGATCCTTTTTTCCCATTCGAGTTCCTCCAGACTAATCAGGTACATCAGTTCAAAATTAAAGGGTATTTTGGTCGAGAAAACCATTTCAAGAATGCCATGAATTTTAGTCCAAAAGGGAGCAACCAAAGGGCTGCTAGACTGTGTTTCTCAGTGCGTTCTTGTATCCTTAATGAGATTTATGTAACTTATGACTACTGACACTTGATTGGAAGACAACTAAATACACAAAAGATTAGCATGCCAGTTTAGGATGCCTCCAGTTGTGACTTGACCAGTAAGAACAAATGGTAAGCCTCTCATTTTGAAAAAGACACATCACATTTGAGCAGCTCTGTAGCCTGCACAGCCAGTTAAAACAGCTGTGACTTAAAGCTTTAGCGAGTAACTGATTAGTTGTCAGCTATTAAATTAATCATTAATGAATTTGAGTAATTAATTATGAGTAATTTAAAAATTCTCTTTTCCATTTTCTTAAATTTGTATATTTTCTGGTTTCTTTACTCTTCTATGACAGTCAACTGAATAGCTTTGAGTTGTGGACACATCAAGACATTTAAAGATGTCATCTTGGGCTTTGGGAAACACTGATCAACATTTTTCACAATTTTCTGACATTTTGTAGACCAAGTCAAGAAAATAATCTGTAGTTGCAGCCCCACTGGGATGGCATGTCAGTGTTTGTTTGTGTTGACATCTTTAAATCCAGTTTGAAATTACACCTCACAAATTAATTTTTATATTTTTAAAAGATGTTTTGAATCCACCCATAACATCAATAGAGTAATTCAGCTTAAGTATTTCTCACACCTATTCATGAATTCCATGAAAACATGGAATAAATGTGTGCAGTTAAGTCTCTTCTGGCAGTAATCTCTTTCCACGCTCACATTAGCCTTTCATGACAAATGAAATATTGCTTGTAATTGAATGGCTTTTCTTTGTCCTCCTCACAGTCCTATGACAATGGGTTTGGCCAGGGAGCCGGGCGAGAGTCACATGGTGAGTACGATCATCTTGTAATGGTTCATACTGAGTTACAGATATATCAGAAATGTGAGTGTCATTAGAGGTGGTGGTGTGGAGCGGAAGAGTAAAACTTGACGCACTTGGCAGCCCAGATATAAACGTCTGATTTATGAACATCATCAAGGTTCATATCAGATCAGAACATTTGTGTGTGCGTTGGCGGTGTCGTAGCAGAGGGCATGAAAGTGGCTGATGGGAGTAACTGGTTTAAAGGATTAGCCATTAAAATCCATCTCTGTAGATACATTGTCCTCATTAATCCCTCCCCCACTCAAATTAAACCTTATTATTCTCCCACAAAAGCCTTCATCCTACACACACACACACATACATGCACACACACATTTCAAAGCACTGCTTGGAGCATGTCTATGGTCACCTTTTTGACATGATAAGGCCCCAAGAGCGTGTTTTAGCAGCCTGGGGAGGCTTTTTGTAATGGTTTTCTATGAGTGTGAAGTGTTTTGCTCGCTGCTTTTGCGTTGTGGAGCACCTTATGTTGCATTTTTGTGGGAGTGCTCTGCATGCTTTTAGTTGAAAAAACAGCAAGTGTCAAGACCTGTCTGAACAAATTGTTGCCTCAACAACTTTATAACATTTTACCAACCGTAAGTAGGCCAGACACTTGACGGCAGATCGTCACACTGTCCCCGACTCATCCAAGCGAAGCCCCTGGACCAGCAGGTGGAACTCCCTCTAATTTCTTCTTTTTCTGAGCGTCACATGTACCCACAGATCACCGTTGCCTTGTGTCCAACGGACTGTTTGGGAATAGCCTTTCACCCTCAATCAGAGCAAGTGTCCCTTTTTTATGCAGGTTTTAGGGAACAGATCTCAGTCAATCTTAAAGGAGCTATATGTAAGAAATCTAAAGCAAATAGTCATAAAATCCTCCTAATATGTCACAGAGACTAAGGAATAATGTTCATATAACATACTGATCTCACCGACAACAATAGTACAGCCAGAATATTTGCATTTAAAAAAAAATTTTACGGTCTGCAAATCATGTTTATGTTTTGAATTTGTGTTGTGGCCTGTTGCGCCACCCACCGCCGTCTACCAGTCACGCAGTCAGTAGAGTTTCAGCATCAGTTACAGTTACGACTGAGCTACAGCAGCACGGCAAGCAGCATTAGCAGTGTCCCGGTACATAGCATTAGCAGCCGGCTCCTCATGAGCTGTATCCCGGCAGCAGCGTTAGCAGCAGAGAAGCCGGACTTGCTCGAACGGTCCGCTGGAAAACCGAAGATCAAGGATGCGGTGACACGGCCCTGCCACGGCAGCCGCCAATGGGCAAATAAATCAGTCTCCAGCGTGCCGCTGTCCAGCAACCTTGAATATGTAGGGGAGGGGGGGCGGACACGACTCGCGGCAGTATTTTGAATTTGAGTGCAGTAACTGTTTTGGCCACATTCTTACATACAGCGCCTTTAAGTGCTATATTGTAGGCATTTGGACTTGCTTGAGGTTTTTTTAAAGATGTTTCACCTCTCATCTTAGAGGCTTCTTCAGTTCTAACGGACTGGTGTGGAGTCGCAGGCTTTAAACTAGTCTGTCAGAACTGAAAAAGGATGTCCAGTCAAGCAAGTCCAGTTGCCTACGATATAGCGCTTAAGATTACCATGACCTGGATGATTGAGAATCTTCACCAACATCTGTGAGTTTACTTCACTGCAAAATAGCGGTCAGGCTAAGGACAGGTCATTCAGTGGTTTCCTTGCAACAATTTAAAAAAAGACACAGCATGCTGCAAAAACTGTCTGATTGGAACAGGCTTCAACCAAAAATAGGCAGTGTGGTACGCCTTGCGTTTTGCAACCTGCAAAATGGGCTCCGTCTGATCGGGGCCTAAAGATAGTATTCTCTGTAAACATTGTGACAGACTGCGTGAATTAAATCTATGGAAATAAAACAGGGGCAGATCCTAGTGCATCTTGGTAATTTCCCTGTTGCGATAAATTAAACTCATATGATTACAGCTTTCATTGAGACTCGGCTCTCTACTGCAAACCAGCCAACTGTCTGTCTGAGAGTTGATTACACATCAGTAGAGATACACAGAAGATGCTCATTACCCATCCACCCTTAAAGTGTGTGTTTGTTCAGCATCAAGACCTCCCACACTGTGTGCTTTAAATTTACACACACTCTTACACTGCTTTTTTAGATAATTGTGTTTGAGCCTCTGTGTTCAACCTGAAACATGGTATTTCAGAAACTGTGTGCCAGGGTGATACATTAACTCTCTCTCTCTATGTGTGTATGTATTCAGTGTGGTCGGCTTTTATCTCACTGCATCCTTTATAATTCCAGTATTTTCTTCTTCTTTAGACTATGTATTCTTGTTTTCTGAACTCTCATTTTTCAATTAAATTCACTTGGAAAAAGTCCCTTTTTTTATTATTTCCATTTTGTTATAAAGCACATGACAGTCCCAAGCCTACTGTTAGAGTAAATTGTCTTGGATTCCCCACAGTTGTTTGATTCAGATTTATGTTCATGCCCCCTGATCTTCCTGTGCCTCCAGCAGATAGTGAGCCAGACATGTTTGATTAGAGGCGAGTGTAACACGTTGGCAGATTTACAGCCCTGACCCGCACACTTCACCTCACCTTTTCTTTGTTTCACTGCATCACACATGAACACACACAAACACAGATAAGCAGTTAAAGATGGTGGTGATGTTTAGGGATGAGTTAAAGGCATGAATGAAAGCAGTTGACAGTAGGGTTGTAGAAAGTGATGGATAGCTGTTGCTTGTGGCTGCACTGATAACAGCCTGTCATCAATCTGTGAATGCACTCGTGTTTGTATGACTTGAGCTGTAAAGAAACTTTGCCTTCAGTCCCTAGCTGGGTCTCCATTCAGGGGCTGCAGCCTTCGAAGGCTGCATTTGAAGACCAGTTGCATTTCATCGCGCATTGCGACCAAGGCTTTCCTATTTCGAAGGCTCCTTCTAATTCGGCCTAGAAATGCAGCCTTCTCTCCCAGAATTTGGAGGATGCAAAAGATGAATCCTCTGTGGCCCAGCCCGTCCCAAGATGCATTGCGCGCTGGTGACAGTTATACATTAAGTTAACGAACATTTGTTAACTAGCTAATGGTTAACTGTTGTTAACATTACTATTAGCTAAAAGCACACAGCTTAAACAATCTTAATTTAATAAGTCGACCTGAAAATGGTCCATCAGCCTGAAATATGTAACAGTGGTGTCTCCCACGGTGAATCATCTCCTCAAGTATTAAATAAAAACACATACTGTAGATAACATTAATCTCTTGGTCCATGATTTAGGGCTAACTAACTTACTAGCTTACTCCATCTTTCGTCAAGCACAGTTGGTTGCTAGGTAACAGGAATGCCAAACTGACCAGACCGTCCCATTTCAGAGACCGTTCAGTTTGGACGATGCGGTCAAAGGTCAAAGGATGTGGCCGATGTCTACCGTGAAGACCACGTCCCTTAAGGGCCGCAGCCCCTGAATTGAGACATAGCTCCTGTGTGATGCATCTTTATTCCACTCAGAAGTTTCCAGTTATTGTGCCGAAAAGTATAAAAGTGCAGCCATTGCACCCATTTTCCTTATGACCACACATTTCATTATACTCGGACGAAACTTAAAGGAACAGTTTATATTTCCTATTACCTGTAGTGCTATTTATCCATCTTGATTGTTTGTTGTGAGTTGCCAAGTGTCAGAGATCTCTGCCATAGTTGTTGTGTGCAGTTTCATATAGAAACAGTTTTCTTTCTACCAAACTACACCTGCCAACCGTATCATCGTGCAAATAACCCAAGGATCTACTCATGGACGAGAGTCTTCCTTGGCTGAGCTGTAACGTTAGCTAGCTCAGTGGTGTTAGATGAGCTGGCAATAGCTGCATGCTTCACGTTTGTACTGTAATACAGTTGGCGGGTGTAGTTTGGTAGAAATGTAATGTATTTTTTTGTTTGTTTCGCGCTTTGAGCACCACAAGCTGAGTGCTGTCTAGTTCCATTATCTCCAACATTCAGCAACTATCTAGATTAATAAATAGCACTGCAGGCAAGAGGAAAAATATGTTATTTAGATTTTTAGGTGAACTATCCCTTTAACAGAGCTCCACATTGTGATCATTTCCAAGGAAAGGTGGAAAGTAAGCTGCATGCTATCAAATATTTGGCAGTAAAAGAGCTCACACGCAGACACGCCCTCTGTTTCCCCTGCAGTGCCCTGTAATCATCTTGTTGTCTGTCATCAGAACATGTTAGGGTGAACCACTGGAACCGCTTCTCAATTTTAATAAATTGTCAGAAATCAGTAGTCTCATTTATTTGGATTCACTGGTGTTATGAATTGTTTCCACTCACTAAATGTGTCTCATGCACCTGCCTGTCTGTGTGTCCAGGTGGCTGGACGTACTGTGCCATAGCCTCTCTGTGTCTGATGGGACGACTGGAGGAGGCGCTGAGTCAGCGGGAGCTGGACAGGATCCGACGCTGGTGTATCATGAGGCAGCAGAGCGGCTTCCACGGGCGCCCCAACAAACCTGTAGACACATGCTACTCCTTTTGGGTGGGAGCTACGTTGGAGGTACAGACTGGTGTAACAGGCACATATTCACATATTCACTCCTGCATGTGTTAACATGTTAAGTGCATTTCAGTATCAGTATTACCCTGATTTTTCTGCACTTTTGCCACCATTTTCTCCTCATAGAGAAGTTGCAAAGTCCACAGGCATGCTGAAAATAAGATGGGGCATTTTTTAAATAGCACTGTTGAAACAACTGGGTTAATCCCCCACGCCCACACACACACACACACACACACACACACACACACACACACACACACAATCCAAAAAGAACTTGTGAGCAAACCTTTCAGCATTTGGGTCATAACTATGCCAGAGGTACATACATGCACACACATGGTCCAGAAAAGTGTGAGCTAAATTGCAACTAGCTATGAGTAAGTCAGAGATACAGCCACACACACACACACACACACACACACTCATAAACAAACACGATGCAGGAAAACTGTGAATTTCTGGGTCAAATCTGTGCCAGAGGGACAATTGCACACATGCAAACAAAATATTTGTATAAGGCAGAAGTTGCAGTATGGAAAACATTAAGGCTTGATGTTTCCTCCACTAGTATCTTTATCCATGGAGATGTCAGTAGGCCACCTGAAATTAAATGCAACTAGTAGAAAAGCGCAGTCAGTAGAGTGCAGATGCTGATGGCAGCCACTCTGAAAAATCTTGCCGTAGATGCTGCACAGTGCTTTTCAGAAGCGCCCCACAAGCTAATAAAAATAAGCCTTGTTTATTTGTAATGGCGCCACGGCACACCGCACAGAGCAGATTGAGTTCTGCTTACAGGCACTGTAATGTGAACTATAGATACAATATAAGCATGAGGATGAACGTATTTTAATAACTAAAACAGCCGCAGTTTTTTTTTTATCCATGTCCTTTATAACTGTACTTCTAACGGTATTAACCTTGTCTGTAGGCTAAAGCACAACAAAGCATGAAATAACAACTATAAACAACTTAAAATAGACAAAAACAGAAACCATTTAACCACATAGCCTGGGTACTTACTTACGGTACAAGCACAAATATCAAGGAAAAAATGACCAAATCAACAAAGTATGCAAGTCTGCAAAATCGGCTTGGCAAATCGATCCCCTTCTGACAAGCTAGGTAGAACGCCGTGTAACAGATGAAACACAACTGGGAGATACTATGGAGAGCTGCTGTGTTTGTTAGGCTGAATCCAAATGTCCACATTTCACTGCACATGCAGACTCGCGGATTTTGTGGGCACGCTCTGGGGAAGTCTGGGAGTGCTGAGGGCTGTCCAAATCCACAGTTCAACCAGTCCACAAGGGACCTAGAGCGGACTTTCTATAGACTTCCAGAGAGTCCGCTTTGGGTGCAGACTTGAGCAGACTTCACTGATTTAATAACCCACAATTCATTAATAATAATGATAATAAATTTTATTTGTAACGCACTTTATATTTAACGAAAAATCTCAAAGTGCTACAACAGCAAGAAAAGAAAAAATAAGTTAAAACAAGAGTTAAAAGCAGTTATCAAAGTAACAGGAGCAAAAGATTACAGATTAAAAGATTTTTGCAATATGGATTTGACTTTGTGTTTATTTCAATTACCGAAAAAAACGTAGGAATGTGTAAAATAGTAACTAATAGTTAGGCCTATAAAATGCTCCTTGAATTGTGTAGGCCAGAAAAAATATTTAACCACATCATGATACAGAAATTTGAGGAATGAAAATGCATTTTATTATTGCGGCCTATCAGGCTGTGCAGTGTAATAGGCTGAAAAATTGTCCGAAAAACAAGGTCTACTCATGTAAGTAATTTCTGTTGTTGAATGTGTGTAGCCTATTATCTAGAGATGTATGATTACATTTTTGTTCAGTCACAAAAAAGGCTTATTATGGGATCTATATCTTGTTATCTGCGGGGAAGGGTGATAGGCACAATTCATTAACTTATATGACATATATATGAACAGGACAGCAGTGATGGTTGAACATTTCCCTGGCAACAAGGAAAACAGTCTTGTGCGCTGTCTATCAGCTGCCTGTAGTCTCTGCCCTCGCAGACTTTGCGTAATGATAGTAAATTTGTCACACTAAGTACAGCTGAAGTCAGTGAGGGCTCAGTCTCCAAGTCCAGAGGGTGGACATTTGGATTCAGCCATAGAGTTGTCCCTCCTGTCTCTCCTACAGTCAAGTTGATGGTGGAAATAAGAAAAAATGTACATGTATTCATCTCATATTGTGCCTAACTTCAGTGGTTCATAACATATCGGGTATGGAATTAATCTGCAGATGCTTTGGTTCAAAATGCTTTTTTATGGATGTCAGTTTTTGAACCACAATGAAAGCCAAAATGTGGCCTACAGCAGACGGTTAAACTTGTTTTTAGTTGAGCCAATTTGCAGAAAGCTTGCAGCCCCTACCAGCCGGTCAAGACGAGTGAGGAATCGGCAGTCAATAGCAGTATAAAACAGGTTTTGTGAATCACTGCAACCATGAGAGGTCCTTGAGCGTATAGTCAAATTTGCATGCAAAATGTTAGGCTGATTGGTCCAGTAGTATGTGAGATTAGTTGGACAGATACACAAATGCGCACACGACCAAAGATATCATGCCCTCCAAACGTATGACATGACCATTATCTATAAGAACAACATACTCTGCATCTTTGGAATTGAAAATGTATTTTAAACTGTAGAAACAACCAGGTGGAAATCATTAACATCTCTCTGATTTATATTATTTACTTTTTATGTTTGCTCCCAAATCTCCTGGTAAAACTTGTCTCATTCCTCTCGTTTTCTCTCACACTTTTCCCCCACCCACCCTCTCTCCTGTCCCAGCTGTTAGACGTGTTCCAGTATACAAACTTTGACAAGAACAGGAGCTTCATCCTGTCCACGCAGGATCGGTTGGTGGGGGGATTCGCCAAGTGGCCAGACAGCCATCCAGGTAAATGATTTAACTTGCAGAGGTTGCTATTTCAGTAACATCTCACAGTCATCGGATAGAGTGCACATAAAACAGACACTAGAGGAAAGCCAGTCACAGAATACTGCCATGGCTGCTTATATGGGTCTTGTGTCAGTGTTGCTGTTTTTGTGTCTGTAGAGGGATGTCTGTCAAAGTAAGAGTGACACAAATCAGACGAAGCTTTATACTGCTGTTAAGGAAATAGCAGTTTAACGTTCATGTAGGATAAACGAACAGAACACAAATAGACTATATAGAGGTTGCTGTTCATATTGTTGCTAGCTCAAAAGATCTTGCATCAAGTACAAAAAGATGATGAAACTAAGCAGTTTCAATTTCTTTTTTCTCCGTTTCGGCTGAGCAGTTTCCACCCTGCCCTCCACAGGTGCAGAGAGGTCAGGGTGGAGTTGTGGTTGGCAGTTTTACTTGAGATCAATGGAAAAGCTCTTGTAATCCTAAACTTCAATGCTGCACATACTTGTGTGCGTATGTGTTCTTGTGTTCTTGCTCGCCCTTGTAATGTGTTATTGATGAGGCGATTGTTCATATGTAGCCCGGGGACACAGGAGATCGAGCTCCTCACGTTACAGGAACAAGGCAGGGAAGATAGGCTGGAAGAAACAATGAGGCAAAACAGACGCTGTATTGACAAAGCCTCGTAAATATTACTGAACAAAAGAGAGTTTTAGAGAATAAAAGGGAGTATTTTGCAGCATGGGCACAGATAGCATTGGACTTGGACGTACTTAAACAGTACAGTCATCATGCACAGTCACTGATGGACAGGATCTGGTGTGGGAAGATAGGAAATTCACAATAATGGAACAAAAGAAGGTGCTCTGTATTTGTCAAGCAGTTCTGAACCTAACAAAGCCAAATGTCCTTTGAACACAACTGGTTCTGTCCTCAGACGCTCTTTGAGGAGGAATTTAGGTCATCGTCAGCAGTTTTAGGAACAGGTAGTAATAGTTAGCGACAGGTTGGTTTAAATTTTAGCCCAAACTGATTGAATTGAGTCTCAGTTAAAATGTCTGTTGTCATGAACCCAATGAACAGATCCACTGCCCAAGTGATGGACCACAGATCAAGAATTTGCTGTTGCCACCGCCCTTGTAAGGAGTCACGTATTGATTAGTTTGAAAGGTTTCTATGTTGACAATCCATTCTCTGATTGGGCAGTATGATTTACGGTATGTGATGCTGCATGCACAACTCATGTCTCTGTTTTGGCAGACAGTTTTTGTTGAAGTAGTCTCTGCCCACTGAACAGCACAGCAGGGCTCATTGCTTGACAGAATTGACAGTACTGCCAAAACTACACGGAGGAAAGCCTGGTCCTTGTTGTATCTGAGTCTCTCTGCCTTTGTAACCTCAACAGCAGATAGTTATCATGATCGAAATGTAGCAGGAGGCAGCTGGGCAACCCCTCTAAAATCCTAAAACCCCACTTTTTATAGTACCTGCTCAACACCAATAATTTTGCATGTCAATATGTTTTTGAACAGTGTTTTTTGTCCTGAGTACTTTCTAATACCAGATCCACTTTCTCTGTTTTTACCTTTTATGATAAAAGTCCTTGACATATACACTGTGTAGCTGTTTATCAGAGGGAACTCATATTCACTCAGAGCGATTTGCAAAAGAGAAACTCAATAAAATAGCTGACTGCCAGGCAAAGCTTAAGGTCAAGAGGGTCTCAGTAGCTGTCACAAATTGGCTTTGCTGTAAGCCTGGTCACCTCAAAATCTTTTATTTAACAAGTGTTGCAACAGTCGCAAATTTGAATGACTGCTGGTATGACTAGTTTTGACACGAAATATTAGCAGGCGAGCATTTTGCATATTTGTATTGATTATTTATCACGGCCCTGTGTGTAAAGGGAGTATAGTGGAGCATTTAGCCGCCAAAGTGCCAGATGTTCTTCCCGGGAGTTGGTGGCGACCAAAAACAGAGCAAAAAGAGAGTGAATATTGGACTTTCATTCCCTAGGTAGCCAAAAACACGTTTCCAAATGAATAATTATGTTGCTATGTAACTGCAGGATGTGTAGATAAGATCACCTTATCAACTAAAGAGGTGATGATATGTCAGTGTTGTGTTTACAGCTTATTTACTGCTGCTCCAGTGGCTAAAAAAAGTTATTACAGGTTTAGAAAATGCCATGTTACATTATTATCATCCATAATATCATAAGTATGATGGTCCTGTTTCAATGCAGAATTTGGAAAAATCCAACTTACCTGTGATCTCAAGTCCAGCAGATCTGGCGGCCACAAAGTGGCACCAGCCCATTACTGTGTATCACACACCCTCTTCAGCTAGAATGGTTGACTCTGTCAATACGACGTGAGGTTGCACATGGGTTAGGACTTAGTGTTCTCATCAAAATTATAAGACAAATCCCATTTCACTGAGGTGCTGCTGGGCAATAATTCAATAATATTGTTTACCACCCTTTAGGGGAATAACATTGTGGATTTACCTTGTTAATGTTCAGCAAATCTTTATTTTTCACATTACTTATTTGGAACCTAGCTGTAATCAAAAATAAATTTGATTACAATATCACAGTAGGGTATATAAATCTAAATAGAAAAACATTCTCTTTAATCAGACCTTGGACTAATTTAGACATTCTCCTCCTCCTTCTTTACAACCTTGACTTTGAATCCATATGAATCCTGATTGATGCAGCTAATGTTGCTTTGATTGATTTAGATGTCTGTGTCCAATCATCTGTCATTTAATTATAATTCAATTACTGGTCCATTAACTGGTCTGTGCAGCTTTTACTTTGGTCCCAGGAGAGAGAAAAGGCCATGGGGTCAACATGTATGCATTATTTATATCCCCTTAAAGGAGCAGTACAACACAAACAATAATGGTGTTTTTTAATGGGAAATTTGGTAAGGTTGTTTTATTGATTCAGTAATGGGAAGCATGGTGACAAACACTATCGCCTTCTTGGCTCTGAGCAAGTATACAGACCTGTCACATGCAGGTGCCTCTGCAGTAATACATGTTACCATCTCTGACCTAGTTTCTCCCTTTTCTTTTCTTTCACTCTCTCATCCCTCACCACGCTCCCCATTTTTTCCCCTCTCCCCCTTTCTCTCTCTCCAAATCCTGTCCGCCAGATCCTCTCCATGCCTACTTAGGGCTGTGTGGATTGTCTCTGATCGGAGAGCCCAATCTGAGGAAGGTCCACCCAGCTCTTAACATCACCCAGAGAGCCTTTCAGCACGTCCAGCAGCTGCAGCAGACATGGAGGGACAGCACTGGCAGCTGTAGCAGACAGCACTGACAGCAGGATGATCCACGACTCTGTCTGTGAACAGGTTCAGTAATCAGGAGCATCTAACAGTAGCCAGTTAAAGGCCACTGGACTTCTGCTGTGTGTCTTGAAGACATTTGGCCGCTCATTTGAGAGGCCTCCTCATTTCAGGAAACGGGAAGGTTTTTAAGACCCCAGTTACACTTTAGTAACTTCGGGGCGCTCATTTTAAGTCCATGGAAAGTGACTTTTCTGTTAAGCAGTATACGCCATGCTTTTCTTTTGCTGCCTTTTTATTATTAGAGCGTAGCAAGCAACAATGTGCTTTGTGGTTTGTGGGGATAAAAATATGTGCCAGAAAGTAAAATCTGAGTCACTGGAGACTCGAAGAAATGCCAGATGCCTCGATTTTGCAAACTTCTTAGATGATGCAGTTTTAGGAGCTTCCTACTCCTCACCATAGTCAACAGCACAATCTGCTGTAACCTTTCCTAGCCAAGGATGAACTCATTTACTTCACAGTGACTGAAACATCCTCAAAGTGAACAATATTCGCTGAGACCTCAAGGAGGGCTTAAATTGTGTCTTTAAATGGTTCTGGAGTAACTGGTGGCCTCAGTAGCTGAATATTTTTGAGTTAGCTGGTGTTATTTTATGTGAATTGATGATACATGAGTTTGCTACCACTGAAATGTGTCTCCTGTATTTTACACAAACATAGCAAATAAGTCCCTTGTGTTTGTTCACAAACCAATATAAGCCCAGTTGTCATTTGGGGGGCAAAATTTTAAGACTGTAGAGATGAAATCACTTGTTTCTTTTTGATTACTATTCCTACATTCTGAGACAAAAGCACCACCAGGCTCTAAGCTCCCTGTACAGTATTCTTTGCCTCTCTGCCCCTCTAACATCTCCATCCTCCACCTCCAGAGCCTAAAGCTCTCCAGTCCCACTGGTCATACCAGCCGGGCAGGTAAACTCTCCCATGTTTCTCGCTTCAGCTCCTCGCAGTTTCACCACTGCAGGCTTTTTTTAGTGATCAGGAGAAATTTAAATGATAATAAAAATGCTCATGGAAAAGGCATCTAAGAGCCAACAACCACCTCAAGAGGAAATCAATGAGTTAAGAAAAAAAAATCAAAAACTGGTAGAAAGAAGAGCTACAGGCCTGATCATTTCAGATCACAGAAAATATAATTTATTGTTCACATTTTCCCTGAAGCTAACAGCAAAATAGTTGGAGCCTCTTAAGGGAATCCCAGCATCTCCTGACTCCTGGACCCTAAACTGATCTGAACTGCCCCGCTCCACCAGCTTCCACACTCCCTGCAAGGCACTAGCCCGCCTGAAATCAATATGAGAAAGACGAGACAGTGGCATCATAACTTCGGGAAATTTATTCTTTTGAACAGAGGTGGGAATTGGCGGTATTTTTGGAACAAACAGGAAGCAGGGCAAAAACAAAGAACAATACACATGAGCAGAATGTGCCACAGAGTGTCAGGTTACAGAAACAGCTTTTGTCTAACACATTGCATCCCTTTGAGGCAAAAATGCCACTTCTGACTTCCCAGTCTTCTTGCCCATCTTGAGCTGAGCTATAAATTGGAAATTTATAGTTGTGAATCCCAATAAGATCCTAACATAGTGACACACTAGAATTCTGAGTTGTGCCGTTCCTCTTGCCTTTTAACACAAAAATTGCTCCTGATTCCCAGCAAATGTAATTTCCAGCTTCACAGGTTCCTCCAGCCTCCCTGCTGAAGCCCCACCCTTTTTTTTATTAGACTGCTGTCACAGCAAACACCTGCTCCCTGAGATGACAAGTGAGGAGGAGACAATATCACAGCAGGTCAGAAATACAGCGGCCACATGTCACCTGCGGGAGTCCGCTGTGTGTAGCACCAGTTCTGGCTGGATATGAAAACACAATATCACCTCTGTGGTTTTCCTTCCACTATCTAAATGAAGCTGTGCCTGGCCTCTTCTCCCTTCCTGCCAAGTCGCCCTGTTTTTCAGATGTAGAAAACAGAGCAGGCAGACAGAGGAGGAGAGAAGGAGAGAAGAGGGGAGAAGAGGTGAATAAATAAATAATTTGACACATCTATTATTAAAAGTAAACTGACGGAGGCTGGAATCTCCTCTTTGAACCCCCCAAGCTAACCCCCACTGCTGTATAGCCTTATTTTGGTGCAAAATCAATCTCTCTCTAGCCAACTGCGTCTTGTGTTGCTGTGTTGTTTGATGTTACTCTTTGCCTAAGACAGTAGGCTTTGCTACAGTTGCTTTTGCCGACTTCTCCTGCCATTTTTTTTTTTTTTTTTTTTTTTAAACAAATATTTTGTTAGTAAACATTAGATATTTTTAAGAATTTCACTTTTGGCTTATGACTTCCATTGCTGCTGAATTGAGCCTCAAACACACAAATAATATTATAGTACAAGCTTTTGATTTATTCACCTTATAATATTCTGGTATTTGTCTTTTTTTTTTTTTTGGTTATTTAGTTATGAAATGCTCTAAATCTGAGTGGTCCTGAGTCAGTAATGCACTGTAAGAGAACAGCCATGTGTACCATGCATCCTCTCAAGTGACTTCTACTACTTTACTACCCTCCTCCAGCTGGGTTCTGTCCTTAGTGTACATAGGCCAAGTCACATGGCAAGACCACGCTCTCAAACTTGACTCTGAAATGTGCCTCACGTAGCATTGTTCTGGGTCACCGCTCTCTGAATGCTCTCTTCTTCCGTTGTCTGATTTCGCTACATGTCCAGCATGCTTAAATTGGGTTTAGCTTGGCTGTTTGTCCCAAGGAAGGCTCTGAATATACACGTGTTCTCCGGAGGGATGGAGGAAAGGTGTATCCTAAATCCTAGTGAACGTTTAGGAAGTGGAACACCTACTCTGTAAACATTTTCCTCCTCCGCTCTTTGTAGCGTTCACTTATCCAATCAGACAGAAGCTGACTGGCAGAGATCATTTTACCAGAATCTGACTTTGTCCCTTCATGTCTGATCGATAACGCATTTCTAGAAGGAGGGAAGAATTCATTGAGATGGAACCCACATATGCTTACTCGACTTAAAAAAGGATGAAAGATTGGATGAATGGATTTGCCACTTAAAGGAGTTGTTAAATTGCGTCAGCTTTTTGCTACATCACGCTGCAGTCCGTGCTCTCAGTCCCACAGCATGTAAAGAGGGGACCGAGGCTTTGCGCTTTTAAGACGTCTGCAGTATTCGGATCGTCTCGAGATGTCATGTCAAGTCTTCTGAGATGCAGCCAAAATGCCACACATGGTCAACCTTGAACCCTTGCTCTGTCATCAACTAATATACATAATGTAATAATAAATAATGTAACAATAAATGTAATGGAATTTATTTTTTCTATGCTTTGTAGAGATATTGAGTGTAGATAAATATGTAAATGTCTATAAATATGTGACTTCTATTGTGTAAGTGCTCAAGATGAAAAAATGTTTACAGCTACATCAGTGAGACGGTTTAAGGAATTGGATATGCAAATGTTGATATGTGATGTATTATAATACTTCAGCTTTGAATTTGAGGACAGTGATGTCCATTCTAGCTTGGCGGTGCATATTGTATTTATGATGAATAAAAACAAGTACTAACTTTTACGATTGTTCTGGTTTCAGTCTGAGTCCAAGATTGCTTTTGGTATCAAGACAAAAGGTGTTTCATCCCCTGGGGAGCATGATCGTGCTCCGAAAATGTCACGGCAATTCACTTAGTTTGTGATGTTCTGTGCAAAGTTGACTTTTTTCAATTCAATTTCAATTCAGTTTAATTTCTAAAGCCCAATGTCACAAATCCCAGTTGGCCTCAGAGGGCTTTACAGTTTACGACATCCCTCTGTCCTTGGACTCTCACAGTGTACAGTATAAGGAAAAATTCCCCCACAAAAACCCTTCATAAGGGAAGAAAGAGGGGTGCTGCGATAGGGTTAACCTCTAGAAATCCCAAGTGTTTAGTCGGTCTAAAGCAAACTGTCCATTAGGTTTTGATGTATCAAATATCCTGTCCTGTAATGTGTCCTGATGATGGCCCTTAGTGGAAAGATCATTGACTCACCAAAAACATTAAAGGAATAGTTAATTTTTTTGGAGTGGAGTTGCATGAGGTCAGACAGCCCTTTCCTTTGGCACTACATTTCCTCAATCCCACAATTTCCATATTTCTACACATTTCTCTCTTTTGGCCCATTCAGTCTCCCTCTGCAAAAGTTCTTCTGTATACTCTGGTCCATGAAGGTATCTACTTATCTCCACATTGTATATTTTGTAGTGTGCACAGTGCAGTTGGGCTTTTACGTAAGAATATGGATGTTCTACGGTTGAGAAAATGTAGTGCCAAAGGAAAAGGCTGTGGGCTGTAACTACACTTAGCAGTGACGCAGACCTGTCTATTTTGTAAGCTGAAACAAAGCTTTTATGTACTTTAATTTCGATGATAGGAAACAATAAATTGTGAAGACAAAGCCTCCACAAAATAGCATTTTGTGTGTGATTTACCCTGGCTTCATATAAGTAGAGGAAAAGTCTGCTAGCCACTAGGCTAATTTATACAATGTAAAATGCCATAGGCTTGTGCTAAAAACATTAGCATATTGTATTTGTAGGGAAAATGTGTCCAGCAAAAGACAAGTGTTTGTCTGTGAATGCTGCGAGTTATAGTGAACCCGATTTGTGTATTTGTGTTTGAAATTGTCGCTGTTAAGCCATGTTTAATGTGTTTTGAATCAACTAAAATTTCCAGCACTTCACAGAAACCCTGCAGTCTTAGCCTGCTTGCTACGGCATAGGCCATGTGTGTACACTCTGCATAGAGCTGACACACAAATATAAATCCTGCTTTAGCTTCCATGGTGGTACTCTAATCTGCCACTCTAAATTGGGGTTGCGCTTACCACTATCCTCTGTAGGTAATACCTCATACAACCCTGCTTCAAAAAATCTGAATTATTCCCTTGAGTCATTTATTAATGTGGAATAATAATATCTATTCAGAGCAAGGCGTTTACATTCTGATGAAAGGCAGAATTAAAGTGAGAAGCAAGTATTGCCACTACATGCTCATGCACTGCTACATCCATAGCCTTAGGCTGAGTACTTTTTCTTTTTATTCCTTCAGCATAAAGGAAAAAAGCATCTGGGTGTTGTATGATAACCTACAACAGCTGAGATTCAGTATAAAAGACCAAGTCCTTCTTTCCTCTCGCAGTCAACTATGTGGCCTGGATGACTCAAAACCGTTGTTGCTCTATTTTTATCTTCAAAGACAACAACTGGTCAGCATTTTCCCTAATTCGCCTCAATTACCCTTCATTTCTCTGCAACATGGATGGGCTTTAAAGTCACACAGACTGATGAGGGTTTTTTTCTGTTCTTTGCTAGGTCAGTGGCTAAGACATAATTAAAAGCCTGGGGGGAAGGGGAGTTTCGCTGGATACAGGGCACACATGCAAACACACATATAGAGTCCCACTTGGGAGCTGCATAGCACAGCCACAGACTTCACTGTTGGCACTGATGAGGTAATTCAATCCAGACAAAGTGGCCTACAGTGGCACTTAGATAGATGAATGTAGAGGTTAATGAAAAATTAAACAGCACTTGATCAGATGTTTATGATTTTTGAAGTTTAGAAAGCAATTTAAAAAAAAGAAAAATAAGGATTTAAATGTCTTTTCTTCCCCTGTGAATACAGCCCAACCCAGATTACAGCCGTCTAAGGATGCTCCCCTGACAGCCAGCTGCAGCTGTAGTTTGGGTGTGGTTTTATGGTCCTCTGTTACACAGACAGCTTATACCTGAGAGGCAACCAGACGTCCCTTTGAGACATGCAACCTTATATTGACACCAAGTAGGAAATTCGAGTTAAAATCTGTTTTTGTGAACTTTGATGACTCATACTCTGCCATCCATCAAAGAGAAAACTGACAGTAACATCTTTGATGAATTGATTTATTTGATCAAAACCCAGAGGACGTACTGTCTCCATGTTCTGTTGTTTTGTCGTTTCTTGAACACAGCTGTAGTGACCACACAAGTACACAAATACAGTGTGTTTACCGCTTTGCATCATGTGATATGGATGACTCATTCTGAATGATCAGCAGGCCTCTGGGTTGACGTATATGTTTGCTTATACAACAGCTTGCTCTCTCTAGTTATTTAACTGGAATCCATTCTGCTTAGTAAAACACACTCATCAATGCATTTTATCGATTATCCAGTCAAGTGGAGGGCACTGGGGCTCAGTTATGTGTCTTTTTATGGGGCAGTCAAGTGTCATCTCCATAGATATCACTCATGAACACATCTTTGACCCAAGAGTCTATTGAAGTGGTCATAAAGGATATGGATATAGCCACTGTAGGTGCTCAACTCCACCAGTGTGCCATATGAAACAGCTTGCTAGTGAGGCACCCTTTTCACAAGGTTTGTAGGTTGTCACTAATGCCTTAACACATAGGTAATAGTTCATTCATGAATGCTAGATAGATCAGTTATAAGACATTAATAAGGACAAGCGTATTGTTCATTAAATTTGGTACAGACATTTATGATTCCCAGATGATTGACCATAAAGACTTTGTTGATCTTCAGACTTCTGTAGTGCCACCATTTGGTTCTGGAGTGAAATTTCACAACATCTATTGGATGTTTTGCCTTGAAATTTGGTGCAGACATTTATGTTCCCCTCCGGCTGAATTGTAACTTTGGTAATCCCACGATTTTACTTTATAGATACGATCAAATATTTGTTTTATGACCAAATACTTGCTTTCACACAGGCCTCAGCTTCACTTTGTATCAAGTGCTAATTAGGAAATGTAGAAAATGTGGAGTCGATATCATGGTGTGTTAAAATTTTTTGACAGGGACTCCATATTGTAAGGTACACGCTCTGCAATGGTATAGAGTTCTGCAGGGATGACCTTTTTTTGTAAGCCGACACTGTCCTGGTGTCCTCATCAATAAGTCTTTGGAATTTTTCCATTTGATTTTGGATAGTTGCAGAAAATAATCTCTGTGGCAAACAAACTTTTACGATACTTGCAGGTTTTCTTCAGCAAGATAATCCTCAGCAATGAACATCACTTTTGTATCATTTTTGAAGCCTAAAATTCAAGTGCCAGAAGTAAAAAGCTAACGTAAGGCTAAAAGGGAACTACACCACGGTCGCATGACTTAATGTCACCATGACAACAAGGCTGTAAAGCGGTGTTCTGCGTGATGACATTTTGTAGTCTCATTTAGCCACTTGTTAGTAACCGCCTTTCCCACCTGAAAGCTTCAGAATTTACCAGTGGGGTATTTACTGGTGTATTTTAGTCATAGAACAAAATGTGAGATCTTTAAAAGGGGAATTACACCCATTTTCAAAAGTCATGCGTTATTCCTATGGTCTAAGACAGTCCAAAAAATATTAATTAACAAAAACCATAGTGCTAAACCTCACATTTGTGATGTCATGGGGTATAAAGTCTGGAGCTGCTCCACAGACAATGAGTTGGGAAAGATGTTATGGGTAGATGTCAGGGGGATGTTCTGAGTATACGGGTTCATTTTCTGATTCACAGCTGAGAACACTACAGTAGGATAAAGCTCATTTGGGTTTTTTGTGGGTCCAAAATTTCATACTCCAAGTCATTGAGTGTGATTACATGGACATTATAACATTTATGAGGCTTATCCTGGTTATGATCATATACAGGATATGGTGTTTACATACTCAAACACATAAACAGGATACTCCAATATCCCCGATCATAAACAGGTTGTTCATGTACATGTAAACACTAATTGTCTGTGGAGCAGCTCCAGACTGTATACCCTATGACATCACAAGTTAGAGACTCACTTCTCTTGTTTCTGGCTTTGAGAGAGAGTAGCTCATGTTCACAAATATTTATTTAACTTTGCCTGGCCATGGAAATAACATTTTAGAATTCTAAACTGAGGTCATGTTCCCCTTTAAGCTGATGATAACCACAGACCTTTATTTCAGGCATCTAACAAAAACCCCACTGACCTTGAGACGAGGGAACCGAAAGTGCAGAAATGCTGACTCATCTCCATGGTTTAGGACTCATTCCTACAGTTTTTGGACCATAGATTTGGACAAATTAATCACAATAAACAACATAGATCCAGATGACTTCACAGCCCGAGGCCCTACCTCCACTCACATACCCGGACTGTCTGGCTTTTAGACTGAGTGTAGACACTTAGGTGAGAGGTAACAGAGCCAAGATGGCGCCCTGACTTGGCGTGTCTTGCCATAATCAAACTAAAAACATTATAAATCATAAACAGGTTTCAACCATAAAATAGGTTCAGGTTTTGGACCTTGTCCACTTTTGTGTCATGATCAGCTGCAGACTGACTTGGCAGAGATGGCTGCCATCTTGTTTTTACATGGATTAGTGTATTGTGCTCTTACTACCACTAGATGGTACAGAAAAATGTCCACAAATGAGGACAACAGGTCTAAATTAAGAAGAATGAAGTATAAGGTCAAATAAACCCAAAATGTGATGTGCACATATGAGGACACAGGGTCTCAGGAGGACATGATGTCTTAAACTCATCTATAAAGCATTAGTAAATGGTTTAAATCCATTGGTTACCACTTATAACACCAAGAGATTCATTAATAAAAAGTGGTAGGTTACAGTTTTAATTTAATTCCAGTGTTCATTTTAAGATTGACCATAGATGACAGCTGCCCGAGAATTGAGCCCACGTGCTCCACTGCAGCAAACAGTGATTATCTCAGTGCTTTTGGAAACAGTAGTCAGTTATGAGTTATTAGTTTTGTCATGCACCGTTTGCTCCGTCAGGGCAGTCTGCCCGCTTGTCCCCCTCCACATGCTCAATGGGGTGGAATATGTCTGCATGAAGCCATGAGGCCATCTGGTGACGCGGAACAAGTGGCATTGCCAGAAAAAAAATTAAAAACACGAACTTAATCCGGCCTCACACAAACAACAGTCGCATCACATTCCGGCTCATGCATGAAACAGCTCAACTCCACATGACAGAATCAATCCTACCAAAGACAGACAACAAACCCAACACGAGACCAAAGAGCTGCAGTCACATATTTTGGTCGCAATGAGCAGGACTGAGCCCAAATAAAGCAACATATGCACACATGAGCGCGCGGCCAGCCATGCGTAAATGCTCCAACTTGACCGAATGCAGCACTAACAGATTTAAGACCCCCCAGCCCGCCCCCTTTAATCTCCAATCTGAGATTATTAAGATTATTCTGGTGATTGATGGATGAATCGGGCTGATACATGACGGAGCACGGGGATACAAAGAGCCCTGTGAGTGGAGACATCGCCGCTGAGGGATGATGTAGAGGGAGAAGGAGGGAGATGGTACAGTTGGGGAGATGAGGGCGGGGTTTTCCCTCCAAGATGAGGCAAACTAAAATAAAATTGGCTTCTTGCAGCCGGCGCATGTACCGTAGACTCCACGGACACACACATATACACACACACACACAAGCCTGTGGAGAGAGAGGAGGGAGGATGGTGATGAGGATGTGGTCTGAGGAGCGGCTCTTCTCTCTTGATGTTATCTCACCTCCCCTGTGAAGCTGGGAAGCTTTTCATCCTGTCTGCTTTAAGCCGCAGCTGCTGTTTGTGTGCGCGTGGGTGTTTTTCTACATTTTTTTTAATTTATTAATATTTGCTGACCGGTTTTCTGTGTGTGCGCTAACATCCACCATCATCTGGAGCCATGTCGGACTCTGAGGACATGACGGAGTTCGCCAGCATCGTGGAGCGGATCGAGCGAGGCGAGGTGAGTCTCCTCCGGATGATTTACGGTCCTTGTGACAGCAGCGGGCTGTCTGTCATCATGCAGCCGACAGCAGCAGCGCCGGGCCGGCCTGCAGAGCGGTCAGGGGGCGGAGAGGGATGCCACTGCCTATATCCTATTCTATTCTATTCTATTCTAGTCTATTCTAGTCTATTCTATTCACATTGGTCACTGATGTCGCATTATCTGTTCTAATACTGTAATATGATCTGAGGTATTAAAGGTGCTCCTCTGTTCCACTGACTGCATTGCATCCATAGTTGGACTCACACCTATTCTCTTCTATTCTATTCTGTTCTATTTCTGTAACAGGATTTCAGGTGTGTACCTCTGCTATTCTACTCACATGAATCCATATTCAGCTCAATTAAATTCTATTAACTACTGATATATTCCGTAATAGGATATGTTATATTATTAAATAATGTTATCTTCCACCCTGTATTTCTGTTCTAATCTACAGTCTATTCTGACATTGTAATCAGCAGCAATAGACTCTAATCTGTTCTATTAATTCAATTGTCTAGACAGACCTACAGACAATACTATATCCTATTTTGTTCTATTCCTGTTAAAAAAAAAAAAAATCAGGTCTGTACCTCTGCCACTCTGATCATATTAATACCACACCTACTCAGTTCAATTGTGTTAACCATTATTTGTTAATATTAAGTGCTGATATAGCCCCATAATTCAATTCTATTGTTTTTTATTTAGCCAGGAAGTTCCCATTGAGAAACAGGATCTCTTCGTCCAGGGAGTCCTGGTCAAGGAAGCCGCACAATCAGACTATCCTATCAATTTCAATTCAATTCAATAAGCGTTATTGGCACAACATTTCTTATGTGTTGCCAAAGCACAAATACAATTAACAACAGTAAAAATTAAAAAACAATCTACAAATGCATAAACATAAATTTACAGGCAAAAAAACGTACATGTATATATAAAGGCAGAGTGTGATCTGTGATGAGATGATCTATATGTTGGTGTGTTGGTTGTCTCTAAGGCTGTGACATGCACTGACATATCTTGCTGCATCTGTGGCGCTGACACTGGTTTCTTTCAAGTAGGTAGATGTTACATTTTAGTCTGGTGAAAGTGAATCAAAATCTTAGTTCTGATGTCTTCATATGTACTATATTGTAGCACAAGCACATATATGTGTAATTCTATTCTATCATACACTTTATTCTTCTACCTTATTCTATTCTATCCTATGTTAAATTCTTCTACCTAATTACACTCTGTCTAATTCAACTCTATCCTACACTCTGTTCTTCTACCCATTTCTATTCTACTCTCATTTCTTCTACCTTACTCTATCCTATTCTAAACTCTGTTCTTCTACCTAATCCTATTCTATCTTACACTTTTATTCCACCTAATTCTATTCTAGCCTACTCTATCTTCTATCTAATTTTATTCTATCCTAAACTCTATTCTTCTGTCTAATCCTATTCTATCATACACTCTGTTCTTCTATTGTATCCTACATTGTATTCTTCCACCTAATTCTATCCTATCCTTCAGTCTCTCTACTCACTACTCTAACAATCTAATGAACAGACCCTCTTCTGTATCCTTCTCTTCCATCCTGTTCCTGTAAAACATGTCAGCTGTGTGTAGCCATATTAACGGCAACACCGTGTAGTTCAAAAGTACTGGTGTAATCTTAATCTTATAATCTCACGTTTTAGCCTCTCCTGTGTATTATTTTGCATTATGTCATTCGGTAGTGATGTACCTCTAAAACTAATCCAGTGTTGAGTAGTTACATGTAATTCAGTTACAAAATAAATGTAATTGGAATGAGTGCAGTTACTGAGAAAATTATGTAATTAAATTGCAGCTGCCAATCAAATCCAAATGTTGGTGATTACAAAAGAGCCACATCAGAATTTATTCTATTCTCTCAGTAGGAAGTTTATGTGTAGAGTATAACGTTCATTCTGTTAAGTTGCATCTTTTTCTTCTCACTCTGAAGGAGTGCCTTCCTTTGGCGTAGGACATTTTCAGCATCACTGCCCCGTTTAAAACCTTTGTTGGAATCCATCCAAATTACTTTGATGAAGTAATTCAAATGGTTACATTACTTATCGCATTTACAACAGGGTAACTAGTAATCTCTGGCATTTCAAAAGTAACACTGGTCTATTCTGTTATAAGAAGAACTGACCCTTTTCTGTGAACTTAAAACTGAATGACCTTTAGATGGAGCGATACTTCCTCTATTCTACTTTATGTCAGTGCCTCGTGGCGTTAAGGCAGAGGCTCCTCTTCTATGCTTAGAGGAAATAAAAGTGAAGACAAAGAGTTTAATTAGTGTCCCTGTAGTTGCTGAGAGTGTTGGTAGGTAGTGCTGCAGGCAGATCACACACTCCTGTCAATATGTGGGACAGTTGGCAGCAGCTGTGTGATGAGTCGGGGCAGCGGGTTACTGAGGTGTGTATGAGCCTGCACACACAGAGGGAGGAGGAGGAGGAGGAGGAGGAGGAGGAGGAGGTCTCTACCCATTTCACCCATTTCAGACTGACAGACAGAATGTGTTAAAATGCATCTCTCCTGCTCCACACAATCTGTGACATCCATCCATGCATGCTTGAGCTGTGTGTGTGTGTCTGTTTCATGTTTCAGACCGTACACGCGATTGACTCACTGGCCGGCTACAGCTGCTGGATTCAGTGATATTTTAAAATTTAATCAGGCTTGTCTTGCACAATGGGCAACAATGTTTAGTGTTATCTCTGTGGTGTCAGAATAATCAGAGCAGATACGCAAAAATTAAGACCCTATTAAATGGAAACACAATTTAACAGTACTCCCATTGTGAGAGATTCTTTGTAGGCTGCAGTATCAAAATACAACATTATTACAGAGGACTGCACAGACAGTTTGTGCCTTAAAGTATCCTTTTTGGTTTGACATCTTTGCTGATAATGTGACACTACATTTTTAATAGTGTGAAACAATCACATATATTCAATGGATTTGGGCCAGGGTTAAAGGAAATTCACATATGGTGCAAATTTAACAAACCTTCTGCTCTGATAATGAACACAGATGACATACTGTGAGAATGATGCAGCATTTAATGGAGCCAATTGGGCAGACAGACATCTCCCCTCCCCTGGGTTATGACTCCCATGGATCCTCAATGTCCCTACAGGCTGCAACCACAGAATATTTGAGGAAAACATTTCACTGCTGCAGCTTCAAGTAGATATTCGATCGAAATCTAGACATGGATGGAGCCTCTGTTGCCTCCAGTGAGATTGATACTGTGGAGCTGCTGGTTTGCTGCCAGAAAATGCTGCTGGAAAAGCGAATGACTCATCAGAGTCCTAAAGATGCCTGCAGTGCCCTCAGTGACTGTGCACTCTTTGGCCCCGTTAATTAATTCAAACATTTCACCCACTTCCTTCTGTGCTGCTGCACAGCGTTTTATATATACTATGCTACATGTTCCTCCCAAAAAGCTGTTACATGGTCCATTTCTTTCTTGAGCCAAAACATAGTTGGGTCGACCTGTTAGGGGGCCCTGATGTACAATAAAATGAGCTGCAGGCCTGAAGAAAAGCCACTGCAGCAGGTAATTAACAGATCATAAATCCCCTGAGAGAATGAGAGGGACCCTGACATTAGCAGTGACTGTAAAGTTAACAGGAGTTACAGCTCACATGGGCCCTTTTTACACTATAGAAACCTTATATGAGAGCTGAATACAGAAGCCTGCTGTCAGACCAGAGACTCTGAAAACATAGTTAACCTGTTTTATATAGACACTAAGCAAGATTGTGTGTTTAACTTGAGAGTTTTTGTTTTAAATAAAGATTTTAAGTACTGATATACACTCTAAACTAATGAAGTCCAAGTCCATCACAGTGCCGACCTCCTGCACTTCTCTGTTTGCATTATAAAATACACACTGTTAACACTTTTCTTGCTGCTACAAGTGCAATAATGGTTTTAAATGCTGCTAATATCTGCAAACACAAGACACTTTACCCACCATCCAATTCCATTCCTTCAACTACAGTTTTTGTATATAATTTTTTATTGCAATGTCCTGGTCTCTTCACATTTGTATGCTCATGCCTCATTTTGTGTATAAACAGTGATTATAATGTATGTAGCATTCAAGCAAAGGATGGCACTAAGGGTCTGTGCATCACGTTGGTCCAGACTGAAAGGTCTTACCCAGATGATGAAGCTTGCTGACTTTGGTGATCCTCTGATTTTTGATCCAGTGCCACAGGCAGGTCAAGACTTCCACTTGTTCGGTAATATATCTATAAGATAAGAAATTGAATTGTGCCCTCAGAGTGAACTGTAACAACTTTAGTGATCCCTTTAGTACCACCATCAGGTCAAAAATTGTACTTGTCCGTTACTTTGATTTATACAGAAGCCTAGTGCATTTGATATAGAGAGATAATAAATAATAATAATAATTCATGCTCTTGTTTGTCTGAATCAACAAAATAATAATCTTGTTTATTCAGAAAAGCCAGGGTTTACGAGATCATTTTCTCATGAATTTAGAAAAACAAGGGCAGATTTTTTATTACCTTTGAAAACTTTTCTTAAAATTCAGAGATGATGATCTTGTTCATTTGGAAAAATGTGCAACATTATTTTTTCATTCAAAACTTTTCTCAGAATTCTGAAATAATATTCTTGTTTATTAGGAAAAACAAGAAATTTCAATATTATTATCTGGTAAATTCAGAAAAACAAAAGCAGATTTTTTTTCACGACAACTTTTCTCAGAATAATCTTTTATCATAATAATCTCATTAATTCAGAAAAATCAGTAGAATTTGTTTTTCATGAGATCTTTTCTCACAATTCTGAAATTATAATCTAAATTATTTGACAAAACGAGAACTTCCAAGTGTATTATCTTGTTAATTCAGAGAAATAGGGGCAGATTTTACCCCCATAAAAATTTGTCTCAGAATTTGGAGATAATCATTTTATTAATTCAGAAAAACAATAATTTACAAGATTATCATCTCGTGAATTTAGAAAAAGCAGACTTTTTTTCATGGAAGCTTTCCCCAGAATTCTGAGATCATAATCTTGATAATTCAGAAAAAAAAGTAAAAAAAAAAAAAAAAATCATGACAACATTTATCATACTTTTGAAATTATAATTATTCTTTTTAAAAGAAAATTAGATTTTTAAGAGTATTATCTAGTAAATTCAGAGAATTAGGAGCAGAAAACTTTTCCAAGAATTCTGGGATAACAATCTCATTTATTCAAAAAAATGACAATTTAGATTTTTTCAATTAAGAAAAAAAAAACAAAAACAATTTTTCCCTTGAAAACTTATCTCAGAATTCTGAGAGAATATTCTCATTTATTCAGAAAAACAATAATTTACAAGATTAGTATCTTGTTAATTTAGAAAACAAGGGCAGACCTCTCCATCAACTCTTTACTCATAATTCTGAGATAATAATCTCATTCTGAAAAACAGGGCAAATGTTTTTTCTCAGGTGAATGCATCACGCTTTCACGGATATATAACCAAAAACCTGCTAAATAATAAATGATAATAATAATTTAAAAAATACTTTCTAAAGACATTCCCATAACCCTTTATCATTTGTTTTTCTATTTAATACTAATAGCAAATGTCAGCATGCAGGCATGGTGCACCTAGACCTGATAGACATCTGCATGTTAGCATTTCAAATCACACGGTACCAAAGTACAATAAAGTTTACTAATTTTATTTCATCTTATAGATGACTGAGATTGAAATGAGGAAGATAATGCAAAGTATACCACATGCAGAGTGTGGCCTGCCTGTGTGTGATAAAGCACCTGAATGTGCGACACGTTGGATTGATGAGTTAAATAAAGTTTACGAGGAGCACATGAAGGCAGCATTAGTTCCTATGGAGACTCGGCCCCCTCCTCTCCTCCTCCCGCCTCTCTCCACCCCCTGCGTGTGTGTGTGTGTGTGTGTGTGTGTGTGTGTGTGTGTGTGTGTGTGTGTGTGTGTGTGTGTGTGTGTGTGTGTGTGTGTGTGCTGATTCACCACAGCGCTGCCTCTCCTCTCTCTCAGCGGCGTCACTCTATTTAAATTCACTGAGCCGTCGCTGTCGGCATCTTCTCCTCCTCCCGTCCGAGAAGTTTTCTCCTCTAACCCGAGCTATAAACACAAAACCCCGGCGGATAAGGTGTCGTTTTAACTCCCAGGCTTTGTATTTCCTCCCTCGTCATGTCTGCAGAGATGCGGCGGAGCAGCACAGTCGCGGTGAGTGTGGGAAGAGAAGGTTTGAGATAGAAACGCGTTTTGTCTCGTCATTGTTGAGCAGCCTGTAGCTCCTCTGCTGCTGTGCATGGAGACCGGCTATTGTGAGAAGTTACACACTCCTAGTGCAGCTGCTCTCAGTGTGTGTCCATTCATTTCTGTTTGGAGCCATTGTTTCATTTTTAAAAAATGAAAGAGTTGTGTTTGAGCAGCCAGTGTTTGCCTTCTGTCTGTTTAAACTTCCTCTATCCTTCTGGGTATTGTCTTTAACACGCGTGGAGGCGTTATTCCCTAAATTAATGTTTGTTCAGAGCAGGAGAAGGCAGACTTTACACCACCTGCAATAAATGGACTCATCAGTGGGTAAATGTGGGAGGACAGGTTTCACTCTGGTTTTCTAATGTCTCTTTAATGTAGAAACGTGACCTGCTGGAATCCTGCATTTCTCTGTTTGTCTATATTTAGCCAGCTGGGCTTAATCCTGTCTTATGTAATGTATCAGAAACATGGTAAAGACACAGTGTGTGCCTGTCATTGTGATCTCATCAACTGCTTTCCAAAGCTCAGCTGTGGGATAGATAACTACTTTCTACGAACCTGAATGTACCCACCCAATTTTCCCACCTCAGTGACGCAGCAAAATGTTGTTTTCACAGCTTAAAGCACAGACAATAGGCTTGTTACAGCTGCATCTAAAATGTCCTAATAATAGGTTATTGTTCCAAGAATCAAAGACAGCTGTATCCTCGCCTCAAAGTATGAATTTGCTGGCTTTATTTGAGACTGATCTGTGATGCCTTCTGTTGTTTTGTTTCTCCTGCGTCTCTTGTGAGAGTATGTGAAAGGATGACAGCAGCTGTGATGCTGCCTCGTGCAAGACTTCCAAATGTAGAAGTACAATTATAAAATACAAAGGTGTGGACTTGAGTCATACATTTGATGACTTTATAGACTTGAAAACAATCACAAGACCAGCAACTCCAGTTGGTCTTTAACACCAGTGATTCGTGACCGTTTGGCTGAAGCCTGTTGACTTGAAAATACTTGATACCTCCCCCAAGCCCAAACATTGAAAACTATATGATTTTAAAAAAGTGTGCCACTAATCAATTCATTTCCTGACTCAACTAATTTTTATTCCACTTGACAACATCCAATCAAGTTGTAGTAGAGAGCCACAAAAACTATTGTTGCGTTACTGAGCACCAGTTGGGAAAAATGATACCAAAGTCAGTTTTATTAGCATATAGGCATAAATTTTAGGGGGGATGGAGGGGACACGTCCCCCTCAACATTAAGAACATAAGCCTTTGTGTATCAGACTTGTTTTGAAAAAATTAAAGACATTTACACCTTAAATTGATGCAGACAATGCACAAATTGGTGCATAAAAAATTCAGGTTTTTGCAAGAAATTTTTAACTTAATTTTCTGTCAGATGACCCCCAGACCCTGTGTTTCATATGTCGCCCCTCCCCCCTTTGAAACAAAACCTACGCCCTTGTTTGCATACAAAAACTTCATGGTGGTCAACTGAAAGCAAAATGGAGTATGCAAAATGAGTGGGTCAAAAATTAGCGACGCAGCAACTTCCAACTTCCTTCAACTTTTAAAGTTGCACAAAGAACGCTAAGTCAAGGATAATATTAGCATAGTTAGTGAGCTAATGCTTAGCTAACATTAGCTTAACAGCTATGCAACTTCTCAAAAACCTTGTTTCAACAAAAAATTAAAGCAATCGTGATTCTTGTAAATGTAATACATTACTCTGTTTAAATGGCATTACATTTGGCAAAGAGCACATAATGACTTGATTAGGACTCAAATCTCAAAGTTTAGGGCTTGGGACTTGACTTGGGACTTGAGTGCAAAGACTTTGGACTTGCAAAACAATGACTTGGTTCCATCTCTGCATTTTTATATCTATATCGCAGTTTTCATAAGGGATGTAAGAAAATACACACCCTGGAGTGTTGTGATATCATGTTGTGATAAGTGTCAATTCTCCAAAAAACATTTTGGTAGCTTGGATGCAACATTCATAGCAGTGGTTCATTTTGTGTTGTTGTTAAACCCTCGACTGATTGATCCTTCAGTGTTGCTATCTATCATCATCCCTTTCACTCTTCTACTCAACAACTACAACATATTACTAACATAAACTCAGGGAACACAGGCCTGTGAAACAGGTGATCAAAGGGTGCAACGTTAGCATTTCAAGTTTAAAAAAAATCACTAAATCCTTATTTACAGTATGGCAATATATTGAATCCTAACCCTTGTGTCATGATATGTACCACATCCCCAGATTCTTGCCAATACACAGCCCTAGTTTTCAGCGATCATGTCTCCATCAACAGGTCCCGATCAAGAACATCGAGAGGGAGCTGATCTGCCCGATCTGCAAGGAGCTCTTCACCCACCCGCTGATCCTGCCATGCCAGCACAGCGTCTGCCACAAGTGTGTCAGAGAGCTGCTGATGCTCAACCATGAGGACTCTTTTGACGCCGGCTCCGAGTGCTCGCTGCCGGGCAGCCCCCGGTCCAGGGTGCCGTCTCCCTCCATGGAGAGGCTAGACAGGCTTGTGAGATCAGGTGGGTCTCAGGGTAAGGAGTCAAAAACATTTATTTCTCTCTGTAGATTGAATAAATGAATTCTTTACTGGAAGGATTTAATCGTGTACAGATGCAGGGAATCGGATCTCACATTTCTCTGAGGTTAAAAGCATTGTTGAGACATTAGTAGGAGCAGTGATGGTGCTATATTGTCGGACAGCCTGACTACGTGAGCTGATGGAGGCTATAATCAGGCGATCGTTGCAAAGGAAGAGCAAGTAGTGAATGCATCTTAGGCTGTTTGTAGTAAAGGCAATATGAGTTTTATATCAGTCCTGCCAACTTCCTGTTACATTGTCTTCCTCCCAAGTCCCTTAACTTCAGCTTTTAGCTCTGCTGTCATCTGTATTCAACAGGTTTCAATGGCTGGATCTGGGATTTACCTCCCATAGAAAAGAACAAAAGGTTCAATCATTTCCCAAATAGGGAAATATGTGGTTACAAATAGAAACTGGATTTGATTAGCTAACAAACTAGAAGCACTGCTGTGATGAGCCAAGGCAAATTAAAGGTCGAGAGCAAATAAGTCTGTGGAAACTTTGTGCAAGACAAAATGGGCCAAGCTTTATTGTATATCTGGGTTTCAGTGCGGCACAGACGCCAGCCCCCCTCTCTCCCTCTATTGTCCTAGAGAAACTAGAACAAACATAAAAAATGGTTTAATAATTTGACTGCTCAGCCATAACATTGTCAGTCATCACTCCTTCCTCTAATCCTGTCTGCCTCTACAGGCTTCATTAAAGAGACAGCAGAGGAACCTGACAAGCTGTAGTTTTGTCTCCCAAGAGAAAAGACACATTGACAAGCTCTCTCAAGCCCTAATTGTCTCCCCCGTCTGCCTCTAGTGGCCCAGGGGCATCAAACATCCCCTTCAATCATGCAAGGTCTCATGTATTCATTTGAAAATGTTTTATGAACAGAGAGATCGGTTTCACTCCGCCTTTAATCGGATACACGGGCTATGTGTGTGTTTTGTGTACACATGAGTGAACAAAGCACATCTGTAAGCTTCTAAACTCTTAAACCAAGCTGAGCTGGGTGGAGGGAAAGCTGCGGCTGAGGTGTGGGGGTATTGCAGGTAGCTAAATTAAGTTGTCACAACATTTTTTGAGTTCCCTGCTGAACACATGGCACTGCTGCAGCCAAGCTTGAGCAGGTCAATGTCTAAGCCTTGAAAACAGCTCGATGGGGACACAAGGCTGCCTTTCTGCTTTCTGAGAACTCTGGGCTGCGCGCCATTTCCATAAAGATGTTGTCTCATTTGTACTCTTGTCCACTCCTGTTGACAGAAACAGTTGTGTCCGACTTCCATACTCCGTACTATTCTAGGCAGGTTTTGAGTATGTGGTATGTTATACTGTGAAAAGACAAAATGTCAGAACGGTCAGTATGCACTCTAGAAACATTAGATATTTGAGATAACAGTTGCTATTGTCCCACAATGCTACTCAATGATGGCAAGACGGCTACAAAAATATCAATCAGCAATGTAAAATTTGGCCGCCATGCACATATGATATTCTATGTTAATGTCTAAAATATCATACTTTATACCAGTGGTTCCCAACTGGTCCAACCACAGGGTCCAGATTTCTCCTTAGTCATTTGTTCAAGGTCCACCCAGTTTAATATAATCAGCGTCATACTTGCATTTGGCAATATCTCAAGCTAGTTTGCTGTCTATGTCAAGTAACTTTTTGTTACTCACTCACTCTACAGCAGGAAACAACACTTCAAAATAAACGCTCTATGCTGGAAATTCACTGTACTTAGAAATAAAGTGTGGTTTTTAGAAAGTTAATATGTTCGGAAGTCACTTGCGGTCCATTCAGAATGGATCAGCAACCCACTTTTGGACCGCGACCCACCAGCTGGGAACCACTGCTTTATACCATTTTGTACTAACTACTGAAGCTGTATTGTGTGACAACTGGTTTATACTTAATGTTGCATATAATTAGTATGGAATTGGGACACAACTCAGTGGATATAAATAACCTCTTTATCCCTGGCATTAAAAGTTGCACATTCAGATTTTTAATGCATTTTTAGGTTTGATGCTGAAGATAAAACACTGATGCATATTCAGCAGCTCAGTCCCAAATCAAAACAACACACGTATATATTCTAGGCAGGTTTTGATTATGTTGAGTGTTTATCCCGAGAAAATGACTTAAGTATACTCAAAAAGGTCAGTAAGTGTGAATGACCAGCTCAGTGGCCACAATAAAATGTTGGCGCTGTATGTTCCTGCGAACCACAGATATGTTAGATTTGTACATTTCATATGCTGAGTTTCTCCACAAGGGAGGGGACTACTTGGCACTTGGTCAAGATGTCCCCAAGAAGCAGACCGCAGCAGACCACTGTTCGAGACCAACAAAAGCGAGTGTACTTAACAAGAGTGTGGGACAGTTCCAGTCGTGTTTGTAGCGTCCAAACTCGGTATTTTTAAGCCAAAATATCTTTTTCCTAACCATAACTAAATTTTTTTTGTGCCTAACATTAACCACAGCGTTATCACAACATGAATTAAAAATTTCAGCATAAAATTTCAAGATAATAGCTACATATGAAACGTACAAATGTAACCTATCCATGGTTTGTAGAAACGTACAATGCCGACATTCTGACGACTGGGGTGTGATGTTGGAGTAAATGGAGCAGCTGCTCGCAGATGAAAATAAAGTTGCATCTAATTGTAGATAGATGGTGATGAAACGGCTCCAGGTAAACCTCCAAAACAAAATACGCCTTTGAAGTTTAATTGGCCTAAATACTCGAGCTCCAAGTTTTTGTATAATTTCTTACTGGTATTAATTTTTTCTTCTTGAGTGCTAACTGAATTAAACCCCACTGAATTACAAAGACTAGTACATAGTTTATACACTGAATATGTTAATATGTAGTATGGATTTGGGACAGATGAAAGTGATTTAGTTGAGTCAAAATGACTGACATAAAACATATCATCAGTGGCCCACACCATAGAAAACTGAGCCTGGTATCCATTTATCTAAGATGCCAAGTAGCCTCGGAGCCACACTGAGCCCCAGAGCTAAAGAGATCCCCAGAGTACAGTGAAGTGAACCCGTTTTTGGAGCCATTCAGCCATTCATGGTTCAAAACCACTGAGACTGGGCTCTCAAACACAGCCTGCCTCATTCAGACTCCCTATTCAACCTGAATGAGTTCATTATTCACTGGCAGGGCCGCATCTGTTGATGCAGGAAATAATCAAATTCTGCTTTTTGAGTAAACAAATCTCGCACCTTGCTGGAAGCCAGCATGTGCACAAGGACACCTCTGTCATTTCTGTTCTCACAGAGCTGATGCACAGTGTGTAAAAACATCTTTCAAACGTACAGTTGATTTAGCAGCGCCTCGTAAAGAAACTGTGCAGTTTATTTAGTCCATTCACGGAATTTGTACAAGTGGAATTCCCACGGGGATTATTCAATAAGGTTGTTCCCGTGTTAAGTGTGTTTAACCAGCAGATTACAAAACACAAATTCTCTGTGTGTTAAGAATATTTAGGAAACCTCACAGTACGCTATGAGCACATTAACACCCAAACAGCACAACTGAGTAATTCTGCCCACCGCCTCCAACACTGGGAGATCAGATCATTGGTCGCCATGGTGACGCAACCTGCCTGTAAGGAATGAATGAGGGATTAGGTGAAGGGAGAGAAAGAAAAGACTTAAGGCTATATTTATCGGTGTGCAGCTCGTACAGGCCTTGCTGTGCATGGACAGAGGGAAGGCGGTTACTAAACCTCATCAGCATTGTTTCTAAACTTCATTTATTTTATGTTGCCGGGGCTCAAAGCGGGCATGATGCATTTATGCTCAACAGCTAACTCTTGTCAAGTGCACTGTGAAGATGGTGTGGGTGCTCTTAAGGGATAGTTTGACATGTTGGGGAAATATGCTCATTGGTTTTCTTGCTAATTATGCACCAGTTCATGTTATTGACGTAGGTCTGCTGTAGTGAAACCAAACTACAGTGTTCTGAAAATGGACGACTAAAAGTGCATCCTGGATGCTTCATCCCAGGTGTTGTTACCATGTTGTTTCATGCAGGCTATATAAATGATGACACCTTCATGGTAAAATATATTACTTTATAACTGAGATTGGAAGTGGAATAAAAAAGAAATATAGGCCACCAGTCACAAAAGTGAAATGAAAAGGTTGTCACATTAAGAATGGTTGCTCATGCTCACCCTCCTGTCCATTCATATTTATTGATATTAATCCTAGTAAGTATAATGTTTTTTCATTCATTTTCTGTAACCACTTATCCTGTTGGGGGTTGCGGGGGTGCTGGAAGCTATCCTAGCTGACATTGGGCCAGAGGCGGGGTACACCCTGGACAGGTCGCCAGACTATCACAGGGCTGACACATAGAGATAGACAACCATTCATGCTCACAATCACACCTACGGCCAATTTAGAGTCACCAATTAAACTAAATCTAACCATTGTGCGACTGTGCTGCCCCCAATAAGTATAATTGTTTGCAAATGAGTGTAACATTTATGCATAAATAAACCTATTGTTTGTTTTTGTGAACAGCTGAACTTGAAGTGTTGCTGCCACAAGAAACTGTGGAATGGCATTATCTTATTTTCTTTTGTAGAGGATGGTCCTGTGTATCATATAATGCTGAAAGAGTTAAGAAAGGAAACAGTGAAGCACCTTTCCTTAACATTTAGAGAATGCCAACGGCCCTTATCATGGCTGCCAATTAGATAATTCTGAGTCATGACACTCAAATAGGAACCTTCCATAATGAAAAAGGTCTGTATGACTGCAGCCCGATGGGAGGGGTATACTGACCAGTCAATAAACACATTAAACCTAGTTTGTTTAATCTGCACAAAAACTGAAAGTGTAAATGGATGGAATTATTGGCTACGGTTACATGATGGCTTCTCATTCGGAATGAAATAAATCTGAATGAAATCATTCGGAATTAAAGTCTTTCCAGGTAGTTTCCATGGGAAATATTCATTCCGAATGAGGGTTTACATGGGAGATCAGTTTAATCGCCTTTATTCAGGTCTGTGCAAGGTTTGGGCCAGGGAAGGATTCTGATTGGCTAGGAGGCGGGGCAGATGCTACGTGTTTACGTTTACCGGAAGAAAACACTGTAGTCCTCGCTCCGGATAACAGGATGCTTGACGGCGCCGTTCTTAGTGCCCTTTTCGGGCGTGTTTTGCTTATATTCTTGAAGCAGCAGTACGACAACAACCTTGTTCTGCTAATGCTTCATCTGTTGAGGAGGAGAAGGGAGATAGAAGACCGTGCTGTGGCGAATGGAAACCGGTGAGTGCAACAAGTCCGACTGCTCTATCTCAGCCTGTTGCTATGCAGCCCGTTGCTATGCGCGCTATATACGTCATCGCGCCAGAAGGGCAAGGAAACGAGCATGCGCAGAAAGACCGGAATGAACTTAAAGAGGAATGAGTGTATACATGCACACAAAATTCTTTCATTCGGAATGACGAACGGAATAAACCACCCCCCTTAATCGGATTTAATTTTCAATCGGAATGACCGTTTTTCAATGGGAATGACCGTTTACATGACCACTTTTAATCGGAATGGCCTTTCATTCCGATTAAAAGTGGAATTAAACTGTGCATGTAAACGTACTGACTGTTATTGTGCTGGTAGGAGGATGTTTTTTTTCCTTTTGGAAAGAGTCAAGCTGGCCGTTTCCCTGTGTTTTCAGTCCTAATGCCGATTGAGCTAAGCTAACCGTCTCCTGGGTCTAGCCTCATATGCAGCAAGAAAGCCACAAATTTACCACAATGCCAAACTATTCCCTTGATGAAAATTGTCTGACAAGGACATTTATGTCACAGTAATGTGATGAATTCAGTCCTGAAAAGTTAAATTCTGGTTTAAGTTGCATGCATTTGTGCTCAAATATAAACCGTTAACAAGTGCACAAATCAAGAGTTAATTGTTCACTCTAACTGTTCACGTCTTGTATGTATATTTTTAAATCTGTTATGTATTTCACTCTGAACTGCATTACCAGATTTTTACTTTATTTTTATGTTGGCTGTGTTTCTCAAATGTCATGTTGTTTATATAAAAACAATAAGGTTTCTCACGTCACTTCACATTATGTATTGTTTCTTTTTTCTTGTTGGTCTCACCTCACTTCTCTGTTCATTGCTTGCAGCCACAGTGCGAAGGTCGTTTGGAAGTCGAGGTAGACGCGGGCTCCGTGTTTTGAGTAGCTGTAGTAGTGAGTACAGTGTTACTAGAACCCTTGTGAAACCCTAGTTTGGTTCAACCTTTTCTCTACTTAGTCTACTTCAGCCCCTGTCTACACGACCATACAAACTCACACCACTGGTATGAAACTCAGTTTTTAGGAGAATTACTGTTGCTACATTTTGGATGTTAAGTTATTCTTTGTTAGACACTTAATCCCAGGTAATAATAATTTGAATTAAAAGGCATATTCCCCTTAAAAATGTCCACTGAGCTTTAACGTAATTAAACAAATCCAGATTAAATAGGCATTTAAATATCACAGTAAGAAGAGGCAAATGCTTGAGGTTATTCTCAAGGCTTTTTATCAAACTTTGGTATTTAATTTTGTAAGTAGGTTAGAAACGGAATTAGTGAAGGGAAAGGAGAACGGGTGAAAACCTTTAAGCAATGATGAGTCAGCAAACGAGGAAGCAGACTGAAAGAGGAGTGGTGTGGAGTAACGCTGGAGAGATGAGAATCGAAAAGAGGTAGAGTCCATGTCGTGGAGTTCTGGCGAGTGACAAAAAGGAATTGAAAGACCAAAATTGGTGAGAAAGGGGTGAGGATGTTTCCTAGGAGTTGAAGGGGGACAGGAATGTGTGTGTTTGTGTGTGTGTGTGTACGCTAGCTAAGCCTTGCATTCATTTCGTAAAACATGTTGGCAAGTAATGCAGCTTAATTGAGATGGAGAACTTTTAGTCTCTGTTTCTGAGTTTAACACACACACACATGCACAGAAAGAAAACCTACAATATGTTTGGGCTTGCTGAAATTCTTAACGAGCTTTTACTGACTGCTGTCTGTGTGCCTCAGGGTGCAGTTTATGCTTTAGTCAACAATCATTAGTGTTTGAGAAACAGTTTATAAGAATGCAGACCTGTTTCAGCTCACCTCTAATCATTTTGGGCATGATGAATTGAGAAATGTCAAATTGACGGCCAAGTAAAACAAGACTGAGTAATAGTTTTGTTGGTCGGATTAGGCTGACTGATGCAGTTATCTGATATGCTCAGTGGGTGTTTTTAAGAGAGAAATGTCATTCTCCTCTGTGTTTAAAGCACATATAAAATAGTCTCTCTATACTAATCCTCTTAAAGAATACATTATAATAGGCATTACCTTAAAAATAAACAAGATGGTAGCAAACAGTGACATTGTGGTGTCATCAATACCAATACAAATTAAAGCAGAACAAAATAAAAAGTAAATTCATAGCTTTTAATGATTTCTTTCTGTTCAGCCTTTCAGAGAATGGATTACCATTACATCCAGGAACTTTTCCTGAATTTCCTTGCCTGATATAAGACAGAATTTTCAACTCGTCACACTACGTCTCCAGAATCCGAATCGGTCAAAGCGGACTCAGTCGAGTGGGTGAATTCAAAGGTCTGGACCCAGGCAATGAATTTCCTATAGGGCTACAACTAATGACTATTATCTCGATTAGTCATTTGGTTTATAAATACCAGAAAATGGTGAAAAAAATTCCGCCCCATTTTCTCAAAGTGATGTCTTTAAATGTCTTTTTGTCAGTCCAAAACCCACAGATACTCAGTTTAATATGATATAAAACAGAGAAAAGTAGAAAATCTCCATATCTGAAATGTTGAAAACAGCATTTTCTGCCATTTTAGCATGATTAATTACTACAGGTCTAATTTTCCATTTGTTTGAGTTATGTGCAGGTAACAGTCAGCCACTGACAGAACAAAATGTCAAAACAATTGTTTGGATAACAATAGAACAATCAGCACTTCTAGGTTAACAGCACTGATTTGCACCAGCTATGCATAAGTTCAAACATAGCCTAGTTTAAATGTAATTTCTAACTTAGTTTGGACTTTATGTGCTACTAACATTTTAAGGGTTTAACATAGCAACCTAACAACTTAAAATCGACACAGCTTTACGATCAAAGCTTTACGATCAAACTAACTTGTTGTCAAACTAGTTTCAGTGTATCATTTAGTGTGGACTCTGCACCCTTATTTAACAATGTACTATGCAGGATTGTCTGTAACTCATTATAAAAATGCTCAGCAGTGAAAGTAAAAGTAAAAGCCGACCCCAGATTCACTCTCCTTTGGTGTTTTGCCTCGCTATATTTGCATTTTATTGGTGCTGTGTCTCTTGGATGCCTGTTGCTTATGGTCTGGCACCTGGTCGCCACCTTTTTATGAAGTCCTGACCTCACCTGAGCACTGTGGGGGCACACGCCCATAAGCATCCTTAACACAGAAAATGAGAAGAAAATACAGGCAGAGGGCAGAAACTCTGCAGATTAATACACTGCCAAACACTTCCAGTGGGTCTTAAGTGATGATTGAGAGGAATTATATCTGTATGAGTCTATACAGAAAACCCTGCATAGTCTATTGTTAAGAGAGAACTTGTGTATAGCTGGTGCAGCTGGCTGCATGACTCCACAGATTTGTTTATTGCATTAGAAATGAAATGGAACTCTACCTGGATACTTAACAAGATTCCCTCCACTGTATGACCATATTTAGTTTTATAAAATATGAATTTAGATATGCAGACATGATTGTGTTTACAGAAATAACTCTGTGAAACAAAGAATATGCTACATTAGTTCAAGCATCAAACTGTGTCTAAAGATCCGTGCAGGGGAAAACAACCGAGCCCCTTTTGCTCTGCAGTGACTCGTCAGTTTCTGCCTTCTACTCTGCGTCCCTCTGCAGATCCACAAATCAACACAAGCACACTTTGCTGCAGGCATCTCCTGCCTGCTTCTTGTACACTCACACCTGCAGTACAGACCACAGAACCTGAGTCAATGTTCAGCTTCCCAACATGACATGCACGTAAATAAAGACACACATACATGCACTCACAGTCGTCATTTGTTGGTTTACATTTGAAAGCTTTCTGTCAGACTTCTCATTTCATCCACTGACTTAACTTGTCCTAACAAGGCCATGTCACCTTCATCACCATCGTCAGACTAAGTTTTTCATCCTAACGTCACACTGCAGTGTTAAGTCCACCTCTCGTCATATGAATTCAGGTATGAGGGGTGATTGATTGGAGGCAAACAGCTGCAGGTTGTTGTCAGATTACAGATTTAACCTCTAGGTAGTAAACTGTCCCCGCACTGTCACAGTCTTTAGTTCTACTCACGTCACACGGCATGCACATGGCTACACATGTCAGTGTTTCTATGTTTGTTGTTCTGCTGCTGCTTTTCCCTCAGCTGCACCTTTTTGCAAAAGTGAAGTGGTTCTCCTGTATTTGGCTTACCTGAGGAGTGTTTGATTTAATTTCCAGGTCCTCGGAAACGAAGTGGAAAAACGGGCTTGCAATCTGAGATAAATCCAGCACTCCTCGCTTCCCCTGTCCCCCAAAAACGTGAAGCAACATTTCTGTCTTTTATTTTGCCTTGTAGTGACTTCAGTTTGCTGACTTTGTTTGAGTGCGTGCTAACAGTGTTGTGCGTCCCGCAATGCTTGTGTCTGTGATGTGACCTTGTGTAACAGTTCCTTTACTTCCACCTCATGTTACTGTGTTGCTGCTCTGTTAGGATGCTGCTGCTGCTGCTGCTGCTGCTGCATCTGTAACAAGCACACTGTTGTGAGAAACTCTTGAAAGCCGTGTAGCTTTAAGAGGAGTTTTGTTGTCATGTGAAAATAAGTGTTGATGCATTGAACTGGACATGTGGTATCAAAGTTCAATCGCAGGACATTTGTTCTTTACAATTTTGCTACGTCACACAGTGTAATTCAGTTACATTGCTTGATTTTAAAATGCTGTGATTTGTCTTTTTTATTTCTTTTAATCACTCATTTTAGGAAACCATTATTTCCTTTGTCCAGATCATTGTGAGCACTTCCATGCTCCTCACTCCCCTGGTAAATGTTAAATGACTTGCAGCGCAAAATTGATTTCTCATACAGACAGTGCATTCTCTATAAGCTCCAAGGATGCCATCCTCCTGAATGTCATCACTCTTCAATCTGCCCCAGCACTCTTGGAAAGTCTCTCCTCCTGGACTTATTTCCCTGTAATGACATCTACTCAATAAATTGCCTGTGCTGATGTTTTGCTCCATACATCCGTGACCTTATGGAGTAGTGTTCATTGTGGAAATAAAGCACAAAGGGAGACACACTGAGGCCCTATTTGTGAAAGCTTATATGTGTTGTCAAAGGCATTTTTCCCTTAAGATCATACTTGGCAAGTCCTGCAGATGATGTAATGCTGCTTTGACTCACGGCCCAGAGTGTGTTGAACACAAATGGGGGTTCACATTTTTCAAAGCTCCAATTTGACTCTCTTGGAAACTATGCCTGCAGTGTAATTTGAAGTCAAAGAACATTGTTGTTGTCAAAATAGGGCCTCAGACAAGATTTGAAACTGGGTGACCCAAAGCTGTGACTCCATATTACACATGATCTTTTCTCACTTGCCCTCTGTCGCTCTCCTCCAGGCTCCATCTCGTCCCCGGGGTGGCGCAGAGGTTCTGTGACTCCCCGGGTCACCACCATCCCATGCCCTGGCTGCCAGCATGACATCGACCTCGGTGAGCGCGGCATCAGCATGCTGTTCCGCAACTTCACCCTGGAGAGCATTGTGGAGCGCTACCGCCAGGCTGCTCGCGCTGCCATTGCCATCATGTGTAACATCTGTAAGCCTCCGCAGCAGCAGGAGGCTACAAAGAGCTGCATGGACTGCAAGGCTAGCTACTGTAACGAGTGCTTCAAGTTGCACCACCCCTGGGGCACACCCAAAGCTCAGCACGAGTATGTTGGTCCCACCACGAACTTTAGGCCCAAGGCAAGTACTGTCACCGCCTTCTCAAAGCTTTATCCTTGTCTGTTGTATGTATCTGTTATTTCCTAAAGACTCAAACAAGAGTTTCTCTCAGTTGGACTATGAATATCTCTCAGGAGATAAGTTGTCACATGACCCAAAATATGTATAGATCAGTCTTTGCTCAGTCTTAAAATGGTTAGACAATGTTTAGGAAGAAATTAGCTGAAAGTCTTGTTTTCCTGATCATTAATTGCCGGTCAGGAATGTCTCTCATTTGTGGTATTTGGCCCTCTGGTAAATCAACTTAAAGCCCCCCTCCCAACTCAGATGTGTTTTTCTTCTGTTCATGTGTTGTGTTCAGAGGTGTTTTCACATTCCTCTATTGAAGGGGACGATGTCTGTGCACTTCCCCAAAATTTGAGATTCAGATGTACACCAGGCAAAGTAGATCAGATGCGTCACAAATACAAAAGCCAACTGGTGCATAATACAGAAAGTTCTCACAGACTGGGAAACAGACTTCAACAGGACACCGTCAAAAAAACCATGAAACCTTCAGCACAGAGCAAACTTTTCAGTTTACAGAACAAAAGTTAGCATTAGCATAGTGAACATTTTGACAGCAAACATGGTAGAGTGTGCAAGTTGTGGATGTTAACCGGACCTTGGGGTTTCCTTCTGCTATCTACCAAACACCCAGTTAGCCTACAAGCTAACAAGCTTACAAACAGCATAAAAAAAATAAAAGATGCTAACTATACTGAGCATTCTGATATGCTGCTAGTCATCGGATTTGTGCACAACAGATTCCTCATCTGAGTCTGGGTCTGACTGGGACTCAAACGTGTGGCTGAATCTCTTTATGTCTCTGATGCTAACACTAGCCATCTTGATGTGCACTGCTTTTTCACTGCTCAACTTAGTGCGAGCAGCTCTGGAGATAGCAAAAAGCAAAAGTGAAACTTACTGCCAGCAAATTTCTCAATGAGAAAGAACAGAGCTGCTTGAAGCTCCCTTTTTTAAACTATCATGTGTTAAACAAACATAATTTTAAACAAAAAAAAAATAGTATTAGCACAATTATTTTAACATACTTTAAATGTTTCTGGAGAGGAACTTAAATATCTTAAATAATCCAATAGAAATAATGACACAAATGAGGAGTTTGATTCATTATGTGTCCCACATTTCTCTACATCTTCACCTGTGATGGCTGAATGGATTAGAAAACTGGCTTTGTCAGTGTATTGCATTATTCTGTTTGTCTCTTAGTTGATCAAACGGCTACATGCAGTCTCTGATAAATTGAGGATGAGGATCTGGGCAGAAAAAAAAACTGCTGATTTAAATCTATTTTAAGACACTTCAGGAAATGGCTCACAGAGAGCTGTCTAGATGCTTTTTAAGTTAAGGTCATCTTCCTGTTTCACTTCAGCTATCTTTTTTATCACTGTAGAATTAAAATAGAGTCTAAGTGCTTTGTCTGTGGATTTTTAACTCATTGTTGTTCTGTTTAATATCTCAGGTGCTCATGTGTCCAGAGCACGAAATGGAGAAGGTGAACATGTACTGTGAGGTCTGCAAACGACCCGTGTGTCACCTCTGCAAGCTGGGAGGATCCCACGCCAACCACAAAGTCACCTCCATGAGCAGTGCCTACAAGATCCTTAAGGTACTGTGTTCAGACACTTAAACACTTTGGGAAAAGAGAGGTTGACTACTTGTGGGTGTGCGAAGGTCAACTGAATACATTGAAATTGCGTTTGTAATGTGCAAGTGTAACACAACACAGTCTAATGATGACAAAGAAGAAACTGAGCTTGAACACAGTGCCAGAGTTCAAGGGTAGCTTGTGTATTTTTCAACCTTGACCCTATTTTCCCATGTTTTTGTGTCTCACTGACTAAGGGGAGCAACAGTCTTTGAAAATGATCCAATATGAGCTAGAGGGCTGCAGCCGAAAGCGGCAAAACAGGCTGTAACCACTTTGGGCACGTGTGCACTATGTCCACTAGAACTGCTTGTTTTTGCTATTGACAGGCTCAGATTGTTACTATAAGTAGCTGATAACTTTATGGAAAGGATCCCTACAGAGATAGACCTTTTTGTTAAAGTCTAAGATCCTTTTATGTTTAACCTGGGACAGCACTTAAACGGCTATTGCCAAACCCACCAGACTCCATCTCTAAATAAACAGAACGAAACACTTCATTCAAAGTCGACAGAAACTAAATAAAACTCACAAAAGCCAGCTTGGATCGTCTGTCCACTGTTCCAACAATCACCAACTATATTTTGGTTGAGATAAACCCTTAATTCACCCAGTTAGACGGGAAAAAATGCCGCCTCTAAACATGCTAAAATGACTGTTTATTTAAACAGAGTCTGGTGGTTTAGGTGAGAGCAAATTCAGGGCTGTTTCTGGTTTAAATAGAAATTATCTTCCTCTTTAACAAAAAGGTCTGTCTCTGTAGAAATCCTTTCCATAATGTCAGACAATCTGAGCCTGTCAGTGGCATAAACAAGCACTTTAGTGGACGTACATTGAAGTTGCATATGCCCCACGTGGTTACATTACAGCCTGTTTGTGGCTACCAGTTGCGGCTCTCTTGCTCAATGCTGGACATATTTTAAAATTTGAGAGTCCCCATTTGTCACTAAGACACAAAAACATGGGGAAATTGGACCTAGGTTGAAAAGTACCAAAGTAACCCTTTAACAAAGGCTTGAAATGGAGTCACAGCCAAGCAAAGTGGCAAAGTGGAACTTGTAAGTATTGATGTTTGTGCAATGAAGTTGCCAGTAACCACCATTCTGTGATGATATTCGGTATGTTTTTACATGGTTCTGTAGATGGATTGATTCTCAGAAGTTAAGCCTAGATTTACCAAACTCAATATAATAACAGGGAATGGTTAAAAAGCCTTTTGATGAGTAATATTTTCCATTCAGTGGGACCAGTGTTGGGTCATACCAGAAGTATTTACCAAAAAAACCTCAAGAGCAGGTTTTTGTTGTGCTGCACCACCCTCTGACTGGTCCCTGCCTCTCTCATCTCCTGCTGTAATATTAATGTCTGACCTGAACCTGTGCTGGCACGCACCGGACCTTAGATATCAATCCCTCTTCTTTTTGGAAACTGAACCCCAGGTTGACCAACCAGGTTAAAACTAATTGGTCTCGTGTGTGGTCGCCAGATTTTTGCCACTCAGCAGAATTAATTTCAATCAGTCTGAGTGTGTGGTTTAGCTTATGTGGAGACAAAACTGTCAGGAGAGTGTGTTTTATGACTGTCTGTTTGCTATGACAGCACCAGGCAACACATTCAAACCGTTAACAGAAAGTGAAACATATCACACAGCAATTTAATCTAGTTGGCATGAGCACACAGCTCTGTGGATTTGATGCAAGGTGGTTCAGCAAGTCGAGGCAGAATCTGTGTGAAACTGAATCTGCTTGTCTGTGTTGACACAAACACCATGGTGCTTAATATTTAATGGGACCATTTGTTCCCCATCATTTTGTGTGCATTGTATCTACAAAATGTTGGAAGATGGATCCAATGTCCTGCAATCCTTCGTCAGCCAGGAAATAGTTTGGGTTTCATTTGCTTTGAACAATAATGCACTGTCATATCATTGTGATACTAGTGAATGCTGTTTGACGCTGACTGCACCCACTGACGCAGGCTCTCACATACAGGGTCACACAGGACACTCTGCACATGTCCCGAACAGCTGCAGCTGCTGTTGTGGATATGATATAAGATGAGAGAAAAATGTTGTGACCCATGTCAGAGCACGGGAATGTGAGCACAAAGTCCCCAAATCCCACTGTATTCCTGAAAAAGCACTTATTTTAATTAACTTTTTGTGTATGCAGCGCAGATAGCCCCTCAGCTGTGCATGTTATATCTTATTTGTCGGCTTAGTGCTGCGTCAGTGCTTCAGTTTATGAGACTCACTGTATGTGCTGCTGTTTTTCTGTCTCCTCAGGAGAAGCTGGCCAAGAGTATCCATTACCTCATCAGCAAAGAGGACCAGGTCAGGGCTCAGATTACTGATCTTGAGCAGCTCATCAATCAGACAGAGGTGAGAGAGCTGAGTCATGCTGCAGAAGGTCTTTTTTTCACTCCACTTCCCAAATCACATCTCTTATATGCCCCCTTCAAATCTTATTAGTTTGATAGCTCTGGAAAGCAGAGTTAAACTGTGTTGTCTTTTGTTACACAGTACAAATATTTATATAGCTTTCACAAAACCAGTCAGTTAAGGTGAGGAACAATTCCACATTATCTGTGTACGTATAAGGAAGGTCACTAAACAAACAGTATGCAAACCACACAAACAAGGAAACTGAATTTGCCTACTAGTTTCCCTCCTGCGTGTCTGAGTTTCAGCCTCAGAGCTTGTTCCTGTTTTACTTTGAAGCTGGTCCTGAATGGTTAGTGTTCAAACACACCCACGCTTTGGTGTTTTGTGAGAGGAGTGTGTGACTGATGTGTTTGAGCTGCTCTGTTTTATTAAACAGTTTTGGGTTCAATAACCCTTCTCTATGTACTTAAATTGTGTAATGTGAACTTTTAAGTTTCTACTTACTTTAATACTTAATATCCTTAAACCTTCATCTGTATTTATAAATCATCTGTCAAAACAAAGTTTTAATACAACAACTAGGGCTTGAATTTTTTTTTTTTTTAAAGAATTTTCCTAGTCAACCAATAGTCGTCATTTAGGGCCATTAGTTGACGAGTCGCCCACATGTTTACCATATTAACTTACTTATTAAATGATATATTTTGGGCGGGGCAACACAATGGTTTAAGTTGAAGGTTTGAGAAAGAACAGTATCAGTAACATTGTTAACACTGTGCTACATTACAGAGAAATACAAAACCGTACTAATGAACCTTCATTAATATAGGCCTATATTTTATCTACAAATGCACGTCACACACTGAGCGAGCCGCCTGTTAATGACGCTGTTGGCAAAGCAGTAATTATTGTGCTAAGTGGCTAATGGGCATGTAGCTACCGACATGTTTCAGATGATACATCATGTTTGTAGTCAACCAATGAAGATGAGTTCAACACTACAAAAATAACCCATCTACAGAGATGCTTGCATTTGGGGACAGATATGAGGAGAACGTTTTATTTGCTTTGTACAAATTTAATAACAAATTTGTTTTTCTTAAAGGAAAATGGCCAGCTAGCAGAGCGCCGAGCCAATGAGCACTTCGAGCGTCTGTTTGAGACGCTGCAGGAGAGGAAGTCGGAGATGCTGAGGTCCATCGAACAGTCCCGAAACCGACGCCTGGACCAACTCAGGGCTCAGGTATGAAATACCAGGACTGAGTTTCACCCCTATTGAGTGTCCTCTACACACATGCTTTTTTACTCCTCATATTTTTGCATGGTAGAAAAATAACTCATGCATTACACACATGAAGAGTACATCTTTAATTGTTTCACTGAATGTCTAATCAGGGGATTTTATGGGATTTTCTTTTTTTGAGGATTCTTTTTAATACAAAGCCACCTGTTTTAACGATTTGTAAATACAAAATGTTTTAATGCCCTTACTTTTTACAAATAATTCCCAGGTGGAGGAGTACCAGGGCATGCTGGAGAACAGTGGTCTTGTGGGCTACGCTCAGGAGGTGCTGAAAGAGACGGATCAGTCCTGCTTTGTACAGACTGCAAAGCAGCTACACACTAGGTAGAGCTGGGTGATAGTGACATTTAACTTGAATGAATGATGAAGAATGAAATGGCACTTGCTGATGTTTACATCAAAGAAAATATTGAAAACCATGTTTAGTAATTCTGGTACAAGACCAAGCAGTTAAGGTATCTACTGTTCATTTCACTTAGCTGAAAGAGTCAGAAGTTAAAGGAATACCTCATCCTCTATCATTTCTATATCAGCTACTCACCCTGTGTTATTGTGATTTTTTTTTTTGAAGAAAACTACTTTGTTTGCTTAAATGATTCAGTGAACAAGGAATTCAAAACAAGAGAAAAATCTTGATGAATTTGAGTCATAGGGGTCCAGGTTCAACAACAGCAAAACTATCAGTTTCCAAACTCTCACACAACTTGTGCAGAAGAATCCAAGTCTCATTTTATCCAGTTGTATGCTGATTTCTGACATTTCTGACAGAACTGCCCTAAAAGGTATAGTTGATGCTCTCTTTAAAGCCAGACTCCATTGACAAATACAGTAATTTTACCTCGCTGAACACAGGAGCCGCAGGGCTACCACTGCCTTGATCAGTTAGTTAGTTTAGTGTTTAGTGGGTTAGTTGGGCTACACTGAAGTCACATAATGACAAAGTCATACAAAAACATAAACAAACTACCAATCGAGGCAGTGCTAGACCAGCAGCTGCTGTGTTCAGTGAGGTGAAAAGGACTGTTTTTGTCAGTGGAGTCTGGCTTTGAGGAGACCATATTTAAGTTTCACTTTCTGTTAAGTGTCCCTTTGAGAACTTGTATCATGTTAACTGTAATACTGTGGTTTTGAATTTCAAAAAGTCATAAATTTTGATTACTGCTTATCCAGTCATGAATAGTTAATGGTATGAATGGTATTTAAGATTTGAAACAGTATTTTCAGAGGCCTTATTCAATCACGATATCAGAGTGACCAAAATCCCCCAAATCCCAACAGATGGCTAGTCTTAACATTGATCAAACAACAAAGCCTACAATATGTGGGTATCTCTGGCACTACATTAATGATGTGTGTAAATCCACCTGCTTAAGCTCATGTGATTGAGGTTACAGATTTTTCTGACGAAGCAAAAAGGCTAATGCAATGGATGTCATGGAGTCTTTCCTCTCTTGACTATCTATACACATTTATAATGCCCCCCTTAAATCTCTTTTATACTGCTGACAGTGGTGACAGCCAATAGTCTCTGCATTGTGTTTTGATGATGATGGTGGATTCACTGCTGGCAGTTAGACCCTAACATAAAACACAGACAGTGCTGGTGTCAATGCAGTGATGATCTGTTTATTGCTTATAAGCACTGGGATCTGGGAGATACAAGCCTGGTCTCAATAAAACTATTCAGCATAAAATCAAATCATAATCAACAGATATATTGCTGTAGCCAAGCTGATAACCACTTACTGATAGATTATAGGACCAACGATCTAACCTTGACCAGGATCAAAGGTTTCTAGTGTTATTACAAATTAGATGCTACTGATACTAATGGATCAGTACACTTAGATAGTCAGTCTGGATGCCAATATAGTTACTGGCTCTCTCAGACAGGCTTAGCTCGGTCAAACCTGTTCCCCCAGTGATAGGCTCGTAATGTTGCCTCTGACATTGTGTAGCGAAGTACTAAATATAATATATAAATTAATATGGTAGCATGGTGCAGTGGTTAGCATTGTCACCTCACAGCAAGAGAGTTCCTGGTTCCCCCACCCAGGGTGGGAGGTTCGAACCCCAAGGTGGGGGAACTCTTTTGTGTGGAGTTTGCATGTTTTCCCTGTATCAGTGTGGGTTTTCTCAGGGTACTCCAGCTTCCTCCCACAGTCCAAAGACACGCAGGTTAATTGGTGACTCTGATTTGTCTGTAGGGTGAACGTAAGCGTGAATGGTTGTCTGTCTCTATGTGTCAGCCTTGTGATAATGTTGCAGCCTATCCAGGGTGTACCCCGCCTTTTTCGAAATGTCAGCTGGGATAGGCTCCAGCCCCCCCACAACCCTGAACAGGATAAGCAGTTATGGAAAATGAAATAATATAATAGATAACAGCATAGTAATATGAGAATAACACAAATATGTACACCTTACAATTATCAAATAAAGGTAAAATTACTGACGAAATTAAATTCTATATCACAAGATTTTGCTAAAAGACATAGTAACTATTTAAAGCTCAAATTAGGTATTTAATGTAACATGCAAGAGGCTTGTGTTACATTGGCATCAGAACTGTAACTTACTTTTCTAGATGTAATTGAAACATACCAGGACACATGTTATTAATTGTACCACTTCTCTAAAATGACAATTAAAATCTTAAAGTACTTGACATTTGCGATGGGAATATATGAATTAGAAAGGAGTCGGCAATTAACATGACCTATTTTTATACCTAAAACAAACACCACGCTCAAGCATCTCTGGTGTCCTTAAGTTATCCTCCTTCAATTTGCTAAGAGGAAGCTGAGCCAGGCCTGACGGAAATTGTTATTGACAGCTTTCACGACTAAAATCCTGACTGTAAACTGTTAAATTAATAATTAGGGAACTTAGTAATAATTACCGGATACATTCGCTACAAATAACAGAAGCCAAACATGATTATTTAATAGGCTGTACAGTCAGACTGAAGTCTGCTCTGACTCATTTGTGTTGCACACATAGAGTTTATAATTAGCCATGCCTCCCAGTTTGCCAGTGGATTTCACCAGTGGGATTTGGTCTGTTTATTTTAGTGTCGAGAGCATCAATCTGATTATGTGTTTGGGTGACGGGAGTGTGTCAGGAACACACGGGGCCACGTGCACATAGGTTACAAACTGAAGGGCAGTTAAGGAGAGACTTATGCAGCAATGTCCAGTCCGTGCTGTGTCTTCTGCTCTAAGCTGAATAATTGATCTCCATTAGCAGCTTTGGATAATCACAAAACCTTTTCACTCTTGAGAGCATGATACTGTAGCCTGCACACTTTTCTCCTGTTGACGACAACTTTTAATCCTCTTTTTCACTTATGAGAGTCAATATAAATATAGATGGAACGAAAGATGCCAAAGTTTAAGATGATTGTAACATGGTAGAAGACACCTGATTTAATTAAGAGGAAGAGACTGTAAATGAACAGGGGTCGTATTTTGTGTCTTTGTTATTGTATTTGATGAACTAACAAAAGTAATGTAATTGAGGTGAGACTCGCTGATATGAGTTTTTTTTTTTTTTTAATCATGTTATGTCTGCCTTGCATGTTTCCAGGATCCAGAGGGCCACAGAGTCTCTGAGGACCTTCCACCCTGCGTCTGACCCCTGCTTTGACGAGTTTGTGCTGGACACATCCAGAGAAGAAACTCTGCTCAAAGAGATGTGCTTTGGTGGAGGTACAACCAGTTTATTGAAATTAAATGGAGGTCTCATGGTTTCCCCAGATAGAGTATTTATTACAGCTGTACTGTGTTTATTTTTTTAAATTCAAAGTTTGATTGAAGTTTTCGAATGACGCATTGAATGTCCCCCCACCCCCTGCATCACACCTTTAAAATTTAACAGCATTGAGCAAACGATGTAGGTTTTTAGCCACCCTTTTTAAGTGACTAAAATGCACTTTGCTGCAACACCTATCCACCGTAGCACATTGCAGCTTCCGTGCTGGTAGATCTGGTTTATCAAAGACGTTAGCAAAGCAGCACACTACATAAAATAAGCACAGCAGAAACATCAGGTCAGACCACCATGTTTAACTATGTCATCTATAAAAGTTACGGTTATGGCTGAAAATGACAACAGAAATAAACAGTCTTGCTGATTTCATATATCTCCGCAATTTAAAACAACTGACCTTTTGTGGTCAAGTGATCGTTGTTGTTAGTGCATCATCATGGTGGTTTGAAGCGGAGTATTTCGCTTGTTAAAAAGTGATTACATCAGTCTTTTCTCAACAAATTTTAACTTTTGGACTTAACAATGCTCCGGCACTATTGGAAATTTTTGGCTCACACAAGTCAGAAACAATCAGCACCCACTGGAATCCAATGCTTCGAATAGTATAATATTAAGAATATTAGAAGAGCCTAATCTTCATCTGCAACTGTGCAGAAATACCCGGGGTGAATCATGAATTGTTTCCATGTCTTCAGGCTGTTTTCTGGCCCCTGTTTTAAGGGGTTCTCTGTTCTAATGTGGTTCCACTGTAGCGTTTCCACACATCATGTCTCACAGATTCACTGTCAAAGGACAAGCTGCAATAGTTTGACCACATACAGCTGGAAAAACTGACCATCAGTTCATGTCAGGGAAATATGGTGACATTTTCTGTTTCTGTGCCTCTCTGAAGATGAAACTGGTCTTTGTTCATGTGTCCTCCAGACCATGACATAACTTGCTCTACAACGCAGAGCTCTGCCACTTTAAAAAGTTTTAACAACATAAGCTTTTGAAAAAAAGACACATGGTCAGAATAAGCTGTTTGTCGTCACCTGTCCATCACATGCACGGCCCTGTGAACTCTGCTGTGCTAAGAGGTCAGAGGTCATCTGCGGGATAAACAGTTACTATCCCGGATACACTCACAGTGGGTTTTACTGCTCTGTGAAGCTTTTTTTCTGGTCTGCTGATTTACAAAAGGCTTGTTCTGTAAATGGCTGCTTAGGTAGAAGTTTCCCAGGGAAGAAAGGAGACATACTTCTCTGGCATATTTCATTTTTCTTAATAAAGAAAATGAATTAGAAGAATTATTCCACACAATTATTCCATGAGACGGAAGGAAATGTTATAGAAGACTTGGCCAACAAGAGATGCGCATATGTCTGGTTATATTGTGCCGTAGCACTTTGAAAAGGCTCTTCAAAGACTACTCAGTAAACTCTGGTTGGACAATGACATCACATCTCTGGCCAAAAATGGTCCCTGCTGATGGCCAAAAACTGTCATGCGGTGGTGAGGCAGATGGTCAGATTGCGGCGTTGTTTCCACGTCCATTCAGACCCTCTCTTACAAACCAGGAAATATTCATCATGTTATTGCTATGAAAAAAACAAATCCATGTACCATTGTTTATTAATAAGACATTTTACAGACAGTTTATTTGTTTGGTCTTGAAATGGTTGTGATCAGACATCCACACCAAGGTCCACTGCCCATTTTTCAGTTTGAAAAAGATTTTTATGCCATTTATGTATATCTACATGTGAATTATATTCTTGTCTCATCGTTTTGAGCCTGAGGTGTTTGTAAGAGACAAAAATCTTTATCTAAGCTGTCTTCAATCAGACATTGGAAAAGTTACCCTCAAGGCTTTTTGCCAAAAAGTCAGGTGACGTAGTGTCAAGAGGGACAAAGTGCTCGTAAACATAAAGTCAAGATCAATAAATAGATAAAGCACAGGACTTTCACCCACAAGATTGGGGTTGGAGTGCTGCATGGGTTATTATTAGTTTATTATTATGTCATATTAAGGTTGAATTTTGTCATTGCTGGGACGCCTTGCCTAAATTTTAATTTTGGGACTATTTTGGAACACTATGGGACATCTTGATTGGATGTTCAAAGAAGTGTCATTCAATGTCTGTGTTTGCAATGACTGGGGATCTTGCAGGGTCACTATTTGCAAAACTAGGCTGGTATTAGGAGCTTAACCTTCCAGAGAGTTTCTGTAAACAAGCTTGTGAGAGTACGGATAGATATTAGTGCTGAATTTAAAACCTCACAGGGCAATGAAGGACTGAACAACTTGATAGGTTATCAGACATAACAACAAATAATCAATAAAAGTTCCCAGAGCAAAGATCAAAGGTCTGAAACCTGAGCAGGTTGCAGAAATGTCTAAATAATCACAAGAGGGTCAGTCAGAGGCCACGTCAGTGCCTCACAAGATGAGACCCTTCGTATCAAAGCAGCTGGATTGCGGAATTTAATAAAGTTTTATAATCATTGTCAGATTAAAGGGGGCATATTATGCTCCCTTCCTCATTCATTTTTGTAGTTTTGGGTTTCTACTAGAACATGTTAACATGCTTTAATGGTCAGAAAACACTTAATTTACCTCATACTGTCTGTGCTGGAGCACCTGTACTCACCCGCTGTCTATAATGCTCTGTTTTAGCACCTGTCTCTTTAAGTCCCCTCCTGAAAAGCCCAGCCTTGGGTCTTCTGTATCTTGGTTTCTGTAACAGAATAGCAGCACTTTATAACATGAAAAATCACTAATAAAGCTACTTGGCGAAAATGCTCAGCAGGAATATGATCCAAAATCTGAGAGAAATTAACAGCAGCAACCAAGATGATGTTTCCCTGTTGCTGGCATGTAGATACACATAGCAGTGTATGCAGTGTTAACACTTGCAGAAGCATGGCGCAGATGACCATATGAAGAAATCCGTCACGATCTGGTATCAGTTTGTCCCAAAAGTTGTGAAAACCATTAAAACAGAGTAGTCAGAGCGAACTCAAGCCTGAGGTGTTTGCTCACGGGGATTTCTTTACATACATTCACCTTAATATTTGAATCTTTTGTCACATGTAATAGGAACATTCAACATTGTAACATTATAGGTATGACAGACAATAAGGTAAGCATAACCCCTGTAAGCTGTTAACATGGCTAAAATTCAGTTCATACAGTCAACTAAAGCTGGAGAATTATAGGTATTACACTGTCATTATCCGCACTTAACATAAGGGTTGAATGGTGTTTATATTGGATCCACCTTTGTCGCATTCCTGCCTTAATTGCATAATGATAGGATTGGAGATTGAGATGGACTCTTAACAACTGAGTAATGGTTTCTGACATCTGGCTGCGTCTGGCCGAGTCTTGTTTTACATGCCTTCCTTTCTAACCTGACAACATTATGCGTGTCACTGACTGCAGCTGAGAGCAGTATTGAATATCATTGTTGCAGTTAGTTTCGGTTAGTTGTGACAGTTCTTTCAGTCACAGTTAGCCAGAGACAATTGACTGGTGTTTGAGGTTTGGGGGGCATTGTGAAAGAAGAGCCTATAAGGTGGTCGATCTCAATACAAAGTAAATGGTTTAGATTTGATCAGCAGCTGTGCTTCCAGATGTTAGCATTCAAAAAATATTAGAATTATTGATGTATTAAATGTTGCTGACATTGTAGACAAAGCTGAGATCACTTTGGCATGGAGCCATTACCCCTCGAGTGGATGCAGCTAACTGACAGTTGTCTCAGTGACTGTTGGCTCTGGGCTTTTGTTGCTACACTGCAGCGCCACCCTGTTGATTTGTTTAAAATCAGTGATGTGAGATGTATCGCTGAGGCGACGGTTGGTTCTGTCGAGACTCGTGCACTAGAAATGGATCATTAAAAGAAGAAACAGTTGGATAATCATTAAACAAATGACGGTGCAGTTGATGGTTTTTAATCTTTTTAGATCAAATCCTTTGCCTTTTTTGGCAACTATTTAACAGTGTATGTCCAAACAAATACCAAAAAGCGTGTTTTCTTCCTGTAAATCAAAATATGACATGTGCTTATGCAGCTAACCAGTTTCAACCACTAATGTCATGACATACACACATCAATCAGTCTGCAATTTTTAACCACAAAGAGCTATTATTGAGATAGCTACCTAGCAACAGCATGCTACATTGGATTGTCTTTGTTTCCCCAAAATATTGTGGTTCGGGCCTGAAGGCTAGAATTTATTCACTGTGAGGAAAGTGGTATTTGTGACAGCTCCAGATAATGCACAAGGCATGTGACAGTGGACTGTCTCAGCAACTAATGTTATAGGAAGCATATGATTGGCTTTGTCTCTTCCTCCCTGATGGATATTACTGCCCCATCAACTTCACACCATCAGGGCCTCACTGTTATGACACACCCACATTTGTACAATCAAATCAAATTCCTCCCAACTCTTTATCACACCTGATTTCACTCTGAAATATGTCACAATACTGAAGCTAGATACTCTTGAAATGCAGTTTCACCTGGACTTTTAAGAACATTGGATGCTTACCAATGGATCAAGTGTCTTTTCTGGTGCAAGTCCACACTTGAAGTGAAAAGAAATGATGGGAAATGTCAGGATTTACAGAAGGAATTCTACATGTGCCAACATTTTCTTCAGTCTTTGAACATCCTTCTGGGCAAATGTAGTCATTAGAGAAGCAACTACTTATAGAAGACATGAAAAAAAAAGAAAAATATAATAAGAAAGAGGTAGGGGTGAGGGGATTAGAGACATTACACAAAAGGCAGCAACCAGCTGCTTCATCAGAACACAGTACACTGTACACAGATGATTCAGATGATTGGACAACCAATTTCGAAGCTGTGGTAGAATGTTTAATTTCACCATCTGTGATGTTTATTTACAGTTTTTGTTATGTATGTTAATTTCATTTTCCTAATCTGAATAATATTAAAGGAAAGCATTAGTTAATATTAACTCTCAAGTTTTAAACCAAATTAGCAAAAACCTTACATGTAACTCAACACACACTTTTAGCCTGGCAAAAGTAGAAAATAAACTTAAGTCCTGTGTGTCATTTTTTTGTGTGGTTTGTGTCATTGAATGCTTCAATATAGCAGCAAACAACTATTTACTATGTACAGATGTAGTGGTGTAATGGCGTCCTGAGCAGAGAATGATGCCACGCTCCCTCTGTGTATGTTGTTATTCAAGCTTATCTGTTCTTTGTTGTAGGAGAAGGTTTGGTTACATGTGCATTTAAGTTCTGTGTGGGAATTCCACTGGCTAGCTTATCATCGCCACCCTGCACTGCTCTCATACATCTGTTAGGGCTGCCGATAATACCGTCCCCGACCCACGGCATTATTGCAGAAGCGTAGCAACAAGCCTCTAGCCTCCCACCCCCATCCCAGGTTACCACCATTAGCTCTGTCAGCACTGTTGCCGCTGTGAGCACCGTTAGCTGCAAGCCAGCTCAGCTGTGTCCATGTTGACAACTATGTACAAACAACATGAATCAGACTCTGAATCATAGATATGCTCAAAATGTCATACAAAGCTCCTTAAACAGTTTTGAGATGTTATATCGACATGTGCTCGTTCTCATCTACAGCATTTAAGTGCAAACCAAACACTATGTAAATATGCTTTAGAGTGGAAATCTATTTGCCCCCAAATTATGTTATAGTCCCATTGTCTATTCTCTTGTTTTCTTTTTGGCTAAACATACCCTGAGATGAGCATTATCCTGACAAACATTTTTTAAAAATCATTTATTCAGTCTTCATCTCAGGCTAAACTGTTTTAAAAATGACTGAATATTCATCATTTTGCCTCTTGAGACTCTCCTATAATCTCTACACTGGGGATAATGGGTCTTTTTATATAAAAATGTACCCTAAGCGCATCACTGCTGCATTCTTTTGGGAATGTGCTGCATGCAGTCTTTTGGGTGGCTGTCATATTGATGTGTGTGTTTAATCTAGGCAGCCTGCGGGAGTTACTGAAGCTCTTAGTCTGAGCTCAGAGAGCGAAAAGAAGCTGTAGGGGCCATTTATACACTGCAGTAATTTAATTGAAGTCTTGGCAGATGATGCAGCAGTGAAGAACCACTATAGTATCCCTGGACAGTGCCCCTAAGCTCTTATACACCCATTACACAGGAAACTGAAAACACATTTATGTTTAGTTTGGAGAAACTTGAGGCTGATTTTAAATAGGAGTCTAAAGTGACTGCAAAGACGTTGCTGTTATGTGTTTTCCTCTTCAGAGTCATAAAAAACTTAAGTGAATATCTCATTGAAAAGTTGTGAATATAATGCCAGCCATCTCGTCAGTCTTTAACACTGCATGTGTCAGGTTTTTCTCAGTGCCTCCACATTTTCAAGTCACATCTTCCCCTCTTGGATAACGCTGTGTTTGTGCTCTCAAGCGTTAACCCAGCTGTGGCCCCTTTGCAGATTTTGACCCCTTGCTTCACCTCTTGAGAGGCCATGAAAGACTGTGTTGTCACATGTAAATGCCCATTTGTGGTCCATTACAAATTGGAGTTTCCTCAGTGTCAGGCTGAGAACAGTGCTCCTCAACTATTTCCACTTTAGTAGAAAAGTTTTAATTTAATAAACAAAGATATGAGGAGCTGAAGGTCCAGTCTTCTCACATTTGTAAAGGGAGTGTTGGAATGAGAATGGACCCAAGAGAAAGCTGTTTCCTGCAGAGTAACTTGGCCTTGTTGCTCTCTGTCTGGCAGCAGCCTGTACTGTATGGGATCAATGGTGCTGTTCTCTCTGAGTCACTGAACTCTGGTGGCTGCTGCCTGCTGTGTCGGATGGCTCACTGCCCTGTTTGCTTTTTACCTGTTGTTCCATCTGTTGGAAAACGGGTGAAAACATAAAACCTTTTTGTCATTGTTAGCAGCTAGTTAATCTGAATAAACAGATCTGCATATGTATGCAGGATCTGTTCAGTTTGTAGTCCTGGTAGGATTGACCAATCACATTTGAGCAGGCTTTGGATGCCTGCAGGTCAGATGTCTGTGGAGAGCAAGAAAAGGTGGAATGCATCAGCCAAGAGGCAGTATTGGAATCCAATGGCTATCATATGAGGATTTATTAGATATTTTTCATTCATATCATAGAATACTGCAAAACCCTTGTTTTGTGGACTCCTGATTTGAGTTTGGCACTTCAGCTGCTACCATCTTGGTTTTTTGGAGCCACAATTGACCATATTTGGGCAAGTGGCTGGTGCTGTGGAGGAGTGAGGGGTGGATCTGACTGAAGCTCGGACACTATCAGCAGACGGCCTGTCACTCAAAGCGGCCCGCCCTTAAATATGCGTAACTTTTAAGCTTTAATAAAATGTAAATGGGTGAGTTCAGTTGTATAAAAAGTCATCCCTGTACAGTTTTCATGAAGGGGGGAATTAGCTATAAAAAAACAAAACTGTTTTTCTACCAGGCTGTAAACATGTTTATTTCTGCTGTAAAGTTGGTCATTTTAACATGGGCGTCTGTGAGGATGGACTGGCTTCCAGAGCCAGCCTTGAGTGGCCATTCAAGGAACTGCAGTTTTTGGCACTTATGTGTTTGCCTCATTTTTCAGCCCCGCTTGGTTGCCACTTGATTTCTGTGCAGATATCTGTTTACAGAGATTAGCCAAATGTTGTCTGGGTCTTTCTCAAGTTGCCAGTCAAACCATAAACGATGAGCAGTGCATTGCCTTGGATATCCACTGGCTACAACGAAATGACTGAAATATTGGCTTATCGTTGTCAGACTGATGGCAGATGTGTTCCGACATTGTCTTGTTTGTCACTTGATTTACAGTGGAGTGATAACTCATTACTTTGCTTGCTTACTACTGAACTTACATGAGAGTGCTTTTGTTTTGTGACATGAGTTGAAAAGGAAAGAATCAAAGTCTCTGCTCAGACAGTTTTGTTCTGTGCCCATCAGATGAAAATGAAAAGAGCCAGAGTTTACTTTAAAGGCTATTTTTGATTCACTCTCCCTGGCGAGATGTTTAAGACACCCAAAAAATCGAATAAAATGAAATCTGCAAAGTTTAGGCACAGCAGCAGAAACAAGAAAGGTAATTTTTAAAAAAAAAAAAAAAAAAAATCCTGCATGTAAGGCGTGGGCGACATGGCGAAAATCTTCTGTCACGGTGTAGGTAATTTTATATCATGGTAATGGTATACATCATGATGCAGTAAATGTTCTGTGTATTCAATTAAGAAATGGTTAAAAATAACCATGGATTACTTCATCACATTTGATATGTTTTTTTTTCTTTTTGTTTGGAACTTCCATACAAACAGAAAACAACTGCTTCATGTGAGACAACACTTGAGTTAGTAACAAAAGACTCAAAACAGTAAAACTGAAATTCTTTCATCAGGGAAGCTCTGAGGTTCCAATAAACAATAACTTTAAAGTGTTACAGGTCTGCCCAAATTACGTTACATTATGAGGCTGCTGGACTTCCGAAATCATGCAGGAATCCAGCCCTGATCTGCTACATAGCCTGACCTGAATAGCTGCTGTAGTAGAAACAGGTTTTCCCAAATCTGTAGTGGTGGACACATTTCTGCTGACCATGCTCAACCCTAACATGACTGTGTGGTTGTACATGAAAATGCACTCGGCTGTTAGAGGACACAAGCTCTCGAAGCAAAGTTATGTCTGGGAGAAAAAGACTTTGGAGACTGAGGATTAGCTGAGAGACTTTTGAGGCCCAGAAAGCTCTGCGTCAGTGGCTACACTGGTCAGCAAGGGGAATCTGCCTGTAGGGGGAAAGTGCTTTAAAAAAGAGAGGGTTTGGGAATGTCAAAAGATGGATAACATGGGAAGAATAAAGAACTAGAGGGATGGAAATGGTACAAAGGAGATGAGGAGGGCAAATCTCACAGGGAGAATGAATGAAGCATGCAGAGAAATGCCTTGATCTTAGAGAGAAAAGAGGGTGACCTACATGGTTACAGTAATGTGATTCTGTTTCTGGAGAAAAATGAGCTCTGGGCTGAGAACAGTAAATGATAAGGTGCATGGAGTGGATTATATTGACATCAATGAGAGCATGAATGGGAAGTGGGCTGCAGTAGATGACTGTAAAGGTTGATGCTTTACAGGAAATCTTAAAAACCACCACATGGAGAGAACAAACAGGAAGTATGGTGAGAAAGTGGAATAGAAGAAGCAGAATGTGGTGTGACGCAGCCATGGTAAAGAGATGGAAGAAAATTGGAGGTGAAAGTGGGAGAGAGGAGGAGAGAGGTGGTGTTGGTGGTGGGGGTGCTTTATAAAGTGCATTTCCTGGCAGTGCGTCTATGTGAAAACCTCTTAACAGGCTCCATTATGCAAGACAGTCTTGTCCATTGTCCTGAGTGGATAGTCCTGATCCCGACAAATCTAATCTTTGCCACACTCACACTGCGGTATTTGCTTAAACCCAAGTTATTGAGCTGAAACATTATACTAAGCATGATTACGACTCAGAGATTTTACTGGAATTTAGTAGGTTTTTCATTTATGCATGAGATCTGTTGAATTTGGCAAATCACCAGAAACAAGTTCTTCAGCATGAACCTCTGCCATGTGCAATATGTTTAAAACTTGGATTTTGTTTGCTGAATATTGCACACGTTAAGCACAAAATCTTAGACTGAAGGTGGGGGAAACTTACTTAGATTACGTCTTGATACAGAAAAGTCAATGTGGATGGTAAAACATAATGAACATAAACATGTGCATCATGTTAACATCCCAAACTAGGGTGCTTTTTGAGTTTTGGTAAGTGTAGGGTCTGCAGGAAACAAACTAAAAGTCGCTGAGAGGCTGGGCCTGGTTAACTTGTCTGACACACCAACAAAAGATCCACTGAGATCCAAGAATTTGTTAAATACATGTAAAAGAAAAAGAATTGACTTATTATATTGTGCACAAACTTGGAATCAAAATGATCACAGTGAAAAAAGTGCGTACAACAAAAAATACAGTGACCCACTCACCCTCTCTCTACAACCAAAAAAAAAAAAAAACCCCACACAGGTGAAGATGAGATGCTGATATAGATTATGACACTACAGAGTGTCACCGCCCATACCCGTGTGACCCCACTCTCCCAATAACCCCAATCACAAAAATATATAATATTCCAAAACACTAACCAAAAACATAACAATACAGAAATATAAACCATCCCAAAACTTACTTATCTTACAAAATCCATTCCTTCCTAAATTAATTCATGGCTCCAATGGTGAAAATGGACAAATGACAATGCAGTGCGCTGCAGATGGATGCAATCCAGCCCACATTTGAGGAAAAAACTAAAGGAATTAAATCATGTATAGGAATTAAAACAAAATTTGATGCATCAACATCAAGCGGCAACACGCAAATGCCCAAAACTGCAGTTCTGTGAATGGCCACTTGAGGCTGGCTCCAGAAGCAAGTCAATCCCCATACCCCCATGTTAAAATGCACGACGTTACAGCAGAAATAAACATGTTTACAGCCTGGTACAAAACACTCCGCTCTCTATAGCTAATTTTCTCCATCATGGCAACCGTGGTTACAGTTTTTGATAACTCACCTGTTTACATTTTATCAAGGCTTAAAGTTACACATAATGAAGGGCAGGCCACTTTGAGTTACAGGCTGTCTGCCGATAGTGTCCTCGGCTTCTCAGTCAGATCCACCCCTCACTCCTCCACAGCTCCTGTTTATTGTCCAAATATGTCTTCTGACTCCAAAAATCCAAAATGACGATGGCTGAAATGCCAAACTCAAGGCTTCAAAATGCTATTCCACAAACCAGTGGGTGATGTCACCATTGCTACATTCATTATTTTTACAGTCTATGATCAAGATGCATCAATAATCATTTTATAAATGCATCGTAGCCTTCTGAATCAGAATTGAATTGTGAGACGCCTGGAGATTCCCATCCCTATTTTTAGTACCTCTTGTTTATTTACTATATGTAAGTTATTAGAGGATGACCTACGTTGACTATCTTGCAATTTCTGATTTACATTTTACTAATTTGTTATCTTGCTTTTCTTTTCTCACTCCTCTCCAGTTCCAGACCCTCCTCTGATTGACTTGTCCAACAGCAGAGTCTATAATGAGGCATCAATCTGCTGGAGGCTGTCTGACGATCACCTACCTACAGATCACCACGTGCTTGAATACCGCAGGTGGGTGCACACATACAAAGAAATACCAGCAAGAGATGAGTGGAGGATTGTGTAGGTTCCCGGACAAGCTATAGCTATGTGGAAGAATCTAAATGACTTGTTCATGTACTTCTTTTTCTCCAGACTCGGAGGCCCGGGCCAATCCCCGTCCCAGGAGGATGGTGAGGACAGTGGTGTCTGGAGGGCTACAGACAGGGTTTATGGTCCCAGCACTGTGGTGTGTGACCTGGACCCTGATAGCCTGTACGCCTTCAGGGTCCGAAGCTGCAGGAACTCCATGTTCAGCCCCCACAGCCCTGAAGTCACCTTCCACACTCCTCCTGCACCGGGTAAGCCTGAGAAGCAGGGGGAAGTTTCCAGTTAATTTGCTGCACATGTCTGTTCCCTTTTCTTCCCCCATGATGGGTGTGTGCTCTTGGTCCGTCCTTTGAGTCTTAAGTTGGACATAAATGGAGGAGGGAACGTGAGGAAGAGAAATGTTGAGGCAATGTGAAGATGTCGGTTGAATTCCTGAAGACAAAAACAATGGCAGAAACTTTTCATTAAGCTCAATCAGTTCAATCTGTTACTGTTGTTGATGCTAAGTGTGTTAATGAAGTGACAGAGTGTTATTATATACAAGAGAACCAGCCCCTGTTATTGGGCCTCTTTTGGCCAAAGCAACGGCTAAGCTCCTCTAACCCGTTTATTTCTCTGAGCACGTCTGAATGTTCTGCATTTGGATTTTAGGAAAGACTATCAGATGACAGATGCTTCACTGTTTTTGAATTTAGAATACTCTTGCACGACGGAGGTAATGAAGCACAATGGCGCTTTAGTTTATCACCATGGTGATGGCTTTTGTCTCAGATGGCTGAAACCAATATAGGTTTTGTCTGAGTGTGTGGGAGTGGAGGGTGCTGTACAGCGCAACAGCTTGGAAAAGAAACCTGCAGTTGTATCTGTTGCAAGCATTTTAGGCATGCCTGACAGACGCAAAGCGGAATTCATTAACAACAATCATACTCCCCAACCATCTGCTGAACTTGAATTCAGATCCTATCCGCCCAGTAAGGGACTGTGTTGCTTTGATTCATGTTCTGGTCGGCAATTATTTCATTCTCCTCACTGGTTGCGCTGATTATTCATACTGTCAGAGAGAAGTCTGGGATTTCCAGAGGTCTTTTCTGTGGTACTGTCACTTAGTTTTGACACACTCCAGACTCCCCAGTTTCCCCTCCCGTGGCAGGAGCCTGCATCAAAGTCAGTCTGTTGCACACATGCATACATGACACGTCACTCCCTGCACAAGCCTTGTCATTTGTGTTGTGATGGGAGCTTCCACATTCCTGTGCTCTCTGGTTCGTGTAAGACTGGGTGGATGGAGTCACTGTGCGTCAGTAATGAGGTGACATTTCAGGCCAGGGTGAAAGGCAGAGGACAAAACATGAACTGGCGCGCACACACACAAAAAATGCTACTCATGACGAAGCATGAGTGGACATAGTTACAGACAGCAAACGTGTACGGCCATACCCATAGGTCTTTGCTCATCCGCGTTTGTCAGTCTTGGGCCCAATCCCATTTCCTGTTTTTACCTCTACTCCTCATTTTCAAAGGTCCCTTTGTCCCCCAGAAAAGAGTTACAAGGGGTAGTGGCTGAAATCTTCCCCTATGAAATGGGACAATCCTCTAAGACCCAGATATGTCATCAGTATCACCATCAATAGGGTTTACTTAAAAAAACGTGACTATCTCAGTGATGGTATTATCACAGTGACATTTGCCATTTATCTGATGGAGATAGAAAAGCATGGACGCTATGGACGCTAGCAATTGGTTCACAACTAACTGTCACACTATCATTGGATCAAACATGTCATCAAATAAAAAAGAACACTGCCATGTGATGCTCTGAAGGGTAATGTTAACAGCCTGTCTTCCTACCCTGCCAGTCTGCACTAGTAGCAGAGGAGCGGTAACAAGCACAGTTAAATTTTGGGCATCCTATGCCATCAAGGGAGGAATGGGACATAAAAATATGCCAGAATATGGGACTGTGATGGTCTCTCGTCACAAGCTACCCAGACATCAGCATACCACTAGCGATTTTTTCTTTAATGGTTGTCATGAAGTAAAAAAGCATAATACACTGACAGAGCATAATGCAATAGTTATCGTAATATTTACATTTCTATGAACAAAGACGGTACATTTGCGAGTTTCTTTTATTGCTTGTGTGGCCATCTTGCCGATAATTTCTCATAACACTTGGTTTGAAGTGTGCCTCTGGACACCCTCCATTTGAAGGACCCTGTAGCCCTAACACTTTGCTCTACCCCTTTATTCCCCACAAGAATAAGAAGGACAGCTTAAGGTGCCCACTAGCTCACCTGGTAGAGCAGGCACCTCATGTACAAAGGCTGTGACCTTGCTGCAGCGGCCGTGGGTTTGATTCCAACACACGGCCCTTTGCTGCATGTCATCCCCCCTCTCTCTTCCTCTTTCACGCTATGACTGTCCAATCAAATAAAGGCAAAAAGCCCCCCAAAGGAAGGACACCCTACCCCTAGACATGAACACGCAAAACGAAGGGGTAGGGCTAAGAGATAGAGAGTGTTTTGGGATTGAGCCTTGGATTGAGTCATTTGATGAGTAATAACCCAGCATGGACCCAGCATGTCTAACAGCCAATATGCTGGTTGTGTTGGAAAAAAAAAAACCCTTTTTGAGCCCATGGATGCTGAACTTACAGATTTCAAGGTCTGATTGTGGTTGAGACACAGTTTTCTGTCCCAGGTGCTCATCACTTACTCACTGTTTAAAAAAAAAAAAAAAAAAAATCTATACTATAAATATCTACTTCTTCACTGCATGTCAAATTAAAATATCGTTGCTTTGGGACTAATTTCATGCTGCAGCAATTACGTTTGCCCCCATTTTTCTTTTATTATTTATTTAATGACTGGCAGCATTAATTTACAGCACGGAGCAGCTGTCACAGGTTCTCTGCAACATGGGTGTAGAAAACCTCAGCTGAGCCGATCCATTTTTTTATTTTTTATTTTTTTGAGTGAACACAACTAGTGTTGGTGAACAAAAAATTAGGCTTTAGGCTTCTAGTTTAGCTCGACAAGATAACTGTCGGTGCATCCCTGCTACATAGCTGCAGCATTGTCTTTTCACCCGTTAGTCATGGTAATACTATTATCATTATCATGGCCTAGTTGTTGGAAGGACTTCCCTAGACGCATGCAAATTAACCGGTCTTCCCCAGTGTAGACCCTGGATTGCATGGGACGGTTGAGTGAACAGGCATAATCATGTTAGCCTGTATGTACCCTGGATTATTGTAATCGTGGCCTTTGGCCCACAAACTATTTATAGAATGCATTTAATTGCACCCAGATGATGAATATAAATGGCAGCTGCACATAAGAAATGAGGATAGAGTTTCATGGCTGTTACTCTTCACAGTGTGATGATGATGGCAAGTATATCCTTGTGTAGTGCTTTAAGATTGTGCTATAGCGCCCTCATGTGTCAGCTCTTCTTACCTACCCAGCTCCAGTTCCCTAACAGGGAATAAACAACTGTCTTTTGCATGAGTTGTGTGCACTCACATTTTTTTTGTTTCCCTGAGCTTAATGATTTCTTTCTTCTGATATTTTCTCCTCCTCCCTCCTTTGCCCCTGTTTTGTCCACATTTCTGTCTTTTTGTCTTCTCTCCCATTGTCCATCCTCTGGCTCATTCGCCCCCTGTCTCTTCACATACAGCTTTTGGTTTCCTGTTCAGCGACAAGTGTGGCTTCAGCACGGAGCGGCTCATTCTGAACAAGCGACGGGACACTGTGGAGAGCGTAGCGAGCATGGCCTTCCTCCTTGCAGCAGAGCGTGTGCAGACGGGCAGCTACATGCAACTCGACTACATCATTGGGGACACGGGCATCTCTCAGGGAAGGTACGCTGAAAACTGACAAGACTGGGAGTTTGCAAAAAAGAAGTTGTGATCAGCAGTATATTTAATTTGTTGCTTAACAAATTAATGTTGCAAAATGAGGCTAAATGTTGGGGAAAAGGGTATGAGCTGTACAATCATCTGATAATTAGAGTTAAATTTAGGCAAAAACGACAGAACAGAGGCACTGTAGCATGCAGTGTGAAAGCCTTCTGGTTTCTTGCTCATTAGACGACCAATATGTCATGCTGTCTGGATATAAAATATTCAAGAGAGAGAAAGTAGAGATGGAACTTTATTTTTGAGCACAAGGTGGTGGGATTATTAAACTGCCAGTCTTTATCGTCTTCACCTTCATTCAGAGAGTGAGGTGATGTTTTGCACCAGGATTGTCAGAGGACACATCAGAAAATTATCTCAACAATGGATCATTAAATTTGTAGTCCTGCAGTAAAAAGTAATTGCTCCGCATGTTTTTCAGACACTTTTGGGCCTTCAAGGTGGAGCCGTATTCCTACATGGTTAAAGTTGGAGTGGCCTCTGACTCGAAGCTGATTGAATGGTTCCACAATCCCAGAGATACCAGCAGCCCAAGGTAACTGCAAGTGTGCAGGACACACAGCTGTCATATACAATTTGTCCACAATCTGTCGACATGTGATGAAATTAAACTGTACAAATTCTGTTTGTTTACCGTTGCATACCTGACTGCAGCACAGACAAACAATCTCAGCACAGCGATAAGTGTGTTTGAGTCATACCTAATCCTGTGATGTAAGAGAACCAGTATAAACTTGTAAAGAGCTTACTCTCAGACAAAGCCTGCCTTTCTCACAGGATCAGCTCATGTAAAAGCATGTAAAGGAACACATTTATTTACGCAAATGCATGTTAAATCTATGGTAATTACATAATGTACACAAAGTGATAAACAGTGGGCAGCATTCAACTAGTTATTTGGAGGGTGAGTGTGTATTTTTCCCTCTGTAGAAAATGCCTGAAAAATCACGAGTCCTTCTTTTCTTGCTATTGTCGTTTTTTTGTTTTTGAAAGGAATAGATAAGTAATAATAATACATTGGATTTATATAGCGCTTTTCTAAGTATAAGTAACAGCAGTGTGTTAATGTAAAACAGCTAACATCAAAGGTTAATGCAGCTCTCAATTAATAGCCAAGAATTCACTGGTTCAAGTCCCTTGAAATATAAATATTAATAATTGTTCATTTTTGTCTTCTTTGATTTTAAATTGGATGCATGTGTATTCTGGACTGTTGGTTAGACAAAACAAAACATCTGGAGACATCATCTTTGAGCTCTGGGGGAATATGATGGGCCTTTTTCTCTATTTTCTGACATTTTATACACCAAATGATTAATTGATTCTTCACACACTTAGGATGTGTTGGGACGGATCTTTAACCTGCTTCCTATTTTACACATGATTGTGATCCTGGCTCTAAGGGTCCTGACACACCAAGCTGGTAGTCAGCCATCAGTCAATGTTAGGCAATCGATGAGCGTCTGTTGCCCTAGTTTTTGCAGTGTGTCCTGCACAGATAGCACTCGTCGGCCACTGACGCCTGTTTTTTGGCCGATTAAACATGTTGCAATGAGGCTGGGGGAGCCTGTCGGTGAATGAAATTGCTCTGATTGATTGGCAGTGTAGCTGAGTTGATGACATTAGCCAGTTGTTTACTTTCCTCACTTTAGTTTCTAAAGTTAAGAGGGCATGAGATCAAAGCAAACGTATTATCAGGTCAGATTGCGGTATTTGCCACTGAGGTCTTCAGCAAAAAATAGTTTATGATTGTTTGTGCCATTGTTCACTAGTGCACGATAAATATCCTTCGTTCTTTCTACATTGAGTTGTGTTGTTAATGTGCTAACTAGCTAACTAGTATCTTGAAGCTGTCCTCTGGTTTCCCTCTTTGAATGACGAACACAGTCTATCGCCGCCTGCTACATTGGCGTTATTTCATCTCACACAGGTGCATAGCTGGCCATTGTCTTTAGTCTTTATGGTGTGTGTTCATGTGCCACTCTTTGGCCAAGACACAGGCTACGTAAAGCGCCACAACAATTGGGCTCCTTCGTCACTAGTTCTTTGATGTCTTTAGTTCTTTGAATTGATGGCTCGGTGTGTCAGGGCCATAATATAGGTTTCAAAACATTTGCAACAAACTGTAAGAACCTTAAGTCTATATGCCCATTAATCGTCTCCTTCTTCCCTTCACCAGGTATGACCATGATAGTGGGCATGACAGCGGCAGTGAAGACGCATGCTATGAGCTCTCCCAGCCCTTCACCCTCCTCACCCTCGGCATGGGCAAGCTCTTCATCCCCAAGGCTTCCTCATCCTCTTCCGTCTCCACTGCAAACGCACCAGCCGGTGACCCCGGCAACCGCGTGCTTCCCATGCCACAGCGCTTGGGTGTATGCCTAGATTACGACGCATGCCGGGTGTTTTTCTATGATGCAGACACCATGAGGTGCCTTTACGAGAGGCAGGTGGATTGTTCGGGAACAATGTATCCAGCTTTCGGTCTCATGGGCAGCGGCAAGGTTCAACTGGAGGAGTTCATCACCGCTAAGAGACTGACCTTCTGAGGAGGGACGAAGCACATTGATGCTGCTTAGTCTTTGGCGTGTCCTGAGAAGAGCGGTTTTTATTGACAGGGTGATGGAGTACAATCCAAATAGATTTTCTGAAGGTCAGATGAAGCAGATGTGATCAGGGCCTTTAGTCCTAAATGTGAAAATGGGATCTCTGCTAAAGAGTGGCCTATTTAGAGTTGGCATGATTAATGTATGATGCATACACAAGAGTATGACGCTGCATATTAGTGTCCACATACAAAGGTCTTCAGAGGTTGGTATGTGAAAGGTCTTCTCTACATACCAAAGTCTCTCTCTTTATTGTATTTGACATGGTTTTAATCGCCAGCTATGATCAGCTGTTGTCCAATTAGCTGCGAAGTTAATCTGCAGCGACTTTAAATATTTGTTTTAACATGAAACGCCTTCGAGCTTACACTTACACTTCCTCTTTTGCCAGGTACATGTTTATAGATTATTTTGTGTGTGTATTAATTATGGGTGATCTTTCTGGCTCTTCTCTGTAACTACTTGTCGAAACGTAGCAGCATAGATTTAGATGTAACCTTGGTGGACCTGAGAGCCTTGTAGCTACTTTAAAGCTAGCGCCTTCGTGCCTTTTTTTTTGGTTTTGTTTTTCATAGGAAATGGGTCCCTTACTGTTTAGTGTCATTGCACAAGCACCATGAAAATACTTCTCAACGTAAATACTGTATGTGTTTTTACTGTAGGTGGTTTGATCACAGACACTGGTGTCAAAGTTATAACCTTACTATTATTCATTATACTTACCTATTTACTCTTGACTCTATCACAGTTAACACTACTTTTCCTCCTTGTCACAGTTATGTTCAGCTGTTTTTGCACAATGATGAATGAAGCTGCGCACATGATAATCATCACATTTGATCACTACCTAGTTAGCTTCTTCACGATAAACATTGTAGACATACTTTCACACTTTCACGCTTTCACGCTCGCAAAAAGCGTTCACATTTGGAGTAGTCGCTTAGATTTTAAAGCCTCTCACTGTTTGCACAGCACTGAATGTGACTCCAACACCATTAAACCAGCCAGGTACCAGACCACCGGGTACTTGTTGTCAGCGTCAGTTTGACAGCTGCAAAGTCACTCATAGCCAAAGTGTGTTGGTTCTGGTGCTGACTCAAGTGCAACATACCGCTCTGTGGCCTAGCAGCCTTTAAACACAGTTTAAAAACAAACAAAAAAAAGTTATTCAGGTTCTTACAGAAAGTGCTATCACAAAACACACTTTGCTATCAAAACCACCGTTTACTTGCAGTGCAGACACACAAAGTGTAGCATATTGGGATGTCACCGTTGAGTTTGGCTATCAGACAGATCACCTAAGTGGTTGATTGGCTTTGATTACATCAGCTCAGATATTTAAGTCTGAGAGAGCACACTAGAGAGACTTTTCGCCGGGCGACCGCACTTGTTTTTGTATAGACATATACTGTATATGTGCCTGCACATTGGTTTGTTTGTGCATTCATGTATATTTTGATTTCTGGCGGGTTAGGGTAATCGGTGTGTGCGTGTTTTCTCAGGTTTCTGGCCCTGACTGGGGCCCCAATGCTACCTACCTCTATCCGTCAGGCCTGGAAAACCTTAACTACTGTACCTTTCCTCGCAGAAACAAGTTTGGTTTGATTTGCAGCTTTGTCCGCAACAGTCCGCTCAATATCTCCGCCTTCTCTTTAAACGTCAGATAATAAGCTGATCTTTCAGAACGTTTGATTTATTTTCCATGTACATATTAATTCAGAGTATATTATTTTCAGTGAAATAAAGTACATCTTAAATAGTTATGTTATTAGTTGGTGTTTGCTTGTGGAACGAGATGTGTGTCACTATTGGTGGAAATTACTGTAACCTGTTCAGCTGCCTTTGTCAAGGGAGTGTTTCTCAAATGGTACTAACAACCTTTTCTTTCCTTTTTTGTGGTGTTGGTTTGATTAAGTCAGTTTAAATGTGTTTAGATATATAGTGTGGAACACATTATGGGTTTTTGTTCTGGGTTAAACATTCAATGCTTCATGTAGCCGGACAGAAACCTTCTCCAGTTTAAAAAAGAAATATTGGATTTCTGTGACTGTACATATATTTTGTCTCACAGGTGTTGCTCTGTTATTTTCACTACACTTTTCAGAGGTCACAGGCCTGAACCCTGATCCCTGTACTTTAAAAATTGACTGTTTCAACATCTTTAAAACAAGTCTATGCATAAATGAATTGGCAGGGCAGGTTCACGTTTTTATTTCCATCACAGAATGTATTCCTCTTTCTTACCGCTGAATGTTCGCTGGTTTTCTTCTCTTGGTTCGCGTTCCACTCGGGGTCACAGCACAGTCGTTTGTAGTTATAGAAATCTGATAAAAGGCTTGTCATTTCAACAACTCATCTGATTTTAAAGTAAAATGCATCCTAGCCTGCTTTTTTAGTAACGAATTTAGAACCAAATATTTTGCAGGCTGGCTCTCAATCTAATTCCAAGCTAGCACTTTAAAAATCTGTAGCATGTCAGCAAGTGTTTGGCTCTGCAGGTGTGTATCTTAAATGTATGTGCAATATTATGAAACAGGCTGTAGAAAAGCGTTTAGACAGACATAAGCCTATCGAGACAATTTGCACTGTAATTAGTTTATAGTTTACTTTGTGGTTTAAAGTGGGGGTTTTCCTCAATACAAAGTTTAAACACTACTTGATTTGTAAATGTGTTTGTTTTTGAACTGAACTCTAAATTAGTGACAGTGCACTTGTCTTTGTGTGTTTTCTCCAGAGGTTTTGGATGTGGTGTGTAAGTGGTGGGTTTCTGTATGTGTAGTATGTAAAGATGTGGAAATATTGTTCTCTGCTCTGATTCCTGGAAATGCTACACTCTTTAATTTGCTGTGTGGGGACTTCATCAAATAAAACTAGTGTGTTTTTAAATCTACTTTGTCTCTTTAATGATATTGTTAAATTATTTGAGCTGTTGTGTTGTTACTCTAGATTTAGATTAATTTAGCAGAGGTGTAATGTGCAGATGTTCAGGCAGGCTGTTTGATACCACTTTGTGAAACCTATTACCCTTAAACATGAGTCTTTCAATTCTTGCATTGGAATTTATTCCTTGCATAAACATGTCAAGTCAATTTTATTTATTCAGCCCAATATCACAAACCATAATTTGCCTCATGGAGCTTTATAAAGCATACAACACACTTTGCCCTTTTATTGTGATAAAGAAAACTCCCCGCAACAAGCCCTTTATCAGGAAACAAAGAAATGCTGTCTTGCATGCAGTACATGTTTGAGAACTACCACAGATCTTCATGTTTACATATCTTGGCACTGCGGAAACTCAGTAAAACCTTAATCTTTCTTTTAATAGTTCAGCTGTTCAGGCATGTTTAGGATGTCTTAATACTTCTTTGTAGTTTCACTGGGACATTTGCTTTCGAAGATGAGTTGATTGCACATAAAACAAAATTAGAGATTAAGTGGGACACAGAATTAATTAGGCTAGGGAAAAACTTTATAAGTATCACTGCAAACATGGATTAGTAACTTAGATAAAAATCTACCATACATACAAACACACAGTGTAACAATCTAGTGTATTGAGACAATAGCCAAAAATAAACTAAGGAGACTAAAGATTATACAACATTGCCCTGATATAACACCTGAGGGCACTGAATTGGATGAGTGTGCATATGTAACAGCTGTAAAATGGTTGCTCACAGGCTGAAGAGCATCATTCACACCACGAATCAGGATCTGCGTGTTAATTCTACAACAGAAGCACAGGGCAAAGTCAATACATGGTGGCAGGCTCTTTCCCAGTCCTCAGCAGGAAAGCTGTCCAACTTTTTTTGCGTGTCAAAATATACATATAACAAAATAATGCTGTAAATAAAGTGTGTACACCAAAAGAATATACAATGGTTACACGTGAGTATTTGATAGCAGTAGAAGCCATATAAGCAGTATAAGCAAAAACAATTGTAATCAACGAATAACATTTACATCCACTGAAACACAATATGTTTTTCACTGTCTCACCCTCTAGTTAACTTGTAAATTCAGGCATCGCTTTCAAAAAAAGTACACAGCAATATTGTGAATAAGAAGTTAACACCATAGTAACACTTTTGCCAGGAGTTTGCAATTAACTCACTCATGCATCTTTTGTGTGTCATTAATTAAATACACTGCTCATTCATTCAGTATAACACTGGCAATACACAGGAATGTTGACTTTACAGCAGAGAATATTACACACAGGTGTTGAGAATGTTCACCAAAATAAAAATATCAAGAACAACATATTGACCCAGTTACTGACAGCACCAATATATACATGCTGAATATGCAAACACATAGTTAATAATTTATTGCATTTGAGATTGAGGTTCAGCCGCACCATTTCACGTGAACACTTGGGGTCAGATGTGCAGAACACACGTGTTGCTCATGTAGAGATGTTAAAGGAACTGCTGCCAGACTAGCTAAGTCAAAATGTCTCATCAAAAATGAAGGGCTCAAAATAGAAAGACCAGCGTACAGAGAGAACAAGAACATGAAAGGAGCATCAAAAAGGGTGCAGCAGAACCAGGTATGACAGGCGAATGCTTTACTGCTAGAGGGAAGATACTGGTATTATATGAAACGAAGCCACCTGAGGCATCTGTCTGTACTAACCATGTCAAGCTATATTTTCGGGAAGGGGCTAAATAACACTCCAAAGTTGGGCTACATTTTGGTAAGGGAAAAAATGGCATTGCCCTTTTAATTTGACTTAATTCACTTTAATTTAATTTGATTTATTTTATTTTATTTCATCTTATCTTATTTTATTTTATTTTATCTAACCCATATTAACCAGGTAAGTCCTGTTGAGATCAACAATCTCTTACAAGGGAGACCTGGCCAAGACAGCAGCACACAAAAAGTTACAGCCAAACAACCACACAAATAAAGAAACATAAAATTTACACGGTAAATGTAGAAATATTAGAACACATATGCACAATGACAAGGACCAACTGAATCATCCATCCTTGTACTTCAGAGAACTTTAAAATTAGGCCAATTCATGTAGTTTCAAATCTTTTCGAAGGTTATTCCAAGTGAGAGGAGCAGAGCACATAAAAGCTGTCTTAAGTCTTGAGATCTCAGACTGTAGCTACAGTCAGATCTCTGTTCAATAAAAGTACAAATGTACAAAGGTTTACCCAGTATGGCTTTATAAATGAACAAATACCAGTGACTGAGCCTATGAAAGGTCAAAGACAGTCAACCAAGCGTGGAATAAAGCGCACAGTGATGAGTAAGGGCCTTACAATGTGTAACAAATCTCAGTGCAGTATGATATGCAGTGTCTAACATGTACAAACTGTGCAGATGCATTCATGTGCAACAAATCACCATGATCCAGAACTGGTAGGAACGTAGCAGCAACCAGTCGTTTTCTGGCCTGAAGGGAGACACAGGACTTGTTTCTGAAATAAAACCCAAACTTCAGCCTCAGATATTTGTAACAAGTGACAACCTGTAACCTCTCTTCCTGAGCAGTGATAACATCAGGAGTGTTCACAGGCTTCTTCCTAGCATTTGAGAAGTGTATAACCTTTCATTTGAGGAGTTCTGCACACTGGAGTCCCTAAACTGTCTTGGAGTTGCCTAAATTGGGTATGAGTGGAAAACTGAGACACTTGTAGATTTAATGAGCTCAGCTGTATTCATGTGTGGTGTCTCCATAGTACACTGCGATCATCTGCTGCTGGTTTGATGGTTCCCAGCAACAGCCAGAGGAAGATCAGGGATACAGCCTTTGTCAATTACGCCCCTAACCTATGGAACACACTACCTATAGATATCAGGGAAGCTAGTTTGCTAAATATCTTTAAAAGAAAGCTAAAAACGAATCTTAACTTTAGCCTTTAAGTAGCTCTGATTTTCCTGATAAAGGTTTGAAACTCTTTCTTTTTATGCTTCACACTGCTGCAACTCTTTTAAAATCATAGTTGATTTTATGATTTATATTTTTACAGCTCTATGATTTTACTGTAAAGCACATTGTGCTGCATTTCATGTGTTGAAGGTGCCATATAAATTAAGTTAATTATTATTATTATTATTATTATTATTATTATTATTATCATTATAGTAGCCATTTCATTGCAGTGACACCATTTAAAATTGCCTGTGTTGGTACTGGAGCTAAGGGTGATGATGGTGCTGGAGTGGGTGTGGGTGAGGGGCCCAGTGTGGAATAATTTTGCTCCCCCCGTATTTAATTCCTTATGTCTAGCCTGGCTATACATGTTAACAACCCCAAAGGAGAGCAAATAGCTATCTTAGGGATGCAAAATGAGTGCCAGAATCTATCCAGTATAAGGCTGCAGGTTAAACCCTAATAAAGTATGTGTAAAGAGGATCGATTGAGGATGGATTTATTGGTGATATTGTCCATCCATCCACCTGCTGAAGGATGCTGAGCAGTGTGAGGATGGGAGGAAGGAGGAGGAGGAGGAAGAGGAGGAGGTGGGACGTCACGCTGTGCACGCTCGCGGCCTGCCGCTGCAACGCGGAAGCGAGTCTCCACGTCACTGAGGTGTAACACTGGCGTCAGTGCAACACAAGGTGCTACCTCCGTACGGTTTGTTACCATTGTACACTTCCACAGACCCTCGTGTCGGTTATAATAACTCAAAGCGGATATTTATATTCAGCTGTTCCTGCTCTGAGCGGCACCGACAGAGACACCGGAGTCTTCTTCACTGAAGGTAATGTAACGTTAACGGACGGTGCGTGTGTGTTTGTCCGCTGCCTGCTAGCAGCAGCCCGGCTGAAACACGGGACGGTGCCTGCTACAGTGTTTCCTGGGAACACCGGTGACCTTTACAGCTTGGAGAAAGCGATGTAGACGTTTTATTGACACCGTGTCGCAGGGACTATTAGCGGCAGAGCTTACAGCAGCGGCTGGGTGTCAGTGAAGTTACCCAGCTAGCTAGGCTGGATTTAAGGTCGGCAGGCTTCAGAGCCTTGTTGACGTTTCGCTCTGACAGTTGTAGGTGTCCCGCTGGATGCTGCTGCTGCTTACATGCAATTATATCGCTGCATACTATGCCATTCACACTGTGTAACATGCTAACTGGATGTAGCTGTTTCGTGGACTGAATTATAAAGCAGGAGGGGCCTGTTGATCAGTTTTAGGAACTGTTGGTGATACAGTAAGCACACAGTAACAACATGCTAAGGCCCTGTCAGTGATGGTTGCTGCTTCAGACAAACATGACCCCTAATCACTGACCATGACAACATGTCACTGTATCAGCAGTCAGTGTAACATTTAAAGCAAAACCTTAAACCAGGGGTGTCAAACTCATTCCACTTCAGGGGCCACATACAGCCCAGTTTGATCTCAAGTGGGCCGGACCAGTGAAGTGCTTTTTTAACCAGCTTGTCCAAATGCTTGTTGTTTTTGTCTGTCAAACTGCTTCCCTAACACACTGCAGTGTATAAGAGTGCACTGGCCACCACTGTGTGATAGAACATCATCAGCATCTCCACACACACATTAAAGGACCTCAGAGTCCGCAGGAAGAACTGCCCCCTCAGTATTAGAGGACCAGTCCAGCTTATCATCCAAGAGGACCCCCAGATAGTTGAAGCTGTGCACCACCTCAATGTCCCCCCTCTGTATGGAGACTGGTTGATGGGGTGACCTCGTCCTTCTGAGATCCACCACCATCTCCTTGGTTTTGGCTGTGTTCAGGTGGAGACAGCACTTACTGCACCAGCCCCTGAAGGCATCCTTGAGGTTCCTGTACAAGCCACAATAGCTGTATCGTCAGAGTATTTTTTGTGGCAGGACTCTTAGTTGTACTTAAAGTCCACTGTGTAGATTGTGAACAGGAACGGTGCTAAAACAGTTCCCTGTGGAGCACCAGTGCTGCTCCTGACCACCCCAGAGACACAACTTTCACTTCCATTGCGTGTGCATGTTCTTTCATAGTTTTCCATTAAAATGGAAGCTACTGCAGAAGCAGGTTTAGTCATCCCCTGCCTTACAAACCATTTACAATCTGAAGTTTTGTCAGAGCCTCAGCAGCAGGGTTCCACTAACATTGTTTTAATACAGAAGTCTGATACAGATTGTTTCATACTGAAGCTGCTGGTTGACAATATTTTGCACAGTGTTCAATATCTTCAAATATGACCACAGAAAGTATTCATTGTTCCTTCAGAGAGCTGTATTTTACATGAAGTATCTGCTCACTGTTTAAATTGCTCCTGAAACCTCTCATGCTTCACATGAGCATCAACATTAGGTGTGCAAATTCATCCAGAGATTGGACCCTTTGGTGGGCTGGGTCTGGCCCCCAGGCTGCATGTTTGACATCCTTGGTTGTGTCATCTAGTGGGCCGGATAGGACCCTTTGACGGGCTCATGGGCTGTATGTTTGACACCCCTGCCTTAAACTGCCACACATAAAGAGCAGTGTTTTTGTTACTCTAAATGCCTTCAGTGGCTCTGGAGCGAGCTTTGTAAACTCTGAGTAAATAACCCTGAAGATTTCTAACCAAAGCCCCAACTCTGACTCATTTTTAGCCACATGCCTCCTGCAAATATTTGCCCCATTTCCTATTTACTTCAGCTGAAGCCTGCATGTGCATGGTCAGCCAGTACAAACACTGATGCACTGTGTTTGCAAATGGAGAACACATTATTCTAGCATGTGCCCTGATATTGTTTAGTGCAGTGGTTCCCATCTGGTGGGTTGTGGGTCGTAAGTGATTCGCAAACGTGTCACGTTTGTAAAAAAACACACTTTATGTTCAACTACAGTGAATTTCCAGCACAGAGCTTTTATTTTGAAGTGCTGTGTCCTGGTGTAGAGTGAGTGATTAATGGACAGCTGCTTAACAGAGACAGCAAACTAGCTTGACGACATGGCCAAACACAAGTTTGGCTTTGAATATATTTAACTGGGTGGACCTTGAACTAATGACTAAAGAGAAGTGTGGACCCCATGGCTGGACCAGTTGGGAACCACTGGTTGAGTGCACTGGTTTCCAGTCTGGGGGGTTGAGACCCCCAACTATGGATCGCCTAAGCTTCATGGGTTTGGGTCGCGAGGCCTTCTGATTTTATGGGGTGTAAGGAAATATATGTGCAGTAGGTCTGTATCCCAGCATTTCTTTCATTTCTGTGACGCAAACGAAATGAAATTGCATTTTTAAAGTTTACATTATTGTTCAGCTAACAACTCTAACAACTAACTCTCACAAAAACTCTCAGTATAAGGGCACAGTCAAGAGCTGAACACAAGCTATATTGACAGAGCCTTCACACTCTGCTAAAGAGCCTAGTCCTGAGTTAATAGTAGTAAGTAGTTAACCAGAAAGGTTATAGAACAATGGCCAAGCATCGGGGAGAGGAACACACTGAATTCATCCATTGTTAAAATATTCACAGGAAATTATCTGTTCAAAATTCATCCAAATTGCTTGTTTAACACAAACTTCCTGCAGTTTTTGCATTCACAAATTACGTAAGTTCATTAATGTCAGTTTAATCTACTAAGAAAGGTAGTTTACAGATCTAAAACAGACTTAGTGTTCATATAGCCCCAAATATCATGATTATCTGTAGATTAATTTATCTTTTAACCACTCTTCTAGCATAGTTTGAATGACACAGTTGTATTCCATGTTACTAGCTGTAACTGATTCATCCGTTGTTTTTTATTAATCACTTTCCTTCCTGTGTCTGCACGTGTTTTCCAGTTTGCAGTGTTACTCACCTTGCCTGTGTTCTTTTGTTATCTGCAGCACGTTTCCTAAATGTGACACGTGTCTTTAAAGTCTTTGCCTGTGATTTGCTCGTGTTTTGTCTATTTGCATGTGTTTTCACTAGTCACAGTGTGTTTCCCAGCCAGCATTGCTCTCATTGCTAATGCAAACGGTATCCAAATGTCAAATCGATGTTCATATGGCATGTGTAGCCTGAACTTGGTCCCAAACAAGATGGTTGTCATATACATTATACTGTTCAGAGTAGCAGTGTTTCTGTTGGGCTTAAGGTGAGAGGTCACATTTGTCATTTGAGTCGTCTCTTGCTCAAGGCAACTTGTTGTTTTGACCACATATCCTGGCTCGCACAGACACGGTTAGCAGTTTTGTTATGGTATATCTTACAAAGTAACATAGATTAAGTGGTAATACTTTTGTTATCATGTGGAAATCTGCCTGTTGCACTATGGTGAATTGTCATGTGGTGGTAATCATGTCCACATTACTGTTGTTTCCCTCAAAATATGCTTGTAAACATTGGGATTATATATTGGGATATTGTGTTTTGAAGATGTCACCCACTGCTATCATTAAAGCCAGCCAACTCTGTGAAAACACACACCCACTAAAAGCAATTCCCTCCAGGCTAATACGAATTCATAACCTTGCTTTGGGGGAGCCATATTTGTTTAAAGTAATCTCAAGATGCCATATTGGTCACCAGGAAACTGTGAAAGCTTGTATGAAGCATATTCAGTCAGTACTTTACAGTGTTACAGTGTTGCCTAATATGTAGGCTCCATTACACGTCACAGAGGGTTATGGTTTGCATGTAGTGTGCAGTTATTGTTGTGAAAAAGATCCCATTGAGAACCTGTTCAATAGGAAACACCCAGTTATTCACACCCCACACACACCTTTCATTCTTTCAAACTGACTGATAATCATGTGTCAGTGTGAAAGTGCACTGCGATGGGAATTTGGACCCGTGCATTAGCTTTCTGATTAGTGTATGTTCAGGCTGTAGAGTGTGGTGATAAGACAATGCAAACTACATGGCAGCGCGGGAATAAAAGACTTCGAGCTAAGCTGGTTTATCTGGCACATGCTGTGATCATTAGGAGCATGGCAGGGAGGCTACCCTCAACTCCTAGAGCTATTCATCTCAAAACAATGCATTGCCAACATATTTTGTGTATTGAATGTTAAAATTGCGTCACGACAGTCTGTGTTTGAAATGGAAAGATGCATTCACAGTCAAGTATGGTGCAGCACCATGACTCTATTGTTTAGGTAAAATCCTGCAAAGCATTGAACCAAACATAAACTTAGTTGACCTCATACTAGCAGTCAGAAGCTATCTGTGGAAAACAAACTGTGAGAGCTGTGGCAGTGAATTTGTTGTGTCTTGATAGCTCTTAACAAAAGCTTGTAATACTAATAACTACTTTTTAAAAGTTAATATTAGGCCAAATTCTGCTCTGATGCAACCGCAGAGCCTTTAAACTATTTGAAATTGAGTAGCATTGTGCTGTTTACCCGTCAATGTCAGCAGCACTCCTTTGGTGAGTGTTTTATCATTTTGGTTCAGTTGCTTTTAAGCGACACTACTGAAGGATTCAGAAACTAAAGCACTTGAGAAAGCTGCAGGTATCTGTGATGCTTAGACAGGTATTAGTCTAGTCCACCCTGAGTGTGCTTGATTTATTTCAGTCAATTTCTGAGTCCACATGCAAATGGAAGTCAAACACGCAGTAAATCAAATTGTGTTTGCTCTGCGCTTTGTTATTCAACAAAGCAGCACTATCACTAACTACAGTTCACCTCATATCACTTTCTCTTCCCTCTGCTTTAAACTGTAGCACTATCACTAACTACAGTTTAAAGCAGAGGGAAGAGAAAGTGATATGAGGTGAAGTTTGGCTTCTCTAACACAGGCAGTTCCTCAGAGGAAGCAGGCACCTGGGTCAGTGCGGTAGGACTTCTCTAACTGCTGTTTTTTTTTTTTGTAATCAAATGTTTATTAGGATTTGAAGGACATCAATACATTCACCAGCACACCAAAAGGCCTTTGAGAGCCTCCACTGTTCGAGCCCAGCACATTGTCACTTCCTCCTTTGCCCCATGGACGCGTGCTGTGGACAGTTCCAGAAGCACAACATCTATGAAATTAAGCAGCCACTGTCGTCGAGTTAGTATATGGGGAGGTTTCCACCTTGTTGCAACCATCTTTTTAGCTGCAGTCAGGCCAGCCCGAAACACGCGCTTTGGGGATTTTGGAAGTTTCAGTTGAGAGAGATCATTTAAAATAAAAACAGATGGGGACAGGGGGATAGGAATGGACATTAACGAGGACGGTTCTCCCTGCACCATTTTCCAAAAATTAGCAACACCTGGGCATTCCCAAATCATGTGGAAAAAGGTACCTACCGTGCCTGTAACACATAGTGTACAGTTCGGATTATCTTTAAGTTTCATACTGTAAAGTTTATGAGGAGTCATATATGTTCGGGGATGTTTGTGTAAACTTTAGCATGAGCAGAATTCAAATGTAGCGTGTTATGCTGGTGAGAAGTGTTTCAATGACAGAGACATAACTGCATCAGGTTACAGTACCAAATTAGGGAAGGCACCTAGGTGTTAGGAGTCGGGGAAAGAAATCAATACAGCATGATATTGCGATATTTTTGTGTGGCATTATCGTTTTGTCACGCAGTGCCAAGTATTGATTTTTTTTATGATATAAATTATTAATATGACCAATACAAATTAAACATTAGGTTGCCTACTAGAATAATGTAATCAATTGCTTTCTCAGTCCATGAGACACATTTTGCTGCAACAAAAAATGTCTAAAGTGAGATGAACAGACTGAAAAGCTTATTCAATTAGATAAAACAGATGTTGAGAAAGTTTTCCTTTGGGGACATAATTTACAGTTGAAAAAAGGGTAATAAATGGTATATTTTATCACAATTCTCATAGCATATCGCAACATATTTAAAATTGCAATAATGTTGTATCGTGATAACACTGTATCGCGCCCCCTCTGTTGAGTCCAACCCCTACTAGGTATCGGCCAATATTCACCTTGTTGACTGCAATCAGCCTATAGGTAAATAAGATGACATTCACCGATGGCAGTGGTCGATATTTTTCTGTTATGTCACATTAATTTTATAGACATTAGAAAGCAGCACTTGAAACTAAAGGCATTTCGATGCGCTTTGGACAATAGAACGTGTGTTGGACGAACAGAGTTCTTTGTGGAATAGAGTCGAGACAAAAGGATTAGGGATGCACCGATATGGATTTTTTCAACCAGTACCGATAACCGATAATTACCTGCTTCTCTTGGCCGATAACCGATAATTTCACATTTCTGTATTTTAAAAATAAGGGTATAACCTGTAGTTTATGTACATCTGATGGTAAGAAAGGCTAACGTAGTGAGAAAATATGGGGATCAGACCCTTGGTGCAATATTATAGCAGATAAATATCGGCGCTATTTATCTGCTGTAATTTTAGTTATTGGAATAATGCATAATAATTAAAATGTCCTATTATTGGGCCCGATATATATCATGCATCCCTAGAAAGGACGCAGTAAACTCGCTATTAATGTATCAAGGGACTAATAATTGGGGATGCACCGAATATTTGGTAACCGAATATATTCGGCCGAATATTGCAAAAAAACACACATTCGGTATTCGGTAGAATAAGTTAAAAGCAAGGCCGAATAATAGCGGCGTGTTTTGATAATGCAATGAAACAGCGTGCCGTGACGCGCGGAGTAAAATGTCGTCAGTGTGGCGATCCGTCCCTCACTGCACTCGCATTTGCGACTAAAAATAGTTTTGAGTGAGCAAAATAGGCTTAAATCATTCAGCACGCTGTGCGAGCAGCCTACAGATTTCAACCAGCAGCAGAAACGAAAGGCGATTGTGGGTTGAACGGGGGTCACAGACACAGACAGTAATATATTCCTGTCAAATACGGTGGCCATCAGCTTATCGGCGACGGACAAGTCGGCTCCAATAATATCCTCTTCTTGGTGTGTGGACTGCCCAGAAGTACCTGAACAGCCGAGCCAGCTGAACACAGGTATGTGACGTGTCAGAGGAGAAACGAGCTGTTCACGGCCCACAAACCTCACTGCACTTTAGGGACTGTTCTTTACTTATGAAGAGGAGGAGGGTGGCTGGTTGATCCCCCCTATTTTCATCACTCATTGATGCTGTTTTTGAAGTATGAATAAGTCAATAAGTAATTTATTCCATTGAAATATCATTGATGTATTATAGAAAAGTGATTTATCTTTTTATAAATGACAAAAGGCACATCTGCCTCATTTTCGTTGTGGTATCACTACTCAGAACCATATTTTCATTGGTATCGTACAGTGGGATCCAATTTTGGTACCGTGACAACACTAATCTGGAGGGGGTTCATCTGCAAAAACTAATGAAAAACTAAACAACGATATTCGGTATTCGGTACTCGGTATTCGGTATTCGGCCAAGCGTTTAATATTATTCAGCTTCGGCTTTGGCCACAAATGTTCATTTCGGTGCATCCCTACTAATAATACTACATAGTGAACAACAAGTCAGTGACAAAATTGGCAAAAAGGGGGGCTAGTTAAAGTTGGCTGTCTTGTGAAATGTAGTTTTTGGTGAAAACTTGAATAAGAGCAAATGTTTGAAGGAGACATTTGTTGATGTTTTAACAACAATATAAAATTGAAGAGGGGATTATGATATATTAGTAAAAAGGCTTTTGAAGCAGTTATTTGCAATTTTTTTTACATGTGAAAGAAGGTTGTTTTACAGGTTGGTTCATAAATGTATGATTGAATTTATGCTAATTCATTTAATTTCATTTGTGCTGCTCATGTCCATATGCATCAATCATAGTCACAATCAAAAAAATTCTAATACACCTTCCATGACTGAAAAGCAGCAGGGAGCATCTTATTTTACCTGCCCCTCCCTCAAAACACAAATAATTGTAAGAAATAGATGGTCTGTTACATACAGTTAATAACCAATACCTACAGTTACATCAGAAAGATAAATGAACAAGAATCAGAAGCCATATACAATGTCGCTCAACGAGGGAACAGCTTCTGCACGACAGCTCCATATAGTCCAATAGCTCATTTTTTAAACATTTCAGTAAACTGAAAAATATTAACACAACCCTTTAAATCATCCTGTAAAGAATTCCACAGTTTAACACCCACCACCGAAATACACTGTTTAAATATAGTCCATGCAAACTGGTGCTTAAAGTCAATTTTCTTCTATGCTCGTCGTCCTCTGAAATAAGACCAAACAGCTTTTGTAAATATTCTGGTAACACTCAAAGATGGTGTAGTGAATAAGCCATCACTTCAGAGAGTTTTCTTATTACCCCTGACTGTTAAGAGGTGTTCTCAATCTGTCTTAATCTCTGTCTAATTAGTTGGAGGATGTGTACCTCGTCGTAATGAGCCGGGTCAGAGTGCCATGACCTGGTCAAATGGCTGTGTGGTGGTGATAAGCAACTAAGCGCTACCGAACTGCCGTCTCATTTGAAAAAAGGAAGTCTCAAATGTGTTTCAAAGCGTTGGATAAGGCTGCGAACCTGCAGTGAGTTTTGACCTGCAGAGGCAGCTTGAAGTGAGAACAGACAGAGAGAATATTTACTACATTTGTTATGTGTGTGTGTGTCATTTTATTGTTTACCGTGTCATTACTGTAAGAGTTATTAGGCCTCCTCTGTCTTTGAGAATTATTAACCTTTGTATATGTTGCACTGAGGTAGCTTGGTCTGAAAATAGGGAACTGCATCACTGTGTATTTACAACTTGATCAAATTTACTTTCAAGGAGGTGACACACTCATAAGCCACTTCAGTAAAGGGTGTTAATGTAAGCTTATTACACACAGATTGAAAACAAAATGCTTCAGTAGCTCACACAGACGCAGCTTCTCCAACGCTGCAAGGATTACACAGTCTCTGTTTGGCTGATTAACTGTAGGAAACAATGAAAATGTGAGTATTTACTGAACTTAATGTCTCCCTTTAATCTGTTACTCAACGATTGGAACTTCAGTCAGCTCTTACAAGCAGTGAGACAACAACCGTGCTTTCAGTGAGAGGCTTGCTAATTTGTATAATGTGTAAGGAGTTTTGGAGGTGAAGATTATATGAGGAAAGTGTTGTAGCTTTACACTCTCAGGCTTTACTCTCAAAGACAGTCGGAGCAGCTGAGACTGTATTAATATTCCTAATGTATCTGAACCATAGACCATGAAATAAAGGCTTGTCTAACTTTGCTCAGTTTAGTTTTCTATTCTGTCCTGGATCTTCGTCTGAGATGATAATCTTAAAAGGTGCACTATGCAGGATTGGTGGTTACTGTTTGTAAACATGCTCGCCAGGAAAGTGAAAGTAAAAGCCAACCCCGGATCCACTCCTGTTTGGCATCCTGCCTCGCTATATTTGTGGGGGGTTTTGGCGGTGTCTCTTGGATGCCTGCTGCTTACGGTCTGGCACCTGGCTGCTATGTTTTTATAAAGCCCTGACCTCACCTGAGCGCTGTGCATGGGGGTACACCATGAACGTCCCAAACAGAGTAAAAAGAGGAAAATGAGAAAATACAGCGAGAGTCAACAGTTCCAGAGAGTCAACAGAGAGTCTTTGCTGAAAAATACCTTGGAATATCCTGCATCTTTAAAAAGGGCCCTCACTTTTCTTTTTGTCTTCATTTGCATGCTGTGCTTTCAAACAAGTCTGTAACCAATTTCAGCAATATGTACACGCCTGCTGAGGAGCACAAAGCAGTGGGAATGTATTTGAATCAGCATTTTTTAATGTATGAGTAGTGAGCACATCTGCAATCACTTAAATAATGTAGTACTGTATGGTCTGTCTTTGATTTACCCCTGTCTCTGTCTTTCTTGCTCTCCCTCCGGGTCAGTCCTGTCTCTTCGTAATTTAGCTGTCAGCTAACTGTTAATTGCAATATGCGGCATGTTAAAGAGACGTCGGCGCTCCGGGTCTCATACTTGTGGTAATCACACGCATGTACAGACTGAACTAGTAGAACATATCTCATATAGAATAAGATAGGGACATAAGCTCTGTGTGCCTGAGAAAACTTTTACTCGTGGTTCAGACCATGTTGTTTTACTTTATCATAAACATAATGAAATAACTGTCTCTTTTTTAGTGTAAGATGTCAGATGGAAGGGATGTGTAGGGTTAAAAATTCTGGTTGACTGAATGACAAATTCAGCTTCTCTTTCTGTGACCTTTCACATCCTTTATTCTTGTCTAGTACCGATGTACAAAAAGCAGAACTGCACCTCTGATAGGAGTCTTTAGTATGCTAGGTATTGTCAGAGTTTCTAACCACATAATACCTATGGAAAAAAATTGTAAATTAGTTTATGTTCTGCTTTTGAAATGATTTCACCTCACGAACTTCACCGAAAGATCGTCTGGCAGCAACAGGGTTTTGTTTACACATGAATTACTAATGCCTGAGTATCAGAAATCTCTCATTTGCTACAGAAGCATCTGCAGCAGCAACTTGTTTTGACTCATTCAGCGTGGGAAATATGATCCATTAATGTGAGATTTCTCACCTCAAACAGGCTGTACACTGGAGCTACTCTAATTTATTTATTTAAATGTATAAAATGATTATTCGCTAACCTTGTAAGCACTTGTTTAGAAGGTTGGTGAATATGAGCAGTCGCTTTATTTAAGATATCCTACCTGCCACATTAGAGAACATATTGCATATTAGAAGTTGTGAATGTCACAATTACAGATGTCTCATCATTTCCCAACAACAGATTTTAAAGGTCTAATCTTGTTCGGCTAGATTTTTGTCTTGGTACATATTGAAATTCAGTATGCTGATGCATGTTATATCTGTTTAATGTTTTTGTTTTTCTGTTCCCTCAGATCGATCCACTGCCTCAGCTTCTAGATGGGTGAATCCGGCTCACGCCGCTCCACCCTCGTGTCCCGCCTGCCAATCTTCCGCCGCAGCAGCAGTAAGAGGCAGGACTCTCTCCCGTCCTCTCCCTCTTCAGGCGGACAGGGCAATGGCGTCCACACCTCTTCACCCTCTAGCACCAACTCCAGTTCTGGCAGCACTGGGAAACGCCGGAGCCTCTTCCGCACTCCGTCCCTCAGTTTCTCAGCTAAACGGAATAGTGATCCACGTGTTCAGCCTATCAACCTTAACCTCACACCCCCGCTGACCCAGAGCACTGACGCGAACGGAAATAACCAGCAGACGATAACGACGTCATCGTCGACAGGCTTCAGTGAAGGCGGTGGACGCCCCAAGTCACGCCACTCGTTCGGGTTTGGCAGCCACAAGCAAAAGAAAATCACACGCTCTCAGACTGAGGATTTTGAAAAGGCGTCTTCTTCCTCCTCCACAGCCAATCGTAATGTATTTATAAACTGTATCAGTGGCTCAGGGGCCAATGAGGGCGACGACTCCGGGTTCCTCGATGACTACAGTGGTGGCAGCAATAACAACAAACGGTCGTCACGGAAGAAGCAGCTGCTGCCCAAATCTTTCTCAGCTCACCACCGCTTTTCCCGCACCTCTGATCACCACAGACCTCCAGAAGTGAATCTGGAGCCTCCGAGCTCTACCACCATCACTCCTGGCGCAGGAGGGCTCACCCCGGGGTCATGGCCAGGCGAGCTGCTTGGTGCCGGCGGTGAGAGCTCACTCCAGTCCCCTATGATATCAGAGGACCGAACCACTGCCATCACTCCTTCAGAGTTCATCCCCATCACGGAGGATTCTGTATCTGAGGTGGATGCTCTGCCAGCTCCCAGCCCTGGATCTGGTTTAACCCCAGGACCTGTCTCTGTGCCTGGGCTGGCTGTTGACACTGCTCCACCTGAACCTCCACCTGCTCCAGAGAACTTCAGCGTGGCTGTCTCTACCTCCCAGGTATGTGCTCATTTTACACTCTTTTCTCTGTCTTTCTAAATCAACTGTGGTGCTTGGGAATCCAATATGTTAATCAGTGTTTTTCATGTTAAAAAGTTCCCTGTAATCATGATAAAAAAGCAACTTGACGAGTAGTTTGACGATAATGCTAAATTATCTGAACAATAAATCCTGCTTGCAAACATACAAACAGGAATGTATTTGTAAAATGATTGCACTATTAGTGTCTGAGGAATAGACAGCACAACCACAGGTGCCCTTGGACGTCAAGAACAAAAACTATAAAGGAGGAATATTTATGACCACTGTGGGGAATCTGTGAAATGCGGCATAAAAATTGAGCACCGGGCATGAAAAGTCTGTTTATTGAAAGAGCTAAGGCATGAGAAAGAATACCCACGCATGTCTGAGAACTGCCCTCCACATTTCACACCTTTGTGCTTACAACTTTTCCTCCTTCAAAGAATTTATTCTAGTTTATTTCCTGGTGGAGAGGGGAACTCCAGACAAGAAACCATTTACCCAGTGTAACAGCTGCAAAGACAAAGTCCTGAGTCTGCACGTAGGCCATTCAGTAGTAAATACAGTGTGACTGTGCTATCAAAACATGCACACTTTGATGCCTAAGGACACACATATTCACCCACTTAATGCCTACTAAAATGGGTTCTCCTCTCTGTAAACTTGTTGCCTCGTTGAAGTTCAATTCTACACTCAATGAAATGTTCTCTTCTCAGGTTTTCTTCACTCCGGCCCAGTCCAGCGCTGAGAAACCTCTACTCCCCGACACCAGCACAGCAAACAACACAGACTATGAGACTGCCATTTCCCTCTCAGAGCCTGAGACAGCCGTACCCTGCCTACCTCTGCGGGAACAATCACTGGAAGAGAGGAAGGAGAGGGAGGAGGAGAGAAAGGAAGCGAGGGCCGAGGTGTCACCAGAGGAGAGGAAGAAGGTGGCGGAGGAGAGGAAGACAGGATACCACACAGAGACCACAAGTGAGAGCGAGGCATGTGTGGTACGCAGCGAGGGCTGCCACTCTAACCCCGAACAGTCAGAAAGGAGGGCGAGAAACACGCGCTCTATTCAAGAAAGAGGAAGCTTCTGCGGCTGCCACGAACCGAGGTCCTCTCATCTGAGGAAACCACACGCAGGTATGAAACTCATGCAAACACTGGTAGGTAAATCACAGATTTACATGCGCAGCCACACACACACACACAGATATCATATACAAGTGCACAATGGGTGTTAAAAGCCCAGGTTGATCCCATATGATAACTGAGGGTTCTTTCACACCTAACCACTTAAACAGACTCTGGTCCCTTCACTTGGTTATTGTGGTTTAGTTTGACTGGTGTGAAAGCTGTCAGTTGAACCCTGTTGCGGACTAAACAGCTGCTTTCAAGCGGACTCTGGTGCGGTATGTTTTTTGTTGTGAGAGCAAATGAACCAACCTCAGGGTTTTATGATGGCAGATATGTGATTTTAGCATGATTTCAAAAGCTAAACCACCACAAATAAATCCATCTGCTTATCATGAAATCGGCCTTTGATCTCATTATTGATCTGTCTAAGGCCATGACCTATTTATGCAAATCTTTTGGTAACCATCAGCGTGGGTATTTTTCCTCTTTGAAAAACTGTTAAAACTGCTGTGATTGTATCCGACTCTGTGTAATTCAGTCCATTAAGTGTGTAACAGCGATCTGTATAAGACACCTACTTTTTGTCCAGGTTCTACCTGTAAGTCATTATTCATAAAATGCGGTCATTTTAACAACAAGAAAATTACCATATTTAATAGTGTCATAATACTAATAATGCTTATAATCAGTTACCTAAATACACACATCAGAAGCATTAAGGTGCTGCATAAACCTCTGTCAGTCACAGCAGGATTTAATTTCCCCAAGTGAGTCCTGATGATACACGAAGAATATAGCCAAAACGGTCCAATCAAGGAGTTTCTTGTCAGCCTGTATAACTTAGTCATCTTGGTTTGGCAATATGGAACAGCAACTGTACCAGAACTAAAATGCAGCAGTGTATGGTTTTTTTCCTTTGGTCTGGACCAAATGAACTGAACTACAGGTGTGAAAGCGCCCCAGGACACAAACTTTGCTTCCATACTTGTGTGACATTCTTTTGTGATGAGGACTGCATGGAATTCTTGAAGAGGTATGTTATCTCAAAGGCAGCAGCAGTAATGACTTTTTGCTATGCACTGATGATGTCTGCGGGCATATACACTCACCAGCCACTTTATTAGGTACACCTGTTCAACTGCTCCTTAACACATGGCAGCAGCTCAGTGCATTTAGGCATGTAGACATGGTCTAGACGACCTGCTGAAGTTCAAACCGAGCATCAGAATGGGGAAGAAAGGTGATTTAATTGACTTTGAATGTGGCATGGTTGTTGGTGCCAGGCGGGCTGGTCTGAGTATTTCACAAACTGCTGATCTACTGGGATTTTCACACACAACCATCTCTAGGGTTTACAGATGATGGTCCCAAAAAGAGAAAATATCCAGTGAGCAGCAGTTCTCTGGGTGAAAATGCTTTGTCGATGCCAGAGGTCAGAGGAGAATGGCCAGACTGGTTCAAGATGATAGAAAGGCAACAGTGACTTAATTAACCACTCGTTGGAACCAAGGTCTGCAGAAGACCATCTCTGAACCAACAACACCCTAAATCTTGAAGCTACAGCAGCAGAAGACCACACCAGGTGCCATTTTTGTCAGCTGAGAACAAGGAACTAAGGCTACAATTCACACAGGCTCACCAAAACTGGACAATAGAAGATTGGAAAAACGTTGCCTGGTCTGATGAGTCTCTATTACTGCTGCGACATTCAGATGTTAGGGTCAGAATTTGGTGTAAACAACATGAAAGCATGGATCCATCCTGCCTTGTATCAACGGTTCAGGCTGGTGCTGGTGGTGTAATGGTGTGGGGGATATTTTCTTGGCACACTTTGGTCCCCTTAGTACCAACTGAGCATGGTTTAAACACCACAGCCTACCTGAGTATTGTTGCTGACCGTGTCCATCCCTTTATGACCACAGTGTACCCATCTTCTGATGGCTACTTCCAGCAGGATAACGCACCATGTCACAAAGCTCAAATCATCTCAAACTGGTTTCTTGAACATGACAATGAGTTCACTGTACTCCAGTGGCCTCCACAGTCACCAGATCTCAGTCCAATAGAGCACCTTTGGGATGTGGTGGAACGGGAGATTCACATCATGGATGTACAGCTGACAAATCTGCAGCAACTGTGTGATGCTATCATGTCAGTATGGACCAAAATCTCTGATCAAAATCTCTCTCTCTGATGGTAAACATTTATTATGTGGTTACAGAGATTTGGCGCTCCTGCTCCTTTGGTGGTTTTATTACCTCCTTATGCATGACTGAACACGTGAACGAGTGTGAACAACATAGCCAATAAAAATCTTTAGGAGTTAATTAGCCTCTCAAAGTGATTTCCCCAAGAAACCGGTAAGTGGAGGTGAGGCAAACCGGGTTACTCATAATCGTAAGCGCTCTCATACTCACGTCTTACTGAGGTTGTTTCCACTTGATGATTGAAAGCTACCAGATGAGTAGTATTGACAACATAATGTTTTCCCCAACTTCCAAATTCTTCGGTAAATCAAAGTTCTGACAAAAAATGAGGATGTTTCCAAACATTACGAGACATTGCACAGCTTGAAAACTGAACTGATTCAAAACTCTTGTAGCTGTCACTCCGAGCAGTAACTCAGACAGTGGATCTGAAAACATGCCCTCAGTCTAATAAATCATTGGCAGTTGTGGGTTGACGGTTGTGAAACAGTTGTGCGTCATACTGACAATTTACTCTTTAACCAAAGATGATTTGTTACTATCCTCCTCGCTTCTTCCTCAGCTGCTGTAACATATTGCAGAGGAGGCTTCTCAAGCCGTCCCTGGTAACAAAAACATGAATAATTTCTCTCTAAATGTGAAGCTCATTTCTATGTTTCCCAACACTTGTTTACTTCATGTCAGACTTTGATCAGACACTGGAAAAACATGATTTTCTGCCTGAGTTTATTACCCTTTCAGGAATAGAGATAGATCATTTCAACTCATAAGGAGTGTTGGCAAATTTAGGGTTTCACGAGGGCTAACTAACCGTGTAATTAGGAATCAGAGTTTAGTTGGTGCAACTGATAATTGCCTTTTGCCGATACTGAAATGCCACTTTATTAATGCTCTGCTTGTAGTTGAAGCTGTTACGGCGTTAATAAGAGATGTGGAAACTAATGAATATCATCAAGATTTAATCATGATCAAAATGTCTTAGTCAGAGTAGTCAACAAAATAATTAGGACTACAATTTCATTTAGAAATGTGGATGTTTGTACACAATCCAGCACAAATACTGCTGTAGGAAGTGTGTGAGTTATAGTTGATAGTTTGACACTCTGTCATCTCTGTTACGTAAGAAACTCTGGACGAGCTGACTGATGTAACTGTACAATGTGTGCAGTTGTGCATTTTAAAGTTGGTGTGATTGTTGGATCATTCGCCAGCAGTGTGTGCTTAGTGTGGTATCAATGGCCTATTGTACAATACTCCAGTTGGTCCAGAACCCTCTCCATAGATCATACCACTCCTGTTCTCCAGCAGCTTCACTGGTTTCCTGTTAAATGTCACATGGATTTCAAGAGTCTGCTTCTCACCTTTGAGGCCCTTCATATTCAAGCCCCTTCCTACCTGTCTGAACTCCTTCATATCTACACACCTTCACGTACACTTAGATCCTCTTCTGCAGTCCAATCCACATCACCATCTGCCCACTTGACCACTATGGCTTCTATGGAGCCCTCAACTGTTCTGCCGCCCGCCTCTGGAACTGTCTCCCCCACGACATTCGCAATATTGACCCCCTTTCCACCTTCAAATCTTGTCTCTTGTAAGGTGTCCTTGAGTGCTTTGAAAGACGCCTATAAATGAAATGCATTGTTATTATTATTGTTATTATGCATACATACACATACTACAATTCATGCTCGCAGGATAATAGCTGAATATTGATTACGCTTGGTGAATGTTTAGCTTTCAGGCAGTGGGAACTACAAACAGACTACAGTGATAACAGTGAGCTTGTCTGTTTTACCCCCCAAAAAATACATAATTTGACTATCAAACAAACAGTGTCATAGGTAGGGTCGGGCACCGAGAACCATTTCCAAATTAGAACTGGTTCCAAAATTCAGATTTCAAAGGAATCATTAAGAAATTTAAGTTTCCATTCTGCTTATTGGCTCCTAAACAGCTACACATTCTTTCTGGACCGGACAACGCTACACAAAGCAATACATTGTGTTTTTGTTTTGTCTCTGTACCGTGGAAAGATCAATAAAAGATGTGCACCATTGACTGCAGGTTTTCTTCTCTGCTCCCATTGCCAACATCTGTTTGCTGTCAGCGCAGCTATCATCTCTATCTCGCTCAAGCACACAATCGCCACACGCGCACACACACACACACACACACACACACACAGTACTCACTGAGCTATACTCTTTATAACACTAGTCATCATTCTCAGACCAATTGTATATTTTCCTCCCAAGTTGCAGTGAATGTTCTATTATGTTTCAGTTCGTTTGTTTATATTGACCACAGTTTCATCTGTGAAGCAAACAAGCCCGCCTGTGTCTTTCTGCGCACATTCCTGTGAGTTGGGACAGACACGGGCAGAGCAGAGTGAAGTTTTGGACAGTAGAGCCAGCGTAGTAACTTCACTCATGGTCCTCATGCATTTATATAAAAGAAAAATATTGTCCGTGGCTCAGTAGGTAGAGTGGTCGTCCACCAATCAGAAGGTTGGTGTTGGTGGTTCGATCCCTGGCCCCTGTAGGCTACATGTCAAAGTGTCCTTGGGCAAGATACTTAACCCCAAGTTGCCCCTGATGGCTGTTATTTAAATAACTTTTTCTTCTGTGAAATAATGTTGTGACCTGTTTTGAACCCACCCCTCAAAGAATCAGGATCAAGAATCGTCAAAATCCAAATGATCCAGCTCTCACCACAGGCCTCTATTGTGTGGGCCTCCGTGTCTGATTTTCCTGTCTTGTTGAAATTGTCTGATAGTCAAGTAAAATGGTTAGAGACGTAAGGAGACATGGTAATCATGGGTCTTCATCAGTGTTTTGTTGCTCAGTACGAAGCCAAAAAACTGCAAATATAATTTTTTGTCAGAGAGTGATTTCACAAGAACAAAAACAAGACATGCAGACACACAGGAGAAACTTTGTGTGTATGTGGTTTTGTGCATGTGTCAGTGTATGTGTGGCAGAGAGAGAAAGAGGAAGAGATAGTAGTCGGCGTTGAGTGTTGTTTTTTAAAAAATGTTGTGTAACCTCTCGCTCAATGGGATGACGTGGCGATATTTGTTTTGAAAATTGAGCAATTATAGCAATCTTCTGTTTGTCTGAGTGAAGAGTTTTGACCCTGGAACCTCACATTCATTCGCTAGTTTTATTGTTACACAGCAAGCTCGGCGTAAGTACTCAGACCAAACTTTATTATTATAAAACCAACATAAACACCACTTGACCAGAAGCAATATGGCTGAAGAGCTCAATAAAGGGAAGATTTAACCTAATAGAAAATGCTGAATAAGTAAGAGGTACTTTGTCATTAAGTTTTATGAGAATAACCTTATTTCCAACAGGAAATGGGGCTTCCTGCTACCAATTGGAAATATAATAAAGAAGATGATTATGTCTCTGCTTGTGGAATGACTGTTACAGTGGCTTCACCTTAATTCTTTTGTCTGTCTGACTTTCTGCCTCTCATTACTTCTCTCTGTCCTTCAGCCTCTCTGTGCAGCAGTGTCAGCCCCTATCATGAGGTGATGCGGATGGAAAGGCGTCTTCGCTCCTCATCGGAGGGGGCTGGTGGGCCTCGTATCCATGGAAACCACAGAGATGCCCCGGGCATGGAGGGATGTGGTCTGCTGAAACACAGAAACAACTCTTCCTCATCCAAAATGGGAAGTCTGGTAGGTCCTGAGCTGTGTGTGTGGGATATTATCAGTGAGTGTAAAGCCCCCAGATTATATCATGAAGACTCTTGTGAGTGCGTTTGAAGTTTATCATGTAACTATAGTTTACTGACTTTAAGCTCTATTATCATTATATCGCACTTAAGCACGACACTGTTTCATACATACACCACTAGTGTAGTGGAGTATGTATGAAACAGTGTCGTGTGTGTAACCATTTACATTCTAATTAAATGTTTAGATAACCAGACCTCAGACACACACATACACACATGCAATTAGTGTGACTAAATAGCATAGTGTGTGCCACTTCCTCTTCTGTACATCCCCGCAGGAAGGCACAGGAAGTTTATTTATTCAGAAGCTTTTTTAACACAGAGGCAAAGAACTGTGCTACAACATTTCAAAACATAACGAAGAGGAAAATACAATCAATCAATGAGGGTAGAAAAACGAGTCATAAAAAGACAAAACATGACTTAATAGGAATATACTGCTGTGCATTTGCAGGGCAGTAATAAATTGTCTCAAATTTAATAAAGGAAATAAAAGTACAAGACAGAGGAAACAAGAGAGAAGAAAATAATTGTGCTGTCTACATCAACCAATGGTTTCTTAGTCCTGATGATGCCCTTTAAAAGTTACCTGGAGTTTGGTACCGGTAGTCAACAGTTCCTTTTTTCGGTAATTTACTCTCTCTGTACTAACAAAACATGTCATGTTACAAATATTGCAGCGAGCATTGTCTGTAAGTGTAACCACACTTGCGACAGCTTTTGGCTTGCCATTACCCTGAGTCACTCTGGCTTGAACAAGCTGCTCTCTCTTTTTACTGTTTCTACCAAACAGTGCGGTACGGTATGGTTCAGTTTGGTGCGCTTTTTTTCCGTTTCCACAGTAAATAGTTGTGGATGGTACCAATGGAATCATTCTGCACTGTCCTCATTTTTGGTTCCCCCTCTGTTGGGGTACCTAGCACACAGATCTGGTACTAAAAGGTGGAGCTGTGAACACTGCATACTGTCGATTGGTCAAAAGCAGACGGTCACTCTGCTCAGAGCTGAGTTGTGGCTAGTTTTGAGGCTCTTCATACCATGGAGAGTTTTATTAGTGAACTGTAACTATAAAATTGAAAAATGTTTTGCTGCCTCTCACAGCAGTTGTAGTCTGAGAAAAATAATTTATTTCACTGAGCCGACCGCTGGCAACTTTTAAGGTGGAACGTTAACTTGTAATGTTACTCAATGCATGAATTGATAACATGAAACAGTCAACACACCTTAGATTTCACTTAAACCACTTTGACCATTACTTCAGTTTTTATATGACATGCACTTTTAGTAATGAGTGGATCTTCACGCATTTATATTTAAAGTAATTTCGACCGAGTTATGTGACCAGTATATATTCTAATCCTCACTCTGACAAAAAAAGGAGCATTGCGGAGCGTTGTTCCTTTGGGTTGTGGCAATATTTAAACCCCTGAGCTTGCCTGAGAAGGACTAAATGCACAAGCCTGCTATTTTTAAATATCACGTGGAGAGAGACTCTCACTCCAGACTATTTTATTTTGTTCTGAAAATGTCGGCGTGCAGCCTCGCTCTGTGGATGATTAACAAGGTGCAGACTTCCATCTGTGTCACTGGTAATGAGGAAATACAGTGAGTGCTGGACGGAGCAGTGAGTGACAACAACCCCACCCACACTTTAAAACACTAGGGTCTAGGTGCCAGGTCTGAAGGGTTACTTTTGGTTCCAAAGGTACCATATTGAAAGTGTTTGGTGGAAACAGGGCTTAAGTTTCTTCTCTCACCCAGATGTGTTCTCATGTACCGCAATTTGGCGAGATTGATACACAACCCTACATGACACTGGACAGTGTCTGCTGTGGGTGTGGTGTGGAGCTGAATAGTGACGAAAACAACGCGCTGCATATTGCATTTTATACAGTAACTCTAGATGTGGGAACTGTGTAAAATAACACAAATATTTGATATGTCCGTAAACCTAAATCCGACTTCACCACTATTTGCCCTTAGCAATATATTTGGGTTGCTGTGTACTCTCACTTACAACCCTGCATATCCAGGAATTGGTAAACTTGCCACTGGATTATCAAATTGCCAGTGCATCATTACAGGAAGAGCCCCGGGGATGAAAAGAGGAAATGTAATTGGCCACAATTGTAACCAGCTGCTAACACACTCCTTTGTAATATACCGTGTGATAGGAGATCCTCTCTAATCTCAGCCAGTGCCCGTGCCTCTGGTCATACAAATACCAAAAGTGTTCCAGCACATGCTGGGCAAAACCAGACATAGTGCACAGCTTTGATACACAGACGCTGTGCTTTGTGTTTTCACTCACTTTGAATTAAAAACTACAAAACAAACGCATATTTGCTGAAAGGGGTTCTTTGGAATAATTTTTGCTAGTTTACCTTTAGAGTGAGGACAAAAGATGGTATGCTGGTGGTATTTGAGGATCCTGGTAATCTCAGAAATCTCTGTGACTTCTCTTTAATTTCTTTTGTGATGTACATGTTATTTACTGGAATGGAAATGGAGCCAAGTAAGAAATCTCACACTCTAAGTGATGATCTGAAGTGTTGTACTGACTTTGCCATGACAAACTGGCACCTCAGGCCTAAATGTGTCACTCAGTACAGATATTCAACAGCTTGAGTCAAGCATAAAAATCTGTAAATAAATAATATTGTATGTGTGTGCACATGAATTTGAAAAACACAATAAAAGTCTGGTTTCTTACATTTAAAGCTATTTAAGGCAAAGCCCTGACATTACGTTTGGTGCTAGTGTGAATGGATAAAGTACTTTGAAAAACTTCTTCAGTCATCTGTAGGATTTAGGCATTATATCCAGTTTGTTAGCTCTGGCTGTCTAACAAACATTGCACCCGTCTTTGTTGACGCATGCTGCAGCTATATCCACATTTCTTTCTGGGGACAGGCTATAGCTGCTATTGTGTATGGGTTGGTTTTCTTACAACAAACACGGTGAAGCCCTGTGGGAGGAAAGCTAGTTTAAGTCAATCCCATTTATTTTACCAGGGACTATCGGCTTTTACGAAGAGATTAAAAAGGGCAGGGATATACACAGCACGTTGCTACGCACTCTACAGACTGCATCGGCTTCTTGACACACACTTCACCAAACGTGGAGTAATCTCCTCCTTTTCTTTCCTCCTGCCTATGAAGGGCCCTTCAGGGGCCTAAGTTGTGCAGAAAGTGCAAGAGCCTTGGAGTGTATATTAAATTATGTACCACCACTTTTCCTCTTACTTTTAGCTTGATAGAAGTTTGTTGGCTGGCAGAGGGTACTTGTGAGGCTTATGAAAAAGTCTGGACCGAGACACCTGAGACGCCTTCTTCTAAGTAAATACATAACTAAAGCCGGCGAGGGTGTGAATAAAAGGAATAGAAAAAGGTCTGTTCATTGTTTAAGCATACACAATGTGGCTGACTGTGGTGTTTATGTGTGAAGGAGGCCTGTGGGACATTGCACCAGTTCAGGGCAAAACAGAGACAGAATAAAGCATACCATACTAAACAGTATGCTAGGTGGATGTGCTTTATTGTTGCTGTTTCATTACAGCCCAGACAGAATCTAATTATCATAAAACAAATAAAGATTTGATTTGCAGTGACAAATGACTAATTTGTTGAATTCAAATAAACTGTGAGGTGCCTCTGCAAAGCCAAGCAAGGCTGTGTTTGCTCGAGTTATTTGGTGATCTCATTCCAGTTGTTATTGTTATTTTGATATCCCTTTGGGATGCTGCGAAATATTTATTTTACCAGCATATACACTGCTGGTTGCCTCATAAGTCTCTCAATGACAGCTGTGATAAGATTTTGGCAGGCTGACAGTGATTACGTTCAATTTCAGTTGACAAAAAGAATAACTTACGAAATTCTCTCTCATGTCAGAGAGAAGCTGAACAACTTTGAACATGCTCTTTTGTTTGTAGTTTGATTGACATATACGGCAGAATAGTTCAACTGCAATCCACTCGTCTTTGACTGTTACTTATGCACATCAACAGTTGTTTGGCAGCTTGCTTGCTAGACAGTGTTGTAACGCAGGCTGTCTCTTGTTTTCATATCCTCCAGTCTGATTGCTTCCTTGTAAGGGCTAGATATCATAAGTGACACTTGTATTAATCATTGAGCAGATAAGGATCCACTTCCTCTCCCAGACAGAATTTCTAATAACCACCAGACGGTTGCATCTCGAAATGAAAAACAATGAGTATGTTTATATAATATGGGTGTTAAGTGCTCACTTTGCCCAAAGACATCATATAAAAGCAGTAACAATTATCATACACACATAAAATCAAATCAACATTTAAATCATTTTTCTCCCAGGCTACGTTTCTTAATCACAGCTGGTCATACACAGTAGAGCTCCAGAAGCAGTGGTTGATAAAGAAAATGGATTCATCTCATGACTAATGCAAAACCATTTATAGTTATTAGCACCAATGGTTCAACAACAGCACTAGTAGGACTATTATGTGATTAAATTATGAATCAGTACTTTTTAGAAATTAAAGTTGCAGTAGGTTACCCTTTAAGCAAATATGACAAAAAGTTATTTTTTACAACTGTCACAATATCCTGACGGCGGTACATGAGGCAGATAATCAAGCTCCTCTGCCTCCTCAGAGTGCTCAATCACGAGAACTACCAATAAGAGCAGAGGAGTCTCTAACGCAGCTGTCAGACTAGGCAGCATTGATCAAATTTGAACCAAGATTGTGTTACTGCATTGTGTATTTCTTGCCTCAAATGTTTTCAGAAACATATTTAAGTGTACTGTTTAGCTGTAACATAAGAACGTTTGCCCCAGCTGGTGAGGGGGGTTTCATTACGGCTTGACTGTTTCCAACATGGCAGCCAGGTCGCAAATTTTTCTCATTTTACAGCTAAACAGTACACTAAAATACGTTTCTGAAAACATTTGAGGTGAGAAATAGACAATGTAGTTACATGATTGTTATTTGATCAGCGCTGCCAATTTCAACAGCAGTTCACAAGCAGCGGCTGACATGATTGACAGCTGCTCTCTGTAAAAATGGCCTGTGATCGGCCAAAGTCTCTTGTCACGTATTAGATTTTCTAAACCCTGAAAGCAGAGCCAAGTGGAGGTGCAAGGGTCTAGAGTTCTTTCAGACCACCTAAAGTACAATACGCTCAAAGGTTATTTGGGGATTTTGCCCAGTGACGCCAAAATTTAACTGCTTATCCAAAGTAAATCGCGCAGTTATTGCAGTTAACAAAGCCTGTGTGCTGTATATTCCTATGAACAATGATAATGCTGCATTTATTTGCATAAAACTTGTGAACAGTTGTTTAAAGAACTACTTGTTGTAAGGTATGGACTTCATATTAACACTACTTCTGTTATGGGAATACCAGCATGTTCACATACACTTATGAGGAGCCTCTAATAATGCATCCCATAAGGTAATGCCCCTGTTAGAACTAGTTTCATTTCATATATTGTGGTCATTATATCAAGCTAACTTCTTGTTCATTTTCTAAACGTGTTAATTTTTGAATTATTGAACAGTGTGGAGGCTTATAAAGTGGTAAATGTACCTGGAAAGAATGGAGCTGATAGTCAATTAGGGGCTCATTAGCTATCAGAGAGGAACACGAGTCTGCAGGACTCCAGCCCTCGAGGATTGGAATTGACTACCTCTGCTGTAAAGACGAAATGTTTCTTTTAATTCACTGAAACTTCTTTTCATCCACAGCAAAGTGGCTAAAGAGCTTAAAGTCGATCCCTTTAATATCCTTTTGGTTATGATGGCGCAGTCAGGTATTCATTCAATTTAATTGTAAGCCAGTAATGTATAGTCATAACTTAATCCTGTAACTTTTCCCAGTGTTAACTCCTCAGTACTTTTAAATGTAAGGCTGTATTTAGTGAGATATACAGATGGCAGATAAATTAAAGGAAGAACCAGCATGGAGTGTCTCAGTATGGAGTCAGACCACCATGAGCCTTTAAAACAGCTTCAATGCTCCTTGCCAAGTCCTCTGCAAGATACTCCCTCATTTATATATACAACCTATAATCAACCAGGTAATCTAACAGAGTTCAAGAAAGACCTGAGCACAGCAGATAGAAAGAGAAACAAACACTGCCAGACATAACAATGGACATATAAAGCAGCATCAAAGACAGTGGCTCAATAGAGCTGAAGATGAAAGTTTATATCATATCATTTGGTCCTGTGGAGATGCTGCTAGTGAGCTTTTTCTTACACATTGTCAGAATCTTTCAAAGGTGTTAAACTGGGTTGAGATGTGGCTGTAAATCCTGTAGCATTTACTTTTAAAGTCACCAAACCATTCAGTGAGCCCTGCTTCACCAAAGCTACTGCATTTGATCCATTACTTTCTCCACTCGTTTAATTAGGTTTTTCCTTCAATTTGTCCTCAGTCTGTACTTCTAGTGTTCAAGATTCATCACTTAACTTTACCATGTACATCTGCATAGCATCTTCTGTGACCTGAAACAATACAGCCTTTCCAAGGTACACAACTAACAAACAACAAATAACAAATCAGGGTCTCTCCTAGTTAAGGTGCATTTAGGGTGAATTTCATCAGGCAAAAATACTTGTATGGTATGACAAAAAAAAGGCACAACAGGATATATGTTTTATTATTTAACCTTTATTTAACCAGGAAGTCCCATTGAGATTGAAAATCTCTTTAACAAGAAAGACCTGGCCGAGGTAGCAGCCAATCGAAACACATTTAAAATGCAACAAATACAACATATGATACAAAAATCCACAATAAAACAACAACTATTCAAACATAGTGACCTCTCAAGAAAAATAAGCACATGTCTTTGTCACCAACACCAGTGTTTCTAATTTTAGATAGGGTTGTAAGCATGAGTTAGGGAGCGAACAACAGTGCTCCACAAAGTTGTAAATTATTCCGTTTCTTATCAAACACTTTACTTAGATTAATTTTGTCACTGTCCTTGAACTCACTGCACCCAGACAGCGCCCACTCCTCTGCTGGTTGGGTTTTTCAGCTTTGCAGTTATAAAACAAAAGTAGGAATAAACATTATTTGCCGTACATTACTTACTGTGTGAAAGTGTGGGGAAATACACAAATCCAATTTTCATACGTCAAAACAAAACCATAAGAACTGTGAACAAAACCTCATACAGAGAACCAACAAACTCATTATTTATTAAACTACAGGCTCTAAAGTTTGAGGATTTGGTCAACTTTAAAACAGCTCAAATAATATACAGAGCAAAAAAACAACTATTACCAGAAAGTATCCAAAAGTATTTTCAAAAGAGAGAAAGAGTCAACACGCTCTGTGAGGTATTTTTATGTTCCAAAAACCATTGGTGAGGACCGTTGCCAAACTACATTGTATCTCAGTTACAGAAGTGAGTAGCCTATATGGAGCAGTTGTAGTGAGGAACTAAAAACATTTAAACAAAAGTTTAAAGATAATGTATAGATCAAATATGAAAATAAATGACCAAACTGTAATACTGACATAGAAGAACAGGGTACAGGACTTTAAGTGTAAGTTGCCTTTTGTGAGTTTTGTTGCTATTTTACCTTGTTTGCCTGTTTTGTTTTATTTTGTTGTTGCTTCCTACATATGATGTGCTGTTAAAAGGGTCGGTGTTGTAATCTGTAGCTTCAGCCTGCACCTTTTTCGGACTGTAGAAGTAGAAGTTATGTTAAATTACTTTGTTGTAATGTTTTGCGCTGTACTATTTACGTATCTGCCATTTTGTGTGAGAGGCTGTGACTTTATTTACATGAATTTCTAGATTTATACGTGATATTCTTATTTCTGTTTCTATCAAACAAGAGGTCAATCCCACTCCCTCTGTCTGCCTGGCTGTAACAGTCCTGCAGGTCAAATTTTTAATGATAAAAGTTGCTACAAGACGTGAAAGAGGCAAATATGTCTCACGCTGTTCTGCATAGAAATAAATGGGAAGCAAAACCAGGTCTGACCTCACCTATCCAAGCCATTCCTCTGGTCTAGCATGTGCAATACTCTCCAGGCTGAGGAATCCTGTTTCATGTTATTAATGACACCCCTCCTTTCCTGCTATATGTCAAAATGTCTGCTGTTGTTGTATGAAAAGGTCAACAGACATGTGGATTCCCTCCAGTGAGCCTTTGTTAATCCTCTAGCAATCCTTTGTACGTCCCCACAACATATTGCAGAAGCAGGGAATGTAGATTTATGAAGATAAGTTATGATTGTCAACATATTTTCTGCCACAACCGCCTCAGTCACAACATATTCTTCTAAAGTCATAGTCTTTACAATACACGATAGGAACCCTGAATTAAAATATGCACCTCAAATTTATGGCGATGGTGAAAATATGGATCCTGTTGCTAACAAAGTCAACAGTATAAAGCACTGGGATTTACTGAGATTTATCTGTCTTACATTTTAAATGCCATTGCTTGTTGAATATGAAATGAGTGTTTGCTTTGCTCTGAGATAAGTGATTATTCTGCATTTACAGGAGTAGATTTAAAAAAAAGAAGTGAGGTGGTGTAAGTAAGACAGTGTGGGTTTTCATGCAACAAACAGATTTCTGGATTTGACTGGACATTCAATCCTTTGTTCCCTCAGGCACGTTGTAAACACAACTGGCTGTGAAGCGTCTGCTCACACAGAATAAAAGTCATTTGTTAGTCCGTATATTTTTCCATCGCTAGCAGCTATAATACCTGGCTGCAAAGCCAAATCTCTCTCCCTGGATCTTAATGCATTTATCACCCTAGAGCACCGAATAAATGTAATTTTCATAGACTGTATTTGTGATTTCCACAGTGTTTGAACAGAAACCAGTGGGTTTTAATGGACAGAAAGAACCTCTTGCTTCCTGTTATCCCTGTTTTGGATGTCATTCTGCTTGGCAGTTACGAGATGGAGCCATCTGTTAATGAGACCTGAATCTGATATTATCTCTATTAACTCAAGGATTACACTCACTCAAATTGCATGAGCGAGGTAAAAAGGCGACATCTCTGGATTGTAAAATGATATTAATACATTTCTGTGGTTAGAGGGTCACATTAAAATGGGTAATTTAGCTTCAAATGAAGTCTGTGTGCAGTAGTGGCACACAGTATGGGTCTTCATTTCTTTTCCAATACCTTTAGCTATTAGCTTTAATGCCTGAGATGAGATCTTCTGCTCAATAGCATTACGCTGAAATGCATTCTGGTCTTTTTCTGATGGTAACTGCGCCGAGCATATGGTGTAAAAACAGTGATATAGTGTTACACGCTTATACAGTACCCAGACCACAATGGCTTTATGTAGGTATGGCCTTGGAGAACATTGATTTAGCTGTTTGGAAAATCTCTCCCCCTCGCGTGCACACACATACGCACGGAGGTGTGGTTGAATAGTTAGGCATGTCACTAAGCATCGAGGCTTTCGTACTCCGATGGGATGAAATCAATACAGAGTGTGGCTGTGAGATTGTGTATGTCCAAACAACAGTGATGAGAGCCGAACAGAGCTGGTTATTGGATTTTCGGATCCATCTGCATCTGCAGATACTCCGCGAGACAGGCGCATAGTTTTCGGCTCCTTATATTTGCTTTGCTGTAAGTTTTTCATATTTTAAGTGCACAAAAGTTCACACAGAGCCTCTCAGCCCGTATTAAGGGCTCTGAAAGCCTGTAGTAAGCATCACCCACTTATCTTTATTTTGAAAATCTTGTCTTAAAGGTTGTTTCAGGTGAAAAAATGATCTCAGAATCAGGTGAAAGCACTACTCATTGTGAATAATTAGTGTTTTTGGCCTTGTGCGGTTATTAGGCTGCTGAGAGTTGCTGCATCAGGACAATTCTGTATGCTGTATGAGATTAAAAAAACACTGGTGCTCATTATTATCGGTATTTGTCTTAGGTCTAATAGTGCACCTATATGGTTTGCTATCTAAATCAAATGGGCAGCATTATCTGCAAGTATTACTACTTGTCCTTGGTTTTGTGACATCACTTCAGGTCCACTGTAATTGGAAAGAACCTGCTGTTGGTGAGAGTTCTTCGCCTCACCTGGATGTGTGTGTGTGTGTTATTGAGTGAAAACGTTCAAGCAAGTCCATTTTTTTTCAATTTAGTTCCCTGCTACAGTAATTAGCAGCAATATTCACAGTCTCTGATGCAAGGACATGTGGTGTTTTAATCAATCCATTTCCTCATTTTTATTCGTGTAGCCACAACTTTCCCCTGCAGTGGGTTTCTCCTTGACAACCATCAGATGGCAGCATTGACTTTTGAAATGTGGCTGAACCAAAAGGAGCATCATGCATCATTATAACCTCATGATAATACCCAGAACATGGGAGCATTCACTGGAAGATTACAAGTGGAGATTTTGTGGTGGCTTCTCAAGAAATATTAAAGCTATATTGTGAGTGAGGATACTGTTGATAATCCAGGGCCACACAGGGTGCAGGGATGTTTGTAAAACATGGATTTTTATGGTGCTCTTGAATAACTAGTGGTGAAATTCAGAAAACACTGATGTCTACGTTTATTTACTCCTGTATTTGAAGGTCTGTCATGAGAAAAAATGCAGCTCCACACACACCACACACACACACTGTAGATCTGTTTTTTTGTGTGTATCAGATGTCTTAGAGTGGTTGGTGGTACATTCATTGTGTTTTATTTCATGTGGTTTGAAATGTGGGAGGTAGCCAAAGGCAAGGGGACACAGGTGAGATGCTGTTCATGCTACTGATATCTTCCTTTGTTTCAAGGGAGGATAACAGCATTATTAGCTCTGTTTTACTGGCAAACAACATCCTGTTCCCTGTAAAAAAAAACAAAAAAAAAACATGTCATGTTCTTAGTGCTAAGAGGGCACATTTTGTTAGAAATGAATTAAAATTGAATTAATGTAATCCAAAAAATGCTTTTGAAAGTTTGGATTGTGAATACAGTGTTTGATCATCACATCGCTAAGTAATGTCTGGGGGTGTAGTGATACATCAATCTGGATCAGTGTATTAATTTAATGATCAACAATTCAGTATCATCCATGCAAAGTGAAACTATCGTCATCTTTGAGATGCGCCTTTATTTGAAGAATTCCCAGGGCACGTTTGTGTCACTATTTCCATCCAAGCACACCTCCTTCCGAAACACTGAAACAACAACACGATTAGGATATTTACTGATGTTGTCATAAGTGCTATATCGTCGGCAACTGGACTTGCTTGAGTTTCATTAAGAAATGTCTTCAAGAAATGTCTTTAAGAAACGTCTTCAAGAAACGTCTTCAAGAAAGTCCAGTTGCCTACGATAAGAACCTACGAATACCATGACCTGGATGACTGAGAATCTTCACCGACATACTGATGTTGTCTCATGTCAATTGTAGGCCCCTGTGGCAGACCTTGTGATATCAGAATGTATCATATCATTGTCCAGAGAACTGATGTTATATCATATAACATATAATGGTCCGCTTCCAAGACCACATCACCCTTGTCCTCCAAAACCTACACTGGCTCCCCATCGCACATCGCATACAGTTCAAAATCCTCCTCCTCACACACAAAGCACTCAACAACCAGGCCCCCTCCTACCTCACACACCTACTCCACCACCACACCCCCTGCCGCGACCTCCGCTCATCTGAAGGAAATCTCCTCTCACTACCTGCATGGACCAAGCACCGAACCTGGGGGGACAGGGCCTTCTCCATTGCTGCCCCCTCCCTCTGGAACTCACTCCCCAAACCCATATGTATCTGCACTCACCTCCCAACATTCAAGACCATGCTCAAAACTCACCTTTTTAAATGAGCTTTTAATGTATAAGTTTGTGTGTTTTATACTGTTTCATTGCTGTTTTTATTCTGACTTAGCTCTATTTTATGATTTTTAAAAAACTGTAAGGTGTCTTTGAGCATTTGTTAAAAGCGCTTACAAATAAAATGTATTATTATTATTATATCTTGATGAACTTGTGATTCAGACCTTTAGTTATGGGCTGCCTTTCTTTGTTACTGAGAGAGAAGAGGGAAAATACGATAGGTTTGCAAAGTCTTTCTTGTTCAGCAGGTATATTTTGCCAGTGAAGCACGGAGGGATGCTGACAGATGCTACACAAAACTACAGTCTGATTTGGCACATTCGTTGCTTTCCCAAACTAAACCCTAATGACTCCCACCTAACAGGAGGAGCAATATGTTTTCATGAGCTTGGCTTCAGTGATGAAGGACTTAATAACTTGTTAAATGCAGGCAAACTGGAAAAAACAATCTCATTCCCTAATAAAAATAACATCATTATTTTTGCTAATGTTGATAAAATTTAATGTCTTTGTGGTCGGGGATTCTCTTCTGAATGTTTTGAGCCACCTGGATAACTTTGATGAAAGTCATTTAATAATTTGCTTTAATGTTTGTCATATCTTAACCCTTTTTCTAATTAGTATTTTTTCCTTTTTCCTCCTCAGGGTTTGCCAAACCTGTTGGAAATTAATGAGTGCATTGCTTAAATTGTATTAAAACAGTTCATCATAATGACTTGTTTACTTTAATTCCTAAAGTATTTTTTTCTCTATTAGGAATACAAACCAATGTACATTCATCATATTATTTTGGACATGATAATTACTCTTTATTGTTTTGTCAGATGTATATTTGTAAATTGTTTATATTAAGTTTTGGGGTTTTTCTTTTTCTTTTTAGGATGTTTTAAACAACCTGGGCTCGTCAGAGCTGGATGAAGATGATCTTATGTTGGACCTGGACCTTTCGGATGATCAGCGACATCGACATGGTAATTTCAGTTTTTTCACCACTTAACGTGCATCTCTAAAAAGAGGTCTTTATGCTTCACATGCACTAGGGCACGTCGTGTATTAATGATACTCGTTACCTGGAGAGGCTGGAAAAAGATATACGTTTCTTCCCAGTTCCAAAACCAAAATCAAACCCTGAAAAGTGTAGGGTTAGCTAGCTAGCTACTGAAGATATAGCCTACTGAATGTATACACATGCTGCTTTTGCTTTTTAATGATTATAACAGTGAAACAAAGACTGACCCTGCTGTACAGGAACCAGTGAAGGGAAGCAGGGAAACTTTGCTGATATTCAACCAGCTGTGTGTCATCACATTGTGCGCAGATGAATGTTGTTTGACTTCCAGCAGAGTTCGAAGCTAAACACTGTACATCTGCACACACTGTGATGCCACACAGCTGGTTCAATATCAGCAAAGTTTCCCTTTATATTCATTGTCTTGTGTGGCGATCAGCAGTGATGTGGTGGTTCACTTTTACACTGTGATCTGTAGCCTATAGTTCGGCTTTAGCTTCTAACTATCTTTGTCTTTTTAACCTGTTGCTGCTGCTGAGTCAGTTTGACATCCTGGATATATCCTTCAAACACGGACTGTAGACCCCTCTGTCTGCTTCTCTCTGGAATCACTCTTTCATTTTTCCAAAAATATGATAATATTTCTTCAGGGAGTGCAGTTAGTTACAGTGTGGGCTCCATGCTTACTGCAACAGCTTGTCGGACCCTCACAAAGGGGCGGGGCTAAGTGAAAGGTCAATTACTACATTATTGCAGGTAAACACAGAATTCGACACTACACAGCTGGGTCATACACAGTGTCTGTTGCTTTTTTATTTTCAGGTCAATTTTCTCCAGAATCATTGTGTGGCTTTTCCTCTGGACGGAAGGGTAATAAGGGTTTTTGGAACGAGATCATTCAGATCAAGAGAGAAAATCTGTCACATGCAAACCCTTCCCTTTTATCTGTCACTCCTTCCATTCAAGTGGACATCTGCCACATATTTCCTAATTGTCACTGATTCTTTTTCCTTCTCTCTTCCTACTTTTCCTCTCTTCAGCCCCTCTCCATTTCCCTTCCCTCTCTTTTTCCTCATTAAAGCCACCTCTACTCCATCACCCTAAAAACATGAAACCAGCACTCTCCCTGGTTCTTTTAACATGTGCCACGACTTTGATGTAGCTGCCTCATTTACAGCGATTTATCTCCTCTGTTGTTTTGGCATTTCAGTCACACTCCTCCTGACATGCCTCATGGTTGAAGAGTGACTGTCAGAGGAGAATTATTGCTTGTGCTGTGGCACAGAGCAGACTGGAGTGCCAAACACAGTAACCCCAACCTCCTTTCATATAACACACCAGGGAAACTATTATATTTAACGAGTGTGTTGGGCGGCTGTAACCGCAACACAAGTCAATGTGTTAAGGGACTTAATAAAATCTTGCTTAACACATTCGTGTGTAAATTCCTAACATATGAGGGAATTTGATATTTTACTGTTGTGAGTAGACGTAGTGAAGTGAGCATGGCTCTGATTGACTGTTCTTATTTAATCATTCCTCGCAGGAGCATTGTAGTAATTGGGCAAAATTGCAAATACTGTCAGCATTGATTATGTTTCAGATTGCAAATATTTGCTTCATATTACAAGCAAACATCAAACTGCAAAGACACAAATGCACACTCTGATTTGGACAGATGGTGTATGATACATGAGTATAATGATCATAATCAACTGAAACCAAACATGAGCTTGAAATGTGATCCCCTTCCTCTACATGTTTGCCTGTGAATATAGAGACCGGGTACGCTGGCTCTAAGCTTTGCTCTCATAATGTGTGTGAACACTTTTTGCTTTGGCTGTTATCTAACAGATCTCTGAGTCGAAGTATATATAAATGTGAGGTTAAATTCATCTATCTCTAACTCCCAGATGGACTCGGAGAATATTACAGTTGCAGTCAAATAAAGTAAAATGCTCGGCAGCACTGTGGAGTAAAGATTACAACAGGAGCTTCAGCCCTAATAAACTGAATTTCCTGTGCTTATGGGGGTTGGAGAGTTTCGGGAGGGAGGGTGGGCTTGAACTAAGCACTCACACACCCACGCACACAGATTTAAAACACCTCTGAAGGCACTGGCTGGTGCAGAGCAAAAGGAGGCACCGGCAATAATACACACACTAACACACAAGCATGCATGCTTAGTCATTAGACCTAATGGTTTGCAGGCTGTAGCATGAAATTAAAGGTTTGATGAATTGTTCTCATAAAGTCAAGGGACTAAGACTTTGTGCTGGCGATGGGAGGGTAAGGCTCTTCCACACACTCAAATTAAAGGGACTAATTTAAATACTCACACACACCTCCACACACTTATTCAGGCAGAACACACAAAGCATACAGATTAGACACATGTACACGTTCATACAAGGGTATATACAGACGGACGCACACGACTGGACACACACCCACCCTGCACACCCGCACAACTCTCATCGGCGCTCCTTATTTTTACCTCTCTCAGGTGGCTTGTTGAAGCCTTTATTAAAAAGCAAGCAGTTTTACAGCAATTTATGGCCAACAGTGTTCAGCTGCAGGGCTCTGTGTTCCTAATCCAACTGTGACTCGTGCCCTGTGGAATCAGACAGGGACAGAAAGAGAGAGACAGCGGGACCTTTACAAAGACATGAAGAAATGCCAAACCTTGGCTTCGCCGCAAGTTTTTGCTCCAGACTCTTCCACATGGCTGTGTCAAATGTGTCATTAAAGGCAGACTTATCATTTTTTTTAACAACTGATTGTATTCATTACTCAAACCCATCACTACTGAGTTTTAATAAGCTGCTTAGTGACGTGAGCACTGTTTTAATGGCTCCAATTTAATTAGGGAGGAGATGTAAGTAGAGAGTTGTTATCTCTGATTTGTAATATTAGTTGTGGTCAAGCTAGGTACATCGGCACATTTTAATAGTGCTTGACCTGAATATTTAACTATTTGGATATTTGTTGGGCATGAATTTGGTTTTCAATTTGGGGATTTTGATATTCCTTTTTTTTTTTTTTTTTAGAATAGTTTTTCATGCATTCATTTGTTTGTGACGGCCACATATTGTTTTTCCTTTTTTTATATATTTAAAATAGGTAAAAAATGTCTCTCTCTTTTGGTCTGTCTATGGCCGTTGGTGAGAGTCCACCCGCGCACACATACAGTGATAGGGCTAACTGTTAGCATCTAAAAGCTAATGTTACCTAACGGTTACTAACAGTCGAACCATTTCAGTGTGTGTGACTTTGTTGTGTGTTAGATGTTGGCAGCTGCTGCTGTTAGCTTGTGCTACCTGACAGACATTGAATTGATTGTTTGCCAGGAGAACGGTGGCTCCACACACACTCCTTCAGCTCTGCATCTGACGTGTGTTAACAGGACTCATTCATTTTCCGTAACCATGCATCCTGTTAGGGGTCGTGGGGGGCTAGAGCCTATCCCAGCTGACATTGAGTGAGAGGCAGGGTACATCCTGGACAGGTCGCCAGACTATCACAGGGCTGACACATAGAGACAGACGCTCACATTCACACCTACGGACAATTTAGAGTCACCAGTTAACCTGCATGTCTTTGGACTGTGGGAGGAAGCTGGAGTACCCGGACAAAACCCACGCTGACACAGGAGAACATGCAGACTCCTCAGAGAAGTTCTCCCCCACCCTGGGTTCGAACCACGAAACCTCTTGCTGTGAGGTGACAATGCTAACCACTGCACGGTGGTTATCACATTTTAAACATAATTCTCAAATCTTAAATTTGTTGGAGCCACTATGCTGCTTCTTCTGCTTCTGTCTCGCAGTGCTCTGTCAGGAGCCTGTTATCATGCACATTTAAAAATGTTAAACTTTGAATATTCACTGTTGATCACTACTGAGGCTTCAGTGCCCAAAAATGGTTTTCGGGATTAGGACAGCCCTAAATTTTAAGTGTCTGAAAATTGAGACTCAATGTGATATAATAACTGTATGTGTGTTTTGGTGTTTTCGCAGTATCCAGAGAAGACTCCAGCCAGTCCCTGGCTTCCTGTCTCAACCTGCTCCACTCCCCCATGGACCCATCAGGAGATCGCATCCCAGGGAGAGAAAACAATCAAAGGTAAACATGTGTATTTGTATTAATTTACTGTGTTATGTTCGGCAAAAGTGCCGTCAGTGTAATTATTTTGGAAGTTTTGAGTGGAGATATATTGAGCTCTAACAAAGCAAATGAAGACAAATAGTTAAAAAATGACACGCGTCTCTGTGTGGTGTTTGTGTAAATATGGGCTAGACATAATAGAACCACAACCATGAACACAGAAGACAGGATAAAAATGGTCTGGTATTGGCCAGCCTGAAACAGGATTTAATCACATACAACTGGAACATATGGGTGCCTCAAGGACCTGTTTCGATGCCCGCTTGTCCACAGGGACGTTTATCCTCTGTATAGTATATCTTCATTACACTATAGCCACAATGTGGCTTTTTTTTTACCCCACACACACTCCACTGCCACTTAAGAGACAAAGAGAAGGAGAGATGGTTATTTTCTATTCTAGGAATTGCTGATCTTGAATGTTCCCTGTAAATGCGTCACATGTTTTATGTCTTTACCCCCCTTGGAGATGAGACGGGTACTCTAGCACAGAAAGACGGAGGGTAAATAAATAAATAAATTCTCTTCGAATGAATATGCAAGCTGTCTTTCTGTTCTCCTCTTTCTCCCAGTCGCCAACGGCTGAAAGAGAACACTTAGAGTTTCTGTTTGTATGTATGAGTACCACCGCCAAGGACGGTTCCATGTCTGATTTGACTTAGCCACTTGTTTTCGCTCTACGCTCTGGAATCGGGATAGGTCTTGCTGAGCACACAATGAAATGCATGCACACCCACGTATGTGCAAAAAGATGTATATATACATCCACACCACATATGGAGCAGCTCTGTGGATAGGGCTTATTTGGTTTTATAGTGCCAGTGTGTAATAATAGGATTGTATCACCAGTGGTATCGTCCGGTGATGCGTCTGACAAGCCAGTAGATGATTATACTTTCAGTGCTCCTCTCTATACTCCCTGGTAAGATTTATTTCATTTCTGCTCACACCCATGGAGTAAATGTATCTGTCTATCCATGTTTCCCCTAAATAAATTGGCTATGAGATTCTTTGTTTGCAGAGACAGTGCAGGGCAACTTGTGTGAGTGGTTTTGAAGTGGAGGTTGAAGCATTTATACTACATCATTGAGACGTTGGACTTAGCCTTGGCTTCTTTTTTTTCTGAGGAGGGTATTTTTTTTTTTATCACGCTTTTAACACTCTTTGAATGTTGCACTGAATAGAGAGACATTCTTGCTGTCTAGACAGTGTCAGTGAATCATACAAGTTGGGAGTCAACCTTTTCAACCCATCCAAGGTTTTTGTCAGATAGTTCATTGGTTATTTAATTTCTACTGAAGTCCCACTTGTCTTTGAAAGTACTAGAGGAGCATTCATGTCCGGACACACACGCACGCACAAATATTTGCATTGTTCCTCTCTGGAACAAGGTCATGTCTAAAATGTCATTTATCTGAAGTTTTTTTTCTGTTTTATTGAGTTTTCCTTGACTGCAGCATTGTGGTTTAGGCTACAAATGCCGTAATATGAGGAGATGGGGCCGTCCCTTTCTATCCAGTCAGAGACAGTGTATCAAGATAGTATCAGCTGTGCAGGAGGATGGATGAATGAATGAATGAATGAATGAATAAATGAATAAATGGATGAGGGAACCGAGTCTTTGCTGTGTAGCTTTATTTTGTAGTGCTGCTCTGAGATGACCATTCAGTACAAAACTGATGCCTTGGATTGTCCAACAGCCTAACGCATGCTAACATGCTCACAATGACAATGCTAACATGCTGATTTGTATCAAGTGATAAGTTTATGGTATGATATTTACTAAGGGCTGCCCACTGAAAGCAGAAGATGTTGTTCTTTGTCAGTGAGTGTGCAGTGTACCTCTGGGGACTTTTCGGCCTCCAGAATAAGCATCAGCGTAAACACTCCTCGATTTCACTCTGCTCTCTGGTACAGGCAACTGCAGATCCAGACTCACGGTTAGTAAGAGTAAGAGAGGCAGCTGCCTTGAGGAAGAAAGGCCTGATCAGGCATCAACATAACATTATCTTCTGTGGAGTATTTAAAGCTCACAGCAACTTAATTGGATGTAGTCTGGCTTTTTTTTGATATCTGATGTTGCAAAATGTTGCACACTGTTGGTGTAGTTAGCATGCATTAGCTCGGAGGGCTAACTTGGGTTGTTTACTGTATGACGTGGACGTTGCTTTCACCCTAAATGTCCTGTCGAAACCTGACATTATTGACCGATGGAAGTATAGATACTGTACACTTTAAATGGAATAAATATAATTATATGGAATGAAATAAACAAACTTGTCTTTGAAAGTAGTGGAGGAGCATTCATTCAACAAACAGTCGAATATTCAAATTCTGAGTCGAGTACAGTCCTAATATTTACCATATTCTGATCTTGGTTTAGTATATTAGAATGCTAGCATTTGATAATTAGTGCTAATTATCTGCGCCAAATGCAGATGAGACTGTTGGAATTGTCATTAGTTTTGGAGATATTTAGCCATAAACCAAAGTGTTGGGCAAATTGAAATGTTGTCAGTGCATCATCCAAGTTACTATACATCCTGAAGGGGACATGAATGTGTGTACCAAATTTCATGGCAATCCATCCAACAGTTGTTGAATATTTTAGTCTGCAACAGAGTACTGAACAAACTGACCAATAGACTGACATAACCATCTCCAGAGCTAAGCTGCTAGCGTGGCTAAAATTGTATGCAGTAAATACATATTTAAATCATGGTGTGCCTGAGTGATGAGCTAATTAGTTCCTCTTTTATATGCCACCCTTATAACAACCAAACCGTCTGCACTCTGGAACCTGTTACTCCAGAATGACTCAACTCCAAAGCTTTAATCGTATCTTACAATTTGACAGCATGCGCAACTGACAGTGAGACAGTGATATGGTATGGTGGGCTTAGAGTGAAGTGTGTGTATGCAGTTAACTCTTCTTCACAGCAAGGGAGCAGTTTTTGTAGCTAAGGTGCAGAGCATCAAATAACCTCTGAAAAACAACTTTTAAAAAAATGACTGGATTGAAAGAGTGGCTACACTTGGATAACAAATCACACCTTAAGGCTCAGACAGACTTCCAGGCTCTTTTGTCTTTTAAATAAAAGTGAATTTAACATTATTTCTTTTATTTAAATAACCATGTAACTGGGAATCCATGTTAGTAAAACATGTCTTAATGTGTTATGACTCCGGAAACACTGGGGCAGGTTACGTGAAGGAGCCAGCTCTTAGTTTCTTACCCTGATCGACACAAGGCTGCTGGCACGTGTTAATTTCCCACCAGTTCAGCATCTGCACTGATTTAGTGGAAAATGTATAAAGTCTCTGTGAGTGAAGATGCTGAGATTGGAGAGGAGAAAGAGAGCAAAATGTGTTTGCCCAGGGCTTGCTCTTTCTCTCAGTCTCTCTCGCTCTTTGTCTCAGGTTCCACATTCCCTCAAGGGGACATTGATTTGCTGGAGGCAAAGCAAGCTCCCATCTTCACACACTAGAAAACACAAACACACACAGGAACACACAGTCTCTCTCTCTCTCTCACACACACACACACACACACGCACACCTGTCAGTCAGTCAGCTTGTCCAGAGAGAGTATCAGCTGCAGGATACTGCTTGCTGTCTTACAGGCTGCACAGAACATCTGCTGTACACACACACACACACACACACACACACACACACACACACACACACACACACACACACACACAGAGTCGTCCTCTTTGATATATGACAGTTGGATGATTTTGATGGCAGGCATTTAATTCTCTGTGTTTATTACTTTGTAAACATTAATACCTCAATAACAGAGCTAAAGCAGTAAACGCCATGTGCTAAATATTAGTTTCTTTTCTTTGTGGGTGCATAGAGGAGGTGTGGAGAGGGGTAAAGATGGAAAAAGAGAGTGTCCCCCATCACCTCTTACATGCTGCACAGTAGCTGGTGAACAGGGATCAGTCAACAGACACACACCATACAATAGATTTTAATTGTAGTGGCAGCTGTGGATCAGGAGGTAGAGCAGTTCGTCCACTAATCGGAAGATCCTTGGTTTGATTCCTAGGTCCTCCAGTCTGTCGAAGTATCCTTGGGCTGTGCCATCAGTGTGTGAGTGCGTGTGAATATTTAACCGAGTAGCAGGTGGCACCTTGTGTGGCCATCAGTGAGGAGGCAGACTTAGAGACACAAAGTTCTCATAACAACAAAGTTTCTGGCAGAAATGTTTTTCAAAGTGGCAGCAGCAGAAGTCGTAGTTGCACTGATGGTTGTCGCTACCAAAAGACTAACCCATCTGTGTGTGTGAATCGGTGAATGTGACATGTAGTGTAAAAGCATTTTGAGTGGTTGGAAGACTAGAAAGGTGCTACACAAGTGCAAGTCCATTTACCATCCATTTTACCATTCATTGACATCTTGGGCTAAAACAAAAAGGGGGAGTATAAAGGGAGAGTAGACTTTGAAGTTTAGTGACGCCACTTTAGATGTCTCAAGGGCTGCAACTAGCAATTAGTCATCATTGATTTATCTGTGGATTATTCCCTAGATTAATAAATTAACCGTTTTGTCAATAAAAAGTGTGGAAATAGCGAGAAATGCCTGTTTCAATTCCCTCAAGTCCAAGGTGATGTCCTGAAATAAACATACATTACATTTGTTTATTACATTAATATAAAGTAATGAAATAGACAGCTTCCCTATTTACCATAGACTGTATAAAATTGTGAACATAGCCATCGTGACATGATGTTCGACTGCTTGGTTTTTTGGACCTGGTCCAAGATAGTTGAATGAAATGTCCCTATCGCTATCTGCTAGCCTAGTTAGCATGTCACATTTATAGCTATGGGTAACTGTAATAATTCTAATGCTAGGTCTTTTGGTACAACCAAATGCTGAACAAGACTTTTGTAGTCAACCAAAATGTTACTTCATTAACTTTTATGAACTCAGAACACACTGAAATACACACATAGCAACAGCTACAGCTATGGGTATGCTTTGTGATTCAGGCATTATGGCATGGTTATGCTACCTAATCAACATTGTCACTGTCAATAGACACTCACAGCAGTCACCCCCTAATTATACATAACTGTTACCCTTAATTACATTTAAATGGGTGAGTTATATAAAACTTCACTGCCCATACAGCTGTCAGGAGAGGGGAAATTATCTCAAGAGACCAAAACTGTTTTTTGTACCAGACTGTAAATGTGTTTATTTCTGCTGTAAAGTCAGGTATTTTAACACAGGGGTCTATGAGGATTAACTCATAGAGTGTTGCTTTTTGATGAACTTTTAACACGGCAGCTTCATTAGCTGTTCCCTCATGCTTGCATGTCATATTAAAATGCTCAAAACACTAAATTTATGCAGTCATACAGGGCTTCATATTGACAGAATATAGAGGGGCCAAAAATACTTTTTGGCATCAGTTCATGTGCTTTGTTACATAAAGCCCTCCTCAGTGCACTTTTGCCAGTTGCAGCACTTACTCTAGAGAATATTGCCCATCTTGACTGCATGACAATAATGAGTGTGCCTCAGCGCCTTTTGGTCGGTGGAGGCGCGGTGCCGAGGGCATATTAGAGGATGAATACTGAATATTTGTTCGTGTGATATATCTCAATGTCTTGTGTTAAGACGTCGACTCCTCCCTCGTCTCTCCTGTAGAAAAACACACAGAGGAAATTAAATTTTGACAGTTGCGGTATAGCTTGCTTGTTGCTATGGTAACGGCAGTCTGCCTGTTGAGTGTTTCCCTTCCCTTCTTCTTTTCTTTCCCCTTTTCTCTTCTCATTGCTGTTGATTACTATGCAGAAGACAGGTAATCTGAGGAGAGGACATGCAAACACTCAGAGGTGTCCTTGTCTGTCAGTATGCAGCGGACACTCATGAAAGTCTTAATTCCCATGCCTTTTATGATTTACGTATTAATCTGCAGCTAAAACATCTATTCGCACAATAAGACTTTTCAGAAAAACATTTGTGGACAGATCCCAATTCTACCCAATGACAACTTGATTAAAGAGGATTTCAGAATTAATAGTTTGTTTCTCCTGTTTGTATTTCCATATTCCATTAGTCTGCCATGCTATTGAGACTCTCATTAAACAGACTGTACTGAGTATAACACCCAGGCCACACTGCCTGCGTGAGCAGTGCGTGTGCATCACGAAACCTCTTGGATTTTTTTGGTGCCGATGCGCCGACAGGTCCAAACCTGTTACAAGGTCCACACAGTTTAATACATTCGGAGTCATACTTGTGTTTGACATGTTGTCAAGGAGCTGTCTGTTAGTCACTCACTTTACAGCAGGATATTGCGCATACTAAAAAAAGTAAAATAAAAGCTCTGTGCCGGAAATTCAGTGTACTTAGAAAAAATTAAGTATGATTTTTACAAACATGGCACATTTTCAGGTCACTGATTGGCCATTCAGAATAGACCCGCAACCCACTTTTGGACCATGATCCACCAGTTAGTAACCTTTGATTTAGAGAATAGGAGTCTCATTTTTTTCTGTTTGATGCGCACTTTTTTCTGCAAAAATAGACACTGAAAATGGTCTTTTGATTATCATATTGAGATCACACCTCCTTTTACAACAGATTCAATGATTTTATCTGTCACAGACATAAAAAAGTATGCATGAATATTTATTTTTAACTCCGCACTGCCTGTTTCTGTTTCAAAATTAAAGCCATCTGTCAACGGTTCTGGGGACAGAATCCCTTCATTTGTTAACACAAGGCTTTTTATTTTGAAATATTTGCAGGAATGTGTTATTGACAATGCAGTGGCTTGCACAGCTTCATTAATTAGTGGAGTACCTGCTTTTAACTGTGGAAATACAGTTCTCATAGCAGTAGGCAGCTCTGCAGCAGTGCAGCAGCAGCAGCAACCCTGTCTGTGTGAACAAAGACACTGCACATGTGTGAACTGCAGCAGTTTCAGTGAGGTATGTAGGCCTGTGCTGTATCAACTTCTCCATACCTTCATGTCCTCTTGACATGCCACTGAGGTATATGGTATATGATATAGAAAACTAAAAGTAAAAGCAAGGGGGATGTTAATAGAAGTAATTGTAGCATACATGACATTATATAGAATGTAGATTGGATGGTATGTTAAAATTGATTTCCATACCCTGCTATATCTTGATATTGCCCAAGCATACTGAGTATACTACCAAAAAATAAAACCTATCTCATGCCTCAAGCTATGCAGGGTCACTTCCACTTTCACTTTGTAGTTGTGGGGTTTCAGTGTATTTTTCCTGTGTTTGCTTGCTTTGTGTGTGTTAGAATCTAGAATAAGAGGAGCAAGCGAAACAGATTCAGCTGGGTCTTGTAAATTAAACGCATCATAGAATAGGCAAGAGAGGGGGAGAGTGTAAGACAGATAGTATACTCACACTTGTCATACTTGAGTCAGTTGGGTAGTTAGACAGCGCTGAGCAGCAAAGAGAGGAGTAGAGAGGGTGTCTTGCGATTTGAAAAGACACCCTCCTCTCGCATTCAGATAGATACGGTGCACAGTGATATACTCTCGGTCGTCTCCCACAGAGACATGTAATCCGTGATTATATAGAAATTGCTCACGTACATAAACAGAGGGAACAAATTTGTTTAATGTTAATGTGATTCATGAAGTATATCAGCCAAGTTGCTGTCTAATCCCACCTGACTTAATATAGTCAGCAAAAATAACACGCACGTCTCCTCCTACAGCAAATCATACAGACATTCACTCACATGCACACATGCACATTTATAAAAATAGACAAGCATAAAGAATCCAGCTGAGCCTTGGAGTGGAGCTGGGGACAGATAAAATGCACTGCAGCATGATTTTCAGACACATAGACACACACAGCATACAGAGTACGAAGGAACACAGAGTAGATTTTCCTTCCTCTCTGTTCAGTCTGCAGGAATATAATAATGCAGGATTTATTAATCCAACAAGTGGTGACAAAACTCAGTCTTTTATCTTGTATTAATCTGTGTGTTTTGGACTGTTTTACAATATATATTAAAGGAAATGTGTTAGTTGTATTTGCATCGCTCTCTTCACGAGCCTCGCAGGAAAAGCTATGGCTATTATGTTCTGACATTTTTGATTTTCAGACCAGCCTAATAGGCCAACATGTTCAAAATCCTGTTCTCTCCTTTGCATCTGTTGTCACGCACAGTCCATTGCTGTTGTTTAGCCTATAATTTTCGTCACTCAATTGGGTTTATTAAATGTTCAACACAAATAGACTAATTAGTGTTGGCTTCTGTTTTTTTTTTTTCCCCCTCTTGCTTTTGTGTGGGAACTTGTTCTGATTTGTATTGCAGAGAAAAACATCGGATTGGCCATGAATAAGTCATTCTTTTGCTTTCCATTACCTACTGGTCGGTTCCAGAAATGAAAGGCATCACTGAAATGGAATTCACTGTTACTCTTTTGTCACCAGTTTGTTAGAGTTGACATCGGTGTTTGTTTTCCTGAACTTTAATGTCATTTTGCAGCATATGGAGGAGCTTTAAATAACAAAGACTCTTTTGTTTTTGGCTCGTCAGGCATTGTGTGCCTCTTGTCTCTTGATCTTGTCTCTTTTTTGTGGACTAGAACATAAAGTGTGTTGATCTTGAACATATTGTTGATGCAACACGCTGAGATTAGAGCACGGTTCTAATAAAATTCACAGCAAAATGCTAATGTTTGTATACTGCAGTGATACATAGGGATGTTTGTTGCCTCCTCAAACACATTCCTTCTACTATTCACAACAAAAAGCACTCTTAGAGAATACTGAATGTTTCCCATGAGAATTTGTTGCTGGTATAACTGCCCATATTAATGTTTTGGCGAAGGTTATGGAAGAAAAAGCCTCTGTAGAGTAGTCATCAAGAAACTTTGGCTTTTTGAGTCAGAGCAAAGCCTTCCAATGAAATTAGTTTGTGGTGAGTTTAAAGGAATAGTTCAGCTTTTGAGGATGTACACTTAGATGATAGGATCCGTATCTGTGCTCTAAGTGGAGAAATGTTTATCCTAGCGGAGGATAAAGACTGGAAGCAGGGGTAGACAGCAAGCGAGGCTCACAAGTTATGTTGAAGTTATGGGTTGTAACTGTTTCAAGGCAAACAACAGTTGGATGCAGTTAGTGTGCACAGCATCCTGAAGTTTTGTTGTCACAGTGATGTGGCAAAGTTCAGTGCTATGCTCAGAGACCAAAACGAAAAAATTGTGCTCATTGACCAATCTCACAAACCTATGCTATAGGTTGAGATGACACAGAGCAGGGTTTGGTCATGGAAAACCTGGCAAAGTCATACAATTTCACAATCTCATTTTCTCATTTTCCAGGCCTAGAAAAGTCATGGAATTCTGTTGTGTGTAATGAAGTTAATTGTTAGAGTAAACTTCTGTGGATAAACTTCCCCATATTGTAATATAGCAGCAAATGTATTTGCCCTGTTGACTCTAATGCAGTCATTTCAGATTTCCTTCATTTTCAGGCTGGTTTTGTGGATTTGGAGCTAAATGTTGTGCCTGGGACACGTCGTGTATTAATGATACTTGTTACCTGGAGAGGTTGGAAAAAAATATACGTTTCTTCCCTGTTCCAAAACCAAAATCAAACCCTGAGAAGTGTAGGGTTAGCTAGCTAGCTACTGAAGATATACTACTGAATGTATACACATGCTGCTTTTGCTTTTAATGATTATAACAGTGAAACAAAGACCGACCCTGCTGTACAGGAACCAGTGAAGGGAAGCAGGGACACTTTGCTAGTAGTAGTTCGGCTTTAGTTTCTAACTATCTTTGCGTTTTTAACCTGTTGTTGCTGCTGAGTCAGTTTGACATCCTGGATATATCCTTCAAACACAGACTGTAGACCCCTCTGTCTGCTTCTCACTGTTTCATTTCTCTAAAAATATGATAATATTTCTTCAGGGAGTGCAGTTAGTTACAGTGTGGGCTCCATGCTTACACTGACAACTTGTCGGACCCTCATAAAGGGGCAAAGCTTAGCAAAAGGTCAGAAATGTTTGAAAAGTTGATGATCTGATATATGTGACTAAGAGGAAAAATAATGTTGTGGCCTAGTTATTCAACATGTAGGGTCATGAACCCCAAAGTTCTTATAACTATGCTATGCCCCGCAACTACTCTAAAAAATTGCACCGGAGTTTTGAGATTGAACAAAGGTCGTGCTATAAATTGTGAATGGTCATAGAAATTTTAAAATGGGCTCTTGAAAACTCAAAACTCAGAATTTGTCTCTAAAAATATGTGGGAACCCTGCAGAGAAGTGCCAGGAGAATGGATAGACTCTTGAAGACTTGAAGACTATGTTTCTTGAAACTCAAGAAACATAGCATTATAGCTTGTAAAACTTTTGACATTATTGCATGTGGGTTAAACAAAAGAGATACTGTACAGTGTGTTAATTAGAAGTGTAGGTAGGCGTAGTTTTGAGCTTGACAAAGCCAAGCTATCTTTTCCCATCACTGGTAAACTTTGCTTCATACAGACAGACTCTTTTGTTAACTTGTGTGAGATTACAGTAAATTACATGTTAAGTACACAATCAAAGCAAGTAAATGCAGCCTTTTATATGCACAACATCTAATTAGACAACTCAAAGTTTCTTATTTTGAATAAGCACTTTGCATCTTAATATCCTGCTCGCCAACGTCCCTCTGCATTATACAGCATGTTTCAGTAGTGCCATGAAAACAGCTTTTAAAGGGTAGTAGATGAGGAGCATACATGCCTTTAATATCTTGGATTAAAAAAGCTTATTCCTGGTACCTTGGCACATTTCCATGTCATTTAATCAGAATCCGAGCTTCTGCAGGTGATAATGAACAGGAAATTACATTTGCGTGCACCAACTCAGAAAACATGAAGACTAAAAGGTCTTCATAAGGGGATATTTGGTAGCATTTGATCAGGCTTTGCGAATATCAAGTGTGAACATTTGACATGGATCTGACCTGAGTGCAGAGTCTGTCACAACAAAGGCATGAATACAGGATCACTGTCATGTAAATCATGTATACCGTGCTATGACTCAGTACGGAAACCTTTGTTCAGCGGTGCTATTATTTTGTCATGCCGGTGACAACAATGCCACTACAAAATAACAAATCAGAATTATGACTCATCTTAAACAACACATTTGGCTCTGTGAAAGGAAATTAGGCAGCCTGACAGTGATGAGAGGAAACGATATGAAGAGGAGAAGGACAGCTTTTTAATTTATTTTGATGCTGTTACAGGCTGACATCACAAAACAACATGCTTAGCTGCTGAAAACATAACTTGGATTAGGAATTTTTAGTACAGATCCGCCCCCATGTTTTTTTCCTCACTATATGCAACACAAAACCCACATTTAAAATGCACCTTGTAACAACATGAGCTTTGCATCACACTGTTGAACAGCACTGTGGGATCTACAGTATAATCTTTTCTGCTCACAACTGGAAACACATTATCAATTATCAATTATCATTTTGAAAATGTCGGTGTGCAACCCTGTTCTGTGGACGATAAGCGAGCAGAGTGACAACAACCATGCCCACATGAAAGAGTACTGTTTGTGGTAGAAATACCAGGGTCTAGGTACCATGTCTGAAGGGTTACTTTTGCTTCCAAAGGTACCATACTGAAAGTGTTTGGTGGAAACGGGGCTAAAGAAGAAAGGTAAGCACACATTAGCAGGTCCTGGGCAACCCGTCTCCAAAGAGCTGAACAGTGTTGGAGAATCACTGACCTGTAATTTTAAACTGCTTTATTCAGTGTTTTAAGCATTTTTAATCACCTAGTCTGTTTGCTTTTGAGAGGAAGAGACCTCTGTAGATAATTTGGCTCCTGGTTGAAACCTCATGAACAATGAACGCTGAAGGAATCCTAACCAGGAGTTCACTTTTGGCACAGAAGAAGTTTCAGCTGTTTGCACTCTGCAGTCCTCTCTGCTAGATGCCACTAAATCCTACACACCGCTCCTGCAAGCTAAAAATAAATTATCTGATGCTTACAGTACATAAATGTTAATGGTGTTACTGTAATATTTATTTTGTAAGTCACACCTGAGCTTTTGCACTATTAGCTGCTCACAGCTGCAGGGTTAGGTGAATCATAATGAGGCTGAGGGGTCTTGAATAAACAAAATAACAACACATTATCAGGCAATTGAAATTCTGATCCTTTATTATCACAGTGTTAGAATAAATAGCGTAAAATTCTCATGTCCGTAATGAATAGAAGAGATGAACATTTAATGTGCCCTCCAAATAATAATTCCCTTTTGGTAGGGAATTTGCATGTTTTAATGTGGCTTTGTTGATTTAAGTTTATAAAAAAGAATCATCCTCAGTCAACCAGTGGTTGCTCTTGTGATCTGTTGTCACCTTTAGCATTCATGCTTTTTAAGTCAGTTCTCATTACTGAGATTGTAAACAGGCAGAGTTACTTTTGAATAAGCTGAACGGACATCATTAAATAACAATAGGAGAAGTCCTATGGTGATTGTATAACACAAGCTCAACATGTCTCAGATTTCCCGCGGCAGTCACTCCAAGTAGTGGACTTTGTGAACTCATAGATGATTTTTTGGGCTAAAAAGTGAGCATGTTCTACTTTAGTCGAATATCACTTTAAGGCTTAAATACTAAAGAAAATTTTGGGCAATTTAGTTGCTTGGTGATACTCTCTGAAAAATAGGAAAATGTAATGTGACACATGGGACCGATATTAAATAGATCTCTCCAAGCAACAAGAAGTTTTGATAGTAATTAGTGCAAGTATGTTCTGATAACTCCCCAAGGTCGCTCCCCCACGAAAAGCAAGTGTAGTGGTTTTCAGCCTTTTTGTGTGGGATTAACATCATGATGCTCACAGATGCTAAGGCAGTGGATGAGTGGACAGCCTCAGAAGGTCATAGATACTAAAGTAACAGAGGGAAAAATAGACAGTGTAGACAGAGGTTAAAGAAAAGGAGGCAGACAGCACAGATTCCTAGCAAAGCAAGTGCAGATACAGAGTGTAGAGTGCAAACTGAAGCAGAGAGGACAGTTAGGTTAATCAGAAAGTTAGTCCTGCCATATTAAATTTGTTTTATATTCTCTCCCTTTCTGTGTCTGAAGACTTGAATTCACCATTAGATTCACTGCCTGGAGCTTGGCTTGTGCTCACTCTTTAGTCACAGATGCACTTTATGTCGGAGATGAGTTTAATGGCAGCATTAAACATCCGTAGCCTCAGGTGCTGAATGCAGATGAGCACACTGTGTCTGTCAGATGGAAAGAAGGAGTGACAAATGAGGGCGATCATTCTCCAATAGCTGCGATATGCTGCTATACTTCACTTGTGCATGCATGTAAGTGCACACATGATACACAGATGTCTGCAACACACACATACACTGGATTGTCCTCATAAATGTGTTCTCTGTTTTCAGTAAAAAATTAATGAGGGAAAAGTTGGCATAGGAGACCGAATGCCTTTCGAGCTGTGTCTCAGTGTTAAAGTGTCTTTTACTGTTATTATTCCTGTGACAATGCAGTCTTCATATGGCTGATTGACAAGGATGCAGCCCACCCCTCTTCACTGCTGCTAAACATAATGCACTTCAATCAGACATAATTTATTGAACTAGCAGTCATTATTTGTCACTTCATTCGCTAAATGAACATTATGTAAAGCGTGCATATAGGAATGTGTGTCTCTTCGTCTTAGGCTGTGTGTGTGTGTTGTTTACTGCTGGTGTGGATGTGCAGGTATGTGCTGGGAGCCACAGACTGGCAATAAAACACTGTTTGAGTGGTAAAATAATGAAAGTCATAAAAAGGTAGATAATTGGCTTTTTCAGGTCGGTGAAATGGATCACTTCTAACGCTGCTATTGAGAAATGGCTTCTGAGAGGAGGGGAGGGGAGTCAGAAGAGGGAGAGGAAGACAATAGAGGAAAAACTACATATTAAAAGGACAGGACAAAACAGGAGGAGAGAGGAGGTGAGCAGGAGAAGAAGGGAAATGTGATGAGACAGAAGCAGAAATGACAACAGAAGATAAAATGCATAAGAAGCAGAGGGAAAATAACTGTTTAATAGGACGGAAGTGGGCATTTTTCACACTCCTACCCGGTTTGCTTTTTCTTACTTTGTGTAATTACTCTGAGAAGACTGTGACAGTAAACTTTCATGAAACATTAGTTTGGTCATTTATTCAAATTTATTGCTGTGACTCTGTTTCCTCTTCTCACTCTGCTTATATGGAGACTGTGAGAACGACATGTTAAAGATATATTATGCAAGATTTTCCTAAAAAAAAAAAAAAAAGTCAGTCATCGCTTATGACCCACTAGAAATGTGTGGCAGTGTATTTTTCTGCAGAAACTCATTAGCCTGTATTTTCTTCTTATTTTCTGTGTTTGGGATGTTTATGGGTGTGTGCTCCCACAGCGCTAAGGTGAGGTTTGGGCATTATGAATAGGTAGCAACCAGGTGCCAGACTGTAAGTGGCACTGAAAACATGCAAATATAGTGAGGAGAAACGCTAAGGGTGGTTTCACACCGACAAACCGATCAACCAACTGACCAGAGGGTGACAACCCTAATTTTTGCTCTCACCTGTAGTGCTATTTATTGATCTAGATTGTTTTGGTGTGAGTTGCCGAGTGTTGGAGATATCGGCCGTAGAGAGGTCTGCTTTCTCCCAAATATGATGGAACTAGGTGGCACTCAGCTTGTGTTGCTCAAAATGTCAAAATATTCATTTGAAAAAGTCAACAGCAACAACCTGGTTACTGAAGATAATCCACAACCATTTTGTGAGCAGTTTCGTGTAGGACCAGTTTTCTTTTTACCGAACTACACCTGCCAACTGCATCACAGTGCTGAAGGAAGCACACATGCACTGCCAGCTCACCTAGCATTTCTGTGCCAGCTAATGTTGCAGTTCAGCTGAGGAAGATGCCATTAATGTTTGAATCTCGCACTATCACAATCACAAGCTTCTCATCCATGAGAAGATGCACGCTTCCCTCTGTGCGATGATGCGGTTTGCAGGTGTAGTTTGGTAGACAGAAAATAGTTCCTACATAAAACTGCTCACGACAAGGTCTGTGGATTATCTCGAGTAAGCAGGTCATGATTTCTGGAAAGAGACATTGCTGTCAAGTTTTTAAAATGTTTTTTTTTGTTTGGTGCTTCGATTACCACAAGCCGAGTGCAATCTAGTTCAGCTATGTTTAAGAGAAGGCAGATGTCTCTATGGCTGATATCTCCAACATTCTGCAACTCACACTAAAACAATCTAGACTGATTAACAGCACTACAGATAAGAGGAAAAAATATGTAATATTTTATTTTGGGGTGAACTGTCCCTTTAAACTGAAATCACATGCCCTGCTGAAAAACATGTTTTTCAGGTTTCATTCTACATTGTGCCCAATTTAAATCAGTGCTGCACATCTGATGAATCTGATATTGTTTCTTGTTCTTGGAAAACTGTTTAAGATGCATTTCCGTCTCTCTTCTAGGAAGAAATGCTTTTTTTCTGGGCTTTGTGCTAAGGTTTGTCTCTCAGCTGTTATTGTGCAGTAATCATCTTCAGCCCATCAGAGTTTTGTGCTTTATTTTATGTGTGCTTGAGTGCTCACAGATAATTTTCCCTGACAAGACTGTGGAGAGAAAAATTTCTGTAAAAATATTTAATTGCACTTTAACCCATGTATTCAGTTGTAATTACACTTCACACTGACACGGTCACGCAGTACCAGTGTCGGCCACTAGCTGGTGTAATACAACATCTTTGTAAATTCAAATTGTCCATTTGTGTAATCGTCTAATTGACTCCTACCACAAAGTCCTGTTACCCACACTCAAATACATATAACCTGTTCAGAGGTGCTGTGTGTGTGTGTGTGTGTCCGTGACTTTAAGTGTGTGTGTGAGAGAGAGAGGGAGGGAGCGCGTTGTAAAAAAGAGAAATAGAGTGAACGTGTCGGGCTATCGGCTCATGACAGTGAAAAGACAGATGACCCTGAGTAGAGGAACGGCCTCCCTGCCTGTATAACATCTATCATTGCTGAACAGACTTGTCTTCAACTGTGCCGTGCACTTCCTGTAGTGTGTGTGTGTGTGTGTGTGCGCGCGCGCGTGCTGTTCCATGTATGTGTGAGGTAATTACCTGCAGATGAGACCTGTGCTTAGCTGGAAAATGACTTTGTCTTCTCTGAACCTGTAGTCATGTAGTCATGTACTTGTAGTATGAGTATATACCCTGACATGCACACACACGCACACGCACACACGCGCGCGCGCGCACACACACACACACACACACGCACACATAGCTCAGACATGACATTGGGAGCTTGGCAGTCTTTGTCAGTGCTGCTGTCACTGAAACAGTTGTTGGCTCTAAGTTTTGTTCCATTCGCACTCAAACTTGGGTTTCATTCAGTTTAACAGTTACACTGCTCAATTTATTCTGCCGAAACTCTTGAAGGGAAATTTCAGGTCCAAAATATCAACCCACAGAAAGTGGTCACTTGTATTTAGGAAATGGCTCATTGCTGGTTCAAGTGTCTTCTAAAATAACACTGCTCAAAAAATTATCTGTGACAAAATAAATCTGTCCATTTAGGAAGCTAATGTGACAGGCATGAAAGAGTCTGGAGACACATTTAGGTTGTTATTCATTTCGACAAGGTGCAGCTCCTGATAGAGTGTCACGTTTATTTGGTTTTTATTTCTGCAACTAAGCAAATCTTACCGACTAATGACCTTTCTGGTCAGCTAACATTTGCTCGACTATTCGGGGGCAACCCGAGAGTACAGAGTGTCTCCCCTGGGCTTTCTGACTATGGTCTGGAGCCGAAGCACAAAAAGCTTAAAGCTGTTTTGACACTAACATTATACAAACATAATTTGGAAACGATGCAGCCACCCATGTTTTGTGTTTCTATAATTTTATAATCAATATTTTTTTTAAAGGAATCGATACCAAATGAGTAGCTTTGATGCTTGTAGCTTGCATTCACATTAAATATTGCCAGGACTTACAATAAAACGCAATTGCAAATTAGTCTCAGATGAACGTTCACTCATAGGAGATAAGGTTGGTTAATTTTTTTTTTAAATAAAAAAAAATCGTCATTATAAACTATTTCAGCTGCTACAGACAGCACGACAAAGGATCCAGAAATGGTATTCCCATTTAAAAAAAAAAAGAGAAAAATAAACTCCTAAACACATTTAGAGCTCAACTAGAAATATTCCACCTCTTGTCACCTGAAACAGTAAATGTCTTGCATAAGTCCACCTCTATTATTATTGTTTCGGGGGAGGTGAATGTTGTTTGAACCCCTCTCCCACTCATTTTCCTGTCACTCTGTGGATTTGATGTGCACCACAGAGGTAACAGAAGAATCCAAACCCTGGTGAAAGCTAGCGAAAGGGCAAGAGTGTCAGAGAAACACACAGACGTAGAAAAAACAACAACAAAACAAAAAACAACTTTGAGCGAAGAAAAAAAATAAAAACTTTTCTTGTGGCACTGCACAGCGCCGCTTGACACAAGCTGCCAGAGAGAGGAGTGCATGATTGGTCGTATGTCATTTATTTACGCTCAATTCATCCAGCGTAGATAGCTGGGTTGAGCAACGGAGAAATAAAGGGAGAAAGTTCACTCTAACCCGAGATGCCAGGCGGGAACAAAAGCTACATCGAATACAGTTTAAGGGGGGAAAGAAGCACCAGACAGAGCTCACCTGTCCTCAAAAGACAGCAGGCCTCATCCAGTCAAGTCAATTTTTTATTTTGATGATGACGCTTGTCTGAGGTGCTAAGCAGAATCCCCGGGGGGACACCTTAGGCTTTGATACTGCATCAGTTTAGTGTAGTGGTTGTCAGAGTGATAGGGGGGAAAAAGAGATGAAGGGGCAAGGAGGAGAGCTGTGGAGGCAGAAGACGAGGGCTTGGGCGAAGGGCAGGCGAACAAAGAAAAGTAAGAGAAGGGAGCTTGGACAGAGCGGCCGAGGGTTGATGATTGATGAGTAGAGAGTGAGAGGGAGAGGTAGACAGAGAGACGGTGAATGGATGGTAGTGAAAAGAAGAAAAAGGGGTGGGATGGGGAACCAGTGAAGAAGAAAGTATCAGGGCAAATGAGGGAGCAATTCAGTTTGACCTTTTCAGGGAGAAGTCTTTGGAGTGGCTTATGTTGATCGATATTTTAGTGATATGGTCTTGTTTTGCTCAAAGAACATTTTTCCTGGTGAATTTGCTGTCCGACTGAATGCTCCCCGCCACTGTTTACTTGCCGATTTTTTCTGGGAGAATGGGACTAAAGGCATCTAATTTCCTCTCACCTCCCCTCTAAATGGCTATCAGTCAAAGTGAACACGGTCTCTTGATGATAAAGAGCTCGTTTCTGCGTCTCTGCTCGCCTCTCTCCACTGCCATGCCTCCCTCTCTCCTCCTTTTCTTGATATGCAGACTGTGAACTCACTGGTAGTCTTTGTGGTTTTTCGACAGGAGATTGGTATTTCTCGGCTCACCTTTTGAAAATGTCATAAAGAAGGTGAGATACACAGTCCCCCCCCCTCTTTATGCACTTCTGTCAAAATATCACAACTTGGCCGAGAAGTGCAGGACTTCAGTTTTTCCAAACACATTTGATTAATCTGTTGGTTTATTGTAGTTGTTTTTCCAGTTTCTAAATGGCAGCTATTTTTTTTTTCATGTTGGCTGATATCAGACAGAATTGTCAGCTTGTTATACTCGTTTTCCATCTTCAGTCTGACATTGTGTCCACTGTAATTGACTTCCAAAGGGGAGGGGGATTCTATTTTCCCTAACCAATTATGAGAGACCCACATATCCGCCTGAATCTAAAGTCATTTGAGGCCACACTTTTGTGTAGCCATGCTGACATACTTGTTTTGCAAGGGTTTTAAGAGTGGAGCGAAGCGAAGTAAACAAACTACAGTGTCGGGCAGTGTTAAGAAGACGTGTCAATTCAGCCTCAGTATCAGTGTCTTGTTTATAGCAATCACTGTTGTTGTTATTTCTCGTTGGTTCTGGTGCATCGCTTGACAATAGCTTGACAATGGTGTTGGTCCTGCCATTGATGCTCATTGACTAATTGAGTCAGCCAGCCACGCTCATTGGTCGTTTTATTTGAACCGATAAACCACTGTTTTGTGTTATGGTGCCAGAAGGATCAGTCAGCTCCAACTTGGTGGAGTGGGCGAACTTGAAGGTCTGGATCCAGGCAATCTTTTACGACCTGAAATGAAGAAACTTTCTATAACCTTTTGACATTGCATTTGCAGCATTATTCCATTACTATATTTAAGTGAATTCCACATAATACATTTGTTTGTAGGCGGCATGGTGGTGCAGTGGTTAGCACTGTTGCCTCGGGGTACTCAGGTTAATTGGTGACTCTAAATTGGCCGTAGGCGTGAATGTCTGAATGTTGTCTGTCTCTACGTGCCAGCCTTGTGATAGTCTGGCGACCTGTCCAGGGTGTACCCCACCTCTTGCCCAATGTCAGCTGGGATAGGCTCCAGCCCCCCTGCAACCCCTAACAGGATAAGCGGTTTCGCAAATGAATGAATGAGGTTTGTTTGTTACATGTCTGTACTGTAGTTTCTATCATGATACTAAATACGCAATCAAGTAACTTAGAAGACGGCTTCACAACCAGTTCAGACCAAATGTAACGAAATTCAATCAGATTTAATTATTGTGCAGTTCTGAGAAAGAATCATAATCTGTTCATTATTTGTAGCTTTACTCTGTCAGAACACATCAGCCTTGAAACTTAACTCTCACATGCTTTTGTTATGTCCCCAGTTTTGACATTTTAAAATCTCTTTTTGGGCCAAATCAGGGTCATCTCCACATTTTTATCAATTGGAAATCTGACTATAATTGCTATTTAATAGTTGTCAGTAGAAAAGGGACAGATTGTGCCCTCTAAAGGTTCATGTTTTTGCATATAGAGCCCTTGGGGTTAAGGTTATTTTTACTTCAAACTGTAGACAGTAAAACAAAATTGCTAAAACTGTCACTATGTCCACACAGTCTTACATGAAAGAGATAGTTTGTGAAAAATATCATGTACCCTCTCTTCCTCATAGTGCTTCTAATGGCATTTACTACAGTCTTCCTCGGCTGAAGTATATGAATCGGCATTCTGTTACTACATTTTACATTTTCTCACCTCGAATGTTTTCAGAGACATATTTTAGGGCACTTTTTAGCCCTAAAATGACGAAGTTGTTCCAGCCGCCATGTTGGAAACACTTGACCGAAGTACCAAGCACTGGCTAGGGCGAACTTTCTTGACACATATTTGATCAGCGCTGCCTAGTTTGACAGTTTGACCACAGTTCAGGAGCAGTAGTTGACATAATTGACAGCTGCATTAGAGACTCCTTGGCATTGATTGGTTGTTTTCGTTCACGTGTGGTGGATTCCTCACATGAACTTCAGCCGCGGTGGGTTGCAGCAAATGTGGGTCGTCCACCAGTTGGAAGATCAGCTGTTCGATCCCCGGCTCCTCCAGGCTGCATGTCAAAGTATCCTTGAGCAAGATACTGAACCACAAATTGCTCCTGATGGCTGTTCCATCAGTATGTGAGTGTGTTAAAAAGGCAGCAGAAAAGTAGAAGGTGGCACCTTGTATGGTAGCCTTGGCCACCAGTGTGTGAATGTGTGCGTGAATGGGTGAATGTGACTGTGGAGGGTCAGGATTTTCTTGTCACAGATTATTTGTTTCACGGCCCTTTTTTCCAAAATGTTGTGACAGTCTCAGCAAATATGACAAAAGCTTGTTTTTTATTAACGTTACCAACTACGGCTTTAAAGTCAAATACCATAGCTTATTTGCTCATAGATGCTTGAAGTTCATTGTACTCTTGCCACAGTCTTCATTGGATTTGCTACATGTTAATCCATAGCTAACCAGACATGCATTCAAACTAACAAACTTGTTTCTTTATAGCATTCTTTGTACCCCTGAACATAGCCATACTGGACTTTTAAAGGTTAAGCATAATTTGACAGCTTCTTTCATAATTGCTGCTGTGTGAAGAGAGTGCTGAATGTATCCATGGACAACTATTAACCGAGGCTAAATGTTAATCCTAAAATGAGAATGTGCAAATTAAAAGTTGTTTTTCACAGTGTATCTTTTACTACCCCATAATCATCAAACACTGCAGTAAAACAAGTCAAAATTATACACCACAGCAGCCATGCACCCATCATGCATTTACATTTATAATGCCCAAACTATCATAAAGTAAGCTGCTGCATTTATTTTCCTAATGTATTTGGCATTAGTGGCCAGGCAAAGATGTAACCAACCAAATTGAAAACATTAGTCACATAATTCCTTTGAAACAGCTACAGCTACCCAGCAGAAGGAGAGCCAAAGTCTGGTGGAATATAAAGTGGTCTAACATCGTAAAGCAGTTAAAAATTTGCTTCTGGTTAAACTTAAACTCTCAAACAGGCAGAACAAGTAAAGTGGGCTCCGAGCCACGAATGACTATGAAGATATTAGTTTTTATAGATAAGGTCAGTGTTTTTAGTTGTGGTGCTTCAGTTGAGTTTTAGTGTTGGCTGGAAGGCAAAGAAAGATGAGGAGTGCTTTGACATTGAGCACCCCTGACTCCTGTTGAAAGTTCTTCCCAGTATCTGTCCTCTGCAGCACTAAATAGGTGCTGAAGGTGAGACAAATAACAGAGGCCATGCACCGGAGACCAAAGACATACTGCTCCAGAGGACCGTTTACTGCTTAATGGACTGTGTTCTCAAATGGGACAGTTAATTAAAACAGTGCCTTGTTTGATCTCTCCTTTGTTTGTGTCCATGTGTATCTGAGTCCAACCCCACACCACTGCAAAAAAATGTTGCAGCTGTGCAGAGGGATAGAGTGTTACATAGGTTTGGAGGCTTGGTGATAATCAGGCCTTAAACAGTGACTCGTGAACTTGTCCTTTTTTGGAGAGATTTCATCCCTTCTATTTGTCAAATGGCCAGGAGGTCTCCTGCGCTTAACATCGAAAGCTTTGTTAATTAGAAAGGTGTTTGATATGCTGCTCTCCAACCGAGAGATCTCCTACACACACACACACACACACACACACAGTCACAGTTGCACAATCAGCACATACACAGGGTTGTCTCTGTGGAAGAATAATTGTGGACACGCAATAATACAAAACACTACATTAAGAATCCTCACAAAAATACGACAGGGACACAAAGACGGGATCACACAGCTGTGATGAGCTATAATGAATCAAAGCTCTTAACAGTGAAGTATCCTTTTGAGTTGATAATGATGGTGAGACGCAGGATTAGAAGATGGACTCGTGTGCTTTGGCTTCTTTGATCTCTGAATGCATTAGTGTGAACGTGCGTCTACACACGCAGGCATTTGTGTGTGCTTTTATTTTGTCTGTTTGTGTGGGAGTTTGTTATCACCTCGTGTTGTCTGTTTTAAATCATCTTAAAACAGACTTATTAGAGAAATGAGTGCTCATTAAAATGAAGTCCTTAGGGAGTCCTGAGGAGCAGCTGGCTGTGTTGCAGGTCTTGGTTTCCATCTGACCTTTGTTAGCCTGTCTTATTTCCCCTCTCTGTAGAAATCTCTCATCTGTGTTTTTATTTCTCTTGTCTTTTTACTGTGTGTTATTTAAAGGTACTGTATGCGACATTCAGAGCATTAAAGGTATACTGCAGGATTGTCGGTTACTGTTTGTAACCATACTCACCAGCGAAAGTCAAAGTAAAAACAGACCCCAGATCCACTCTGGTTTGGCGTTTTGCTTTGCTATATTTGTGTTTTTGTTTTGGCTCTGTGTCTCCTGGATGCCTGCTGCTTACGGTCTGGCACCTTTTTATAGTCCGACCTCACCTGAGCACTGTGGGGGTACACACCCATAACCGCCCGAGCACAAAAAATAAGAAGAAAATAAGAAAATACAGGAGGAGAGCAGAGTTTCTTTGGAAAATACACCAGCAAACACTGAGGGAGGGTCACAAATGATGGATTATGTCTGTTTGAGTCTATACATTGTTTTTTAGGAAAATTCTGCATAGTATATCTTGTATCTTAATGTAGCAGCAAACCACTGTATGCTATGTGAAGATACAGTGGAATAAATTCAATTCAATTTTATTTATAAAGCCCAATATCACAAATCACAATTTGCCTCACAGGGCTTTACAGCATACGACATCCCTCTGTCCTTAAGACCCTCACAGCGGATAAGGAAAAACTCCCCAAAAAAAACCCCTTTAACGGGGGAAAAAAAAACGGTAGAAACCTCAGGAAGAGCAACTGAGGAGGGATCCCTCTTCCAGGACGGACAGACGTGCAATAGATGTCGTACAGAACAGATCAGCATAATAAATTAACAGTAATCCATATGACACAATGAGACAGAGAGAGAGAGAGAGAGAGAGAGAGAGAGAGAGAGAGAGATGCAGGTAATGACAGTAGCTTACAACAACATTAATGAAAGTAATAATATTATAGTTATAGTTCTGGCTACTGTGGTACAATATGTTGAAAGTATGTATTAGTATCAGACAGTATACTTGTGTGACAATAGTCATATGTGTATAATAACAGTAGAAGTATGACTAATGACTAATGATGGCAGCAGCAGCAGGAGGCATCTGGCAGGACCACGGCAGCAGCACAACCACACACGTCACACTGTCCAGGCACCGCTGCGGTATGAGTTATTCTGAGAGACAGTGGAGCACAAAGGCTCCGGAGAAGAAGCCGAGTTAGTGACATCCAGAATGGCCGAGTTAGCAAGATGCAGTAATAGGATGAGAGTGAGAGAGAGAGAGAGAGAGAGAGGGAGAGAGAGGGAGAGAGAGGGAGCCCGGTGTATTATAGGGGGTCCTCCGGCAGACTAGGCCTAAGTCAGCCTAACTAGGGGCTGGTACAGGGCAAGCCTGAGCCAGCCCTAACTATAAGCTTTATCAAAGAGGAAAGTCTTAAGTCTAGTCTTAAATGTGGAGACGGTGTCTGCCTCCCGGACCGTAACAGGAAGATGATTCCACAGGAGAGGAGCCTGATAGCTGAAGGCTCTGGCTCCTGATCTGCTTTTGGAGACTTTAGGGACCACGAGTAACCCTGCGTTCTCAGAGCGCAGTGTTCTGGTGGGATAATATGGCACTATGAGCTCTCTAAGATATGACGGAGCTTGACCATTTAGAGCTTTATAAGTTAACAGTAGGATTTTAAATTCAATTCTGGATTTTACAGGGAGCCAGTGCAGAGAAGCTAAAACAGGAGAAATATGATCTCGTTTCTTAGTTCCTGTTAGTACACGAGCTGCTGCATTCTGAATTAGCTGGAGAGTTTTTAAGGACTTACTAGAGCTACCTGATAATAGAGAGTTACAGTAATCCAGCCTTGAGGTAACAAAAGCGTGGACCAATTTTTCTGCATCTTTTCGGGTCAGGATAGGCCTAATTTTCGCAATATTACGCAGATGAAAAAATGCAGTCCGTGAGGTTTGCTTTAAATGAGAATTAAAAGACAAATCTTGATCAAATATTACTCCGAGGTTTCTTACGGTAGTGCTAGAGGCCAGAGCAATGCCATCTAGAGAAACTATGTCATCAGATAAAGAGTCTCTGAGTTGTTTGGGGCCAAGAACAATAACTTCAGTTTTGTCTGAATTTAACATCAGGAAATTGGTGCTCATCCAATTTTTTATGTCTTTAAGGCAGTTATGGAGTTTAGTTAATTGATTACTTTCTTCTGGCTTCATCGATAAATACAACTGTGTATCATCCGCATAACAATGGAAGTTTATAGAGTGATTTCTAATGATGTTACCTAAAGGAAGCATATATAGAGTAAATAGGATTGGTCCGAGCACAGAACCTTGCGGAACTCCAAAACAAACTTTGGTACGTAAGGATGATTCATTACGAACGTCAACAAATTGAAAACGATCAGATAAATAAGATTTAAACCAGCTTAGTGCTGAACCTTTTAGGCCAATTAAGTGATCCAGTCTCTGCAGTAGAATTTGATGGTCAATTGTGTCAAACGCCGCACTAAGATCTAATAAAACAAGAACAGAGACGAGTCCTTTGTCTGAAGCAATCAGAAGGTCATTTGTAATTTTAACTAGAGCTGTCTCAGTGCTATGATGCACTCTAAATCCTGACTGAAATTCCTCAAATAAATTATTATCCTGGAGAAAATCACACAGCTGGTCTGCGACTACTTTCTCAAGGATCTTTGACATAAAGGGAAGATTAGATATTGGTCTATAGTTGGCTAACACCTCTGGATCCAGGGTGGGCTTTTTTAGGAGAGGTTTAATTACAGCTACCTTAAAAGACTGTGGTACATAGCCTGTTAATAGGGATATATTGATCATATCTAATATATGAGTGTTAACTAAAGGAAAGACCTCCTTAAGTAGCCTAGTTGGGATGGGGTCTAAGAGACACGTTGATGATTTAGATGAAGAAATCACTGCGGTCAATTCTTGAAGAGAAATTGGGGAGAAGCAATCTAAATATATATTAGATTCTACAGCTGTGTTTGAGGTTAGATAGGTAGGCCTACCATCCGAGGGCAGGAGGTCATGAATTTTGCCTCTAATAGTTAGAATTTTGTCATTAAAAAAGCTCATAAAATCATTACTGCTAAGGGCTAAAGGAATACAAGGCTCAATAGAGCTTTGATTCTCAGTCAGCCTGGCTACAGTGCTGAAAAGAAACCTGGGGTTGTTCTTGTTTTCTTCTATTAATGCTGAGTAATAGTTTGCTCTGGCATTGCGGAGGCCCCTCTTATAAGTTTTGAGACTGTCTGTCCAGATTAAACGAGATTCTTCCAGTTTGGTTAATCGCCAATTCCTTTCAAATTTTCGCGATATTTGTTTTAACCTACGGGTTTGAGAGTTATACCAAGGAGCAAACTTTCTTTGCTTTGTTAACTTCTTTTTAAGAGGAGCTACAGAGTCGAGCGTTGTTCGCAGCGAGCCTACGGCGCTATCAACAAAATGATCAATTTGGGAGAGGTTAAAGTCGGCATGGGAAACCTCTGTTACTGAAGGTATTGGTATTGAATTTAACGACGAAGTAATCTTTTCCTTAAATTTTGTGACAGCACTATCTGATAAACATCTAGTATAGTAACTGTTGCTAAGTGGCGTGTAATCGAGTAAAAAGAAATCAAAAGTAATCAGATAATGATCTGATAGCAAGGGATTCTGTGGAAAGACTTTTAGGTTATCAATTTCAATTCCATACGTCAGAACTAGATCGAGGGTATGGTTAAAACAGTGAGTGGGTTCATGTACACCCTGACTGAAGCCAATGGAGTCTATTAATGAGATAAACGCGGTAGCCAGGGAGTCATTATCAACGTCGACATGAATGTTAAAATCGCCTACAATAATAACTTTATCTGATTTAAGAACTAAACTGGATAAAAACTCTGAGAATTCAGATACAAATTCAGAATACGGGCCAGGAGCACGGTACACTATAACAAATAAAAGTGGCTGCGAGGTTTTCCAGGTCGGATGTAAAACACTAAGAACGAGGCTTTCAAATGAATTATAATCTAGTTTAGGTTTAGGGCTGATTAACAGACTAGAGTTAAAAATGGCTGCAACTCCCCCTCCTCGGCCGCTGCCTCGAGGAATGTGGGTATTATTATGACTGGGAGGAGTGGACTCATTTAGACTAACATATTCATCTTGACACAGCCAGGTTTCAGTGAGACTGAGTAAATCAATATGATTATCTGATATTAATTCGTTTACTAACACTGCTTTAGACGATAGAGACCTGATATTTAACAGTCCGCATTTAATTCTCCTGTTTTGTCTTTCTGTCACAGAAGAGGTTTTAATTTTTATGAGGTTGTTATGCACAACTCCTCTTTGTTTAATTTTAGATTTAAATAATTTAGGTGGTCGGGGGACAGACACCGTTTGTATAAAACTATGAAAACTATGGCTGGGTAACTGAACTAGAAGCTCAGAGAGGCGTTTAGGACTGCAACTCTCTGTCCTGGTCTCAACTCTGGGTTGTCAGGGATTTAAATTACTAATAAAATTTGCCAGGTTCCTAGAAATGAGAGCAGCTCCATCCAAAGTGGGGTGAATGCCGTCTCTCCTAATAAGACCAGGTTTTCCCCAGAAAGTTTGCCAATTATTAACAAAACCCACATCGTTTGCTGGACACCACCTGCGTCCTATGCAAAGGAGGAAGTCATGCTTCCTCTGTGTGTGCTGTTATCTGAGCTTCTTAAGCCACGTTTCCACCAAACACTTTCAGTATGGTACCTTTGGAACCAAAAGTAACCCTTCAGACATTGTTCCTAGACCCTGCGTTCCTACTGCAAACAGTACTCTTAAATGTGGGCCGGGTTGTTGTCATTCACTGCTCTGTCCAGCACTCACTATATTTCAAGGCTCTTCTCCGGTGACCCAGAGGGAAGTCTGCACCTCCTTTGTCGTCCACAGAACAAGGTTGCATGCTGACATTTTCAGAAAAAAATAACAGGCTGCAGTGAGAGTCTGTTTTGATGGGATAATTAAAAATAATTATAGTTTACTTAACTCTTCACAAAATGAACAGTGGTTAAATGAGCCTCAAAATCAGGCACAACTCAGCCCTGAGCAGAGTGACCGTCCGCTATTGACCAATCAACGGACTGCAGTGTTCACAGCTCCACCTTTCAGTACCAGATCTGTGTGCTAGGTACCCCAACAGAGGGGGGACCAAAAATGGGAACAGTACGGAACGGTCCCATTGGTACCATCCACAACTTTTCACAGTGGAAACGGGAAGAAAAAGTCTACCGAACTGGACTGTACCGTATCGTAGTGCTTGGTGGAAGTGGGGTTTTTCTGCTTTGTTGTAGTAAACCAATCCCACCATGCATCAATGTTAGTGCATGCTGCCGCTCTATACTGCGCTCAAAGGACGGTATGCCAGCTGATATTGGGCAGGCGTCACCTCAGAAGTGTAGCGCTCACCGTCCAGTTCCAACAGCTTCACTGTGTTAGCACTCTTGCTGTGTTTAGCACCATATATGGAGTCAGCACAGTTAGCAGATAGTTGCCCACCATGTTGAGAATTGCGTCCAGACAACTCAGGCGCTTTTAATTTCACATTGAGCCCCTTTAAAGCCACTTTGTATAGAATTTACACAAATCTTCACAGTGTCTTTTGCAAGACTGAAAATCTGTGAAAAGGAGATGTGTGTATCACCACTCCTCTTTTCAGTTGCTCTGTAGAAGGTACAGTTTATGATGTTGCATGATGACAACTTATTGTTTGGACCACGTTTGTGCATTTTTTGGGCCACACATTCGCAGAATTCAGGGAACTATAGGCATACTCAGAAGTGGCTGATATCTTGACAGTACTGTGAAATGTATCATGTACACCATCAGTAACGATCAAAGGCGAGGATGAGCAGGTTGCCTGTGGAGAGCAGTGGGGAGCAGAGAAGACAGGTCAATGATCGAGTTTTCACACTGACTCATGGTAACTTTAAATCTCTTTATTTCTCTCCCTTCCCTCCACTCTATCTTTCCTCCAGGGAGCCCAGCCGTCCAACCAGCCTGCTGCCTGCTGACTGGAGCTCGGGGCTGGGTTTGGGGAGGGAAGATGAACCCTTACCACCAGGACTGGAGACTCTTCCATTCCGACTGATGCAGCAGGACTGTACTGCTGTCAAAACCCTGCTTTTAAGACTGAGACGGACGCTGCAGGAGGTGGGTTATTCACATGCATGCACACACACACAGAGGCATGGAGACTCTTCTTAACATGGATTTAAACTCAGATTAAGACATTGACTGTCACAAAGCACAAGAGTACACAACCAGAAGCCGAAATTCATTGTTATTCATCTTGTATCACTGTGGCAGACTCCTCTCTGATCAAGTCATAAATGCATTAAATTGTTTTAAACCAGTAAGGGTAAGGGGTTAGCAATTCATAAGACGCAATTGGCATTTCGAACCAAAACAGTTCAGTGCTCCACTGACAGATTCTCCTCTCCCTGTTTTAATCAGCTCTATTTCAGCTCCATGAAATCATCTCAAAGTGGATGCTTTTCTGCCTTTAAAAGGTCTCTGTAATCACTTTGTTTTGTTAATTTAATCAGATTTTACATTTGGAGAAGGAAACTGGGAAGCTTATTCTAGCATTTGCCATCATACTCTTTATATGCACACAGACGCACACTCACTCTTCACACTCCACACACTAATCCTCCTGTTTCAGAGTATCACTCTGCCCTTTAAATGCTTTAGCCTGCTTAAAACTAAAGTTTTACCTTAGCCTGTGAGGCCATTTCAGTGCGAGTATCAGGGAAACTAGTAAAATTACATCCACATCATTATAGACGTGATTACCTGTAATGGTCACTTAGTAAAGCACTGACACGTAGCAATAGCTGCTGAAGGTTTAACTGTAAAAGCCAGGAAACCATATTGATGGCCCTGTGCAGTCATGCAGTCTCTTTAACTGTGAGACTGCTTCGCACCGGAATGTAAATAGAGCGTTATAATATTCAAGCCTTTAAACTTGTAGAACATTTACATTTTATCATTTGTTGAGATTTTTTTGAGGAACATAAAATTGTTCTAAATGTGATTGGCATGCTTTATTTGGGGTAATTGCAATTTGCAGACAGCTTGACTCGGGGCAGATTCTCAGTCATAAAATCAACCGCTGATTGTGAATTCCTGTTTTAGAGTTCAGGCCGGGCTGGAAAAATAATTACACTCTTTTGGAAAATGTCAGAGGCCTAAACAATTGAACAAGTTTTTCAAAGTTGTGTAAGCACAACTTCAACAGAACTAGTTATGTGGGAGTTTATGTTTGGTGGTGTTTAATATATTGTGTTGTATATACATGTTTGGTTTTGGAATGAAAGTGCTTAAAAATACCCTTTGTCCCTATATTTTGAAAGTGTATATATTTACATACCAAAGAGGGATGTTAGTGATACTATATGCTCCAGTATTTGAGCTGAAAGAGCATCCATTATCAATGTCTGGCTGCTGTTTTCTTGTAATCTACATGGGTGACTAACCCTTACAAAATACAGCAATATTATACAGACCCACACTCACAAATACAAATACACAAAAAGACATATAAAAGGGTGACCAGACCTCCCCTAATACCCCACCATTAGTACCTCTAAACTAAGATCAAAGCCAGCTGTGAGAACCTCTCTGTGAATTACAGTCCACAGAGGCATATGTATGACTTTCTCCCTTTCTCTTCACTCTTCATCTCTCTGTTTTCCTCTCAGGACCACTGTGAGAGAGACATGAGACAGGAAAATGATAAGATAATAATTAGCGGAGAGAGACGTAAACTAGAGTGCTGATGGAGAGACTGAGGAGAGTGCGAGAGAGGGAGAGGATACAACACAGCAGCAGAACATGAATATGAAAGAGGGGATACTTTGCCCTCTTTGCTTGCTCTGTTGTGTCATTAACTTGCAAATTTTGTTACCCTCCATCAACGGATGTAATCCATTCTGCAGCAGGGGGAGGGTGACTCGGCATGTCTGTATGCTTTGCATTTTATTTGCCTGACCTTCTGGTATTGAGCCCCTATCTTCTGTTCCATTCTTTTGTTGTGTTATTACATGTCCATCTGTTTGTCCATCCCACTGCTATGTAATATCTCAGGAATGCCAGGAGGGAAGTTCTTTAAATTTGGCACAAATGTCCACTCGGACATAAAGTTGAACTGATTAGATTTTGTTTTTCAAAACTCAAGGTTACTGTGACCTCACAAAACTCAAGAATTCATGTTCTAATTATGACAAATTTGTACTCAAATGTCCAAAGGAATGAATTGATGAAGTGATGACATTTTATATCCAAAAGGTCAAAGGCCACCTTCACTGTGACATCATTATGATCTGCAGAAACACTCTCCTGGCAGTTACTCAACGCCATATCTCAGGAACAGAAGGAGAGACATTTGGTCCGATAGTGTACTGGCGACTGTCACCTTGGTTGCTCACCTTGAAACTGTGCTGATTGAATAGATCCTCTGTGCTGTCGGTATGAAGATGATCGTGAAGCATCCATGATTTAGAATATGCAGCTTCTTTGCAGCAACATCCATATTTGAAGTGTTGTTTACTGTCCTGGCTACAACTTTGTGTTCTAACCTGTTCCTCTGGTAGTCAATGACAAGCTCATTGATCCGAATTCATTCATAATATTCATTCAACAGTAACTGATCCAATATCACTGATGCAAAGTAAAAATGTTGATGTACATCATCATCTTAAAGATACGGCTTTATTTTCAAATTCCCATGGCACGTCTTCATCACCATTTCTGTCCAAGCGGCATTTTGTCAGGCAGATAATGGTAAGCAGCCATGAAAGAGACAATAAGGATATTTACTGACATCGTCTAATATCAGTCGCAGGCTACTGTATTGAATCGAAATTGTATTGTTGAAGACTTTGTGATATCAGCACACACGGTATCGTTGTTTATATAATATAATATTGTATTGTGATGAAACTTGTGATTTACACCTCTACAAGCTCATTGGTTTTACTGACAGCTTCAGGTGATTTTTGTTGCACCAAGTGAGGACGGTCTCTATCAGTCCTCTGTACCCCTCTGCAAAAACAGTCTCTAAGCAACAGCAGCATGTTTCTTAATGGAAATTATTCACTGGAATCATAACCTACATGTCAATATAGTGATAGTATAGTGTAAACTTCCAGTTAGCCTAAAAATACACTTAATACCTTTTATTGAATACTGAGTTTTCACTAAATGTTTGACCCTGGACAGACATGGATGTAAACTGCAACTTGACTGCTTGGCAGAGGCATTTAAAGGTCCAGTGTGAAGGATTTAGGGGCATCTATTGGCAGAAATATGTAAGATTCATATGTTTTCAATAGTTTTTAATCACCTGAAAATAAGAATTTTTGTGATGTCTGCCATATTGTTCTACAGTAGTCCGCAAGGGACAAATCAATCACTCAGTATGTTTACATGCACAGTTAAGTTGAGCTACGGTCATAGCTCTACTAGGCCATTTAATTGGACTACTGTCTTTGTCCCAGTTTATAAGCACAGGAGGGAACTGACTTATTGACAAGAGTATGTCAGACGCCGCTCCAATAGGTGGCAATATGTCCTCTTTCAGCTTGTTAGTATTGGACCTTTTTCCGGTTGACCTATTACATCATGCAGGAGTAATTTGACTCCCAGGGGCATTATCTAGGTGTGTTAGTCTGACCTTGAAAAATTCAATTTAGGGGGCGCTCCCCATGTACAAAGGCTGTATCCTTTCCACAGTGGCCACGGGCTTGATTCCAACTTGTGGCCCCCCACCACATGTCGTCTCCCCTCTCTCTGCCCCTCACGCTCAACCTGTCGCATCTAATAAAGGCTAAAAAAGCCAAAAAATAGTCTTAAAAAAGAAATTCGATTTAGTACAATTTCAGTCAGACTCAGATGTTTACATGTATTTTAAAAGTCTGGTTTTAGCCGGACTAACACAATAAATCAATTTTCTCCAATGTCATGTAAACGTACTGACTGGCTCTAGTCAGGGCTGTTCATGTATTCGTGGCAGCCACCCTTGGTCTTCTGCATACTCGGTGCATGGGAGAAGTTTCACCATTAGTTTAACCCCAAGGCAGTAATTCTAGTTAACTTTACTTAGCAAACTCCTCTCCTCTCCTCTCCTCTCCTCTCCTCTCCTCTCCTCTCCTAACCAAACCAAACCACACCAAAATTGATATTTACATTACTTACTTATTATAGGTGTCCCAAAAATACAATACTATAAGTCAGCTAACAGTCAGGATCATGCAGCAGTTTTGGTACAAACATTGCTTCGACAAAGTTTGCCATCTTCTTTCACTGCCCAGATTTTAACTAATTATGTAGTTTTATAACTTAAGCTAGACTGAGCATTGGACTTTTTAATTTTTTGAAAGTGTTGTTGCCAGCTGAGAGAGCAAACGAGCATATGCTACATTCAGTGATGCTAGCCAGTTTTTTGGTCAGAAAAGTCTAATGTAGCTCAACAGTTGTCAGCAAGAAGACTGAGAAGCAGTGAATAAAATGATAAGAAGTAACACAACATGTCAGTTTCTCGGTTGCTCTCAAAAGGTCATGACATGGAGCCGTTAAGATGCAGACCACAAACCTCAGTATCCTCAATTCAAACTGGGCAGTCTGTGGCATCTCTCCTTCCCTCATTTCCTGTCATCTCTCTCCACTGTGTGTGAGAAAGGATTAAAATTTGAAAATTAAAGAACAAGAATGCATATCATTACACATGACATGCATGACCAACAGGCCAGATAATACATCACACCATATAATTTGTGTGTTGTGCATCATATTTGTCGGATTAGCATATTTAATGCAGCTGTAGACACTCCATCCATCCTCAGTTTGTTTCTTTCTCAGCAGTTTATCCTGTTGGCTGCATGGAGGAACATTTCTGAAATGCCACTGTCCATGTGTGCATTAATGTTGCCTAACAAAATGATCCCCATTTGTCAATGTCAGCCATGGATTCGAGCAAAACTGTGACGGTCCTATTTTGTTACAGCATATACTCACAGTCTTTGTGGGCATGGTTGTGCAATATCCACACATGCACCGCCAGGCCCTGTTAGTTTGTGCCTCTGTAGCCCCTCCGTCCGTCCCAGTGACTCTGACCCCTGAGGCAGCTGCTTGACTTGTGGCAGCAGCTTATTCTTTGCTGCCTCTACAAAATCTTTTTTAGCAGCGCAGTGTTGTTACGAGGATAGCTGTCGGTATGATGAAGTGTAGCTGAAATGTTTTTGTTTATTATTACATGTAAGGCAGTGACATTCATCTCTGCGGCTATCGTTACACCAGCTTTTTAAACACAGAAGCATAATCATTTCAGTTTTAGTTTAGCATGAGAACTCCTGAAGCCCTGGGTTAAAACAAACAAAGAGAAAACTCACCCAGTGTTTGCCAAAGAACTCACTAAATTGCATGACAGTATTTTGTTAATGGTGCTGCCTTCCAATAAGAAAAGCCAAATGTCAGTGAGAGAGAGAGGGCGTGAATGCACCTTGAGTTATTTGAAGGTTTTCATTTCTTGATTTAACTGATGTGTGAATGTGATTAAATGGGTGTATCAAACCACAAAACCTGCTTTCCTTTCTTAGGCCATTCATCATCTTTAGACATTTAGCTCCTGGGTAGTGCAAGTCATTAAATCTGGAGCTCCCAGGCAGCTTTCCCCATTCTCAAATCTGAAAGGCTTTTTACTGAACCACATCTAATTGTGGGGACAGTTGTGTGTTAAGGCCTGTGGGACAGGGGTGACCTTAAAGAGAATGTGCATGTGTTGGAGAGAAAAGAGAGGGAGACGGAGAGTGTTTGGGCGTCAGTGAGTGTGCGGCTGTCTCTCCACATGGGGAAAGGCATTGATCACCGATGACACATTGAGGGCCTGACGCCATAGCGCACCTATAATTCTGATAGGGAGGTATGCTTCTTTAAAAGGTCAGCCAAACCAATAAACCATCAAGTTTATGCTGTGCAAAGATTTGGGCTCGGATGTTTCTCAGAGCTACCTTCAAAATCTGAAACCAGGCCAAAAGATATGCACAAACAGAATCAGGATTTTAGCCGAAAAAGCACCTTTTTAGAGTGTCCTGATTGTAAGTATTGTCACCTCTCTCCAACAACAGGGGCTGGCTTGCATATAAATCTGCAAGAGGGCAGCAGATGGCAAGAAACAGACCTTATCAGGAAACTAAGTGTGTGGAACATGTAGTCAGCTCACATTTGACTTTACCCTTCCTGTCCTCTGTCACGTCTCCACCATGTAACTTGTCTCATCCTCCTTGTGTGTGCTTTCATGTCCTTACCATGCAGCATTACATCAATATCAGCAGTCCCGCCTGCAGACATGACTTTATCCTCTCCAGCTTTACCATCTGTCCGATCATAAGCCCTCACAGGTGACATTTAGACCGGCGTCTGCTGTCTTTAAGAAGTGTGTGTGTGTGTCTGTGTGCACTGTGCGGTGTGTTTTTGTTTGGAACCCCCTCTAGCTGCCCCTGCTCTCTGCCCACTAGACACCTGTGTCGAGGAGCAGAGCCAAAATGTGTCTGATCACAGCTGGCGTTAGAAAACACAGAGATTATGTAAGAAACCAGGTAGAAGAAGTTACATCATTAAGTTGTATTTATATAGCTATGTTCTCTGAAAGCAAGAATAACAAAAATTGTGCTTCAAACTTAGATTACGAGGCTACATGTGAAATCACACAACTACAATAACGTCTTGAATTAACATCTATCTTGATACTTGTCTATTATTCCTCTCCTTATTTTGTTTCTGAATGAGTAGCCACAGAACGTCTTTGTGTTATTTTCTTGCCAATAGTGCCTAACAACAAAATTAAGTTGCAAGAATTAAAGTGAAAATACTTGCAGGTGTCTTAATTTTGTTATAAACAAACGAATATTAACTGAGACTGATCCTGTGAAAGTAATTCTGGGCACATCGCTGGTTTATCAGCAACACTTACAATGATGTTATTTTTATATTGATGTTTTCATCTTGTGCAGAGCACAGAGACAAGTCCTGCCAGCAGCCTCCAGTCCCTACCCATCAGCCCCTGCAGTGAGAAGTCCCTTCCATTTAAGGTAACTTAACGACCATTTTGTGAATTAGCACAACACTGAATTTGTGCATTTTTGTTTGAAAGTAAAGGAGAGATGTTTACTGAGTGTTAAGTGGGCCAACATTTGACCAAATATCATTGGCATGCATTAACAAGTTTGCATATAAGCATCACCCACACTTCACCTTAGTGTCTCTCAAGCATAACAATGTTTAATCCAACTGTCACAGACAGGCAGACAATTAAGGGCTGACTAGTTTTAGAATTGGGCTAAATTTCTGCTGATAGATTGTCGTTTCACACGCACTTTAAGGGGGGTTGGGACGCCTGATTAATTGCCTGAGCGATCAACGATCGGCCTCTAGGACAACTGGATAGATTTCTGGCAGGCCATAAATTTTTGTTGGCTGTCTTATAGTTCCAGGGTCCGATTTCCCACTCGGCTGCTGTCAAAAGTTCTGTTATAAACTGTAGTGGGCTTGTTTTAATGTTATTGGAATAGTTGTTTACAAGTTGTGGCTAAAACTGTAGTTTAGAGACTCTGTATGTACCCCAGTATCACAAATCATAATTTGCCTCAGGGGGCTTTATGACATAGAACACCCTCTATCCTTGGACCCTCACAGTGGATGAGGAAAAACTCCCCACCCAAAAAAAACAAACCCTGAGGAAAAAATGGACTGCTGTGATGTAAAACTGACCTGAACTTTATTGGATTTGTCAGTAGATAAAACCTGGGCTTCTGATTTGTACACTACGAGCATAGAAGTTGCAGTTTCTGGTTGTGCAAGAGCGCTGATTAAAACATGGAAAATACACTTTATGCCATCATTTTATTCACACATACAGTATGTTTGTAGAGCTCTGTGGATGTGCTTTCAGTGAGCCACAAATCCAGCTCTACACTGGGCAACATTTACTCACACAACCCTCAGCTCCATGGAGCCAGCCAGTTCAATTAAAAGAACACAGCAGTCTGTCTCTGATCAAAAATATAAAACTGAATCCTCCTTTGATCCGTGTGTCTCCTTCAGTTTTACCCTTATCAGAACAATTAACAGCCTTTTTCCAAACCAGCTTCTAATTAATCATGAAAAGATCAAATAGGAAGCAAGACGGGCCAGGCAGGGAGGGAGGAAGAGAGGGAAATATAAAGAAGAGAGAATCAAAAAGAGAGGTGGGGATAGATTCAATGAGAGAGGGACAAAGTGCGATGCTTGCCTTGACAGGCCCCCGACCTCCTCTGTCAACCTAGCCCATTGGAGCTGTGAGATCTGGATGATATTTATTAATCTCTGCAGGGAGTGTGTGTGAATGTGTGTGAGTGCTTGTGTGTGTGTGTGTGTGTCTGTGCAAGGTTTACCAAGGGAGGTCTTTTGTCAAGCTTTTCTCTGGGATTTAGTTCTTGCACCACAGAGTTCTTGTCAGACCATTATAGGATAGAGGAGCAGTAGGGACGAGACTTCTCAACTCTGTGGCGCTTTCTTAAATCTCCCCACCCTCCATCACATATTCAGGGATATACAGGACAGTAAAAGCCCCTTAAAATGTTGTCCAGTAAAACAAAACCACAACCTAAGGCCTCAGTGTCTAAGTAGTGCCAACACATTGAGTGTGTGTGAGTGTACATGCACTTTTATCTGTGTGACACTGGGTGTTTTTACATGGCTTTACATACTGTATGTTTTGTTGGTGCAATTTGTCAGTGCGTCTTAGTTTTTGTGCATGTATTTGTCTGTGTGGGAGAGAGGGTGGTTGTTTGTGTGAGTGCGTGCCCTCTTTATTGACCTACATGGAATATCAGTGGCAGCTGGATGATAAGGAAAAATTAAAAATGTAGGGTGGGACACAGCATGAAAACAGCAGCTCTGGCTCAAACTCCTTCATGAAGGAATGTATGGGTGGACGGACAGGAAAGGTGGACAGCTGGAAGAGTTTGATCGAGTGAGGTTGGAGAGAAATTAGGGCAAGTGTCTGCTTAAACAGTCCAAACCACAAATATAAAGACTTGATTTGTAGCCAGTAAATAATTCAGTAGCAAAACCAAAAAATGCAATACGAAATGGATCTAAAGGTTTAAATTTCTGTCTGTGGATAAGGCTTACAACAATGCTGTGTACAGATCCACCAGAAATCTACAGTTGGTTTTTAAGGTTGACAATCTTTGTGTTAAAGTATTACGCCCCGTGTCCACCAAAGCATTTTTTTTCCTGGTTGAAAACACCAGGCACCCCTCCCAGGTGGGCGTGTTTGAGAGCACTTTAGAGGCGCAGTGTTTTTTCAGCTGAGATGCTTTGGTTGTGTCTGGTTACTATGATATGGGATATCTGCAGAAGTAAACATGATGGCACAAGGAAGAGTACTTGCTTTGCTTGAGGGGAAGGTTGAAGTATGTAGGGAGAGAAGAAGGATGCACTGGTCAGTGTGGGTTCATGAGAGGCAACATATATTAACACATTTCTCCCCTGTTGTCTTTGTTCAGCACTTGTACATGTCAGATTTAATGATTTGTCTTTGCGGTATTTGTCCTTCCTCTACTGTGATTGAATGGCTGAAGTGACAAGCTCAGCGTTTTTACCCGAAGTTGAACATTTAACAACTCTTGGCACTCAGAAAAAAAATGCCCAACCAGGAGTGCTCAGTGCAAAATTCATGCCCAGTGCCTTGTTGTGCTGCCTGTATTTGTAGCACAGCGTAAATATGCGGCACTCCCATTGCAAAGCATTAAAAAAACTGCTTTGGTGGACCTGACCACTTACAGTCATACAAATTGGGTTTCATTATTGACTTTGGGAACACAAACCACACATCTGTAACAGGTGGTCCTGTCACAATTCAATTCAGTTTTTGATTTGAACATTTTTTTTTTTTTTTGCACGGAAGGTTATGGCATCGTAAAGGTACAGTCACACATGAGCGAAATTAACATTGGCAAATACCTGCCCCGGCTCACTTCCATTCTATCTGAGCAGAGGGGCAAATAAAGATTTGCTTCTGAGTTCAACTTTGATTATCCTCTACATAGTTGCAGCCTCAGCCAATAGTAATGAGGTATGTGTGGAGGAGACTTTGACTGTTGCTGTGTTTAACCAGCCAATATTGTATGGTGTTTGCCATGAAACATACAAACTGCCCCACATAAGCGATGCTGCCTGGCTGGCAGTGAGGCGGGAAACAGGCATGGAACATAAGAAAATGAAAAATGTACCAATAACTAGGGATGTCCCGATCCACTTTTTTCACTTCCGATCCGATACCGATATTACAGCCTTGAGTTTTGGCCGATACCGATCCGATCCAAGCGCGTACTATACATATTCACTTATTTTGTTGTCAGTCATGTTAGAAAAGGTTTGATCAAGCGATGTTACTCTAACAAGAACAACTACTTAATCAGGTTAGTTAGAATGATCCACAACAGTTGGTATGAGAAACTGACCTGTTTATTGTTAACAGGGTTCAATAAACAAACTTTAAACTTGAACATTAACATTAAATAAAAAATATAGCTGGTTTGCTTTGGCTGCTTTAGCTCCTTAATAAATAGAAAATAAATCAACACAAGAAATCTTTAAAATGTCTAACAATGAAATTAAATTAGCAGCAAGACTCCACACACTTGTGCTTTGGCCCCCTAATAAATAAAAAACAGATTAACACCACAAGACATTGTTGACATTTAACAAACAGTGCAGCCTTTCCTTTTCAGTTATTTTAGTAGTGTTTTTGTAGTCCATCCATGGCTCCAATTTCACTAATTGTGCCCAAAACAATGCCATCAGTGCTCTTTACTTAAACAGTAAGAGTGTAAACCAAATAAAAATATCACTCTCAAAAAACCAGAGCAGAAAACAAATAGTCAGTTAACTAAGTTGACCGCTACTCCTCCTACCCTCCATGTGTGTGTCTGCCGTCTGCATGCTGGCCTGGTGGATTGATAGTAAGTGCTGGAGTGGATCACTGGAATGGACTGCTTGAATTGTGGAGCGCTGGGCAGGCCGGAAAACCTGGAGCGGACTCCGTGAAAAACTGGATCGGAGTTCTTGGATCAGCATTTTTCCATGCAGTCCGATCCGATGCCGTTTTTTGCTAATATCGGCGGCCGAAGGACATCCCTACCAATAACATCATATTTTGCAGTAATTATTACCAAGCTAGACAACATTAGCAAGGAAGCTAGGCAGTGAAGAAGGGGCAAATACCGCAAATTGGCTTGTAAGCTAGCTAATGTTACTGTCACATCAGGCGCTGCCCACATTCAGCACTACTATCGCCTTGGCAGACATTGGTCATTTGCCTGCATTTGTTCATTGGTAACCATGCCATTAGACAAGTCAAGTCTTGTTTTGTAACAATCAATGATCATTGGTTTTATGCCTTGACAACGGATGGGGGACGGATCACAGATCCTCATTTTGATTTCAGTGATTGGAATCCAAAGCGTATTTTGGTAGACTTCTGATTTAGAATCAGTTTAGAAGTGGAAATCATTACAGCCCTAGAAAAAAGTAAGTTGTATTTTAAGAACAGGGTTCAACTATGTAGCCATATCTGAGCCTTGTTACAAGGTACTCAGTGAAACTTGGTTCGAGTGGAAGAAAATGTGAAGATTTAGGTTTTTTTTTTAAGGCTTTTTCACTTCATTGTTAAATATTAAGAAAACTATGCGCCAGATTATTAACATGTTTGTTTGCCAAACTTTTACTAAAGAACAAGCACCAGCTGGCATCCAAGTGTTAAGAAAAACTGGACAGGATTCTTGTCATAAACAGAGATAATAGGCTATTGTTCTTTTCTGATTAGTGATAGAGCGTCCATCTTAAATATGCTGAACCTCTCCTGACCTAAGTGAGAGTGGACTGTAGTCTTTCAAAAGGAGAGGGACTGGGGGAGTGGCAGTGGCATGGACATTGATATAAAGAGCAGGGAGAGAACAGCAAGAGCTGAAGGAATTGAGGTTAGGCAGGAGATGGAAACAGGTAGACGAAGTGTGAGTGTATATATATATATATAGAAGAGAATGAGTAAGAAGGTGGGAGGCAAAGGCTAACCCTTTGACAGAGCTGGAGGCATGCAAGAAACAACATAAAGATGGAGAGGGCATATTGCATGAGGAGAAGCTGAATATGAGGAAACAGTTGCTGAGAATAGGACATTGTTCTACTCCACTATAAGATGGATTGAGGAGCGAAGGGATGAGGGGGAAAGGCTTTAGGGGAAAATGTAGAAGCTCTAGTTGAGGTGCATACAAAGAGAATGCATTCAGTTCGAAGACATTAAGTTTAGATAACCCGAAAATGAATACAGCAGTGCAAGAAATGGAGGTGGGAGAGGAAAAACAATGTAAGAGTTTGAAGAGGTGGGCGGTAGAGAAGGAGAGACAGGAGGGGAAGAAGAAAAAGAGGGTTTGTGGGAGGGGCGAGAAGAGGAGAATTTGTCCTGGCACTCCAGAAAACGACTCCGCGGGTGTAAAAATAATCTACGGTAGCCACCTGAGAGGCTGCAGTGTCACGCTGCGCCCCAGTTTAATTTAGACCCAATGCATATGACATGATTTTTACCAGATTTTGTCCCAGTTAAAGTGTTCTACTGTATTTCAGAAGACTGAAGTAAAAACCTCACACTGGAGTTGTTGCCAGAGGTGTATTCAGAGCACCGGTGTGTGGAAAAAAAAGAGTCTAGGACAGCAACTTTTGCACCTAATTAATTGACACTTGTGTACATTCACCTTTGTTTCAGCAGACACCAGGAACTTCTTTTTATAGTCAAACATTTATCACTTTGTCACATGCTGCATAATTAGAAATTAATAATGTATAATTATAATGACTGCAAATTTATAATTATAGATCGTTCTGCTGCTAGCCACTGTTGTAACCTTAATGCTAGCAGCAGTAACATTAGCAGACTCAAGCTCGTACTGCTGCTCTCTGCAGATTCTTCGCTGCTTAGGCTTGTTTCTTATTTTAAAAGCCTAAAAAATCCTTAGTTGTTTTCATTTGCTCATTTCTAACTACTTTTGCTTGCAAAATAAGTAACACAATATTACTAGCACCACAATTGAGTGCCAGAAATATCTATCATACGCTGGCCTCTGGCCCGTGACATGTGCACCAATCATCGGCATCCAAATGTATTTGGGTCATAGTGAGTGGACACAGCTAAAGAATGCATCTCAGGCACATTCATCAGTAAAAAAGAACCCAAAGACACGATCTGCTGCTTTTGTCACAATTTTATTTTCAAGATAGGATGATAAATCATTGAAAAAAATGTACGCCGCACACATATACTCTATATGAATTTATATGAAATGTTATTTTAGGAGAAGCAAGGGCACAGAACAGACTGCCGGTCTCGTCTCTCTATCTCCCTCCATCTTTGTCTCTTTTTTGGCTCTCTCATTCCAGGTAATCTCTTCCCCAAACACTGTTTCTGTTTGTTGTGAGAGCCTCACACTAACAGCTAGGCCAGTTCCTCACACACTGTCACAAACTCAAGTGTGTTAATGTGTGAAAGAGAGGGAGAGGTGATCAAAAGAGTTCTCGGGATTTGCTGTTCTGAATTTGATATTTTCTGTTGAATCTCTGTTTCTGTGGGTGCATTTCCATCCACCTCTTTTTTTATGCGCATTTTCAATTTGCTCTTAAAAAAACTCAGTGGAAATGTCAAAAATGTAAGAATGCATGGGCAAGATTGAAAACTTGGTGTTTCATGAAAGGTAAATCTGACAAAGTGCAATGCCAACAGTTTAGTGTATAAATGATGACATACAGTCATGATGTACCGTCATTGCATAGGCCACTGCAACCTCTCTTCGTCGTCTCCGGAGGCTTTTAATATGCTTGTGAATGCACACAGAGCTGTTGCCCAAACTCTTCCAAAAGCACATAGCTGTAATAGTAATTGTTCAGAACTCTCTTTCCATTATCCAGAGTGCTCTCTGTAGTTGTACATTCATTATTTTCTTTTTGAGGTTTGACTGGCGCTCTTCTTCTGCAGTAGCACCTGACTGGAGAATTAGTGCCTCCCACTGCTTCTCTACAGGAACCAACTCCCAACAATATTCGCATAACAGTAGTGGATGGAAGAGCACACTAATTCAAATTTTCTTTTGCTGATTTTCTGAAGATTTGGATCCATGTTTTTGCTACATTTGAATGAAAACTCACCTTGTGAAACAAGTTTTTCAGATGCAATCAAAACATTGAATACTGAAATTTGAATAGACTTTTGCATCTCAAATTATTCATTCCGCCAGTAGCTAGCTTGCTAGTCGCTCTCCTGAGCCAGTGGTCTTCAGTGCATAATACCCACCACAAGTAGCTGCATGAAGACCAGGAGGAAGCTTTGTTAGCTGGGTGGGTCTTTAAATAGTGAGGAAAATCCAAACCAGATTGAGGATTATTCCTATTTGTGCGCAAGAGTAGTTTTCGCTGTGGGTACCTCTTAAATAGTTATGGTGTGGTGTATTTTACAGTTGTGATATACAACCAAAGCTTAATATAGGCTACTTTTGGAGTATCATATTTGGGTTTGGTCATGTTTGCTGTCTCTGTCAAGTAGTTGTCTATTAGTCACTCTACAGCAGGAATCAGCACTTCAAAATAAAAGCTCTGTTCTGGAAATTTACTGTACTTAAAAATACAGTGTTTTTCTTTACAAACTTGACACATTTGCGAGTCACTTGCAGTCCATCCAGAATGGGCCCGCAACCCACTTGGGAACCACTGAGTTAGACTGATCTACTGCGTTAGGTCAGTACTTTTTCTTAGACTTGTCAAGATGCTGCTGTGTTGTTTGCAAAGGAAGCCCAGAAAGTTTCAGGTTTACTACCCTTTGCCCCGGGCTATCTCCACATTTAGCAGCTGTGTTTCTGAAGTAACAATCCATTACACCTGCTGATAAGAAGAAAACAGAGTTATAGAGTGAGTAATGACTACAGAAAGAGATTTAAGAGACTGCAGCAGCAGCTTAGTATCATACGTATATATGACTTCTGCTGCCACAACACTCAGCTTTGACTATTCACAGTTCCTTGATGACAGTTGAAATTATTCCAGAAGGCATATGTTTTCTGCTGGTTTGAGTGGAGCTGAGCAGATTAAAAGACATTTTTTCTTGGTTTCATAGGAGTCTTAAGTCACTGAGAACACATAGACAATTAATCCTAGTCAAAATACTCAAGAATTATATCTGAAGTCTGACTATTTGTTATATCTAAGTCGTAGTTAGAAGCTGTCTTTGTACAGCCAGCTTCTGTACCTCTAATGTTTCATTTTTATATTATAATTGATGTGTCTTTGAGTTACTGTCTCAGTAACATTAAATACAGTAGAAGTACAGTATTTCACTGCATTTAACTAGCCTAATTTTTATAACCTCTTGTGCTATATTTAATATGTCTCAGGGATAATTCTATCTCAGTGAGGATTGCTTTATTTTTAGGACATCTAGGAAGGTGACATCTCTCTTGTGTTTCAAACAGCATAAATATTAGAGAACTGGTTTGACAGGTTGCCTAAGTCTTTGTGTGTGAGGTGTCAGCTTTACTGCTTTTTCAGGTGCTAGGGACAGATAGAGTACCTATAGCATCACATGAGTGCTGCTGTTCACCAGACAGAACATGTCCTTCAGTTTATAGAGGAGAGAAACAGCTTGCTGTGTACAGTATGTGTCCAGATGTACCAAACTTTTTATTTTCAAAGCTGCTGAATCGTAGCATACAGGGGAGATAATGGTCACCAGGTCGTTAGCGTCTACTGACAGCTGAGTAAACTCATGACGACAGGTGACAAATGTCACAGTTTTTAATTGTACCTTCTTGAAGGCCTGATACAGTATCTGTATGTGCAAATGACACATTTTTCACCACCTCCTCTTTTTTTTTTTTTTACAGTTACGCTGCTCCCCATGACCTCTTCTGACAGCGTGTATAAATAGTATGCTATTAAAGTCATAATTAAAGTCAGTAAGACAGACAGATAAACACAGACAGCTAGCAGACAGGACTTAAGACAGATAAAGACAAGAACAAATATTTCATGCCAGAGGTAGGCAGTTTAATACTGGGTCTCTGCACAGTTTTGTGCATGCATTTGAGTCCATCTATGAATCTAAAGAGTTAGGTACTTAACCATAGGTTATTCAAGCAGCCGTGTGAGACATAGGATGGACATATTATAAATAGATCACTTTTTTCCATGTCTATTTGGCTTAATCAGCCCACAGTGAGGCACTTTCTCTCCTCAATTTTTGTGCTCCAGTTCCAGACAAGATATTAAGTACACTTACCTTAAGTCCACCTTTAAGTACTATGTATATAAAGGTCGACTCCATCTGCGTTCTTTTTTTTAAATGGAAACTCCCACTTAGCTGTTAGCAAAAACCAGTGACGTCGGTTAAAGCACTGTGGGCTTGTCTGAGGGACTTATCCATAGTCACCACTTTACCTTGCTGTCAGACAGCCCTTTCAGATGGGGAACTAAAGCTGCAATAATGCTGTTTTCAAAGGCGCCAGAGTTTTCCTTTGACAAAAAACAGTAATTTTACCTCACAGATCACAGGAGTTGCTGGTCTACCACTGCCTCTATTGATTAGTTTGTTTGAGTTATTGTGTTGCTCTCTGTTTCAAACTAACAGTACGGTGCTTAGCTTTTGTACCAGTTAGAGGATTAGAGGAATATAGCTGATTTGGGAGATCAATATCACGCAATTCTCAAAGAGGACTCAGTCATGAGGAGGCACATTAGGCGGGCTAGGGGTTTATATGTAGCGAGGTCATCATGCAGAAGTCTACGTCAATTGACTTGGGAATACGTTTTTAGAAGAGCCTGTAGAAATAGCATTTTGGTGTTGAAACATATAGGCTTCCACCAAAATGTCAACCAAAGAAAAACCATTGGTAAACTGCAGAGTGACATAGAAATCTCAAATAATGGAGCTGTCCTTTAATGTGCACTATTTCAGCATTAAGTATACAAAGAATTAAACTGCTTTAGTGTTTTGTACCAACAGAAAATGTGCTAATGGAAAGGGTTTGGAAAATGACCCTTTTCAGACCCAATTTTCACATTTAAAAAAAATGAAGCCAGTGAAATTTACAAAAAAGCGTAAAATGCCAAGGAGTCATTACTGGTTTTTTGTTTGTTTTGTGTGGTAAGTGGTTGCTGGATTAAACCAACATGTTATCACAGTTGTTTTCCTCTTGTCTTTAAAGCTGTGAGTTGCTCCTCTGTTTCTCTTCTGCACTGCATTTTGGGACAAAAGTGCCCATCAGCACCACACTGACAAATTAAGCAATTTTTAGTCACATGCTGGCATCGTCCAACACACTTCATTTTTTTTGTATTTTTTACATATGTGACCATATTACCCAAACCCTATTAGAGGTCATTTGCAGTTTGCACTTAAGGATCAATTGAATACATATATATATATATATATATATATATATTGAGAAATACTGTACGTAATATGTATGGAAGCTTCAGAAATAGGTATTTCTCTCTATTCATCCTATTTAACAGTATGCTCATGTCAAAAACTTCTATTTGATCTAGATCTAACCAAAGAACTAATTTCTTACATGTCTTAGCTTCCTCATGATACTTTTAGATTTCAGTTTATGATTCTTGTGATTACATATGGACCTCTGCATGGTCAGACCTCTGCCTACAGTACGTGTGTGATTTACGTATTCTCTGAACCACCAGTAGCAGTTTTCTTTTAGATCTTCTGACCAAGAATCCTTTGCTATTAGTCAAGCTACATTAAAATCTAAAGGTGATTGAGCATTTGAAGCAGCTGCCCACAACACTGGGACTGCTTCCCTTTGGGCCGAAGATCTGTGGATACTACTTAGACATTTAAATAGCAGCTTAAAGCTCATCTTAAAAGATGGGCCTTTATTGTTTTGTGTTTGTTTTGTGTCCGTACTAAGTTTTACATAATTATCGTGTCTTAACCACCTTCACCTCCTTGTCATCCTGTTAGAACTAAAGTTGTTGAGGAGGCACTGTCATGGCCAAATTACATATAGACCCTTTTAGGGCCGACGTCACAATGACGTCATTTTATTAGCTGGAGGCAAAACACAATTCTCCACCACAGGGCTGTAGGCTACATTTGAGTCATATAATGCTGTCTTGTTGTGTTATTGGGAGCCAGAATAGAAGGAGTCATGGCTGAAAACTTAAACTTTATCACATGCCAGCTGCCACTGCCTATCAACAAAAACAAAGACAATTATGGTTAAATGTGTAAGATGAAAGGACATCAGAAATGCTCACGTGTTGCGCACACTTCATATCAGGTTAGGGAGAAAGTATTTACTGTTGTAGGGATGAATAACGTTGTGTGTATTAAGAGTTATCATGTCCACATAATCAGAAACTGGGGAGTAACTTTTTTAGGGCCTTAGCAAATGTTAACTTTGATAGCAAAACAAACTGGAGGAAACTCTTCAAGTGTCGTCCTCCTTTGTAATATTGACATAGTAATCAATCACAAAACTGGCCATCCCACCTTCAGCAATCCTGTCATCCAGTGACAGCATACGGGTCGGCCAGTCTGATCTTATTCAAGTAACACCTGCAGTCCGGGAGAGTGACCTGACATGGTGCGTTCTTAACTTCAGTCTGATCTACACTAAAATGAGAGCCCTGTTGGTCAAAGAAACGGAGCGTTATATTTCTATATGAAGTAACAAAGGGTTAAGTTAATCACACATTCACTACGCTAGTCGCTTTGCTAGCTTTCGCTAGTCGGATAACCAAATGGTACATTCCAACAGTGTTATGAATTTAAGAATAGTCCAGTTTGTGTGAGAGTGTGCTCCAACACTGAGAATGAGTATTTCTGAATGCACTACTTGCTTCATCTTCCTCCATCGTCTAAAACAAGCCAACAGAACTTTCTAGCTAGCACTGGCTAATGTCTGTGGAGAATTGTTTTACCTCCAGCTAACCCCCGCCCACCAAAAAACATCATATTGTTTACTAACAGTAAAAGGGTCTATGCTGGTAGCCTAAAATGTAGTGACACTCCAGGATTATATGGTCACGGTTTGCCTAAAATGAACAATGACAGCAATATAGTCCACGATGACCAGCGCTAAAATCAACCTGCGTAGTTGTCCCTCCATTGTGACATTAGAAGGTGTCACATTCATCTTGCAGGTGTACTCTTCTTCAACGTTTTGTTTACTTCTTGGATTTTGCCTGCATGGAAATTCTGACCAATCAAGAGCAGCTTTCTTGCACAGGCATTTTAGCTGGTCTGCTTGTAAATGCTGCAGAGAGAACACGAACTGACTCTAGGCAATTATGCAACTTTCTAACAAAATTAGTCCCTGAAAGCAAGCGAACTCTAGATGTGAAAGCACCCTCACTTTCGCTGGCAATCATGTTTACAAACAGTAACCACCAATCTTGCACAGTTTACCTTTAACAAGCGTAAAGTTATGGATAGGTGTTTGGTAAATCGGTATGAAGAGAGCAAGGAGAATACATCTGATTATGCTGTTATTTCTCACACCCCTCTCCCCAGTTTCAAGAAATAGGCAATTTGTTAAACAAATTGAAGGATGAGGGGAATAATATATAAACAACCCTCACATTTTCTCTAATGTGTGTTTCCAAAAAAAAAAAAAAAAGTTAACAAATTGAATAATTTCTGCTAACAAGGGGAATGTAATTCATCTCCATACCCTCTTCAACTTGGTGCTGATTGCAAGCATAGAGTGGCCTCAACCTCTATACAAAATCACATAAAGTGGATGCACTCCAATGATTTTGATCAGATTTATCCCCACTGAGGCCATTCCAATCACATTAGAAATAAATTCGCATGCCCCACTTTTCTTCCACAGCCCTTTCCATTCAATTCAGCCTTGAAAAATTGGTTGGAATGCCACCTGATGGGCGACTTAATTCTCATTGTGGTGCTCCTTTCAGGGAGCTGAATAAAGTTTCTCATTTTAGTTTTAGATTTGCTGCCTCTCTGGTTTTGAATGACGTCTGTAGGGTACTACATGGATAGGCTGCTCAGTAAGGGGTGTTTTAGCCAAGCGACAACAAAGTTAGGCCAGTATGCATTTGTTTTTAATTGTAGGTCATCACATTGAGGTCATATAAGCATGTCCAGTCTCTTGGCATTAAACTCTGCGTGGCCTAGTTTAAGTACATTATCTCTTTCTGTTTCTTATCCTTCTTTATTTCTCTCACAGCTTAAACCCTTCTCTTTCTTTCTGCTTATACACTTAAGGTCTCATCTGACCTGTAAACAAGCCACGCAAGTCAATAAAGTCTACATGGATTTAGTCATGAGCCTGTTGTGAACATTTGAAACACAACTACTGGTATACATGCAGTGTCATGCACGCACGCACAGGGCACAGAAGCAAACATGCTGTGTGGTTGTAGCCAGACAGCTCATTTAGAACAGCCTTCAGTCCTATTCGGGTGAGATTAATTTTAGAGGCTGACTAATGTAGTAATTGTCACAGCATGTTAGTGGTTTTTCAGTCCCAACCAAATCTCATGTTAGTAATTTTTATGCTGTCTGTGTGTGTGTGTGTGTGTGTGTGTGTGTGTTCTGGCAGTAGGAAAAAAAACTAAAAATACCAGTATCTCCCCTGTCATGCCAGGTAAACAGAGTCCATTCTAATTGAATACCACTTGGTTTTGTTTTTGTTAATTGTTTTTCTGTTTCCTGGTGGGAGAGATTTTCTTTTTTAGGTTTTATCTCCATGGAAGCACTTAGCAAAGCTTTTAGCCTCACCTTCCTTGACCACTATTGTGTCTATGTAAAGCCCTCCACACAGACCTCAACATCAACAGGACCTGTAAAATGAGGTGGCCAGAACACAAAACCCATTAAAACTTTTTGAGACACTTGCAGATCTTGAGTATATTGGTCTGTCTACTCCCTGGATATTGTCAAACATGGCCATCACCTATTTAGCTGTCAAGGTGGATGGGGAGTGTTTATTTGGTATAATTGTGAGGAAATGAGACCACATTCTCTCAGAAACACTATTAACTATTTAGGGAACAATTATGCTTCAGCTCAAGTGCTTGTCAGATGGTCAAACAGCAGTTGAATCAATTTGGGGCTCTGTTTCTTTGACTTTATCAAACTGACGATCTGACACTCAGAGACCCACTTCACACTGTGATGGGCCATGTGTGCAGGGGTGGGAAAGTAAGATGGGTTTACGTGCAGGTCTTTAAAAGGAAAGGCAGGTTTATCTCTAGCACTTTTCAACAATAAGGTAATTCAAAGTGCTTTACATAAAACATTAAGTCTTAAAAAGCATTAAATTTAAGGCTGCATAAAGTATTAAAAATCTTAACTTTATGTTCATTAATAGCAGTTATAAAATGTTTGTGTATCAGATTGCGGGCTGTCAGGAGAAATTACACCCCTATAAACTAGAAGTGTGATTGTTTTGGCAGTGGATTGTGCATCTGTGAGACCTGTAGCAAACACTGTCACTACTGCTCGCTACAGTAGCTGCTGGGACACACTGAAAAAGATGTGATATGATAATAAAAAAAATCATTCTGAGACAAGGTTACAGTATCCTCCATGTGGAGGTTGCATTAGACTTTCTCATTGTCCGTCAATTTGACAGACAGGGTCATAAAAATTCCATCATAATCTGTTATTTCCTGTTATTTTAATTTTCATTAATTTTGTTTCTTTTTCATTCACTTTTTGGGTGAAAAACAAAGCTGTAAGAGTGCAGGAATGTCACTGTTGAGGTATCAAAAAAGTTAAACTTTTGCACACCTGTAGGTCAACAGGAGCATAGAGAAGACCATGGGCCAACTATAATAGTGCAAATAACTCCCACACACTCCATCTTGTACATTTGCAATAATATGAAATTTATTTGGGATGGCATTTCGGTGCAGAGACCTTCATCAGGTTATCTTATATGTTAAATGTTTTGGTGTGATGTACCTGGTTGTCAAAAGTATAGATTCTGAATATTTTAAACGGTTTCAATACTAATTTTCGGCAGTATCGATACTACCTCCTCGCTCTCTCGTCTTAAGTAAGGATAAAGTAAGGATCTACTGGAGCAAAGAAATGTCCAGTTTCACACACACACAGACACACACACACACACACACACACACACACACACACACACATATCCAGTATGTGTATTTTTATACACACAAAAGAAAAGGACACCAGAACAAAATCTCGGTACAACCGCTGAGTATGTAACACACACAACTCCCATCCCAAAAGTATCAATTTAAGAGTAAATAAAATAAAATAAAATAAAATGAAATAATAAATAAATGAGAGAGGAAAACAATGTTCAACATAACATTTTATCCCCACCGTAGTTCAGAGTTTTACTGGCCCCTTGTATATTCTTCCTGGCCCAAGTAAAAAAAGAGAGAGAGAGAGAAAAACTTCATTACATTTAACTTCATTTCATTTAACTCCATTATACCTCACCGTGGTGCGTGATGGTGTATACAGCAGTCCTCGCAGAAGCTGATGTATGATGTCACAGCCTCTGTGTACTCATCCACTTCTTAGCTGACCTCCCAACAGGTTTACAGAGCTTTAACTTCTGCCTGTATGAGGGAATCAGGTGGAGGTGGCGTGGTCAGAGTGGCACAGTGCAGTGCAGGGGACAGCGTGATAGGCGTTGTTAACAGTTGTGTAATAGTGATCCAGGATATTCTTCTCTCTGGTCAGACATTTTATAAACTGTATTTGGGGAGTTCATGGGTGAGGTTACCTTTGTTAAAGTCGCCAAGGACAGTAACTAAGGAGTCTGGGTAAGTCCGCTCCACACACAGTAGCTATCTGGTTGGCGAGCGTGCGCTGTGCTTCCTGCACGTTGGCCTGCGGTGGGATGTAAACACCGACCAGAATGAATGAAACAAATTCACGGGGGAGTAAAAAGGTTTGCAGTGGATGAAAAAAGATTCCTGATCAGGAGAGCAGTGCTGCTGGATCACTGTCACGTCATTACACCAGCCACTGTTAGTATAAAAACAGGTACCGCCACCTTTAGTTTTGCCGGAGAGTTCCGTGTTACGATCCGCTCTGAAGAGTTGGAAGCCTGCCAGCTGCAGCGCAGAGTCCGGTATCGATCCACATAGCCACGCACAAAAGTGCAGATGTAGAAAGTATTCGTTTTTCACCATCAGTAGCTGAAGTTCATCCAGTTTATTGGCCAGCGAACGCACGTTGGAGAGAAATATAGGCTACCTGGCAGCGGTGTGCGGTGTCCGCGTTGGCGGAGACGCACAAGCGCACCGGCACGTTTCCCCTTCCTCCGGCGTTTCACTGCACGAGCAAAGGTGAGGGCACCTTTGGCCAAAAAGCCCAATAAATCCACTGAAAGCTCGAGAAAAGTGGGATAAAAATCGCTGGAGTTGGAGCTGGAGTCCCCTGACAAAAAAAAAAGCCTTACAGCGTCCTGTCAGTCAACTTGCCCGACATACTTTTTGACCGGCCCCGGGCCATCGGACCATTGCTTATGTCGAACCCTGGGAAAATAAATAAAGAAAAATAAGAGGGGAAATAAAATCAGAAATTACAGACTGAGGATCGTGTAAGTGCAAAACAATACACTTCGGTTTAAGAACATATTTTTTATTTTATTTTTAAACATATTTTACATATTGTACAAATTTGGATAACAACAAGAAAAAAAAACTTAGACGGATTTGGACATCACTTATAGCATATCCCCGGGTACTTCCAACATGTGGGTTAAGTCTGTCCTCTCTAGATAACTCATGAAAGGACCCCAGATGTTGTTAAAGAGTGATTGATTACCCCTGATAGCATATATGTCATTTTTCCAAGGGCAGAGTTGTTAATAGTTCAGATATATTTATCTTTTAATGTATGCCGTCAATGTCAATTTTTTCCTTAGAGTATTGAAAATAGTTTTGAATATCTATTTTTTTTCAAGGCACTGTATCGATGTTAGAAATTCCAGTATTATAACAACACTAACACACCAGGTATTAACAGTTTTGTGATGGCTGGACAACACGTGCAAATGGAAGTTTGTATGAAACTGGATTAAACCTGGATTTTAAAAGAAAGTATTACTTGTTTACTTCGTATTGGCATCGCTCTTGATTACACTGACTTTGAACTGAATCAACCTCCTGCCACATTCAACAAGTGTCCTCACCATGCAGCCAGTATATTAATGTTTCTAATTTCATAAAAAGGTCACTTCTAGTTGTTTTACAAAGTGATGTAAGACACTTGTGAACAGGTTACATTTGTACATTTCTGAATATTGTTGTGTCTTGAGGATCAGTCTTGCTGTCTGTGTTTGCATCAGAGAGGTCATTTAAAGGACGGTGTTGTAGCTATATGGTTCCCTGTGGTCTCCCTCTGACTCTGTCTGTCCTTTAGCTAGATGGCTCCCCACGGTCTCAGACCATCATGCTCAGCCTCAGGCCCTCTCTGTCCTCTCCTTCTCTCTATCACTGCCCCCCTTTCCTCCCGTTTCCCCCTCATTTTCCTCCTGTTATCTTGCCCCTCTTTTTGTCTCCTGCTTTTATGTCCTTGAAGAGGTAATGACCGTCTGTCTGTCATTTCGCTCTTTTCTTCTCATCGTTCTCTCTTATTCCTTTCTTCTTATTCTCAACTTTCTCCTCTCCTTCTCACTCTGTCCACTTCTGAGCTACCTGTCAATTTTAGGATTAAGTTGAATATTTTAATCAGAACTGTTGGGTCTGGAGCCCCGGCTACATTTCTGATTTTCGACCTCCCTGTCTGCCTGGGCTTTAGCAAACCCTGCCAGTGAAAATCAGGTTAGCAGACTTTAACTTTGAAACACAAGTCATGTCATATAATTCTACTCGAGGAACTCACTGCGTGCAGTGGATAAATGAGACAAACAGCTTGATTAAACAACACAGCACAATTATAAAGATGAAAACATGAACATCAAACATTTTAATGTGACACAGTGACATTTTTAGAATAATTTATAATCGTCTCTTTTTTGTGTGTTCGCCGTGAAGCACTTTGTAGCTGTTGTTTTGAAAGATGCCATAAGAATAAAGTTATTTTTATTAGTATTATTATTCTCCTGGCTCTCCTGTCTTCCGTCTCTGTTGTTGCTCTCCATCTTCCCCGCAGTAATGTCTCCTGACAACACAAGGTCATATTAAAGTGCCGTGCGCTCTGGGGGTGCTGCCATAGGACACACCAAGTTTATCACAGACGCGTAGAGGGAAGAGGAGATCACAGTACCTGCTGCATGCATGACAACTTTATTGCACATACACACACAGTAGCAAAACCAGCAACAAACTCATAAATGCACATAAAACACTTGCAAACACACATTAACTTTTATTGAGACAGCCAGAGAAGCACACACACAAACACCTTTTGTATGTTGTCATCCTTTAGGCTCTATGTATTGCTTTTGCGGGAATAGGGTCCCTTAGATAAATCACTGCTGTCTGCAGTGTCCCCGGTAATGTGTAACATGGTGTCTTGTTGCTTGTGTTTAGGAACCTGGCAGAGAGGAGGCCTTGCTGCAACAACTGAGAGAGAAAGACGAGCTGATTCTCAGACTTCACAGTGAACTGGTAAGAGCCACTAACCAGCAAACACACATCATAATAACAGGCAGAACTGTGTTTGAGTGTGAGCAGCATCACCAGGAGTGTGTGGATTTTTGCAGGATGATTTTGCTTCTTTTTAAACCACCAGATCTACAATTTTCTTTTCCAGTGATGGTGTTTTGAGTTACAAAAATACTTTTTGTTATACTAAGTATTTCACCTGAATAGCATAACCAGGCGACAGCTTGGCTAAGTGTTGCCTTCCTGTCAGCTGATGTCATTCACATACACTGCGAAACATTCCAACAGGAAATACAAAGGGACTCATTCTAAATTCTTCTGTTGTCAAGTTTATGTGGTCTATTAACAGAGATCACTGGTCAGTGTTCAGCATCTTGCAAGAAAGACAAATTGAGAACAAGCAAAGTGATTGCGTCTTCATTTTAGAGAACCACTGAGACTGAAAAATATGTTGGTATTTATTGTCAGTATTTTTCTTGTTCATAGTTCTATAAAAAATAAATACAGTGCATTTACTAAACCAGATTTCTCAAAGGATTTTTTGATGACTCGTTGACTCCCCAGTGTAAAAGTAATCCTAGATAGCAGCAGCCAGACGATTGTTTTGATGATGATCATTAAGGGATATGTGCACACGATGTACAGTTAATGGAAACCTAAATGAATCCAATAAAGAAAAATGTTTCCAAAATACTGTAAAGTCTTTGTGACTGATGAAGAAACATCATCAGAGCTGATGATTTAATAGCCGAAGAAGACCTCAGGAGACTTTCACGGATCACACACACTACTTAATGAAGACTCGATCGAGAAAAATCAACGCTCAACATACAGAGTGTAACACTGTGTATGCAGTCCATAGTTTCTTAACCCAAACAACACACCCTTGTGAGTTACTCCACGTTCCCAAATAAGAATATTCTGTCCCAGTCTATGGCTGTGTGAAGTTTGTATTGGTTACAAATTTTAAACAACAAGCACACTCACATGGCTCACTCTGAATCACCCCGACTGTTTCCTACAAATTGCACATATCTGAAAAGAGACTCTCGTTTGTCGAGCTTGGAGCACAGGGTGATCTCCCTTCCACACACTTACTGTAAATCATGACGGAAAAAATAAAGTCATTATCTCTCAATAAAAAACCAAGTCTCCTCGAAGCTTATGACAAACTGCCAAAAATGAGCCGAGATCCAGCAGAAAAACTTGGTGTTCCTCGGGCTGCCTTTTAGAGTTGACTCAAACAATGAGAAACAGTCATCACTGCTTATGATGGTGATTTTAAAAAGAACTGTACTCCTGGTCAGTCTTCATTTTTATGATACACAGAATGAGAAAGTTTCACCAGAAATTTTGACAGGTGCCCGCTACTGATGCTGAGTACAAAGCAAGTTTCGATATGAGTCATCTATATGCACTGCCTGTACTGAGTGCTATGTGTGCATATTTATTGTATGTATTTACAATACATAACGATATGTTTTGATGTATAAATTATGTATGTAGAGTGGAAACTGTGGCAGTGAGAGTAAATCGTTCAGAAAATTTTAAGATCTTCCAGGTCCTCCACACTCTAGCGATGATGTCACCACTCTAGCTCTCTCCCATAGACGCTAGGGCTGTCAACAAATATTCTAAATTCGAATTTAAATTTGAATTTGAAAAAAAAAAATGGACCTTCGAATGTGAAAATTGATATTCGATTGTGGAGAAAAAAAAAAAACACCACCTCAGCTGTCCTCTTTGCGAGTGGGCGTTTGGGGAGGGGGAGAGGGGGGGGGGGCGAGCGAGAGGTCCGCGGTCATTTATAACGTAATGTTATAGATAATTGATAATAATAATTATTATTATTATAATAATAATTTTTGGGCAATTTTGACAGTCCTAATAGACGCCCATTATAAAATCTGAAATGTCTGAAAAACATCATGAAATATAAACTATGATTTTCTATGTGAGAGTATGGTCATTTTCTCGGCAATATTCCATTCATTTGAATGGAAATTCTTACAAAGTTTGTTGCGAATTTTGTAAAATGACTAGGCCAATCTCTCAGAAAAGTCATAGCACACCATTCTCAATCATCCTACTTGTTTATTATGTTTTTTGTGATTGTGCTGGCAACGCTGCAAGATGAGTTGCGTGGCAAAATTTTAGTACGGAAGAAAAATAATAATAAGAAATGTGCTAGATTACATATAGTTGCCTTGCTGTTGCAAAGCAGGTACCCAAATAAACTCGATGAGCAACAGTTGAACACAAATCTGACATCATAGATGTTCTTGGTACAGCATGTATGCATAGACGCAGCCATACCAGAAACTTTAAGCAACAGAACAATGATTCAGCTTTATGTAGCGTGTAATCCTTGATCCATCCTGTTTAATATTGGAGTCCTCACCTTACAGTACCTTAACCTTCAGACACCCTGGAGCCTCCCCACATGCCTGCCTGCATGCAGACAGTAAAGGACTCTGAGGCTCTGAAACACCTTACCATAACCATGGATGAATCCTATATTCATTCTGTACAATTACTATTATTATACATAATGACATCCCTATACCTTCATATTTAATAATTTTCCTGTGAGTGACGGAAACAGGGAGAAAACTGCACAGGGGGAAAAAACCTGTGGTTGAAGCCACCCTTGTCAAGTGGATTGATAATGCCTGGTCACATAATGCCCCTCATTACTCTATATTCATGTACTAAATATACAAATGTCCATTATGGTGACAATTATGGTAATTTGCATGACAAATAAAGAAAAAGAAAAATAGATGGTTATAATAACCATCTGCTTATAGAGATCAATTTGACCCGGACAGATGTGATCACTATAAGCACTTTTCACTGTAATAAGAGAAGCAACTCAGAGTCTCCGACACTGAGAAATGGAAGGTTTGCTTATCTAATTTTATCTCTGTCACAGTTTCTTTCTCTCCTTAACTTTGAAATTAATAATTAAAACAGCTCCAGTGTTTTTGAATTATTTGTTTTACGGGTATGAATTAAAGACTAATTGCCTTTGAAGCACTTTTTTTTCATTCCCTTTTAAGCCTTAAAAATGATATTTTTTAAAGTAAAGTTAAAAAAAAACATCTCAAAGAACTGAAAAGTTTTACTTTTGTTAAAGAGTTTTCCAAACAGCTCTATCAGTTTTCCATCTTCTAATGATGTTCTGCTTTGTGCGATACAGTAGATACAGCAGGGGGTGGAGTGACGGAAAAGACTGACCACAGACAGAGAGAGGAAATTAATGTGAGAATGGTTTTATAGTTGGCTCAGAGTCACACCATCAATATAACATGGTGTGGCACCATCATGTTTCCATCTTTGTTAACACAGACTATTTCCACCAAACTAATGTAATAGCAGAAGTACTTTTTTGGACTCCAGTCCAGCGTAGGGATGGGAAGATTTTATTGATACCAAAACAGCATGCATTATCATCTAAAATGGATGAAATAAGAGGATATGTGTACAGCATTTGTTTTCATTTAGGTTTCCTTCGCCAAAGTAAAAACCTGCTAAGGCTGCCTGCATGGCATTAACACAACAGGTTTTTTTTAACACAGGGCGCACACACTATCAGGTGAGCCAGAGGGCGCCTCAACACAGTGTATTTGAACTCTGCAACCAATGTGCTGCTCAACAAGGAAGCAGTGCCACTCCTGCATAGAGTGTTAAATACATTCCTGGAATTTACGCCCATGTTGCATAGATAGATGTTTCGCATATTTGCTGTGTGATTTCATTTTTACTTGAAGTGACCGTTTTACAGACATCACTAGCAGCACTGATGTTGTTTTTCCTCGTGAAATGGAGCCACGCTTTGGACCGTTTCTTCCTCTCCGCTATGACTCCTTCTTGTTGCAGCAGCTGTTTAGCAGCATAGACACATAAGTTTGATGTCATTCTTTTGCAATGGACAACTGTCAGAAAAACACACCAGCATCAGTAAAACGAGTTTGTAAAATCAGAGGCATACGATTTTGATGGAGCCGACAATTTCGATCCAGTTCTCGATTGGAGCCATTCATCCATTCCTTGTCCAGCCAAAAGAGAAGTTTAATGTTTTTACAAATTTGCCCCTGCAGCATGTTTGGATGTTTGGAACAACCAAATTACACTCATGAAACATGGGTGTTTAAATGCAGAACATATTGTGTCATCTGTGTTTTTTTCCACCCTTTTGGAAATTGTTGGACCATGTGCAAGAATCCTCCATACGGCGACATTTTTCGTCATTCGTCTTCTACAAGTCTGTAATTTGTCACTTGTTCTATCAAAGCAATGTAATGCAGACATAATGCCAGGCCTAAGCAGGATAATGTGCCAGTGTTATAGCGCTATTGTGAACGATGCCAGTCCAACCCACTGACTTGAGTCTCATTTGGCATCTGTTTGTTTGATGACTTTCTGGCACTCACATCTCATTTTTCTCCCTCAGGAGCACCTATCCTCCTCTCTCCTCTTTCCGCCTGGGCTGTTTTCAGCACTGTGTGCACGTAATGTAAAATTAAGAGCATTTATATTCAGATGTCAGACTTACCTGATGACTTAAATGGCCACTCAAACAGCTATGTGCACAGGTACAGTTTCCTCAGAACACAGCTGTGTCTGGAGTTACCCACCATTCAGACCTTGAGCCTTCCTCTTGTACAACACCCACGAAACAAAGGAGGAAAAAAACAGTCTATTGACACAGTTTAACAGTTAATGCAACAGTCATTTCTCTCTCTAAATTTAATTTCTACAAGCAGTGTAACATACTGTACTCTAACACACTAAAACACCTTTTTAATTGCAGTCAATAATTTCTTGCAGCTAATTTTAATAAATACACACAGCACTCTATAATTGTCTATAATGCATTTTACATTTAATTACAATATCATTTCACAAGGAAATTAAATTCACTGAATAAAACACTTTAGAAATGAACTACTTGAAATAAGCCGATTAGAAGTTATAGAAGAAATGTGATCTTTTTTTACTTAAAGATGATGGTAATTCACCGTGGCAGTCTTCAGTGGCTCAGGTTGATTGATTTGTCTGGAGGCGGCTTGATGTGATATATTTAGTGTGATAAAGACTTTTAATTATTAAAAGATTATAGTTTGTGACCATGAAGGTTATTACCCAGAATAAATTTCCACTTACTATGTCAGGAACTTTGATATGCTCTTGTGCTGGTGCAACAGATGACATAAAAATATCAATATTCTGTATATCAAACTGATCCAAAGGCTGTCAAAAATTCTCCTCAGCTGTGTCTGAGATGGAAAACAAGAATAAATTGATGAGTATAAATTAGATTAGTGGAAATCTACACTCAGTGGCCACTTTATTAGGCACACTTGTAATATCTAATGTAATGTAATCTAATCTAATCTAAGAACAAAGGGGGGAGAATATTATAAAGCAGTCCACAGCTCTCCACCACTGTAAACTACAACCTCAAAAACACACCTACAGTTGAGTTAACCTCTCTGACCGTATGAAACAGCTGAACAAGACAACCATTTGAACTTGAACTAGCCAACTTAAAGGGACAGTTCACTCCAAAACAAAAATACATATTTTCTACTTATCTGTAGTGCTATTTATCAATCTAGATCAGTCATACGTAACGTGCAGCCTGCGGGCCAAATCTGGCCCGCGATATGGTGGCAGGTGGCTTACCCAGCTGTTTCCTAATTCACAATAAAAATAAATTGATTCACACTGGGATTTTATTTTTCGCAAATATGGTACCAGAGTGCATCAAAGATATCCAAATAGAGCTTGTTTAAAATAAAAAGTGTCAGGGGAGGATCCGCCTGGACCCCCCGACAGTGGTCCAGGCTAAGCCCCAAATGTCCTCAAATCCAAGAAACGCCCCTGCATACACCTGACCTACGCGTGTTGCTGCAGCTGGCCCCTGGACTCAGGTCATTTTGCAAAAGTGGCCCCCAGGCAAAGCATGTTGAGTATCCCTGATCAAGATTGTTTTGGTGTGAGTTGCCAAGTGTTGGAGATAACGGCTATGGAGATGTCGGCCTTCTCTCCAATATAATGGAACTAGATGGCACCCGACTTGTGGTGCTCAAAGTGCTAAAAAAATACATTTGAAAACTCAACAGCAATGTCTCTTTCTAGAACTCATGACCTGATTACTCAAGATAATCCACAGACCTTGTAGTCAACAGTTTCATATTCAGTAGAAACTACTTTCTTCCTACCGAGATACACCCTACTGTGCAGATAGAAGCATGTATCTGCTGCTAGCTAACCTAGCATCATTGAGCTGGCTAATGTTAAAGCTCAGCCGAGAAGGACGCCATTAATGTTTACATCTTGTGCTGTCACTAGCACGAGCCTTTCGTTCATGAGTCAATGCACACTTTCTGCTATCTAGTTCCATTGTAATAGAGAGGAAAACATGGATTTGGGGGTGAACAGTCCCTTCAAAGGATAAGGCTGGTGATATCCTATATTTTTGTTAATGCCCGTAAGTCCTGTGAAAACAAATAATTCATCAGTCCGTCTCTCAACACTTTCTCAGCTCCCCAGTCTCTCTACAGCTTTCAGCACCAAGCCTTTCCATTCTTACTGAAGATATACATTTTTGAAAACAGGTCACATATATATAGTTCCAGTTTAACAAGGATGTGAAGTTGCCGAAAACAGCAAGGAAGTGCATATTTTAGCAAGCGTCGCTAAAACAGCAGTAAATAGTGCTTTGTGGTAGTGAATATTTCCAGCCGCAGATTTGTTGCAGCAGTGAGTATTTACAGCAGCAGGACGCTGTATATGGGATTCAATCAAAATAAACTAGAAGGGCTGTTCATGGTAATGAACGAACATATCAGCCGGTGCAACAGCGTGGCTCACTGATGTGTTTTTAATGGGCTTTGGACAACAATAGAGGTCTGTGACAGAGGGAATAAGTTAAACTGTATCAGGCTTTAGATACACAAGCAATACTTGTTAGGAGCATTAAGTCATTGTTTAGGATTTTTTGATATTAACAAAAATATAGAATATCACATGCCTGATCCTTTAAAGGAATACTTCACCCCCCAGATGATCAATGATCATCACTGTTTGAATCGCATGCCTCTCTGGCGAACTAAGGGTGGGAGTTTGCTAAGGGTTCACACCTGCCCTGTTTGGTTCACTTCAATAGAACTTAAGTTTGTTTACCCCCTAAGTGCAGCTCGTTTGGGCAGGTGTGAACACAGCAATCACACTCAGGTGCGCACCAAAACAACACGACCGAGACCTTCGTCAAGATATGGTCTTGATCTGGTCACAAACTCTGGTGCGGTTTGTTTGTGGTGAAGTGTGTTCCGACCTCTCTCCGAACCAACTGCAGTCACATGACACATTGTTTGGGTTAAACATGAGCATGTTACAGTCCTGGAGGATTATTAATGTGCGCCTCCTCCTGTACTGCCTTAATATGCACATTCAGCACATCCAATGCATCAAAACATTGTTTTCTAGTTGGAGCCGCGCCTCGTTTTCAAACTGCGTGGTTTGCCTAAGGTAACCAATGCAAGCAATATAGTCCATGATGACCGGCGCTAAAATCAACCTGTGTAGTTGTCCCTCCATTGGAAAGTGTCACATTTATCTTGCAAGTGTACTCTTCTTTAACGTTTTGTTTACTTCCTGGATTATTGCATGGAAATTCTGACCAATCAAGAGCAGCTTTCTTGCACAAGGCATTTGATCTGGTCCACTTGTAAATGCTGCCGTGAGAACATGAACCAACTCTAGGAAAACCTTGTAACAAAATTAGTCCCTGATTTGGACCAAAACAAGGGAACTCCAGGTCTGAAAGAATCCAAAATGGAGAAAATTGTTGATGCAGTGAAGTCAAAGGTGACAGCTTATAACAACAGCTAAAAAATATCAAATTATCCATTTACAAACTCTCACACAACTTGTGCAGTATAATCTAAGTTTCATTTATCCAGTTGTATGCTCAGTACTTCCCAAACAGACAGCCCTTTCTGATGGGGAACTGAATAGAAAGTGAAACTTATCAATGCTCTCTTCAAAGCCAGACTCCATTGACAAAATTTTACCTCCCTGAACACAGGAGTTGCTGTTCTATTGCTACTTCAATCAGTTAGTTTGTTTGTTATTGTGTGACTGTTTAAAGGGTTAGTTTGTATTCAACACAATAACTCAACCAAACTAACTAACTAACTGAAGCAGCGGTAGACCAGCAGTTACTGTGTTCAGAAACAACAAAACAAAATTACTGTTTTTGTCAAAGGTTTCTGGTGGCTTTAAAAACAGTGATATTATGGCTGAATCTGAACATACCCTTTAAAACAGCAAAGGCACACATTAACACAAACAAAGTAACAAATTGGCAGGGGTAGACCAGCAACCCATGGTTCAGTGAGGTAGAATTACCCTTTTTGTCAGTGAAGTCTGGCTTTGAGGAGAGCATAGATAAGTTTCACTTTCAGTTACCTGTTGGAAAGGGCTGTCTGTTTGGGAAGTAATGAGCGTACAACAGGATAAATGAGCCTTGGATTATACTGCACAAGTTGTGTGAGAGTTTGTTAAATGATGTTTTGATATTTTTTGCTCTTGTTATATGGAGACCTCTGTGTCTGAAATTCCTCAAGAATTTTCTTTGTTTTTGGATTCTTTGTTCACCAGGCATGCATTTCAAATAGTTTACTTCATGAATTCAAAGCAACAGCAGGTGGGTAATTGATAAACAAATGGTCATTTGGGGGATGAAGTATTTCTTTAAGTCTCCAAATTTATATACAGTTCAATCGCCTCCCTCTATTTACTTTGTGTCCACTTCTTTTCTTTCCTTTCTCTCATTACCCCTAAACTTCTTGTTTCTTTTTTTCTCCCTCTCTGTCTCTCTCCCATATGGTGACACGGTGAAACCACCAAATGTTCTTTTCTTTTTTTCCCCCTACATCACACATGGATCCATCAATCAGTCTTTGGGCCATGCAGTGGCTTGTGCATGCACAAACACACACAGATGCTGATCAGCCTTGAATGTGTGAGTGAGTGTATTCATCTGTTTGGCACTTCTCTCTGACAGGGATGTTCTGGCTCCTGCCACCAGCTGGATTTGATTTCCAGACATGTACTGCTGCTCGTGTGTTTTTACGAGCACAAGTGGGCATATATCTATGTGCGTGTGCGTGTATTGATAAATCGTCTCATACCAGCCTGTATCCTCACTGCAGCCGCAGCTTAACCTTATTTTTAACTGCCTCATATGTCCTTGGAACAAAGGTTATTCTGTCATTGCTTCAAATTCCTATAGTTGTGCATTTGTGTGGCCATGTTGTCCTTGAGAGTAGTTGTGAGGGTGTATGTGTCTATGTGGGAAAGTCTAAAAGGGATACCTTGACTGCCGCAGCTAAGTTAAAGTGCAGCATTTTGAAGGAAAGGGCAGCTCATAGCCAACGCTCTGCTCGCTCTGCCTCCGTCTGTAAATCTGCCAGTGAAAACCTATTAATTATCTCCTAGAAGGACCTGCTAGCTGGCTGGCCATCACTAGCTGTCACTTTTTATGAGTTTTCTCCTCTCTCTGCTGGTGCATTTTGTTGAAGGACCGTGCACCAACTGCAACATTTAGCTGCGGAAAACCTCCTTTGCTTTTCATGTGGGCACGGGCATGACTAATGAAAACAGGTTTTTAACTTAATCTGTCAGCTCGCTTCTGCTGGATTTCAAGAGGGTGGTGTATTGGGTTTCGAGGTATATCATAAATTAACTCCCTGTCTTTCTCCTTGCCATTAACCCATCCTTACACCTTGTCCTAATTTGGGTGATTCATTTTAATCAAGGTTAATGAATTTCTCAATATTTCATAACCGCTGCAACTTTCAACCCACTCTGTTCCCCCGGCCCGTGAGTAGTGTAGGGCGAGCGTGTCAGGATGATTAGTGACATCGTCATAAAATGCTCCCGGTGGAAATAGTGCTGGGTTCCTCTCATTCAGAGGACTTGCAAACTGCCTTTTCAAAATGATCACATAGTGGTAACAGGAGTCGGGAGGTTCCTAGTCAAGGTAAAAGTGTTGTATTTTGAAGGACAGGGCAAACAGTTTTCTCTCTGCACCTCCGTCTGTAAATCTGCCAGAGGAAACCTATTAATTATCTCCTAGAAGGACCTTTCAAGCAGGCTGGCCAGTGCTAGCTGTCACATTTTATGAATTCTTCTCTACTGGTGCACTTTGAGGATGGTTTCTGCTCCAGTATTTGGCTATAGAAAAGTTCTCCTGCAATTCAGCCCAGTTTTATGACCTCTTGGATTTCCAGGAGAGGCAGCTGAAGGGGAGAAAAGGATTTGGCTTTGTTGAGGTTGTTCAGAGCTGCAGTACTATTTTTCTTCTTCTTTTGATAGCTAGTTAAGCATAGAAGCCAACTAAACTAAGTGTTGTGAGTGGAGGCAAGGCATAAGTCTGCTGGGAGAGCGTTTAGTTGTTCTGGTTTATTTGTATTTGATGTTCTTTCTCTGTGAGATTTTGGACACGGCTGATGGGTGTGGGTTTGTTTTGTATGCAGGAGAGTGCCAAAGCTGCCCTGAAGATGAAAGACTGCCAAATGACTGACCGCGCAACACAGACAGAGCACATGGGGCCAGAGGTGAGATACACACAGACCACACACACCCTCTGTCTTTTGCTCTGCCAGACACAAACACACAAACAGTGCACTGTTGCACTGGAAATGTGCTTTATCTCAGAACACCTGAGTCATTAAGATTGCAAATCACTAAATGAAGCTCTGTTACAATAACAAAAATCTTCATTGCCTTCCTCCTCTATGCTCTTACTTTGTTGTCCTATCTGTGGCAATGTATTTTATGCTGAGCCGCAGCTGCCATCCCCCACCCTTCCTCCATTCGTTTCTTTCCCATCTCTTTAAGAGCATCTGTTCACATTGAGCTAAAGCTCTAATCCATCTTACTCATTCTAAAGATGTTGTACTGCAGTGACATTCATATTATAGTCCACTACCTGCTCTTCCCCTCCTTTCTCCAATTCCTGCAGTGCTGAGAGAGGGTGCTGTGCTGCTTCCTACCTCGGCCCTCGGTTGACATGGCCTCTTTGCCTTCACTTGGGGCTGACAGTATGGGAACGCAGCAGACTTAATGGATGACTGTCTAAAAATGGCTGCCTGTAACGGAAACAGGAGCAGAGTTTTGGGGTCTGTTTCTTTGTTTCCTTCCTTTAAAACACTTTTTTTTTCATATTCTGGAAAACTTCTTTTATACCTCTAATCCTACTGCTTTTTAAGTTGGCGAGAAACATTGTTAAAGAGGGAAAGCTGTGTCATTGTTAGCGAGTGGGTGCACAATACCAACACTAACACACGCGCACATGCACACAGATAATGTTTGACTTTACTCATACAATGTCAAGTGCAAATTAACAGAACATAACAGAAATAAAACTTTCTCTCTGTGGATTTTCGTGAACATACTGCAGAACACCAAGTCACTTTTTCTGCAACAATGTTTTATTTTAGTAAAAGTAGCAATAATAAAGGCGGCACGGTGGTGCAGTGGTTAGCATTGTAGCCTCAATGCAAGAGGGTACCTGGTTTGGGGTGTTTGGTTCGAACCTAAGGGTGGGGAGCCCTTCTGTGTGGAGTTTGCATGTTCTCCCCGTGTCAGTGTGGGTTTTCTCCAGGTACTCCAGCTTCCTCCCACAGTCCAAAGACATGCAGGTTAATTGGTGACTAAATTGCCCGTAGGTGTGAATGTGAGTGTGAATGGTTGTCTGTCTCTATGTGTGAGCCCTGTGATAGTCTGCTGACCTGTCCAGGGTGTACCCCGTCTCTCAAAAATCTTGTAACAGCAGCCGACAGATGAGTTTGGTGGAGTAAAAAGTACAATATTTGCCTCTGAATTGTACTGGAGTAAAAGTATAAAGTAGCATAAAATAGAAATAGTCAAGCAAGTACAAGTACCATAAAAGTACTGGAGTAAATGTACTTATTCTCCACTGCTGGTAATTGCCTTCACAGAGCATATAATTTATATTCTTTCACTTGAATAGAGGAGATTAAGACAATAAGTTACTTTAAAGCACCAGGATTTATCTACCAATATATGCACATAAGATGAGTGGATGTGTTGTGCCTGTTACAATCATGGTAAATCACATTGGCACCTTTATTTCCCTTCAGAAAAGTGCTCTTTCTATCACAGTGTACTCAGTCTGACAGTAGAGTAGAGATTTCTAAGGAAAGTCCTGTAATGTAACAGTTATGATTCTGCCCATTCACATTATGTCATTTATTAGGTCTGTTACCACTAAAGGAACTAAGCTTCACATTCTACATTTGCCAGACCTTTTTTGGAGACAGAGAGATTGAACAATGGTCTAGAGTGTGTGGTGTCTGACAGTAAACAAGAGAGTTTTATTGCCTTTAGATTTTCTGAACGTAGCTACATGAACTTCTCTTGTCCAGATCATCTCGACAGTGTCACTGCCTCCAAAAACCTGTTTTTATTCCACAATGGTGCAGCCTGTGTAGAATATCAAACTGCAGCAGATCAGTTGGATGTGTAGATTTTGGTTACTTTGCAACATCCTGGTGCGGGCGGAAGATCTGATTAAGGTATTCACAGTGTTCGGTGTGGTCCTTCTAACAGCCCCGAGGGCTGTTAGAAGGACCACACCGAACACTGAACTTAGAGATAGCTGTGCGAGCCCCCGGTTTGCAAACAGATTTTTTCAATGTCTGAAAAAAAAAAAAAGGAATAAAATACAGCTTTCCAAACAACTAGAGATGAATAAAATAACAAAAACAAAAACCTAAATTAGAGACTGCATGTGTAACACATACCTGCCATGCTCAGATGACACTAAAGGGAGTTAATTAGCTGAATTAAAAGGTGTTGATGAATAAGAACCAGATGCTAATCTTAACTCTACCTCGCTGAAGTTATTAATAAAATTATAGCTGCTGCACAGCGATGGGTCGGGTCCGGGCATTTTTAGGCAATTCTGAGCAACAAGCAGAAGAACTGGAAGACATTTAGGAATTTAGCAACACAATATGCCTTTTGCATCAGCTGAGGCTTGAACTCACAACCTCACAACCAATTTTTGATAAATCAAAAATCTGAGAAACGTAGTTTTTGAAGGACAGTCTGAAGATTCTCTGTAGTAAGTTTGGTATCAATTGAGCAAAAATTGTGGGAGGAGATAGGTTTAAGAAGTTTTACAGTTTTTGAAAAAAAACAGAGTGATGAACTTCATAATTTTTAATAGGTTTAAATGTACAAAAGTTTCTTCAGTATTGGGGCTACAGTTTGATAGGAAGTTGTGAAGTTGTAGCACATATGGTTGATTTGTTATGAATTTTCAAAGTTTTGAACTTAGGCGCTTGCTGTAGCGCCACCATCAGGACTATTGGCTTGAGTTTACAGCTGAGGATATCTGGCATGAGACTGGACCTTTGTGCAAAGTTTGGTGAGTTTTCACCCATGGGAAGTATGATTTCCTCGAAAGAAGAAGAATACCTAGGATTACAATAGTGTCCTGGCAGCTTAGCTGCCCAGACCCTAACTATATTGTAGTTATTTATATGCAGTAAATGTGTCAGTTGTCAAAAGAAAATAAAAAGGTTAACATGCTTATGTTTTTTTACAAAGTTCTGTGTGGGCCTTGACTCCCTCAACTACAGTCTTAAATGCAGCACAGATCTAGATGCACTTTGCACAGTGCACTATTGACCAGGTCCACACAGGTGGGCTATAGATGGTGAATCTTGACAGCGAAATTGCAATGCAGCACTGGTTAGTGACGCCCCTCGCTTTGACTATGTTTCTCCTGCGGTGCAAGACGAGTCACCATTACAGGTGCAGGAAAACGCCTCACTGTGCCTCGGAAAAAAAAAGCCACTTTCCTGACTGCGTCTGCATGAAATTACAGTTTTGAATCATATGATAACTGTCATCATTCTTGCTTTATCAGGTTTTTCCCTTTCCTATGTTTAATTTTCCTCTCTGTGTTTCTCTTTCTGTCACTTTCGCACACATACACACACACACACACACACACAGCCTTAGATATTTGTGTGCTGTGCTCCATTTGCCATCACTGACTAATGCATTTCTCATAATGTAGCCTGAAATGGCCTCACATAATTGTATATTTGTCGGCACTGGAGGCTAAAGCAAGCCAAGGTGTGGGTTTGTGCAGAATGTGTTAAAGTGCAAATTTGTATGCGTGCCCATGTGTTTGTCATTGCCTATGTGTATGCACTATGCAAGTGTGTGTGTGTGTGCTTGTTTTGTGAAGCAGCCATTAGTCCTGGCCTTGGACAGCAAAGTCAATAAAAATGCTGTTGAAGGTGTCAAAGTAACTTCAGTCAAATAGGTTGCATTTATACCTCAGACATTATAATTCACTCAATATTCTGCTCGTCTGTGTGTTTTTATGTGTTGTCATGCCTCACATGGCATAATGTGCACATTAGTATGGTGAGGCCCCCTTAGAGCATGTATTTAGTCAAGCTGCTTTGTTTTATTTAATAACTCTTCGCCAGAAACAAAAGGACAGTGTTTATAAAGTTGTTTGATACCATCAGTTCTGGTGATGTTTTTTCTGACATTCTGATTAATTTCAATTAATTTAATTAAAACTAATTTCAGACAATCACCTTGATTTGGCCCACCAGGAGGGTCGCCACAAAGATGCTCTTTCTTTGCTCCTACAGTACAGTATACACGAGGAGAGGTTTAATCTTTGAAGATTCACTCAATTATATCACCTCTCTGAGGTGAAGTGGTTTGATTAATTTGCAGGTAATCATTTGAATTCAAGTAGAGCCACTAAGTGTCTCATCTACTCTGCAGGTGGAAAACAGCATGATATTAGCATACCAGATACACGGTACTGGTCCATTCAGAAGAAGAAGGGCAATTCCCATAAATCCTGAACAAGCTCGTCACGGTGTTGGAGGTATCGTTGTATCCTCAAACTCCTTTAATGCACAGTTTCTGGTCAGGACCAAATAACCTTATCTTCCCAACACAGTGTGTCCAACTTTAAGAGTCTGGCCAGTGCCCAACTGTATGGCATTGCTATCTATTATAAAACCAGTTCCCAGCTATAGAGTCCTCCATATGCTCAGGCCCCTTGAGTAGATGGGCTCTTAATTAGAGGAGCAGCTGGCTGCCCGCTAGCAAGCTAGGCTAGCAGCACAGGTGACTTAACTCAGCAGTAGCTACAGCATGTGCGGCCTGATTTTAGCCTTCCCCCCCTCCCCTTCCATGTGTGCCTGCCTGTGTGTATTAGACAAGGAGAGAGCGAGAGACAGACACTGAGTGTGTGTCGGTGTGTGTTTGTGAGCGTGTAGGAGATGCTGCGGCGTGGAGCAGGCCTATATAGGTTAGCTACCCCAGTGCATCGAGGACAGTCGGCTAGCAACAGAAAGTGTGTCTACAAGTGGGGCAGCTATTTCTACTGCTTCTGCCACTTCATGAGGTCGACCATCTCACTCATCCACTCTCCCTCTACCTCACTCTCCTTCTTTTCTGGAACGTCCTCCTACTTTCCCTCACTCGGTTGTCCTCCTCCTTCTCTTCTACCTGCTTTTGTTCGCTGATCCCTGAAAGTGCAGAACTTAGCTTTCAGAAGTTCCTCTCCTCTCCTCACCGAGGTTTCCAGGCCTCCAGGAATCCATCAGGGATTCTTCTGCCCTCGTTTCCCCACTGTCGGACAGTCTGTCCTAGGGACCGCTCCTGGCTCTCCATACAACTTTAAGCCAACTTGCCTCAAAGTTCCTCTTTAATTCAACTTTAACCGGGCTGTCTCATGTGTTGCTGAGTTCTAAAAAGGTCCAGAAAAGTAAAAGTTATGTGGATTGCTTGGAGTGCATGCTTCACTTCTCTCTGACAAGTCACACCTTGTTTGCAGATGATTGTTTGTATAAATCTTGAGTTTGAATTAAATGACAGCTGAGATGCTCATCTTGTTAGTCCTCACAGCTGTAGTTAGTAAATGGAAATTGACTGTGTTCTGAAAGCTATCATGAATAATGGACCACTTTGCATTCACAAGGCACCTATATTCTCCATTCCTCAGTCATCTGTTTTCTTGATATCTGCGTAGTTAAACCAATTTAAGACACAGTATACTGAAAAAACTGAAACACACCCCATCTACAAAATGTCAGTTCATTGACTTTGACCTTCTGCAGCTGTAAATTAAGCCAAACCTGGTTTTCATTTTTGGTACGAGGGCAAATTCCAGGAGTAAATTAGTGAGAATGCTGAAGTAGTGAATGCATGATGAAGCTTTCTAAATGGGATCCACAACCTTATTTAAAAAATTGAATCCTCAAATGAAAGTAAAGGGTCCATCACTGGTCTCCACATAGTATACACTGAAAGATTATTTTGTAGTAGTTTTGACCCTGTTAAGGTCACATATCTTACATGTTTAGATGCAGTGTGTGCACAACAGGCTCTACATCAGAAGTATCAGACTTATTTTAGTTCATGGGCCACAGACAGCCCAATTTGATCTCAAGTAGGCCAGACGAGTAGAAACATCTTCAAATATTCCCCCTTCTGTTTGTGTAAAGAAGTACAAGGACTTTCTGAATGCGTTCATCCATTTACAAAACAGATGATGAACAGCCTGAGACGTCTTCAGAAAAATAAGTTCAACTTCAACAATATGTCTCAGTGTTTCCGTATGCAGACAGTCTACTGCTCGCTGACGTGCATTGTTTCCACTCCTGTGTCACAATGTTGGCATTACCAAAACAAATGAAAGTGGAAGCCATTGAGAAAGCTGGATCAGTTATCCCTTTTCATGCGAACCATTTAAAAATAAGAACTTTTGGCAATGCTATAGGAATAGGGTTCCACCAATTCTGTCTTACAATAGAAGTCTGATACAAATTTTTTTGTACTGACGCTGCTGATGGACAATATTTTAAGTATGCATTGTTATTTCAGAGAACTATGTTCTGGTCAAGGTGGAAAAGCCTCTAAAGCAGCGTTTTACATGAAGAAGACCAGTGGTTTTCAAACCCTTTATGCCCAAGACACACTAAAGGACAAGCCCAAATCTCAAAGTACACCTGCATTTATATCTGTGCACAACAGCTTCTATAACATGTGTTAACACTCTTATCATGACACAAGACAATAAAACACAGATAAAATATAACAGGTAGCTTTTTCTACTCTCTTTTGTTTCATTGGAAGGTCGTCTTCACTGGTACTTTGTTGTAATTTGCTCGGTACAATAAAACAATCCACTCTCCCACTCACGGCTTTCTCCTTTTAATTGTCCCCATCCCTCACACTGGCTGCCAATCAGGGCTTTTGATGTGTCGCACAGTCATAGATCCCACATGCAGATGTTGACAAATAGGTTCCCGGTGAACGTTTTTTATATTAGATTATTATTATTATAATTTTGTGGTTATCTCAAAAGCCCATGGCACACCTGGACTGGTGCTGCTGCACATCTTTTGAGAAACACTAAAGTAGGCAACTCACTGTTAAACCTGCCTCTGAAACCTGGCACCTCTTTTCCTTCACAAGTGCAGTGATATTTGGTGCCATTCAGTGGATGGACCCGTTCAGGCGCCTGTGAGATGTATGTTTGACACCCCTGCTCTCCCATATTCACATGGGACTCTGGGACCTTATAAAGAGTGCTGCTTAGGAAGATCCACATATCCACCTGGAGCTGGCAAGTGGCAGTGTAGTGAGAGAGCCTAACACAAATTGAAAATTGTGGCCCGACATCCATTTTTCAGTTGTGCACTTACAGATTTCTCCTCTTTCTGTCAGTGTGCCAATGTAGAGATGGCAGCTAAGGTGAAAGGGAAACTGAGAAAGAGTAAGACAGAGAGGAAATAAAGAGCGGGGTTAGAGAGAAGAAGCGAGAATCTATTTTATGTCCCGCAGAGACTCTTAAGAGCTGGAGGTATGGTGGCTGCTTGAAAGTTTTTTAGAGGGGATTGAATCGATTGAGATTGCTTTCTTTCAGCAAGCTAATTTCATGGGCATTCTTAAAAGGAACATTTTATGGGGGGAATCAAAAGCTCTTGATGGTTAGCTCACTCTTGTTCCCTTTCTCGCTCTGTCTTTCTCACTCTCTCTCTGTCGTTTCCTATTCTCCCCAGATTTGTGCAACTTTACTTTTTTTTTGCCTCCCTTTTTTCCCTCACTCTTTTTCTCCTGGCTTCACACACTCCCCTCTCTTCATCCCCTCTCATTCTTTCGCAGCTTCTGAAAAGAATGAGAGGAGCGGAGGGATAGTTGAGGATCGTTTATTGCCTGTTTGCGGGCTATTACATTTGAATGGAGAAACATTTAAATAGATCATGCAGATTCTTTCGTCTTTGTCTCACATTCTGCTTTTTTACCCTCTCTGTTTCAAAAGGAGTGTACTGTACAGAGGTACGGAGGGACTTTTGTAGATGCAGAGGTATCATATCTTTGGGCTAGTTACGCCATTTTATACAAAGAATGAAGAAAGGAAAAACATCAGACTTGTCTCGTCGTTTCTGACGACTTGTCCATATAACTTGAGACCTGACGAGCCATCATTATAAAACATAAAAAATGCAGAGAAGTTAGGGTTAGTACGTGATTTAATGTTAATATAGATATTTTGCAGATCATACATCAGATTGTTTGACATATTAAGTTGCTGCTACTATTTGCATAGGAAGTATAAAGTATGACTAACTTTTTTATGGGTTATGCCTTGCTTTGCCACCAGCCCCTGTTCTTAAGCTCAGATTTATCATATCTCTATGATTTCAGAGACTGCTAACAGCTGTGGCAGATAAATTCTTAGATATAATTAGATACTATGCAAGAAGGCCAAAAACAACTGACAGCTAATGCCAAGGCAGGGCAGTAAAAATAGAGAATGAATAATCAAATATGTCCCTGTGTGGCCCTATAAAAAGCTGGGATGAGAATATCTGGGCAAAGGACATGTTTACTCTGCTGACATCAAATCCCAGAGCAGGACAATCCTTTATAGTTGTCTAGAAAAAAAAACCACACAGAGGCTTCCGTATACTTTAAAATGGCCTGTGCTGAAAAGAAAAGAAAAGAGCTGTTAATTTTTTTTACCTCAGAGAAGACACTTTGTACTTTGGATCTTTGGACATTTGTTCTTGCAATTGGATCTTTCCGGTGTGGTTTTCTGATTAGGACATCAGCGTATATGTCTTTACCTGGCCAGCAGACTTTATCTGTTCTTCATCCATGTGGTCTTTTATCTTGGAACTGAAGTGCGACATTAAGGGATATAGCATTTGAATTATGATTTTAACTTCCAACAATTAAGAAAATAATTTTGAGATAAACGGATAATTGTGCTGCATTCAGTTTAATGAATGAGTTCTCATTTTGTGTTGTGTTAAAAAGCCAGCTCATCCCTTTCCTTTACAGCAGTGCACTCAGCATTGCCAACTTGGTGACTTTCTAGCTCAAGTTGGTCACTTTTCAGATCCTCTCAGTGACTTTATTTTTAAAAAGCGACTACCAACTTCTCAGACCATCAGTGAAAGAGCAAGAAATACATTCATATATATTATATTGTAGTCAAGTGGCAAAATCTGGAGCTGAGAAATGAAGCCAACGCGAAAGTGCCAAAAACTGCAGTTCCTTGAACGGCCACCTGGGGCTGGCTCCAGAAGTGAGACAATCCCCATCAACCATGTTAAAATGCCCAACTTTAAAACAGAAATAAACATGTTTACAGCCTGGTACAAAAAAACTGTTGTGGTCTCTATAGTTAATTTTCCCCTTAGTGACAACTGAACATGGGGCGAATTTTCATATAACTCAACTGTTTGATTTTATTAAGACCTAAAGTTACGCATATTTAAGGGCAGGCTGCTTGAGTGACAGGCTGTCAGATCCGCTCTTCGTTCATCCACAGCTCCAACCTCTTGCCCAAATATGGTCACTTCTGGCTCCAAAAAGAACAAGATGGTGACAGCTGAACTTGATACTTCAAAATGGCAGTCCAGAGTCTCCCTATTTCTGTGTGTATATTTATACATTATAGATTATTAAGTTTAGTTTAATTATTCAAATAATTGTGATCTCAAAACTGACCAAAAATAATCAGGATTATGATTTTTGTCAATCGAGCAGCCCTAGTATATCATATTATAATAGTAAGTACCTGCAAAGTCTTTATTTGCATATCGTCATATCCACAACTTTCAACACCTGTTAGTAACTGTCAGTAAACATCACCTTGATAGTATTGTGACATATGAACTGAGGTCAGGAAGAGGTTTTTCAGGCTTTAAATTTGGAAGAACTGTATAATGCAAATGAAAGAGCAGATAATCTGAGCTCAGCTGAGTTAACTGCTTAGGAGAGTGCTCCCATTCAGTTGCAGTAATGTCACTTGCTGAATCATGCTACTTTTCAGCTGTGTGGAAATGATTGTCTCAACACTTGTACAAACCAAAGCAGAACAGTCATTGATTCTTTCTCTTTGCCTTTGTTCTGGATGTTTTTGCCCGGGGTTATTGATCCAAAGGGTCATGGGAAAAAGAAGGTTTTGGCCTAGCTTACCTTTACTCATGTCCAGCTATTATTGCAGTTTACGTTGGTGACACAGATGATGTTCAGCAGACCCCCTGTTGGCAGAACACTCCTAATGGGCTCCGCTGGTTGGTCTGCACGAACCTTCCTAGGGCTGGGGAACCCTGAATCAATATGTATGATGACATAGATCATATGAACCTGCGTCATCAGTGCTCTCCACGTCTGTGCCAATTTAAGCAGGAGGATGGAGGGTCCAGTGCTGATTGCAACTATGTAGGTCTCCAACTCCTATTCCTGTAAACTAGATCATTTTGTACAGCCGTAGTCCTTACTGAGTAATGGTGCTGCTAAGGATAGAAATAAGAAAGAAAGAGGAGGAGATGGGGGCTGAGCACGAGAGAGGCAGTTTTCTGCCCTACTTAGAGTTTTTATAAATTTTTCTTTTTGTCTGTCAGTCTTCTTGTCCTTCCATCTCTCGTCCCTTTCTTCTATAAATTTTATGATTTCCCTAATCCTTCTTTTCTTCCTTTCCCTTCCTCCCTCCATAAAAATGCCCTTGATTTTCCTTTCTTTCTCTCTGCACATATTCTCTTTGCTCTGATCTCTCTCCATCTTCATAATGCTCCTCCTTTCTCTGTCCCCAGCCTTACCACCTTTTCTGTCTTCATCTCCCCTCCTTCCTCTGCCATATCCTTCTTGCTTTTAGTCTGCACATCTTCTCAAACATTTGCTTCCTTTCCCTATCCTTCTCCTCTCCTTCCATGGTCTGACTCTTGCGCATGTTTCTCATCCATTCCTTGATATCCCTCTGCTGCGCCTTCCTACATTCTCATCTTTATGGTTGGCCTTTCACCTGTATACCTCTCTGCTCACATTTCCACCCTCCCTCCTCTCCCTTCTCTCCTTTATTACCGTTACTCTTTCGCCCTGCCTTGCCCCGCCCTGTCACTGCTCATCCTCCATTACAGTTCCTCTACAACTCTTGTTAACCCTCTCCTCTCCTCTCCTTCCTTTCTGTCTGCAACTTTTATTATTACTCTCACTGAGTAGTCGGTGTTTGTGTGGTGACTGATATTTCCACACAGTTTTCACGTTATAGTGAGAGCTTTTTGCTGGTGCATTCACTTGCTCACATTGTATGATTTGAAAGAGGAATTATAGATAATTATTGTGGCTGCATAATCACTTCCTGCTTGCCAAACAAGAGAGGTCAGTCTGAACTGAAACACTTATTGTAATTTAAAAGGATTAGTACTTGTCCCATTGGATGTTGAGTGTGTTTAATCCTGTTTATGTGCTGATCCACTTCAATTTGTGTTCGTTATTTAAGTTCAATGTAAGAGTTAAAGCTGATGCCAGCTAGTAGAGGAGTTGTGATAGTAGATGTGGAGGAGATGGTCATTTAAGTGTGATGGCTCCTGATTGTAAAATGGGGTTACAAGATCAAAGGCAGACAGGTCGTGAAGGGGCTTCTTATCCCTGCACTGGTGTTGGCCTGCACTCCACGGGGGTTTTAAGACACTGCTGGACATGGATAGATAGATAGATAGATAGATAGATAGATAGATGGATGGGCAAATAATGTAAAGGCTGTGTCTAGGGGAATAGGGTATTTTATTGCAGTTTTATGTCACCATCAATTTTTACTGTTCAAGACCTCTTTCCGTCTGCCTGCTAGAATTAGTGCTAAATGTGTGCGCTTGTGTGTGTGTGAGAAATTTAACTTAATGTTTTAATATAAGTGGTAGAAAAGCAATGTGGTAATGGGACATTGGACAGCATTAAATAGTTTCTTTGGATCAGCAGGTATCTGTGGTCATAAGGTATACTGGAAGGTTGAACAGCATTTTAATAGTTCAACTAAATACGAGTAGGTGTACACTCACCTGCACATTACTTTTTAACACATTCTTTATATTCCTCATCCAAAATCCTTAACAAACTGCATTGGAAATATTAGATGGTTACACCATGGCTGTTATTGACTCTTTTTTTGATTCAGATTAGCCAACATACACATCAAATAATGAGCTTTACAGATGCTGGCAGGCAGATTCTGTTATCTGGGGATAGAGCCAGGCTAGTATATTTCCCCTATTTCCAACCTTTGTGCTAAGCTGAGATAAGCTAACTGGCTACTGGCTGTAGGTACGCAGTTAGTGGCATGTGTGGCATACCAAGACGCTGATTTAACAGCATCATTACTACTCAGGTGTGCCTGGGGATGGTCACAATAAAAGGCTACTCTTAAATGTCTAGTTTTATCACACAACACAATGCCACAGATGTCACAAGTTTTGAGGGAGCATGCCATTGGCATGCTGACTGCATATTGCCCATGAACTGAATGTTCATTTGACTACCATAAACCGTCTCTAATGTTGTGTCCATAAATTTGGCAGTACATGCAACTGGTCTAGAGAGCTGGCTCAGGACCTTCACATTCAGCCCTTTTTACCTGCAAGATCATGCAATTGTGCAAACCAAGCTGCAACCTCCAGGGCTGAAAAATGAAGCCATTGTGAAGGTCCAAAACATGCAGTTCCTCCAATGGGTGCTTGAAGCTGGCTCTAGAAGCAGTTAAATCCCCATAGACACCCAAGTGAAAATGGTCAGCTTTACAGCAGAAATTAAAATGTTGACAGCCTGGTACAAAAGACATTTTTGTTCTCTATAGCTAATTTCCCCTTCATAACAACTGCACAGGGGTGAATTTTTATATAACTCACCAAATTACATTTTATAAAGGCTTAAAGTCAGGCATATCTAAGGGTGGGCTGCTTTGAAAGACAGGCTGACTGATGAAAGTGTTTTAGGCTTCTCAGTAAGATCCTTCTCTCACTCCTCCACAGCTCCAGCATCTTGCCCAAATATGGTCACTTCCAGCTCCAAAAAAACAAGATGGCTACAGCCGAAATGCCATTATTGAGGCTTCATAACAGCAGTCCACAAACCAATTGGGTGACATCACAGTAGCTACAGCCATTATTTTTAGTCTATGGTGCAAACCAGCTGTTGAGGTAGCTGGTGTCAGATGATCTTCCAGGTGAAGACGCTGGATGTGGAGGTCCTGAGCTGGTGTGTTCACACACGGTGTTTGGTTGTGAGGCTGGTTGGATATACTGCCAGATTCTTCAAAACAATATTGGAGATCGCTTATGGTATTGAAATGAACATTAAGTTAACAGGCAACAGCTCTGGTGGACATTTCTGCAGTCAGCAAACCAACAGCACGCTCATAAGACTTGCAGCATCTGTGGCACTGAGCTGTGTGATCAACCGCACATTTTAAAGTGATCGTTTAATGTGACCATCCCAAAGCACAACTGTGTAGTAATGATGCTGTTAAATCAGCATCTTGATATGCCTGGTATATGTTGGCAAAGTCCTCACTAACAAAAATTTGTAAGCAAAATTTGAAAGAACTGAACCTTTTGTGTGCATTAAAAGAATATTAGATCTTTAAATTAAACTCGTAAAAAATGAGAGCTATAACAAAAGTGTTTATATTTTTGTTCAGTGTAACTTTCGCCAAGGGAGAATATTGTATGTCAGAAATATTGAAATATTCCTTTAACTTCATTTTGTTGCTATGATGCAGCCACACCACGTTGTACTCCTTCTATATTACTATACACTTTACCTTTTATCTTAATAATAGTTATACTTTAAATAATAAAACTAATGTTTAAAACCAGGCAACAAGACCACTCATTGCCAGCTCACTTAAGGCCTGTTTGCAGTCAAAAGTATTGTTAACACAGGATTATGTAACAATGTTACCATGACATGGCATCCAAACATTAAGCTTGCAAGATTAACAATACGGTGTGCTTATATGTCCACTTAAAGCTAAGCTCCTGTGCAGATGCTACATATTGAGGCTAAAGGAAAATTAATACTGCTGGCCTATTAATAAGCAGTC